>NC_090319.1:191108672-192308672 GCF_040869045.1 Eurosta solidaginis | reverse complement strand
TTTCTCCTGGAGTGGGAGTCGAACCCGCACTCCCACGATAGTTGAAATGGTTACAAACGCATTCAGCTATGCCATGCCTTAGTTGTTGTAAAGTTTTTCCCATTTGCCTTCTTTTTGCATATTTTAATCTTTTACGCATTGCATACTTCGTGTGTAATTATGTGTTAAAGCTATGCTTGTTACGGCGGTTTTCAAAGAAACTTTGGTATTGTTGCTGTTTTTGTTCTATTTATATTTATTTAACTCTTATTGAAGAGTGAGAGCATCGGATTCATTCTTAATTTTGAAAAAGATTTTTAAGTCATCAGCGTAGAGGAGATAACTGCATTACTTGAAACAAATTCACGTCATTTGTAAAAAGAATACAAGAAAAGGACCAAGGATATCACCCTGGGACACACCTGAGGTTACTACGTATGGTGATGACCTTACATTTTCAATGACAAAAAAATTTAGTCTGTTAGATCCACTGCATAGTTTGTAACATCATTTTTACTACCGCTCTTATGAATAGGTTGAATAAAAGTAGTTTTCCATTCATCTAAGAAAATTTCATACCTTAACAATAATTTGTATAAATGCAAAAACGGTTCAGCAAGGGAACCAACACATTGCTTTAGAAAAAACGATGAGAATTGTTGAAAATCACAGTGCTTTGGATTTGAAACGAAGAGAAGTTGAGCAAGAGATTATCCCATTCAACAAAGGTCCTCAGTTCAAGAATCATCAGTGGCAAAATTGCTTTAAAAAAGTCCGCAAACAAATTAGCAGATTCACTAGGCGATGACGAAATATTGTTTTCATAAGACACAGACAACGGAATTATTGAAACAGACTACTTGGAACGAATAAAGCTCCAAAACGTTTTAGGATTCAATTTAATATTATTCTCAAAGTTAAGAATATATCGCTTATATAGAAATTTAGCGAGGCAATTCAATTCTTTCACATATTTCAAGTATTCTTGCTTGAACTGAAGGGATCCCGAATTTTTTAAAAGTTCATAGTTTAGAGTTTATCCTAGAGACATGCAATATATTATCGAAATGAGCTTCGTATGCCCTATTTGGACTATTTGGTGGAATATAAGATGCACTAACAATTAAACTCTCTTTGCCTCTTACACAGACTATGACCTGAACAAGCAACCACGGAGGATTGTAGCTCTTTTCTCACAGCAATCAGTACTCCTCCTCCCGGGAGAGTCCCGTATTTACACTATCGCGATCTTTGCGAAAAACATTGTATACATTTTTATCAAAAAATTCATTTTCAAAGAAATCTTTGGTTAACCACGTCTCTACAAAGACTATCAGGTCATATTACTCACTCGAGGTAGCAGAAAATACAGCAGATGCTTTAGTTCTCCTGCCTGATATGTTTTGAAAATATATTGTCAACGACTTCTTGGAAGAACGAGCATTTCCATTTGAACAGGAATGCCCGACTTGTTACAAAATGATGGAGAAGCAATTATGTATTGTATTTCTGCGTCACACCTCTTTGAAAAAACGAAATGGCCTAATTTTTACGTTCTTTGGCCAAATTGACTCATCGGGCTGTTTGTTATAGTTTGAAGGGGAGATACCAAGTTTAAAATTAACATTAATTAAAGACAACATCTACGTCCTTTTTTACCAATCTTTGGCATCCAATCAATGAAGGCGATATGTTCGCAGCTTTTGAGACATATTTAAATTACGCTAAATGCAGCCATTTGTATCGTACACAAACATCTAAAAACAAAAGGTCGCGCTTTTTTGTTTACTAAGATGCACAATAACTGAGGAAGCAGAAATAAGAGAAGCGACAGGCTCAGCAACGTCAGAAGCAGCGGCAGCGACACTAGCATAACTAGAACTCCCATCGGCAACAGCAGCTACACCATCAGCATGACTCGGACTTACCGCAACAACATCAATAACGTTCGGCACTGAGCGCGTGGGAGATTTCTATGCTATTTGTTGGCATTGCGTTTTATTTATTGCGCTTTCTGTTTGTTTCTCACTCCGTTCAACTACATTGGTTTTTGACCTCGTTTAACGAACATTGTGTGTATTATTAGATTTACTTTGCTATGAGAAAATATCACTATTCAAAGTTTTTATAAAGCTACTGAGACTTTTTTGAGTCTCCGCAATTTTTCACTGCATTATTGACGGCAGAATAACAACACAAATATCACATCTGTAAAAGAGATGACTGTGGCTTGTTAAAATGTTTTTTATATTTGCACTAATATTCGCATATTTAATATACATTTTAGCATTACAAATGCCACATATTAGGTGGTCAACATCACCATATGAACCTAACACAGTTGTTCACTGCATTAAATTAGTGAAATACACAGAGCGAAGTTTAAACACGTCTAGTCCCGACGACTGATGATACATATTTTTCAGAATGAAAATCGACACTGATGATGGAACAACGCCGAAAAAGGTTTGTCTCGAAACCAAATTTGACAAGAGATGACGGAAAATCGTTCGAATATACATCAATGTAGAAATTTGTTTATTTATTTTATTTATGAAGAATTATGTCTCCTCGAACACTGTAAGACTGCCTCCAAATAATACACAGCTACTTTTAAGATATTATTTACCATTTCACGGTCATTAATAATTTCGATTCTACTTAGATCCTTTTCTTCTTCATCCATATTCTTTGTCATTATCTGCTTGCTGTATATAAAATCACTATCTAAATCTCTGATAGTTCCTGACATCTATGCACTCTTTAGAAGAAGAAGATCTAAGGTCACTTTTTGATAAACACAGAGAAAGTAATTTTTTTTAGACAAAACATATATTGATTTATTTCGTATTGATTCACCTTAATTCAAAAATTATTTCATTTATATTACCACTACGCGAGTAATGCTGAATTTTAACACCTTATTACAAATAAATTTGCGCAAAAACTGATAAAACAGAGATTTTATAATTTTAGGTATTATATATGTAAGGCTGAACATATTTTCCTGGGCCAGTTTTATAGTATATCATACTGACTAAAAAAATTAAAATTTTGGATATCATCAGTTTAGAATAAAACGTGCGATATATACATATATGCATAAATCAAAAATAGCCGGGTTTTTTTTACACGTATATACTATATCAACTATTAAATTGATATTTTTTTTTGTTTGAAGTATAAAAATTTATTATATCAAAAATTTTCATTTAAAAACTAATGTGATTACAAAATATTTAAAATTTAAAGTATAAAATACAAAGTTAATAATTTTATTACAAATAATAAATACTATATATACGTATACGTTTGCGGGTAAAAAAAACGCTAATCCTCAAGCAGAGGTTAAATAACTAGCGACAGAACATATTGCACCGAAAAGCGGAGACACACACCTCTTTTGGCCATAGTGTATAAACTACAGCTGAATCGGTTGCGATGAATAGTGGACACACACCATTTGTAAAGGTAATACATAAAGGTAGAGTAGAGGTGAAACCTAGATATATATTTAAGATGCATCTGAGTATAATGCTTATTGAAGTTTAGGAGTACTATTTTTCTGCGCAGCAATTTCAGAAGTGTGGATAAGGTTTAACGCATAGCAGTCCATATAAAGTTTAAGCGTATGTGTATTCAGATGTAAAAAAGCACAGCTAGTTTACGCAAAATTTCAATCTTTCGGGAAAACGCAGCCAATGTTTTGTTATTTAAAATAGCATAAACTGTAGGGCTAATTTCTACAGCACTGAAAAAGTTTTATAATTTGATAGGGAGAAGAGTAAACTTCAATTATTGGGCTAATGTATTGTTGTAAAATATATTTATATTATTTGAAGGAATGTGATTTATTTTTCCTTAATATAATTCAATTCGAGGTAATTCACTTTACTATAAAAAATCATTCAGCCAATACTACTTTCATAGTACATTTATCGGGAATATTTCCGAATACATCAATTTCGTATGGAAATATTACTAAAAATATATTCCCGTTAGTGAAATAAAGATTTATTTCGCTTTGATTCACTTTACATTAAAAATTCAAAACATTTGCAATGGGGAACGCTGATGTAACGCCGAATTCAATCACTTTACCAGAGACAGTAAGCGTCCAGAATTTGTATAACTTCATATTAGTATATTAACAGAACAAAATATTAGTGAATTAACAGAAGTGTAATTGTTACGAATACAAAAAACTATTAGTTTTGTTGTCCCTTCAAAATGTCTACTTTCAAGCGCTTTAAACGTGAAATAATACTTTCGTATATCGAAGGAGGAAAATCATTGGGGGCATTATCAACAGTTTTAAAAGAAAATTTTCATGTATCTGAAGACAACTTATGTTTCATCCTCAGTGATTTTCAAAGACATATTATTCATGCTTTTAATAAACGATGGGCAGAAGCTTCACTGAAAAACGATAAATTTTTAATGAAAAACAGTAATTGGTTAGAATCAGAATATTCAGTAACTTTACCGAAATCTGAAGACGTTACAACCGACTCCACACCATCTACTTCTTCTGGAAAACATGGGAGACCTTGCGTATCTTATCTAGATTTGTCAGAATCCAGTAAAAGAAGAAAAAATACAATGCTACTTAATTAATATGGATTTGAACACGTCTATAATGCATATCTTCAAGGGTTACGTTCGATAGGAGAAGGAACAGAAGCTAAACTTGTGGAAACATTAAGGTTTGCTGACAGTGAAAATAAGACCTTGTTCTCGAGTCTCATAGAAGACGCATGGCAGACAAAAATGTTTACGGATGAAGAAGCTTTGAGCGTATTTATCGACTTGAATTTAACGAACGCACAATATTTGTACTACGGGACAAATGAACGATTTGACTAAAGTGACTGCTAGGCCTGAAAATGAAGATTCTTATTAATATGGACTGTCTACTTTACACGCCTGGATTCCTTGTATGGAAATGATTTTACATATTTCCTATAATCTTTCTTTCCAAACATGGTGAGCCACATGCGAAGAAAAGAAACGACTAAAGAGAGAGAAGAAAACCCTGGTACAAAGGCGTTTACCTAAAGAGCTAGGATTGATCATCGACAAACCAAGGCAAGTAAATGGTAATACTAATGACGGTAATACTTCCAGAAGAATTTTTCACAATGCACGCTGCTCTGCTGAAATTACAGGAGTGGATATGAAATTTGATTAAACGACTTTACATAAAATTATTAAATTTTTTTTTTTTTTTTTTAATAATTTGGGAGAAATTTAAACAACGTGACATCATACCTTGTAAATCTCTTCAAAGCCTTTTCTCCTGGAGTGGGAATCGAACCCGCACTCCCACGATAGTTGAAATGGTTACAAACGCATTCAGCTACGTCATGCCTTAGTTGTTGTAAAGTTTTTCCCAATTGCCTTCTTTTTGCATATTTTAATCTTTTACACATTGCATACTTCGTATGCAATTATGTGTTAACGCTTTGCTTGGTACTGCGGTTTTCAAAGAAACTTTGGTATTGTTGCTGTTTTTGTTCTATTTATAGTTATTTAACTCTTATTGAAGAGTGAGAGCATCGGATTCATTCTTAATTTTAAAAAAGATTTTTAAGTCATCAGCGTAGAGGATATAACTGCATTGCTTGACACAAACATTCACGTCATTTGTAAAAAGAATACAAGAAAAGGACCAAGGATACCACCCTGGGGCATACCTGAGGTTACTACGTATGGTGATGACCTTACATTTTCAATGAAAAAAAATTTACTCTGTTAGATAAATAGGACTATATCCACTGCAAAAATGAGGATTAAAAACTCATGGACGATAGTTTGTAACATCATTTTTACTGCCGCTCTTATGAATAGGTTGAATAAAAGTAGTTTTCCATTCATCTAAGAAAATTACATACCTTAACAATAATTTGTATAAATGCAAAAACGGTTCAGCAAGGGAACCAACACATTGCTTTAGAAAAAATGATGAGAATTGTTGAAAATCACAGTGCTTTGGATTTGAAACGAAGAGAAGTTGAGCAAGAGATTATCCCATTCAACAAAGCTCCTCAGTAAACAAATTAGCAGATTCACTAGGCCATGACGAAATCTTGTGTTCATAAGACACAGACAACGGAATTACTGAAACGGACTGCTTGGAACGAATAAAGCTCCAGAACGTTTTAGGATTCAATTTAATATTATTCTCAAAGTCAAGAATATATCGCTTATATAGAAATTTATCGAGGCAATTAAATTCTATCACATATTTCAAGTATTCTTGCTTGAACTGAAGGGATCCCGAATTTTTTAAAAGTCCATAATAATTATTGCGTAGATTTTTTAGTTTCTTTAGATTTTTATAATACCATGGCAAAAGAGGGATATTGTTGATAACTATATCCAAAATATCGCTTTTAAATAAATCAAAGCAGCTAGCGAGATCACAGTCACAAACAAGGGATTTGAGATTAAGTTATTAATCACGTATCAAATTATAATTAACATCATTACTAACACATGTGAGATCCATGATTATATCAAGGGAATTCAAAAAATTATTGATTTGTACAGTTGTAAGCTATAAAAACCATCAAACCCATATGTACATTTCATTAGCTTGATTTATATCCGTAGATATGAAAGTATTCTCATCCAGAAGATAACTCCAGACAATTTTATTTAGATTATAGTCTCATAAAGTACAGAGTTTTGACTCCGAGTTTATCCTAGAAACATGCAATATATTATCGACATGAGCTTCGTATGCCCTATTTGGACTATTTGGTGGAATATAAGATGCACTAACAATTAAACTCTCTTTGCCTCTTACACAGACTATGACCTGAACAAGCAACCACGGAGGATTGTAGCTCTTTTCTCACAGCAATCAGTACTCTTCCTCCCGGGAGAGTTCCGTATTTACACTATCGCGATCTTTGCGAAAAACATTGTATAAATTTTTATCAAAAAATTCATTTTCAAAGAAATCTTTGGTTAACCACGTCTCTACAAAGACTATCAGGTCATATTACTCACTCGAGGTAGCAGAAAATACAGCAGATGCCTTAGTTCTCCTGCCTGATATGTTTTGAAAATATATTGTCAACGACTTCTTGGAAGAACGAGCATTTCCATTTGAACAGGAATGCCCGACTTGTTACAAAATGATGGAGAAGCAATTATGTATTATATTTCTGCGTGACACCTCTTTGAAAAAAACGAAATGGCCTAATTTTTACGCTCTATGGCCAAATTGACGCATCGGGCTGTTTGTTATAGTTGGAAGGGGAGATACCAAGTTTAAAATTAACATTAATTAAAGACAATATCTACGTCCTTTTTTACCAATTTTTGGCATCCAATCAATGAAGGCGATATGTTCGCAGCTTTTGAGACATATTTAAATGACGGTAAATGCAGCCATTTGTATCGTACACAAACATTTAAAAAAAAAAGGTCGCCCTTTTTGATTGTTCTTGACCACATTTTGAGAATTTTTCTTCTTTTGTTTACTGGGATGTGCAATAACTGAGGAAGCAGAAATAAGAGAAGCGACAGGCTCAGCAACGTCAGAAGCAGCGGCAGCGACACTAGCATAACTAGAACTACTATGCAGCTACACCATCAGCATGACTCGGACTTGCCGCAACAACATCAATAACATTCGGCACTGAGCGCGTGGGAGATTTCTATGCTACTTGTTGGCATTGCGTTTTATTTATTGGGCTTTATGCTTGTTTCTCACTCCGTTAAACTACTTTGGTTTTTGACCTCGTTTAACGAACATTGTGTGTATTATTAGATTTACTTTGCTTTGAGAAAATATCACTATTCAAAGTTTGTATAAAGCTACTGAGACTTTTTTGAGTCTCCGCAATTTTTGACGGCATTATTGACGGCAGAATAGCAACACAAATATCACATCTGTAAAAGAGATGATTGTGGCTTGCTAAAATGTTTTTTATATTGGCACTAACATTCGCACATTTAATATGCATTTTAGCATTACAAATGCCACATATTAGGTGGTCAACATCACCACATGAACCTAACACAGTTTTTCACTGCATTAAATTAGTGAAATACACAGAGCGAAGTTTAAACACGTCTAGTCCCGACGACCGATGATACATATTTTTCAGAATGAAAATCGACACTGATGATGGAACAACGCCGAAAAAGGTTTGTCTCGAAACCAAATTTGACAAGAGACGGAAAATCGTTCGAATATACATCAATGTAGAAATTTATTTATTTATTTTATTTATGAAGAATTATGTCTCCTCGAACACTGTAAGACTGCCTCCAAATAATACACAGCTACTTTTAAGATATTATTTACCATTTCATGGTCATTAATAATTTCGATTCTACTTAGATCCTTTTCCTCTTCACCCATATTCGTTGTCATTATCTGCTTGCTGTATATAAAATCACTATCTAAATCTCTGATAGTTCCTGACATCTATGCACTCTTTAGAAGAAGAAGATCTAAGGTCACTTTTTGATAAACAAAGAGAAAGTAATTTTTTTTAGACAAAACATATATTGATTTATTTCGTATTGATTCACCTTAATTCAAAAATTATTTCATTTATGACCACTAGGCGAGTAATGCTGAATTTGAACACCTTATTAGAAATAAATTTGCGCAAAAACTGATAAAACAGAGATGAAATGGCTTCTATCCCCGCCATTTTTATAATTTTAGGTATTTTATAAGGCTGAACATATTTTCCTGGGCCAGTGCTATAGTATATCATACTGACTGAAAAAATTAAAATTTTGGATATCATCAGTTTAGAATAAAACGTGCGCTATATACATATATGCATAAATCAAAAATAGCCGGGTTTTTTTTTTACTATATCAACTATTAAATTGATATTTTTTTTATTTGAAGTATAAAAATTTATTATATCCAAAATTTTCATTTTGATATATATAAAATTTTCATTTACAAAACTAATGTGGTTACAAAATATTTAAAATTTAAAGTATAAAATACGAAGTTAATAATTTTATTACAAATAATAAACACTATATATACGTCTACGTTTGCGGGTAAAAAAAACGCTAATCCTCAAGCAGAGGTTAAATAACTAGCGACAGAACATATTGCACCGAAAAGCGGAGACACCCACCTCTGTTGGCCATAGTGTATAACCTATAGCTGAATCGGTTGCGATAAATAGTGGACACATACCATTTGTAAAGGTAATACATAAAGGTAGTGTAGAGGTGAAACCTAGATATATATTTAAGATGCATCTGAGTATAATGCTTATTGAAGTTTAGGAGTACTATTTTTCTGCGCAGCAATTTCAGAAGTGTAGATAAGGTTTAACGCATAGCAGTCCATATACAGTTTAAGCGTATGTGTATTCAGATGTAAAAAAGGCACAGCTAGTTTTTAAGAAATTATCTGAACTTTATATATTGCCCGTTTTATTGTGAACTGATGTTACGCAAAATTTCAATTTTTCGGGAAAACGCAGCCAATGTTTTGTTATTTAAAATAGCATAAACTGTAGGGCTAATTTCTACAGCACTGAAAGAGTTTTATAATTTGATAGGGAGAAGAGTAAACTTCAATTATTGGGCTAATGTATTGTTGTAAAATAAATTTATATTATTTGAAGGAATGTGATTTATTTTTCCTTTATATAATTCAATTCGCGGTAATTCACTTTACTATAAAAAATCATTCAGCCAATACTACTTTCATAGTACATTTATCGGGAATATTTCCGAATACATCAGTTTCGTATGGAAATATTACTAAAAATATATTCCCGTTAGTGAAATAAAGATATATTTCGCTTTGATTTGCAATGGGGAAAGCTGATGTAACGCCGAAATCAATCACTTTACCAGAGACAGTAAGC
This sequence comes from Eurosta solidaginis, assembly GCF_040869045.1. Taxonomy (NCBI): domain Eukaryota; kingdom Metazoa; phylum Arthropoda; class Insecta; order Diptera; family Tephritidae; genus Eurosta; species Eurosta solidaginis. The sequence continues at coordinate 192,298,824 of NC_090319.1, read as the reverse complement.
GTCCAGAATTTGTAAAACTTCATATTAGTATATAAACAGAACAAAATATTAGTGAATCAACAGAAGTGTAATTGTTACGAATACAAATAACTATGAGTTTTGTTGTCCCTTCAAAATTTTGTTCTCGAGTCTCATAGAAGACGCATGGCAGACAAAAATGTTTACGGATGAAGAAGAATTGAGCGTATTTATCGACTTGAATTTAACGAAAGCACAATATTTGTACTACGGGACAAATGAACGATTTGACTAAAGTGACTGCTAGGCTGTAACGACAGCCTTCCTCATAAGCACTGGTTCGAGTGAATGGCATGATGTATCTGTGATTACGTGTGATGTGACCAGTGCGTGTGTTGGCCGCAATGTTGCAACGTCGATTGCTACAGCAAGATGGCAACATTGAGTTTGGAGTAGATGCGATGTTGCTGATGATGTAGCAACATTACAGCCTAGACACGAACTAAATAAATGTATCTGTGTAGGTGTTAGGTTGTATAAGCGTTTAAGTATATGAATGTGTGAGCGTGGGAATGGATCAGTGTTAGCGGGCAAGGCACGAAGGCTATGGATCCATGTGGGTGTGTTGCCTTGTTAAGTATGAAAATGTTAAGTGGTATAAGCGTGTATGTGTGAACATAGGAGTGTATGATTGCGTGGACACATAAAAGAAAATACGGGAAAGCCGAGAAGAAAGTTTAACATGTATAGGTGAAAGTTGTCCGTTTCTGGATAACGTTCTTTGCCACGGCGGTGGCTATAAAAGGGCATCAAGCTAGACAACGGGCAAACGTTTTCTTGTAACAGTGCCCAGTGCAAGTGAAGTGAAGTGAAACTCCAAGTTCATAAGACCTTTTTAAAGGTTTACAAGTTTTTAGTGTCCGTGAATTTAAACCGGCAACAAACCTTCACGAAAAGTTTTTAGTGCGCAGGATTTTAAAACGCCAAAAAATCTACGCGAAAAGTTTTAGCGCGCGAAGTGCTTCAAGACGTACACGCCCTAGTCCGGCGGTATATTTGGATTTCGCCACCAAAATTTATGGTACCAGGTAAGTGTATATTTTTGTGTTTTATCTCCCTCTCACAAGCTGGCATGCCCACTGGGAAGTTGGCTCCTATATAGCCAAGTTTCCAAGCAAGCCAAAAGTAAACCTGCATGCATAAATTTACATCCCTATATATATGTATATAAGCATGTAGGTGAGGAAATAAAGCAGGCAAACAAGTAGGCATACGTTGGTAGAAAGGTATACGTTTCTTAAATCCATTTTTTTTATGTAAATAATAAGTTTTTTTATTTGGCAGATCGCTTAGACTTGGCGGAAATTGTGCACTGGGCACTAGCTTCGAAGCCAAGGTGGCTAAAACCCAGATTGGTTGGCGCAAAAAGGCCCAAATTGGCGGCAGTCAACACAACAGCCACAACAATAATTTCCACACGACGTAGCGTACCACAGCAACCACCGCAACAATTACAACGAATTTAGGTCACACCACAACTAAACAGTGTCTTCAGTAGCCACAAGTAGAACGAAATAAATGGTAAAAGATTTTGTGATTGGTAGCAACGCAACGCCATCAGACACAGGCACACATACAGCAGTTGAATCAAGCAACAGTAAGATAAAAACAAAACATTTGGTAATACCAAGGATAAAATTTTTCACTGGCGTACTGGACCGCAGCAATAACAGCCACGACACTACACACAACAAAAATCCTTTAAGAGCACACCACTCGAATCAAACCAATACAATTTTTGGCAAGGCTGAAAACAAGAGCAACAACGATTATAAAATCGGTAGCACCAAATACGAGAAAGTTGGTAGCAATACATGGACATCGTTCCGCCGGCGCATCTAATAAACGCGGCGTGAGGAGCATTTCCGGCCCTAAACTTATACACTTATGTTTTATCATTCTTGCATATTTCTGTATGTTATTATATTTTATGTAAATACCATCGTAAAGGGTAGAATTTTGGTAAGAAACGGACAAAAGGGTCATTGAGTTTCCGGAGCCGGTCATTTTTCTTGTTCAAAACAAAAAAAAAAAAAAATTATATACTTTTCAGGCTTTACCTCGACTCCAGGTTTCATGAACTAATTTTCGGGGCACTCTTGCATCCATTACTGCTTTTCTACTTTTCGTTTATCCACTTTTCTTTCTCTTTCCACAGTTTCTCCAGTTTGACATTCGAATTTTTCTTGGTCTTTCAATATCTTTCTTGGCCATATAGATACACATTTTTCGCATATGTCTGCTCCTATGTGTAGTAGTACTTTTTCAAAGCCTCCGAATTCTGAAGCGTAACCTTTTTTTTTTTTTTTTTTAAATTTTTTTACTATCGGCCAATTTAATCCCGACCAAGCTACCTCTTCTTTTTTTTCTTGCTTTTTGCCAGCCCCACACCCAGAACGGGTATATGCATAGGATGCCTGCAGCACCAAGAACACTTGTTGATCCACAGTTTTAGTTATTTTTAGTTGGCGTTTTGCCACCATGAGGGTAGATTTAATACTGCCAAAGCACTCATCGTCAAAGATCTCCAGCGAGTGATCTTGGCTGAGTGGTTGAGAGTGGCTACCTTGAGTGTGGTCATATAAATGTATGTATGTTTTTTTTTTTGACTCTTACTATTTCAGCAAATTCAACACATCCACTCAACTGCACCGGCGCCGTTGGAGCATGAGTATATGGGTGAGTGAAACTTGAGTACCATATTTTTGCCAATACACATATTTGAATGTATGTATGTACATATATTAACATATATTGCCGGATCTTCTTGAGAAAATAGAAGAAGGAAACATAAACTTAAGGAATATATGTACATACGTAGCTATAAACATACACACATTTTAATAATATACCAAACTGGTTTTTTTTTTGCTGTATTTATGAACTGCTCCTGCTTCCATAATTGATAATTGAGGAAGGTCAGGGATTTGCAGATGACAAGCAAAAATCACATATGTTTGTTATCACTTGCTCCACCTTGATGAACCTTGCGGATAACGTAGTTTTGAACCTTGAATGATCGAAGTAGATAGTTGGGCATAGCCATTAGGGTGGTTCCCCCTCCCCCCAAATTGTCAAGTATTTAGATTAGGATATTTAGGGAATAACTATTAAGTTTAAGTATATATAGTTCGGTTACATGAAGTAAAATTGAATTGGAAGACTAGTGTTAGGACGTAGCAATTTTCGCATCATCATTATACCTAAGTTGGATTGGTTTTTGTATTTAAATTTTAATTGATTGGATATTTAGGGAATAACTATTAAGCTTAAGTATATATAGTTCTGTTACATGAAGTAAAATTGAATTGGAAGACTAGTGTTAGAACGTAGCAATTTTCGCATCATCACTATACCTAAGTTAGATTGATTTTTGTATTTAATTTTAAATGATTTTATATTTATACTTACGGTCTTTGAAATCTTGAAATTGAATCATTAATAATTAGATGTTAAGTTGAATTATTATTTTTTTTTGGACACCGTAGTATCTTCTCTTACCTAAGTTCAATCTAAGTACATTTGAAGTAGGCATATAGGTATTAGGGTATTACTTATTAATATTACTCAGAGATATCTTTCAAAAATAAAATTTGTAATTTATGGATGGATGAAAATTTTAGTCGTTGTTGCAAGTATGCAGGGCTAGGTTAAATCCATTTGGTGTGGGCGCTGCGCTTGTACGCGGCAAGGTAAGGCGAAGGTGAGTTTTTAGGGAAAGTGACTGAGTGACAGGGGACAGACTTCTGTCAGGTTTGGGGGCACTGTAAGGTAAAAAGGAGTCGGCACAGTGCCCAAGGGGCAGTGCAAGTTGCACTGCAGAGGGAGGGTAGACTCTACCTGACAGGACAGGCCTTCATCTGTTTCTACCCTATATGCTTTCCCCTCTATAACGTTGCTCCTCACGTTTATTTCTATCTTTTTTAGCTTTTTTACTCCTTCCTATACACACGCAGGTATGAACCCTCATTTTGTTCATGTGGCTGCGGGTGAGGTCGGTGGTGCAATACCCCGCCCAAGACGACGAGCTAGCCTGGGCCCGCAAGCATACCTGCTTGCCGCCGCTCCTCACCACCCCAACAAGTCAGCTACGTAACAATGGCACCCAACGATTATAGCCCGATAACCTCTTTAGTTTTTTTTTGTCCTTCCATCTTTTTTTTTTTTTCTTAATCATTCCTAAATTTATAGTTTGTTTTGCAGTTTTTTTTTTATCCCAATTAATGCTTCCAATTTTTGCCTTTTGTATTTTCAACGTTAATAGCCCACTTAGATTGATTTTATTTTCTTATCCCGACTCTTTATTTATTTTTTTTCCTTTAGCAACTATCTTCTTTTTTTAATATTTTGGTTATCTCTCTTACCCCTCTAAACTTTGTTTCATTTCCTTCTTCTGACTTTGGACAGGGACTGGCATGATGGCATCGCTACTGGGATTCACCCTGGCAGTTTGTGGCATCATGACAAAAAAGAGTAGGAGAAAGCTGAGTGACCGTACCGGGGTTCCCTGTTTGGATTTTAATCCGAGTAGGTGGTACTTGGTATGGCACACATTTAGAGAGACGGACGTTAGTTACGAGATCGTGACGACTGTTCAAGCTACCTTACCGGTGATCCAGCATTATCGGTAAGTGAGGTTTGCAGCAAGTCGCCACGATGAGAGTAGGGAGGTGTTGCAGCCACACTTCGCGATTCGTCACCGGGCGTGTAGTGCCACACCTAAAGGACAGTACGGGGACCGAAAATGGACACGACGATGGATAGATACGGACTAATCGCCTTCACATGACCTTCGCCAAGGCAGCACCACACACCAATATACATATATATATCCTCATTTAAGGTTTGTTTTTAAGCAAAAGTTTGTTTTTTTTTTTGGGTTTGGTTCGACCTTTTAAACCGCTCTGTCATTATTTTGTATCGATAGGTAGCTGACAGGACAATACGTCATAGAGATGTTGTATCCAAGTTGCATCATCTAGTTTTTTTATAATCTTGGATTTTTTACTATAAACATACTGTTCATTTTATTTCTTTTTATATCTTTTTTTGGTTGCGGTTAGTAATAATAAGCATAGTTTTTCGGTAGGTCTTACAGTGGATTAGTTCCGACCCGACTATTGGCTGTTAGTACATCCATACAAACGCTTTTAAGCATATACTTAAAACCATACACTACACTCATCTACATAAATACATACACCTACACACACATTATATTATAACACGCAGTCTATAAAATAATAAGTATTTGAATTTCTATATATATTCTGTCTTATGAATCTGATTTTTAGTTTCGTTATTTATATATCCTCGCTATTCGGGTACCATTAAGTTTTTTATTTACACAGATTAAAGTTTTTTATACGACTCAGGCAAGATTTAGTGCTTGCTTGACTATCTATCTCTCAGTCTTGAATTCCGGTGCATATACCCATCTACGTTTATGTAAGTACAAATACCTAATTACTAAATTATTGGTTCTACTTTTATAATTTTTTTTTTTACTTTTAATAATTTTTTTTAATTTCCGTGGAATTTTGCATTTCTGAATCTTGCCCAAAATATAAGCTGGTCCTTTATATCATTTGCATTTTGCTTATGTTCGTCTAGTGGTGCGTTGCACCTACGAACGTTGTTTTTTTTGGATTTTACTAGTTGCTAGTGGACGTTTGGGGTGTAGCTCGTTGGTGTTATTAGTTGGTGAATGTCTGCCAAAGACAAGGAGGCAGGTAAGGTTCCGGAGGACAGGATTTCTGGTGGTCTAGGGGTGCTGAGCACCAATAGGCGTGTTACGCGCAGCCAATCGAAGGAGGTAGAAAGGCGAGAATTTAAAAACATTGTAGTAGGGTCTGTGTTCGACCAGATCGACACTGGCATTCCGCGGCCAGTTGACTTTGTCCCGACTGTCTACTTCGACAGGTGCCAGTCCCGGATCTTTTCGTCCATCGACCCCGAACGTATCCAGAGGGTGACGTTCGCAAGCGGACTGTCCTTCAACGAATCCAGCAATAGTTTGAACTTCTCTCAAAAAATCGATCTCTTGTGTCAAATGTCCGACACGGGGGAGGGGAGTGTTGTGGGGGGTTAGGTTGCACAGGGGAGACCACAACAAGCCATTTCGGGCCCCAGCGTTGGAAATCCGCCTGGTACTGTGACTGAAAATGCTAATGCCATGTCTAACGTGGAGCAGCTGAGCCGGATGATGGCGATGATGGCGCAGCAGCAAGACCTGGTGTCTGAGATAGCAAGGGAAGTCCGAGGCATAAAAACCAACGTTGGGAACCTTGGCGGTAGAGTGGCAGAGATGGAAACCACCGTGCATCCCCTGGGCAGTCAACCTGCGGGGGCATCCACCCCCGAACGCCTAGCCTGCGCAACTGCCGGTCGTGCCAGTGGACCATCGTCTAATCAGGCCTCGGTGGGGACAAGAGACACAAGAGACCCGAGTGAACCGCCAAGGTGGAAAAAGCTCGATTTGGAGAAGTGGCACATAAAATTTGACGGGACTAAGAAAGGGATGAGCGTCGAGAGTTTCATATTCCGGGTTGAACGAATGCGCGAACAACATAACATTTCCAGCTTTTCACGGACTTTCATTGTCTGGTTTCCGGCGGTGCCTTGAGGTGGTATTGGCAGATACTCGAGGATCATTCCGAAGATCCCGATTTTGGGTACTTCGGACTGAAAGCCGAGCTGCTAAGCCACTTTAAGACCGCCGAGTCCGACTATGAAATAATCCGTGAAATGATGGAACGGAAGCAGCAACCCGGCGAAACTTTCGACGACTTCTACGGAGAAATACATGATATGACTTTCCGCTTGCGGACGCGAATCCCTGAGAAGGAGCTGGTTGGCATAGTCAGGGGAAATCTCAAACCATACCTGGCCAACTTGACCTTCGCCCTAAAAATGGACTCTCTGGCGGAGCTCAAGACTGAGTGCAGGAGAGCCGAAAAACTTATGAAAGAAAATAAAAATAGGAGTAGTAGGGCAGTGAATGAGATAGTGTTCGAGGTGTTAGAACTACAGGAAAAGTTATGCGACAGGAAGATAGAAGCCTTCAACAGAAGACTCCAACCCCAATCCCAGACCCAGCACCAAACCCCTGTCAATTCCAGTGTCCCAGGTACATCTGTTATTCCAAATGTGACTAAGTCCACGTTAAATTCCTTTTGTGCGTCACCGTTTCATTTAATGTTGTGTTTTTCGTGTGGCATGCCGGTGGATTTTTTTGAGAAAAACCCGGCAGAAGCACAAAAGCCAAATAAATGTTCGTCCCAGTTTCACAGTATGCTTTGTTTTGATTGTGGTAGTAATACGTCTTTCTGTGTTTTTAAACCCAACAAGGGAAACATGAAGCTGGCGGAAATAACCGGGGGATCCAGCCAGGAAACACACAACCCGGCCACAAGGGAGTAAAAATATTAAAAAGAAGAGAAAATGAGGTCGCAGTTGCGAAACCAATAGAGCATAAAAAGGAGAAAAGGGAAATAAAAAGTTTACATCAAAGAAAAATTGAATATGAAGAAGCGAGGCGTAGAATATTTTGCGAAACAATAGATATGGAGACGAAGAATAGTAGGAATTTTGAAAAAATTAGGAAAATGCGAGAGAAAAGAAAGTATTTTAAAAGGTTAAGAAGTAAGATTGTTGCCACCATAGTTACAGTAAAAGGGGATAACAAGTTTTTTGCGAAAACCGAGATAGGAGGCCACGAGGTCCTGGCACTCCTGGACTCAGGGGCGAGTGCCTGCTGTTTAGGGAAAGGCTCAGCGGCAGGTCTGCGCGGTAGAGAGGCCCTGATTGTGCCAATCAGGGGTCAAAATATCCGGACGGCAAATGGGGCAGACACCGCCGTGGTAGGGGTAATAAGGTTACCTGTCTTGTGGGATGGTTCCACAAAAGAGTTAGAATTTTTAATTGTACCTGATCTACAACAAGAAGTTTATTTAGGAGTAGATTTTTGGCAAGCCTTTGGTATGAATGTTGTGAGTAAGGGTGTGAATGTTTGTGACAATGTTGCTAGTGTGGCTGAGCTCGTTCCCGCTGGGGGTAATCTGTCTTTCGACGCCGTTCAGCATGTCTTAACGACCGAAGAGCGTAACACGTTGGAGCGTGTGAAAGCCCAATTTCCGTCCTTCGCGGTATTACGGTTAGGCTGAACGGACAAGGAAGAGCATGTTATCGAAGTTGTCGACGAGAACCTGCCAGTTAAGCAACGTCACTATCCCATTTCACCCGCCATCCAAAAGCTAATATACGCAGAGCTGGACCGAATGCTGAGAATGGGAGTAATAGAGGAGTCCAACAGCAGCTGGAACTCACCAGTTTCGTTAGTGATCAAGGGCACCAAAAATCGGCTTTGTTTAGACGCACGAAAAGTGAACGAAAGGACAATCAAAGATGCATACCCCTTACCCCACATTGATGGAATCCTGAGCCGCCTGCAAAACACTAGATATATCTCCGCAATTGATCTGAAGGATGCTTTCTGGCAGATTCCCCTCGATCCCAAGTCACGTGAGAAGACAGCCTTCACTGTCCAGGCCGACCCCTATACCAATTCACTGTGATGCCTTTCGGGTTGTGCAATGCAGCACAACGTATGTGTAGTCTTATGGACAAGGTCATTCCGGCCGCTTTACGTGAAAGTGTCTTTGTCTATCTTGATGATTTGTTAATTTGTTCTATAGATTTTGAGTCTCATATGTGTTTATTGGAAAAGGTCGCTCGGTGTCTTAGGGAAGCTAGATTAACGATCAATGTAGAAAAAAGCAAATTTTGTTATAAAGAGGTGCGATATCTTCGGTACGTAGTAGGGGACGGTTGCATTAGGACAGACGCCAATAAGGTGGCAGCCGTGAGGGACTTTCCTACACCTAAAACCCCGAAGCAACTACGACGGTTCCTAGGCATGTCGGGCTGGTACCGACGTTTCATACAGGACTATGCGACTATTGCAGCTCCGCTGCACGACTGCCTCAAGAAAGACAAAATTAAGAAATTCACTATGACTGACGAAGCGGTGAAATCTTTTGAAATTTTGAAGCAAAGGTTGATTTCAGCACCAGTGCTTACACACCCTGATTTCAACAGAAAATTTTATATTCAATGTGATGCATCAACTGACGGAGTGGGAGGGGTTTTGTTTCAACTGGAAGATAACCAGAACGAAAGACCAATCGCTTACGTGTCGGCAAAACTGAACAAAGCACAGAAGAACTACAGCATCACCGAACTGGAGTGCTAGGCTGCAGTAGTAAGCGTAAAAAGATTTCGACCATATGTGGAGGGAACCCCATTCACCATCATAACTGATCATGCCAGCCTTAAATGGCTGGTGAATCAGAAAGATCTGTCGGGTAGGTTGGCAAGATGGAGTCTAAAACTACAAGCCTATGACTTCAATATTGAACACAGAAAAGGTGCGCAGAACGTAGTTCCCGACACACTTTCACGGATGCACATGGACGAAATATTGACGAATGACCCTGTGATGGACGTATGCCTCGAGTCACCGTACTTTGAGTCGGAGGAGTACAAAGAGCTTCGAAAAACGGTGACTGAAAACAAAGAAAAGCTCCCCGACCTATATCTATCGGACGGTTATGTATACAAACGGACGCAATTTGACAGGGGGGACGATCTTTTAGCGGACCAGACCTGGAAGCTGTGGGTTCCGTCGGGGTTGCGACCGGGGCTAGTGGAATTGTCACACGGCTCACCTTCTGCTGGCCATGGTGGCATACATAAGACCCTATCCCGACTGCGTCAAAAGTATTATTGGCCAGGCATGGTATCTGATGTGTGCGCACATGTCAATGATTGTGAAACCTGCAAATAAACAAGACACAAAATGTATTCAAACAACCACTAATGGGAAAGCAAAAGCTTACCGAACGACCTTTCCAACGTTTGTTTATTGACTTTATGGGCCCTTGCCGTCGTAGTAGTGATGGTAATGTGTACGTCTTTGTCTGTTTAGATCATTTTACTAAGTTTGTATTCTTAGAACCGATGAGAAAGGCAACTTCAGCGGCGGTTATAAAGTTTTTGGAAAGGGATGTGTTCCATATATTCGGCGTGCCCGAATATATCCATTCTGATAATGGAAAACAATTCGTAGCTGAAAGGTTCAACAGCTTTTTAGAAAAGTACGGCACAAAACATATAAAGACGGCATTTCACTCGCCTCAGGGTAACGCTGCGGAGAGGGTAAATCGATCAGTTCTACAAATCATCCGATCCTTCATAAAGGATAATCAGAAAAACTGGGACAAGTATGTCACAGATGCCGCATTTGCCCTCCGCAGCGTTGCACATTCTGCCATCAACATGTCGCCGTACTATGCCACTTTCGGTATGCCTATGATACAGCATGCTGCATCATACGAGCTATACCGAAAGTTGGGCGCACTGAAAGATGTTGACGTTGAAATAGAAACAAATAATGACAAACTACAATTGTTGCGAAGCAAGATAATGAAAGAGCTGAAGTTGGCCCATGAAAGAAGTAAAAAAGTATATAACACTAGGAGTAGGGATGTTACGTTTAAAATCGGACAAGTGGTATATCGCCGAAACTTCAAGCAGAGTTCCCTAGTCGATAACTACAACCTTAAGCTGGCTCCCAAACAGATAAAATGCATAGTCCTAAAAACTGTGGGGAATTCGATGTACGAGCTTGGCGATAGTAATGGTAAAAAGATCGGCGTATACCACGCTAAAGATATTTTTGCAAAATAGTTATGTTTTTTTTTGCAGTGCTAGTACCTCTGTGCAATGTTTTGCCTGTGTTCTGTATTATGTATTGACGTAGATATTTAGTCATTTATTGACGTATTTTATTTATTAACTTATTGACGTACGTGATTATTTTATTAAATCATTTTTATTTTTCTCGACTTGGTTATTTATTTGGTTATTTTTGCTTTTATTTAGATTTTTTTTTTATTTATTTATTTTACCTATTTTTGTTACTTGACTATATGATCTGCGATATTTTATTTTACTTAATCCTTTGATTTCATCCTTTTTTTATTACCAGTGATATTTTATTTTATAGTCTTATTAAGTGTTATTGTCTGTGATATTTTATTTTTTTTAATTATTCTAGATTTTAGATTCTATCTGTGATATAGGTTATGTACGGTATATGGAGTAGAAGTAACCCAGTGACTTAGTACGTAGACGTAGTAATAGAACCAAGCGTTAACAATGAAATTAAGCCCGGCATGGAGTCGTGGGTCGAGACCACATGTTGGACGGGTAAATGTCGGACGGGTAAACAAAATGTTGCAGGCTGCGTTTGAATTTTTTTACGCACACGCTCCATAGTGCAGGCACCATCGGCGGTTGCGAGCCTGTAACGACAGCCTTCCTCATAAGCACTGGTTCGAGTGAATGGCATGATGTATCTGTGACTACGTGTGATGTGACCAGTGCGTGTGTTGGCCGCAATGTTGCAACGTCGATTGCTACAGCAAGATGGCAACATTGAGTTTGGAGTAGATGCGATGTTGCTGATGATGTAGCAACATTACAGCCTAGACACGAACTAAATAAATGTATCTGTGTAGGTGTTAGGTTGTATAAGCGTTTAAGTATATGAATGTGTGAGCGTGGGAATGGATCAGTGTTAGCGGGCAAGGCACGAAGGCTATGGATCCATGTGGGTGTGTTGCCTTGTTAAGTATGAAAATGTTAAGTGGTATAAGCGTGTATGTGTGAACATAGGAGTGTATGATTGCGTGGACACATAAAAGAAAATACGGGAAAGCCGAGAAGAAAGTTTAACATGTATAGGTGAAAGTTGTCCGTTTCTGGATAACGTTCTTTGCCACGGCGGTGGCTATAAAAGGGCATCAAGCTAGACAACGGGCAAACGTTTTCTTGTAACAGTGCCCAGTGCAAGTGAAGTGAAGTGAAACTCCAAGTTCATAAGACCTTTTTAAAGGTTTACAAGTTTTTAGTGTCCGTGAATTTAAACCGGCAACAAACCTTCACGAAAAGTTTTTAGTGCGCAGGATTTTGAAACGCCAAAAAATCTACGCGAAAAGTTTTAGCGCGCGAAGTGCTTCAAGACGTACATGCCCTAGTCCGGCGGTATATTTGGATTTCGCCACCAAAATTTATGGTACCAGGTAAGTGTATATTTTTGTGTTTTATCTCCCTCTCACAAGCTGGCATGCCCACTGGGAAGTTGGCTCCTATATAGCCAAGTTTCCAAGCAAGCCAAAAGTAAACCTGCATGCATAAATTTACATCCCTATATATATGTATATAAGCATGTAGGTGAGGAAATAAAGCAGGCAAACAAGTAGGCATACGTTGGTAGAAAGGTATACGTTTCTTAAATCCATTTTTTTTATGTAAATAATAAGTTTTTTTATTTGGCAGATCGCTTAGACTTGGCGGAAATTGTGCACTGGGCACTAGCTTCGAAGCCAAGGTGGCTAAAACCCAGATTGGTTGGCGCAAAAAGGCCCAAATTGGCGGCAGTCAACACAACAGCCACAACAATAATTTCCACACGACGTAGCGTACCACAGCAACCACCGCAACAATTACAACGAATTTAGGTCACACCACAACTAAACAGTGTCTTCAGTAGCCACAAGTAGAACGAAATAAATGGTAAAAGATTTTGTGATTGGTAGCAACGCAACGCCATCAGACACAGGCACACATACAGCAGTTGAATCAAGCAACAGTAAGATAAAAACAAAACATTTGGTAATACCAAGGATAAAATTTTTCACTGGCGTACTGGACCGCAACAATAACAGCCACGACACTACACACAACAAAAATCCTTTAAGAGCACACCACTCGAATCAAACCAATGCATTTTTTGGCAAGGCTGAAAACAAGAGCAACAACGATTATAAAATCGGTAGCAACAAATACGAGAAAGTTGGTAGCAATACATGGACATCGTTCTGCCGGCGCATCTAATAAACGCGGCGGGAGGAGCATTTCCGGCCCTAAACTTATACACTTATGTTTTATCATTCTTGCATATTTCTGTATGTTATTATATTTTATGTAAATACCATCGTAAAGGGTAGGATTTTGGTAAGAAACGGACAAAAGGGTCATTGAGTTTCCGGAGCCGGTAATTTTTCTTGTTCAAAACAAAAAAAAAAAAAATTATATACTTTTCAGGCTTTACCTCGACTCCAGGTTTCATGAACTAATTTTCGGGCACTCTTGCATCCATTGCTGCTTTTCTACTTTTCGTTTATCCACTTTTCTTTCTCTTTCCACAGTTTCTCCAGTTTGACATTCGAATTTTTCTTGGTCTTTCAATATCTTTCTTGGCCATATAGATACACATTTTTCGCATATGTCTGCTCCTATGTGTAGTAGTACTTTTTCAAAGCCTCCGAATTCTGAAGCGTAACCTTTTTTTTTTTTTTTTTAAATTTTTTTACTACCGGCCAATTTAATCCCGACCAAGCTACCTCTTCTTTTTTTTCTTGCTTTTTGCCAGCCCCACACCCAGAACGGGTATATGCATAGGATGCCTGCAGCACCAAGAACACTTGTTGATCCACAGTTTTAGTTATTTTTAGTTGGCGTTTTGCCACCACGAGGGTAGATTTAATACTGCCAAAGCACTCATCGTCAAAGATCTCCAGCGAGTGATCTTGGCTGAGTGGTTGAGAGTGGCTACCTTGAGTGTGGTTATATAAATGTATGTATGTTTTTTTTTTGACTCTTACTATTTCAGCAAATTCAACACATCCACTCAACTGCACCGGCGCCGTTGGAGCATGAGTATATGGGTGAGTGAAACTTGAGTACCATATTTTTGCCAATACACATATTTGAATGTATGTATGTACATATATTAACATATATTGCCGGATCTTCTTGAGAAAATAGAAGAAGGAAACATAAACTTAAGGAATATATGTACATACGTAGCTATAAACATACACACATTTTAATAATATACCAAACTGGTTTTTTTTTTGTTGTATTTATGAACTGCTCCTGCTTCCATAATTGATAATTGAGGAAGGTCAGGGATTTGCAGATGACAAGCAAAAATCACATATGTTTGTTATCACTTGCTCCACCTTGATGAACCTTGCGGATAACGTAGTTTTGAACCTTGAATGATCGAAGTAGATAGTTGGGCATAGCCATTAGGGTGGTTCCCCCTCCCCCCAAATTGTCAAGTATTTAGATTAGGATATTTAGGGAATCACTATTAAGTTTAAGTATATATAGTTCGGTTACATGAAGTAAAATTGAATTGGAAGACTAGTGTTAGGACGTAGCAATTTTCGCATCATCATTATACCTAAGTTGGATTGGTTTTTGTATTTAAATTTTAATTGATTGGATATTTAGGGAATAACTATTAAGCTTAAGTATATATAGTTCTGTTACATGAAGTAAAATTGAATTGGAAGACTAGTGTTAGAACGTAGCAATTTTCGCATCATCACTATACCTAAGTTAGATTGATTTTTGTATTTAATTTTAAATGATTTTATATTTATACTTACGGTCTTTGAAATCTTGAAATTTAATCATTAATAATTAGACGTTAAGTTGAATTATTATTTTTTTTTTGGACACCGTAGTATCTTCTCTTACCTAAGTTCAATCTAAGTACATTTGAAGTAGGCATATAGGTATTAGGGTATTACTTATTAATATTACTCAGAGATATCTTTCAAAAATAAAATTTGTAATTTATGGATGGATGAAAATTTTAGTCGTTGTTGCAAGTATGTAGGGCTAGGTTAAAACCATTTGGTGTGGGCGCTGCGCTTGTGCGCGGCAAGGTAAGGTGAAGATGAGTTTTTAGGGAAAGTGACTGGTTGACAGGGGACAGACTTCTGTCAGGTTTGGGGGCACTGTAAGGTAAACAGGAGTCAGCACAGTGGCCACGGTGCAGTGCAAGTTGCACTGCAGAGGGAGGGTAGACTCCACCTGACAGGACAGGCCTTCATCTGTTTCTACCCCATATGCTTTCCCCTCTATAACGTTGCCCCTCACGTTTATTTCTATCTTTTTCAGCTTTTTCACTCCTTCCTATACACACGCAGGTATGAACCCTCATTTTGTTCATGTGGCTGCGGGTGAGGTCGGTGGTGCAATACCCCGCCCAAGACGACGAGCTAGCCTGGGCCCGCAAGCATACCTGCTTGCCGCCGCTCCTCACCACCCCAACAAGTCAGCTACGTAACAAGGCCTGAAAATGAAGATTCTTATTAATATGGACTGTCTACTTTACACGCCTGGATTCCTTGTATGGAAAATATTATACATATTTCCTATAATCTTTCTTTCCAAACATGGTGAGCCACAAGCGAAGAAAAGAAACGACTAAAGAGAGAGAAGAAAACCCTGGTACAAAGGCGTTTCCCTAAAGAGCTAGGATTGATCATCGACAAACCAAGGCAAGTAAATGGTAATACTAATGACGGTAATACTTCCAGAAGAATTTTTCACAATGCACGCTGCTCTGCTGAAATTACAGGAGTGGATATAAATTTGATTAAACGATTTTACATAATTGTGCACGCTCTTTCAATGGTAAATACTTAAAAATTTGGCAGTTATGCTATGGAGACTGCCAGGATCTATGTGAGCAATTATGAATAACACTACATGCCATTTTTAGATCACAAAATTTTGATTGATGGAGAAAGTGTCATTAAGCATTTTGCAGTACTTCCTATTGGTCAACTTTCGGAAGATGGATTATAAAAAATTTCGTTTATAAGGATTATAAAAAATTTCGTTTACATCATGCTATAAAATGATCAAAATCCGGTACAAATGAGGGCGTATTTCATACTCTTCTTTATACTTCAGATCCATACATAACCAGTAGGCCGGGCCGATTTGTGGGGAGGCAAAAAAATCTCCCATTGCTCTCTGAAAATCGTATTTTAGGGATCAATATAAGAAACTTTGCCGAAGGAACCATACCTCTAAAACGAATTCTGATGTCCCTCCCTTTGGGTCGTAGGGGCAAATTTTGAAAAATCCCACTTTGAAATGGCTATGTTTTTTCTTTTTGGAGTTTATTTTTCTCTTTAGAAATTTATTTATTCAGAACATATGTAAATGAAAAAATGAATTTAACTTAGTAATAGAAAAGAAATTAAAAAAAAATATTAGAAATAAGCGTTTTTACAACCCTCTTTTAAACCCAAGACATCGCTGTGATGCATTTGCATGTCGTAAACATAGTTGTTTGGGTTTTTTATTAACCCGTTTTAAAAAGTGAAGGTATCACTGTGACACAATTGCAGATCGTAAAATTACTTGCGTTGTTTTTTTAAGCCACCACAAGACACAGCAGGTAGAATTGAAATTGCCTCTACCCAAAAGTTCGACCCAAATGGGGGGACATCAGAATTCGTTTTAGAGGTATGGTTCCTTCGGCAAAGTTTCTTATTTTGATCCCTAGAATACGATTTTTACAGAGCAATGAGCGATTTTTAAACCGACCCGCCCTAATAACCAGCATTAGAAAAATGTATACTAAAAACGTGACAGAACTTGATGAAGACACCTTAGATCTTTTGAAAGTGAACGAATTAATTTTAGATCCCGAAGCTCATCAGGTATAAATAACATAATATACATATTGTAACCAATTTGCTTGAAAATCCTCTTATTTGCCTTTTTGCTAAGTTCGTATCACTAAACCGTTGAATAAATAACTCCAATATTGAATAATAGAAAAATGGCCTTTAAAAGTACTTCAAAATAACACTTATATTTTGCAATTAGCTGGCTTAATAACCAAACTGATAGCTTAAATGAAACTGATTTTCAAAATAATACTGCTATTGCTCGCTAGATATCGTCTTAATCCAAACTGCTTGACAACTCAAAACAACTGAATTACTTTTTACTCGCTTGCGCCGCTTTTATAGTTTACGCTGCATACATCTAGGCTCTTCTATTTCCAGAACTTACCAATTATTTCGTGTGTTTATAGTTCTCATATAGTTTCTACTTGTTTACAATTGTCTGCTTTTCAGCGTCTCTCAGATGTATGTGAGTTTGTAGTTTACAGTCTCTCGCACACACATAGGCGTATAAGTAAATGCATCTGTGTGTGACATCTCTCGGCTGCCTTATATATGTGTATACATGATTTGATTATTGACGTAAATGCCGCTTAGCATGGCACTAGCATCGCCTTAGTGATGGTATAGCTTAGTGATGCTAATATCCGTGACACTGCCCTCCACTTAAGTCTGATCGTCCCGATCAGACAAATCTCCCGATCTAAACGCTGCTAATCTCTCCAAATGAACCACTTTCATTTTGGTTCGTGGTTTGGTAGTGGTTTGTATGTGGTACACTACATCGTTGATCTGTTTTACAACTTTGTATGGGCCTTCCAAATTACACTGCAATTTCGGGGACAAACCTTTTTTTCGTTCTCCTTCCTGAAACCCTTCCGAATTAATTCCTTTATCGTACCTCGCTTTCATCTTGTCACCCATAATCTTTGCTCGTTGCCTTACCAGATCGTGTATCTCTTCCAGCTCTTCTTCCAAGACACCAGTGGATTTCTTGACATTCCTCCCGCATCGGCATCTATCCCATACTTCAAATCAGCTGGCAGTCGAAGGTCATTGCCAAAAATTACCTTTGCGGGAGTTTGGCCCGTTGTGTCATGTACTGCCGATCGGTAGGCCATCAAGAATAATGATATGTGTGTATCCCAGTCCTTATGGTACTTGTCTACTACTTTCCTTAAATGCTTCTCCAATGTTCTATTGAAACGTTCCACCATACCATCGGACTGAGGATGCAATGCAGTTGTCCGTGTTTTTCGAATGCCCAATTTCTTCCACATTTCTTGGAACACAGCTGATTCAAAATTCCTGCCTTGGTCAGAATGTAACTCCATTGGTACACCATACCTTGCAACCCACTCGTTTTTAACCACTTCTGCTACTGTTTCTGCTTCTTGGTTTGGGATTGGGTATACCTCTGGCCATTTACTGAAATAATCCATAACCACCAGTACGTATTTGTTTCCGCGGTTGCTGGTGGGAAATGGAACTGCGACATCCATGGCGATCCTTTCAAATGGTGCACCTGAAATATACTGCTTCATCTGGCCATGACTTCGGGTTTTAGGCCCTTTCGCTCTGTTGCATACCTCGCATTTGGCAATCCACTCGGTGACCGACTGACGGCAACCAACCCAATAGAATCTCTGCTTAATTTTCTCGAGTGTTTTCGTGATTCCAAGATGACCTCCACTTGGACCATTGTGCAGCTCGCTGAGCACGGCAGGAATCCTCTTTATGAGAACAACTATCAGTTTCTTCTTGCATTGACCATCCTCACTCTCCCATACTCAATGCAAGCAACCGGATATCAATTCTAAACTGTTCCACTGTGCCCAATATGACTTCGCAATGGGACTCTCTGCTGACATCTCCTCTCTGCTTGGTCTTTCGTTTCGTTCGAGCCCTTGCATAACATGTGACAGATCTGTATCTTCTAGCTGACACTTTCTTAGTTGTTCCTTGTCCCATTCATCCGTACACGTTATAGTCATTAGCCGGACATCTATAATGTCTTCTTTAGCCTCGACCTTTGAACAGTGCTTGCATTCCAAACTACATGGTCTGCGTGACATTGAATCGACATTTCCATGGGTACTACCTTTTCGATGCTCAATGGAAAAGTCATAGCTTTGTAGTCGCTCGATCCACCGTGCCAATTGTCCTTCCGGATTACGGAACTGCAGAAGCCATTTCAACGCTGCGTGATCTGTCCTGACACGGAATCGCTGGCCGTAGAGGTATTTGTGAAAATGTTTAATGCACTCTACCAATGCCAACAGCTCTCTCGGCGTAACACAGTAGTTCCCCTCTGGTTTTCCAATCGAACGGCTGTAATATGCAACTACCTTCTCCTGTCCATCGACCAGTTGTGATAAAGCGCCTCCTATAGCATATCCACGCGCATCTGTATCTAGAATAAATGTTGCTCCTGGAATCGGATATGCTAACATTGGGGCAGTGCACAAACGCTCTTTCAATGTTTGGAAAGCCACTTCTTG
This sequence comes from Eurosta solidaginis, assembly GCF_040869045.1. NCBI lineage: Eukaryota > Metazoa > Arthropoda > Insecta > Diptera > Tephritidae > Eurosta > Eurosta solidaginis. The sequence goes on along the minus strand of NC_090319.1, from coordinate 192,279,734 downwards.
CTCCTTCTTCCATTCAAAAGCTTTGTTTTTTCTTGTAAGCTCATGGAGGGTATGGGCTACGCAAAAAAAATTTGGTACACATCGGCGGTAATATGTGCACAGCCCAAAGAAACTTCTAAATTCATGCAGATTCTGTGGTCTTGGCCAATCCTTTACTGCCTCTATCTTTTCATTCGCTGTACGGATACCTTCTGTCGTTACCTTGTGACCCAAATAATTTACTTCCTTTTTAAACAGCGCACACTTTTTGGGACTTATCTTCAGACCAGCGCCAGCTATGCTCTGGAAAACTTCATCTAAGTTTTTAAGATGTTCATCAAAGTTCTTGCCCAATACGATGATGTCGTCCAGGTACACCAAGCATGTTTTCCAATGTAGTCCTTTAAATACCTGATCCATGAGTCTCTTGAAAGTAGCTGGTGAATTACATAATCCAAAGGGCATTACTGTAAATTTCCAAAGACCATCTCCGACGCTGAAGGCTGTTTTCTCTTTGTCTTCCGCCTTCACCTCCACTTGCCAGTAGCCGCTTTTCAAGTCCAGTGTGGAAAACCATTCCGTACCAGATAGCGAGTCCAGAGTGTCGTCAATTCTTGGCAATGGGTAGCTATCATTTTTCGTAACGTCATTCAACTTCCGGTAGTCCACGCAAAACCTCATTTTTCCATCCTTCTTCTTTACAAGTACTACCGGTGAGCTCCAGGGACTAGCTGATGGTTCGATGACGCCGCTGTCGCTAATTTCTTGTATAATTTGACTTACAACTTCCCGCTTCGCCAGTGGAACACTACGTGGAGCTTGACGTATCGGCCTCGCGTCTCCAGTATCAATTTGATGTTTCACAACATTGGTGCGGCCTGGTTTGGAACCATCCTGGTCAAATATGTTTGTGTACTTTAGGAGCAGTTGCTTTGACTTACTCTGATAATCTTCCTCTAGCCCCTCCGTCCATGCCGTGATGTCATTTGAAAGATCAGTATTGCTAGATGAAACGTGTTCCTGGAGCTGTTCACAGTTAATAATTACCTCAGCCTCTTGGCATCTTCCCAAAATAGCTCCTATGGTCAATTTGAGTGGTGACTTGAACTCGTTGAGTACTCTTACCCGAATACGTCCATCTTGTTTTGTCATAGCCAGGGTTTTTCCTACAAGTATATTCGGTGCTGATTTGTTTGCTGCTTCGACAACCCACAATTTGTTTGTCCCACAATCTCCATCAACCTTTGCCCAGATGGCTACTTCGGATTTTGGTGGTATTTGCTGACTCTCTTCCACCAGCACTCGTTTACTGCTATAGCCTCTCTTGTAGCCGAATTTAAGTGGTACATCCATGTTCTTATATCGCATCATCTTGCTTTCCATGTCGATCTTGATGCCCTGGTCGATTAAGAAGTCCACTCCAATTATGAGTTCATCAGCAATTTCTGCCACTATAAAATTTTGTACTACCGTGAGGTTCCCAATTGCGACTTCACATGATACTTCTCCTAGAACCGTGCTGTCTTCTCCAGTGGCTGTACGCAATCTTGCTCCATGCATTGGTCTTATCTTCTTGTTGACTAAATCCGCTCGAATAATGGAATGGGATGCACCCGTATCTACAGTCAGTAAACGTTCCTTTCCATCCACATGTCCTCCGACAGTAAGATTGTTTGACCTTCTTCCAATTTGTGAGATAGAGATTATGGGGCATTCAATTGAGGGAGCCAGCTGTCGTCCCTTGCGGCTGACTCGCTTTAGTTTAACGATTGAGTGGACTTGGAGATTTGCTCATCTCCTTCAGCTCTGCGTTTACGGTGCTGCAATGTCGTGCAATATGCCCTGGCTTTCCACACTTAAAGCATTTGACTGCATCATTATTCTTCTGCTGCGTACCCTTTAATGCTTCCAAAATTGCGTCTACCCAGTCTGGCCTTTCCATTTCCACGCGATGAGCTTTGTACGCTGGCTTACTCAAAAGTGACGCTGTTTCTTGAGTCAGTGCATGGGATACCGTTTCTGCGAATGTAGGTTTTGGGTTTGCATATGTCGCTCGCTTCGTTTCTACGTCCCGTATGCCATTTATAAAACTCTGGATTTTTACCCTCTCGGTGTACTCCACGGGTGTGTCCGCATTTGCCAAATGTTCCAATCTTTCAACATCCGAGGCAAACTCCTGCAAAGTCCCATTCGCTCTTTGGTGACGGTTTGCAACTCAATTTGGAATATCTGTTTTCTATGCTCGCTTCCATAACGTCTCTCGACAGCGGCCATCCATGCTTTATAGTTGTTCCGTTCTCCTTGGGGAATCGTCTATAGGATTTCGGCTGCAGGGTTCAGTGGTCGACAAGATAAAATGGAGGCCGAGATAGATGCTTTGAAAAATCGGATTCATGAGTTACAATTGAACCGTCCAATCACTTCAACACCTACCCTGAAGGTAAAATCCCCAACGTTTGATGGTTCTGTTCCATTCCAGGTATTTAAGCTCCAATTTGAGAAGACGTCGGCAGAGAACAACTAGAATGCTGAAGATAAAGTTGCAGCTCTGTTCGTGGCATTGAAAGGGCCACGAACAGAGCTGCAACTTTATCTTCAGCATTCTAGTTGTTCTCTGCCGACGTCTTCTCAAATTGGAGCTTAAATACCTGGAATGGAACAGAACCATCAAACGTTGGGGATTTTACCTTCAGGGTAGGTGTTGAAGTGATTGGACGGTTCAATTGTAACTCATGAATCCGATTTTTCAAAGCATCTATCTCGGCCTCCATTTTATCTTGTCGACCACTGAACCCTTCCTGAAACTGCGTTAGTTTCTCTTCCATACGCGATTCTAGTTGTGCAGAGATCTGCGATGATACCTGTGCTGAAATTTGTGTCGACATTTCTGATATACGTGCTTCAATTTTAGATGTTATTTGTGACAACATTTCTGAGATACGTGTCTCCTGTGATTCAATCTTCGCTGTTATACGGTTCTCCTGCGATTCTAGTTGTTTTTCCATCTTGGATGTTATGCGTGTCTCTTGCGAAGCCAGTTGGGATGCCATTTCTGAAATGCGTGCCTCCTGTGCCTCCATCTTGGATGTTATACGTGCCTCCTGTGATTCCAGCTGAGATGCCACTGTCGATGTTTGAGCAGTTATTGCAGCCAATATCATGTTCAAGTCTGGGCTCGTAACTGTCTGCGATGTTTCGTTTTTCTCTTCAATTTTTGTTGTTGTTTCGTCCCCATAAGGATAAAAGACAAACTCGTCCACATCAATTCCTTGCGACTCCATTACCTCTCGTAGCCGTGCTTGAAGTTCGATTTTATTGCCTGTTGTATTTAATCCACGGTTCTCCAACTCCTTTTTCAGTTGCTGGATCTTCAATTCACTGAACTTTGCCATGTCCAAGTTGTATTCCCAATCTTCGGATTTATTCAACAATTCCTCTTCTGACACCAATTGTAACGAATTTGCTTACAAATCCTCTTATTTGCCTTTTTGCTAAGTTCGTATCACTAAACCGTTGAATAAATAACTCCAATATTGAATAATAGAAAAATGGCCTTTATTAAAGTACTTCACAATAACACTTATACTTTGCAATTAGCTGGCTCAATAACCAAACTGATAGCTTAAATGAAACTGACTTTTCATGATATAAAAGTCGTGCTTGGCGACTATAACGCCAGGGTGGGCAAAGAAGGTGTTTTTGGCCATACAGTCGGAAAGCTCAGCCTACACAATGAAACTTCTCCTAACGAACTGAGGCTGATTGACTTTGCCGGTGCTCGAAACATGGTCATATCAAGCACGAGGTTCATGCATAAAAAGATACATCAAGGTACATGGCTGTCTCCTGATCGAAATACTCGCAATCAGATCGATCACGTTGTGATAGACGGACGGCATGCCTCCAGTGATTTAGATGTGCACACGATCCGCGGACCTAACATTGATTCGGACCATTACCTCGTTGCAGCCAAAATACGCACCCGCCTCAACGCGGCTAAAAACAAGGAACAAAAAACACAAGGAAAGCTAGACGTCGAAAAGCTTCAATCACAACAGACTGCCAATGATTTCGCAACTCGACTCTCACACCTGCTCTCTGAGGGCACAACTCATCCTGAAGGAATACAGGAGCAGTGGGAGCATATCTCCAAAGCACTTCGTACCGGCGCCGAGGAAAAAATTGGTTACCGGCGACCACGAAAAAACAACTGGTATGATGAAGAATGCCGCGTTGCAACCGAAAGAAAAGACGTTGCCTACAGGGCTACGTTAAAAGCGAGCGCGACAAGAGGAGTGTGTGAACGCTATCGTGAGTTGAAAAGGGAAGCGAGACGCCTTTTCAGGAATAAAAAAGCAGAAGCAGAAAGGCGTGAGTGCGAGGAGCTTGAGCTGCTAGCCACCAGGAATAACAGCCGAAAATTCTACCAAAAAATACGGCGACAGACGGAAGGTTTTAAGACCGGGGCAAACTCCTGTAGGAATGAAAACGGCGACCTTGCAACTGATGTCCAGAGAGTGCTTAGATTATGGAGGGAATACTTCTCTGCTCTCTTAAATGGAGGCAGCAATTCACCGCGCAGAGATGAAGAACCCGATCCCGCAATCGATGATGATGGAATATATGTCCCCCCGCCCGATTATGAATAAGTTAGAATAGCAATAACCAGATTGAAAAACAACAAGGCCGTGGGCGCTTTGGATTGCCTGCGGAGCTATTCAAGTTCGGCGGCGAGGAGTTGGTAAGGCGCATGCAGCAGCTTCTTAGCAAAATATGGGCGGACGAAAGCATGCCCGACGGTTGGAATCTAAGTGTTCTTTGCCCAGTCCACAAGAAGGGGGATACTGCAAAATGCACCAACTATCGTGGAATCAGCCTTCTTAATATCGCATATAAGGTCCTTTCAAGTGTATTGTGCGAAAGATTGAAGCCCACCGTGAACCGGCTGATTGGACCTTATCAGTGCGGCTTCAGACCTGGTAAATCTACCATCGACCAGATTTTCACAATGCGCCAAATCTTGGAAAAACCCGTGAAAAGCGAATCGACACACATCACCACTTCGTCGACTTTAAAGCCGCCTTCGACAGCACGAAAAGGAGCTGCCTATATGCCGCTATGTCTGAATTTGGTTTCCCCGCAAAACTTATACGGCTGTGCAAAATGACGCTGAGCAACACCATCAGCTCAGTCAGAATTGGGAAGTACCTCTCCGAGCCGCTCGAAACTAAACGAGGTTTCAGACAGGGTGACCCCCTATCGTGCGATTTCTTTAATTTGATGCTGGAGAAAATTATACTAGCTGCAGAACTTAACCGCACTGGAACAATATACTATAAAAGCGTGCAATTACTGGCATATGCTGATGACATTGATATCATCGGCCTAAACACCCGCGCTGTTAGTTCTGCTTACTCCAAACTGGAAAAAGAAGCGGTAAAGATGGGTTTGATGGTGAATGAGGACAAAACGAAGTACTTGCTGTCATCGAGCAAAGAGTCAGCGCATATGCGCCTTGGCAACCACGCTACTGTTGGCAGCCATAATTTCGAAATAGTAAAAGACTTCGTTTATTTGGGAACCAGCATCAACACTAGCAACAACATCAGCACTGAAATCCAGCGAAGAATCAATCTTGCCAATAAATGCTACTTTGGACTAGGCAGGCAATTGAAAAGTAAAGTCCTCTCTCGGCGAACGAAAATCATACTCTACAAGTCACTTATCGTACCCGTCCTGCTATATGGGGCAGAAGCATGGACCATGACAACAGCAGATGAAGCGGCTTTGGGAGTGTTCGAGAGAAAAGTTCTTCGAAAGATTTATGGACCTCTACGCGTTGGCGATGGCGAGTACCGAAGAAGATTTAATGATGAGCTGTACGAGCTATACGCAGACATCAACATAGTCCAGCGAATTAAAACGCAGCGGCTGCGCTGGCTAGGCCATGTTATGCAAATGAATGATGATGATCCGGCTAAGAAAGTATTTCTATCGGAAACCGCCTATGGAAGCAGAGGTAGAGGGCGGCCCCCACTCCGTTAGAAGGACCAGGTGGAAAACGATTTAAACTCCCTTGGTGTGACCAATTAAGTAAATAAGTAAGTAAGACTTTCAAAATAATACTGCTATTGCTGGCTAGATATCGTCTTAATCGAAACTGCTTGACAACTCAAATCAACTGAATTACTTTTTACTCGCTTGCGCCGCTTTTATAGTTTACGCTGCATACATCTAGGCTCTTCTATTTCCTGAACTTACCAACTATTTCGTGTGTTTATAGTTCTCATATAGTTTCTACTTGTTTATAATTGTCTACTTTTCAGCGTCTCTCAGATGTATGTGAGTTTGTAGTTTACAGTCTCTCGCACACACATAGGCGTATAAGTAAATGCATCTGTGTGTGACATCTCTCGGCTGCCTTATATATGTATATACATGATTTGATTATTGAAGTAAATACCGCTTAGCATGGCCTTAGCATCGCCTTAGTGATGGTATACCTTAGTGATGCTAATATCCGTGACAATATGTATATGTACAATAACAATAGTAAACATTACAATTAATTAATTAATCTGCGTTCAATTTCTATCACCACTTTTTTATGTTTTTATTATTTAAATTGACTTGTATTTTGTTGCACTTTTTGATTTTATGTTTTTGTAGGCATAAAATAATAGTATTCAGTGTAAAGAATAAATATTGGATATTTTTAATAATTTTGAATTTCTTTTATCTTTTAAGGTATGGTTTTAAATTAAGGCATAATAATTACATTCCATTTTAAGCTATATATATATGTGCAATATTTCAGAACATAATATTGAGAAATAAAAAAGTTATTGATTTTTAATCAGAAACAAGGCTTTATTTTCCATAGGGCAGCGGTTTGCAATCTCTGGGTTGTCGCTACAAATGCTAGTTCTAAACTTCATGGCAAAAGGAATCCGTTAATTCTGCGTTTAGGATTTACGAAATTATAAAAATAATGGTTCTTTAGATTTTACATATGTAAACTTTATAACACTTTTTATTAAGTTCAAAATACTTATGATAGAAAATAGCGTACTGTGCATAATCAGAGTGTAAACCAGCTTTCTTATATTATTTGAATAAACGTGATTTTTTATTTTTTAAAGCTTTTAGCTCTTTATTAAACCAGCCTTGCACTGGTTCATTGATCGAATAAGTGTGACTGGGTACATATTTTTCAAATGAAATAGAAATGATCTTATTAAAATATAAAACGTTTTGCTCTACATCCTCTTTATATTGAGGCCACGTTATTTCAGGAAGCTCTTTATTCAATTTGTTAATATTACTTTTGGAAAAATCAAAGAAACTGGTAGAGACACATGTTTTATTAGTGCAGCCGATTTCGTAAGTTATCTCAAGAGAAGGATGGTAAACCTCTTCTGGCAAAACAAGAGGTACACACCGATTTATGGAGATTTTAGATATGTCGTCAAGAAATGCTAATTTTTCTACACTTATTCGGAAAGAAGTTAATCTGATTGAGGCAAATATGAGTAATTTAATCCAAGTAGTCATTTTTATGCACCTTGGATGATACGGGGACAATACTGTGATCAACGGTGTTCCAAGATATATGTGGCAGGTTAAAGGCGCCTAATACAATCATTGAGTCCATGGGCTTCATCATCGAATTGACTGTTTGTAACAGTGAAATATGATGCATATATATGTAATATAAGAACCCATATGTATCTCTGTACATACTTTTATATATACATATATTTACTTATCTTAACAAATAGCTCATACACATTTCTCTTAACTAAGCTACATAGTTTTAAGAGTAAATAGAGTAAGAACAGGAAGAGTAGTTTAAAGAGGAGAAATTAGTTGTAAGCTTTAGATAACTAACGTTTTATAAAAATTTGCTGAAATAAAGAAGCCGAGTTATTTTCCAGACACTAAAGAGTGCGTTTGTGTTTTTTAATAACGTTAATGGCGACGAGGAAAGAAAAATATTAAAACAATATTTAAATATAATTAAATACTTGTTAATATAAAAGTGAACTGGTTTAAGTACTTGAAGTTGGAACAAAAAGAAATATTAGAAAAAATTAAATTCTGATATTGGTTAGCCCCAAAAAACCAATATTATTTGATTGAAAATCTGTGACTTGCAAGGTCAATGTTTTGTTATGTGCAAATCGTCAAATATTTTGTGGAGTTAAGTGAATATTTTTGTCTTTTAATAAAAAACTGAATATTTAAACACAACAAAATCGCAAATGAAAGTTATTCTTAAGTACATGTAAAACGACAATAGTCACTTACAATCGTGAATTGAGAAACCCACTCTCAGGGAACCTTTTGCAACTTAAACTCTACACACATTATCTTCTGCAAAAAGAGTAGCAGTATTTGGAGCCGAACGGCAACAACAAAGTTTACATCGCATTTATTTAACTACAAAAAGCCATCAACTGGAGAATGAAGAAGTGGCTAGCAACAGCGAGTAGCAGAGCAAATGACATGAACAACAACAATTATAATTATCAGCAACAATAAGTATTACAAATTGATACATGTTTATTTTCTTTTCTGTTTGATTACTTTGCACATTTTTTCTCCTACGTACTTACATATAATTAGGAAATATATACATATATATAGGAAATATATGTATATATACATTAGAACACCCAGGATCGATCTACCTGTAGATGTACTCAATATTTCAGAACTATGCGATTTCGTTACGAACCAAACATATTTCTTTTTTGATACTTTACTCGACAAAAGCGTGACTAATATCAATACGGACTACTTAAGAACAGATGCAAGCACTTGGCATGAAAATGAAAACTACATATTAGCAAAAACTTTAGTATCAAAATTATTAGTAGTAAATGATATAGCAGAAGGTGGTATAGCACTGATCACCCGTTTTAATACAGCTCTAACTCATCAGGAAGAACAAAAGCAATTTACATTGCATGCAGTGGAGCAACATTACAAAACCTTGCCGTCACGAAACAGGTAAAAGAAAAAATTTGTAGACTATTTTAAACAAAAACTGTCCAAAATAAAATGTTTAATATTGTTTTATTGACTTCAAAATGTTTCATATTATTATTTAGTTTCATTCTTTACTTAATATTTACCATTTTACTTTAACATAGAACTATGCCCCTGAATTATCTCATTCTGTAAGTTTTCAGAAATTTAAAAACTGTTTTTAATTAGTTTTACGCCAACCCACTATTGCAAAAATGTTAATAAAATTAAAATGCAATATTAAAATGAAATTGTGGTTAACATCCTACCAAACGGCATATAGCTTACCTAATCCATTATTTTGTATGTATTTTATATGACCATTACAAAAAAATAAAAAAAATTTCTTCGACTTATTAAAAGTCCTTGAAAGGGCACTCGCAGATACAACATTTATATGGGCAATTTACTCCTGACTCCAATCTAAATAAAAGTCCTTCTGTCATTATTTCTCCTAAAATTACTGGTTTACGAGATATTAGCCAATAAAAACATATACCATTTTTTAGTGCATTTTTAGCCTTTAGGTCAAATTTCCATGGAATTTTTCCACTACAAATGGCCAGATTTATTTACAGATCTTATTTTTTATCCCCATTCTTTCAGAAAATGCGTTGGGAGCGAAGAAAATTAGAACTTTATTTCTGTGGGTGTTCTAATATACATACATATACAAAATTCAATATGGATGCTTTACAAATTTAATTTAATTTTAACCTGCATTAAAAACATTAAAAATTTTGATGAGAGCGATCCAAATCAGTTACCCGATTTCAAAAGTCAAGTTGAAAATATCGTTCCATTAATAACAGAGTTTGACAATGTTCATACAAATATTCTTTATGGCTACATAAGAAACAAATAAGTTGGTAAAACTAGGGAAGCAATTCATAGCATAGCAAGGCGATCAAATTGTTCACAAAACACAAATAGAAATGTTCCACAATTTAACCCCGACAGTAGATCAAACCAAACTACGCAATCAGCTTTTAGGAATCAAAGAGAATTAAATTTTGATAATGTTAACCAACAAGTAGAACCTATGGAGATAGGAAACTCGAATGTAAATATTCGTGTAGCAGACGAGCAAGACTTCTTTACATAGTTATAAATACTCCCGTAAAAATATTAACATTTATAATTGACACTGGCACCGAATTTAGCATAATTAATCCTAATATTTGTCATCCTAAATTTAAGCCAAATGTGAAGATAGTAGCAAGGGCGCTAGGTACTAAAATATCAATAACAAAACTTTGCAAATTCTCAATTGTTTAGGGGGTGGCAGTAGAAATTTAGGTAATAGTCTAGTTGAGGGGTCGACTGCTAATACGCGTCCAAAAATATCGAGAGAGGTGTCAAACGACGCGTCTTGACATCAGTATTAATAATCCGAAGGCGGAAATTAAAAATTTTAACTCATTCAAAAGATATTAACGAAAAACCGAAAAAAGACCAGCGGGGACATCCGAAACCGGGGGTCGGATCCATAGAATTTTTGCGCAGAACACCTTTCTGCGTTGGCGGACTTCGGCCGCGCTTATAAAAAATAACCCTGGGCTACGCCATGCCTAGTCCGGGTGTGTGGTATAACCGTGGCTACCGCCACGGTGATGCACAATTTTTTTTGTGGGTACGAACACAACAACAACCTGAACTTATCAACTATTTCGTGTGTTTATAGTTCTCATATAGTTTCTACTTGTTTATAATTGTCTACTTTTCAGCGTCTCTCAGATGTATGTGAGTTTGTAGTTTACAGTCTCTCGCACACACATAGGCGTATAAGTAAATGCATCTGTGTGTGACATCTCTCGGCTGCCTTATATATGTATATACATGATTTGATTATTGAAGTAAATACCGCTTAGCATGGCCTTAGCATCGCCTTAGTGATGGTATACCTTAGTGATGCTAATATCCGTGACAATATGTATATGTACAATAACAATAGTAAACATTACAATTAATTAATTAATCTGCGTTCAATTTCTATCACCACTTTTTTATGTTTTTATTATTTAAATTGACTTGTATTTTGTTGCACTTTTTGATTTTATGTTTTTGTAGGCATAAAATAATAGTATTCAGTGTAAAGAATAAATATTGGATATTTTTAATAATTTTGAATTTCTTTTATCTTTTAAGGTATGGTTTTAAATTAAGGCATAATAATTACATTCCATTTTAAGCTATATATATATGTGCAATATTTCAGAACATAATATTGAGAAATAAAAAAGTTATTGATTTTTAATCAGAAACAAGGCTTTATTTTCCATAGGGCAGCGGTTTGCAATCTCTGGGTTGTCGCTACAAATGCTAGTTCTAAACTTCATGGCAAAAGGAATCCGTTAATTCTGCGTTTAGGATTTACGAAATTATAAAAATAATGGTTCTTTAGATTTTACATATGTAAACTTTATAACACTTTTTATTAAGTTCAAAATACTTATGATAGAAAATAGCGTACTGTGCATAATCAGAGTGTAAACCAGCTTTCTTATATTATTTGAATAAACGTGATTTTTTATTTTTTAAAGCTTTTAGCTCTTTATTAAACCAGCCTTGCACTGGTTCATTGATCGAATAAGTGTGACTGGGTACATATTTTTCAAATGAAATAGAAATGATCTTATTAAAATATAAAACGTTTTGCTCTACATCCTCTTTATATTGAGGCCACGTTATTTCAGGAAGCTCTTTATTCAATTTGTTAATATTACTTTTGGAAAAATCAAAGAAACTGGTAGAGACACATGTTTTATTAGTGCAGCCGATTTCGTAAGTTATCTCAAGAGAAGGATGGTAAACCTCTTCTGGCAAAACAAGAGGTACACACCGATTTATGGAGATTTTAGATATGTCGTCAAGAAATGCTAATTTTTCTACACTTATTCGGAAAGAAGTTAATCTGATTGAGGCAAATATGAGTAATTTAATCCAAGTAGTCATTTTTATGCACCTTGGATGATACGGGGACAATACTGTGATCAACGGTGTTCCAAGATATATGTGGCAGGTTAAAGGCGCCTAATACAATCATTGAGTCCATGGGCTTCATCATCGAATTGACTGTTTGTAACAGTGAAATATGATGCATATATATGTAATATAAGAACCCATATGTATCTCTGTACATACTTTTATATATACATATATTTACTTATCTTAACAAATAGCTCATACACATTTCTCTTAACTAAGCTACATAGTTTTAAGAGTAAATAGAGTAAGAACAGGAAGAGTAGTTTAAAGAGGAGAAATTAGTTGTAAGCTTTAGATAACTAACGTTTTATAAAAATTTGCTGAAATAAAGAAGCCGAGTTATTTTCCAGACACTAAAGAGTGCGTTTGTGTTTTTTAATAACGTTAATGGCGACGAGGAAAGAAAAATATTAAAACAATATTTAAATATAATTAAATACTTGTTAATATAAAAGTGAACTGGTTTAAGTACTTGAAGTTGGAACAAAAAGAAATATTAGAAAAAATTAAATTCTGATATTGGTTAGCCCCAAAAAACCAATATTATTTGATTGAAAATCTGTGACTTGCAAGGTCAATGTTTTGTTATGTGCAAATCGTCAAATATTTTGTGGAGTTAAGTGAATATTTTTGTCTTTTAATAAAAAACTGAATATTTAAACACAACAAAATCGCAAATGAAAGTTATTCTTAAGTACATGTAAAACGACAATAGTCACTTACAATCGTGAATTGAGAAACCCACTCTCAGGGAACCTTTTGCAACTTAAACTCTACACACATTATCTTCTGCAAAAAGAGTAGCAGTATTTGGAGCCGAACGGCAACAACAAAGTTTACATCGCATTTATTTAACTACAAAAAGCCATCAACTGGAGAATGAAGAAGTGGCTAGCAACAGCGAGTAGCAGAGCAAATGACATGAACAACAACAATTATAATTATCAGCAACAATAAGTATTACAAATTGATACATGTTTATTTTCTTTTCTGTTTGATTACTTTGCACATTTTTTCTCCTACGTACTTACATATAATTAGGAAATATATACATATATATAGGAAATATATGTATATATACATTAGAACACCCAGGATCGATCTACCTGTAGATGTACTCAATATTTCAGAACTATGCGATTTCGTTACGAACCAAACATATTTCTTTTTTGATACTTTACTCGACAAAAGCGTGACTAATATCAATACGGACTACTTAAGAACAGATGCAAGCACTTGGCATGAAAATGAAAACTACATATTAGCAAAAACTTTAGTATCAAAATTATTAGTAGTAAATGATATAGCAGAAGGTGGTATAGCACTGATCACCCGTTTTAATACAGCTCTAACTCATTAGGAAGAACAAAAGCAATTTACATTGCATGCAGTGGAGCAACATTACAAAACCTTGCCGTCACGAAACAGGTAAAAGAAAAAATTTGTAGACTATTTTAAACAAAAACTGTCCAAAATAAAATGTTTAATATTGTTTTATTGACTTCAAAATGTTTCATATTATTATTTAGTTTCATTCTTTACTTAATATTTACCATTTTACTTTAACATAGAACTATGCCCCTGAATTATCTCATTCTGTAAGTTTTCAGAAATTTAAAAACTGTTTTTAATTAGTTTTACGCCAACCCACTATTGCAAAAATGTTAATAAAATTAAAATGCAATATTAAAATGAAATTGTGGTTAACATCCTACCAAACGGCATATAGCTTACCTAATCCATTATTTTGTATGTATTTTATATGACCATTACAAAAAAATAAAAAAAATTACTTCGACTTATTAAAAGTCCTTGAAAGGGCACTCGCAGATACAACATTTATATGGGCAATTTACTCCTGACTCCAATCTAAATAAAAGTCCTTCTGTCATTATTTCTCCTAAAATTACTGGTTTACGAGATATTAGCCAATAAAAACATATACCATTTTTTAGTGCATTTTTAGCCTTTAGGTCAAATTTCCATGGAATTTTTCCACTACAAATGGCCAGATTTATTTACAGATCTTATTTTTTATCCCCATTCTTTCAGAAAATGCGTTGGGAGCGAAGAAAATTAGAACTTTATTTCTGTGGGTGTTCTAATATACATACATATACAAAATTCAATATGGATGCTTTACAAATTTAATTTAATTTTAACCTGCATTAAAAACATTAAAAATTTTGATGAGAGCGATCCAAATCAGTTACCCGATTTCAAAAGTCAAGTTGAAAATATCGTTCCATTAATAACAGAGTTTGACAATGTTCATACAAATATTCTTTATGGCTACATAAGAAACAAATAAGTTGGTAAAACTAGGGAAGCAATTCATAGCATAGCAAGGCGATCAAATTGTTCACAAAACACAAATAGAAATGTTCCACAATTTAACCCCGACAGTAGATCAAACCAAACTACGCAATCAGCTTTTAGGAATCAAAGAGAATTAAATTTTGATAATGTTAACCAACAAGTAGAACCTATGGAGATAGGAAACTCGAATGTAAATATTCGTGTAGCAGACGAGCAAGACTTCTTTACATAGTTATAAATACTCCCGTAAAAATATTAACATTTATAATTGACACTGGCACCGAATTTAGCATAATTAATCCTAATATTTGTCATCCTAAATTTAAGCCAAATGTGAAGATAGTAGCAAGGGCGCTAGGTACTAAAATATCAATAACAAAACTTTGCAAATTCTCAATTGTTTAGGGGGTGGCAGTAGAAATTTAGGTAATAGTCTAGTTGAGGGGTCGACTGCTAATACGCGTCCAAAAATATCGAGAGAGGTGTCAAACGACGCGTCTTGACATCAGTATTAATAATCCGAAGGCGGAAATTAAAAATTTTAACTCATTCAAAAGATATTAACGAAAAACCGAAAAAAGACCAGCGGGGACATCCGAAACCGGGGGTCGGATCCATAGAATTTTTGCGCAGAACACCTTTCTGCGTTGGCGGACTTCGGCCGCGCTTATAAAAAATAACCCTGGGCTACGCCATGCCTAGTCCGGGTGTGTGGTATAACCGTGGCTACCGCCACGGTGATGCACAATTTTTTTTGTGGGTACGAACACAACAACAACCACATGAAAATCGACAACTTCAACTGCAAATATCTCCCGACAGAGATAAAAGTTTTCATTTCCGCCTTCGGGTTATTGTTCTCGAGATTAATACGCGTCTTTTGACACCTCACTCGATATTTTTGGTAGCGTATTAGCAGTCGACCCCTCAACTAGACTAGTACCGAAATTTACCTTACCTTTTTGTAGGTGGCCGTATGGCTGTGGATACGGCTGCTGCGATGATGGTGATGTGGTTGCTGGACACGGCGGTACTCACTGCACTAGTACCTCGTTCCGCGTTATAGGTATATTTCCAATTTATCACAATTTCTATGATCGACTATAACAAAGAACACTTTTTCTCAACTTTACAGAAACTTCTTCTTTAATATAAAAGGGTTTATACTTTAAAGAAACTTCTTCTTTAATATAAAAGGGTTTTACAACAAGATTTGGCGTCAAACGTGATGGTAAAAATTCTCGAATATAATAATAATAAAAGAAGTGTCAACAATATATATATATATATATATATACATACATGTCCATGCAAAACCCATCTGTCAACTCACGGATGGGGTTGCCAGAGCGGCGAAGTGTGAACTGTTATACGCCTTGGCAAAACTTATAAGTCGTAAATATAATGGATTCATAATCTTGTACGTAGAAGCTACATCTAAATGCAATCACAAATTCAGTATAAATTTAGTTCAAATTTAGGGTTTTTAAAATAGTTATAAAAAAATACGAGTTTAATGAAGTTGGCTGTTGATGACTGTCGCTTAAACATTGTTCCCGCCCTGGGCGCGTTCAGCGGCTAGAGCCTCCTGGAGTTCTTGAAGCGGACGTAATGCATCTCGTACTAGGAGGTCTGACACCTTTCCCCTGAAGGTGGCAGTCTGCAGCCCTTGAGCAATGCACCGAACCGTGCGTCGAGCAGTAATAGATGCTGGCGGTTGTGCGTCGGTAGCTGGACGAGACCGAGAGATAGCTGGGCGAGAACGGGGTCGCACGGTGGGGCAGAGGGTACCTGAAGTGGTACTGCTTGGCAACCAGGCCGGTGCAACGCCATTTAAATGTTAAAGATTATAGCTGGACACCAGCAGGACCTCAGGGCAGTGCCATTTTCTTCAGTGGGGGTTGTGTAGATTTGGAGCCGATGCTGACGACGGCTAAGACCAGAGTCGTCAGCAGCATTTCCTTATCTTTTCTCCAAGTGCTGCCAGTAAGCGACTTGTTGCGACCCTTTATTTTGAATACAATCTAGAATGCATGTGTATTGAAGGCGAGACTATGATCAAACGTCAAATCCAGAACTGTTGGGTCTCAGGCAGTAGATACCATTATGGCATTACCTTGAATGACTAATTGTGTTGTGTAATCTGCGACGTCCCCGTCATGAATAATGCGTAGTGCGTTTAGACGATGACAGGGCCACGTTGGAAGAAATGAGAAAACTGGGGAGAAATGTGAGATAATTACTAATTTTCGTGCATTATATAGTTTTTTCTATCTGGAGGACATTAGCCCGCCGGACAAAGTTACTTTCATTGCAGAGAATATATATAAAAATGGACTCAAACCAAATCAGACCTGTGGTTTTAGTCGCTTTACGGCAGGCGTGCTTTACCGGCACAATATTCTTAGCCCGACTGGGTGAGGCACGAATCTTCCTCTTGCTGCCTTGAAAGCAGGTCCAGGACTGAAAAGCGAGATAGCTTACTACCGGTTTGGTTCCTTGTCTGCCAAAAAACTTCTTTCCACCGATAAAGAATTCCGTTTTCTATGAAAATCAAAAACTATTATGTAAAAAATATCTAATTGTAGAGCATCTAAAAAAATATTTGTTTATTATTTTTGTTATGAAAACAAGATCAAAATAAAAATATAAAAAAATGTGAGAGCGGTGAGTTTTAAAATTTTTTGAAACGTTATTTACCTCTCACCGGTTTTACCTTGTAATATTTTGACCATGGTTGCTATTATCAAAAATTACACCTTCTAAAGTTGTCTTCATAAACTAGTGATAGGCGGAAGGCGTTTCAGTCCCGTAGAGTCTGTATGAGTCAACTACCTTATGCAATAAAATAAGATCCTCTGCGATTGTAATGATAGATATATTGAAATCGCGACATGAAAGTGGAGTACAATGCCAAATATCGCAACCAAGACTAGTTGCAGAAGATCTGGTATAGTAGCCACTGTGCAGTTGTTCATTGCAGAGCCAAAATAGAATGAAAGTTCCACGTTTATTCTCTCGGCCAACCAAATCACGTGTGCAGCAGTTTCGCCCGAACCCTGCTAGTTTTTATTCTGCTTGATTATTTTCGATAATATGCCTCAAAATCACTAAATATTGAAATCAGTTTGATAATGCAAAAATATTGTTTTCAATATAAATTTGTGATTTTAAATAAGTAAAATAATTGAAATGAGGAAAAATATGTGTTTATTTGGCATTTTGTTTTCTGCTTGTTCTTGATTGTGTAGGTTTTTTGTTACCCAACATTGATTTTATGCGGCTAATTTAGTTTGAACAGATCATGCAGCGCTCTACTTAGCATGCAGCGATATAGGTATGTCTTTTGAGTAGTGTAAACCAGTTGGTATGAAATCTCACTGCGCAGCATTCTGCACTAATGTTTTGGGCTTAAATATTGAATTATGATTTTTATCAGCACAACATTCATCTCATTTTATTTGCATATTTGTTTACGTTTTTAAATGTGTTTATACATTTTCAGAAAATTCAAGGACAAACCAGATGCGATTTACTGCAGTAGTCGAGTAGTCTACTATTCGATTAACAGAAGCTGAGCGACTATTCGAGTACTACTGTACCGTTGATCGGGTGACAAAAAAAGTTGTAAAAGTCCGCCCCTGAATATAAAGCTGATTTTGAGAGGGTTTCGAAATTTATTCTTATTTTTTTTCTTTTGATTTTTCGAAATACAGCGGAAATTGTTTTTCATTGTAACTTGGCTATTTGACACCCAATTTTTGGAATTGATACGTCATTATTTTTATCCTGGAAATCTGCACATTATTTTTTAATATCCTTTCGAGATATGAACATGATAACTCAATGCAGCTAGTAGGCGATTTTAAACACAAAACTGTTGGGATAAGTTTTGATGCCGTGGTGTGGTGGTGGATTCCTCTGCCCACCACAACGAAGGTATGGGGTTCAAGCCCCGGCAAATGTAGGTCGAAGATTTTGGTAACGTTTTGTTTAATTAGGAAACCGTTTTTCTATGCAGGGAAGTCCCGTGGTTTGAGAAACACTCCGAGTGTATTTTTGGTATTAAAAGCTTCTTGCAGAAATGTCTCGTCTCGCCAATGTGTAGGGAAAAAGAGCTCGATGGAAATTGGGAGAGCGGCTTGGCCCAAATCTCATTTGAGGTAAATTTCGCCTTTTTTCAATCTTAACGAGATTAAAATCTTTTGTATTAAACGTGGCTTGCTAATTTTGTCAAAAAATCCCCTTGCAGACTCACACGAACTGAGAGATCGATGTTGTTCTTGTTGTAGCAGTACTTTGGCCCATCCAATAAGTGCGACCGATCATTAATCGTCATCAGTGTCCTCTAACGGGAGTCCAAGGAAACTTGCTGTTTCAACAGGGATGGACCATAATGATAGGGGTGTTAGAGGCGTTGGTTCCACATTACAATTGAAGAGATGGTTGGCGCCATGTGGGGACACATTGCAAGCAGGACATACATTTTGTATGTCGGGGTTGATTCTGGATAGGTAAGAGTTTAACCCATTACAGTATCCAGATCCAAGTTGATAAGAAGACAGCCCGTAGCGGTTCTGGGGCAGTATTTTGGCAGGCCTGTTGCTTTGTAAGTAGTAATGAGCGTTTCTTTCTCTTTACCCCAAGTGCAGCTGGCAAGTTATTTGAAGATTTTATTACGGCTCTGGATTTTAGGAACAATAATGTTTGCATGCTCCCTAAAATGTAGATCCTGATCGAAATTCACACCAAAGATTTTTGGGTTTTAAATTATAATACCTAAATTGTAATACTAGTTTGTGAAAAAAATAAGTGCGAAAACTTAGAGTTCATTTTAATACAATCGGGTTGCTTTGGAAAGTTCAGATTTTGTGAATTTTAAAGTTTTTAGTCAATTTTTTATACTCAGTTGAGCAGAGCTCACAGAGTATATTAACTTTAATTGGATGACGGTTGGTTGTACAGGTATAAAGGAATCGAGATAGATAAAAACTTCCATATATCAAAATCATCAGGATCGAAAAAAAATTTGATTGAGCCATGGCCGTCCGTCCGTCCGTCCGTTAACACGATAACTTGAGTAAATTTTGAGGTATCTTGATGAAATTTGGTACGTAGGTTCCTGAGCACTCATCCCAGATCGCTATTTAAAATGAACGATATCGGACTATAATCACGTCCATTTTTTCGATATCGAAAATTTCGAAAAACCTAAAGAGTGCGATAATTCATTACCAAAGACGGATAAAGCGATGAAGCTTGGTAGGTGAGTTGAACTTATGACGCAGAATAGAAAATTAGTAAAGCTTTGGACAATGGGCGTGGCACCGCCCACTTTTAAAAGAAGATAATTTAAAATTTCTGCAAGCTGTAATTTGGCAGTAGTTGAAGATATCATGATGAAATTTGGTAGGAACGTTACTCCTGTTACTATATGTATGCTTAATAAAAATTAGCAAAATCGGAGAACGACCACACCAACTTTTAAAAAAAAAATTTTTAAGTCAAATTTTAACAAAAAATTTAATATATTTACAGTATATAAGTAAATTATATCAACATTTAACTCCAGTAATGATACGGTGCAACAAAATACAAAAATAAAAGAAAATTTCAAAATGGGCGAGGCTCGGCCCTTTTTAATTTAATTTTTCTAGGATACTTTTAATGCCATAAATCGAACAAAAATTTACCAATCCTTGTGATATTTCGTATTGGTATAAAAATGGACGCAATCCGACTATGACCACGCCCGTGTTTTTGATATCGAAAATTACGAAAAATGAAAAAAATGCCATAATTCTATACCAAATACGAAAAAATGGATGAAACATGGTAATTGGATTGGTTTATTGACGTAAAATATAACTTAAGAAAAAACTTTGTAAAATGGGTGTGACACCTACCATATTAAGTAGAAGAAAATGAAAAAGTTCTTCAGGGCGAAATAAAAAATCATTGAAATCTTGGCAGGAATACTGTTCGTGGTGCTACATATATGAATAAACTAGCGGTATCCAACAGATGATGTTCTGGGTCACCCTGGTCCACAATTTGGTCGACATGTGGAAAACGCCTTCACATATATAACTACCACCACTCCCTTTTAAAACCCGCATTAATAATTTTAATTTGATACCCATATCGTACAAACACATTCTAGAGTCACCCCTGGTCGACTTTTATGGCGATATCTCGAAAAGGCGTCCACCTATAGAACTAGGCCCACGCCCTTTTAAAATACGCATTAACACCTTTCATTTGATACCCATATCGTACAAACATATTCCAGAGTCACGCCTGGTCCACCTTTATGAAGATATCTTGAAAAGGCGACCACCTATAGAACTAAGGCCCACTTCCTTTTAAAATACTCATTAACACCTTTCGTTTGATACCCATATTGTACAAACGCATTCTAGAGTCACCCCTGGTCCACCTTTATGGCGATATCTCGAAAAAGCGGCCGCCTATACAACTGCCACCACTCTCTTTTAAAACCATCATTAATACCTTCAATTTAATACCCATATTATACAAACACATTCTAGAGTCACCCCTGGTCCACCTTTATGGCGATATATCGAAAAGGCGTCCACCTATAGAACTAAGCCCCACGCCCTTTTAAAATACTCATTAACACCTTTGGTTTGATACCCATATTGTACAAACGCATTCTAAGGTCACCCCTGGTCCACCTTTATGGAACTAAGGACCACTCCCTTTTAAAATACTCATTAACACCTTTCATTTGATACCCATATCGTACAAACAAATTCTAGAGTAAACCCTGATCCACCTTTATGGCGATATCTCGAAAAGGCGTCCACCTATAGAACTAAGCCCACGCCTTTTAAAATTCTCATTAAGATCTTTCATTTGATATCTATATCGTACAAACAAATTCTAGAGTCAGCCCTGGTCCACCTTTATGGCGATATCCCTAAATGGCGTCCACCTATAGAAATATGGCCCACTCCCTCATAAAATACTCTTTAATACCTTTCATTTGATACACATGTCATACAAACACATTACAGGGTTACCCTCGGTTCATTTTCCTATATGTCATCACCATAGCTCTCAACTGAGTATGTAATGTTCGGTTACACCCGAACTTAACCTTCCTTACTTGTTATTATTCATTTTGTGTTCGCCGAGTCATTGTGCATTTGTGTTTTTGTTGCAATTTTGATTAGCATCTTTTCACCTTGCAAATGTTTTTGTGCGCACTCTGTTTTTCTCGCTATTTACCATTTACTGTCTTCGCAGCTGTTTGCGTCGAGTGTCAAATGACAGTGACTCTTAAATTGCTAGCTACCGCTAAGCTCCAAAGTTACTTTTTATATATAACCCTTCTCATTCTCATTGCTATTTCAACTGTTTTTTGTTGTAATTTACACACATATCTTTACCAATTCTGTATTCTTATACTAGCCTATTTTCATTATATTTCTATAAAAAATTACTTTCATTTTCAAAAACTGTCAGATAAAAAGCGAATCCGAACGTTTTGTCTCTTGCTGGCTTTGCGATGGGCTCGCCCACGGAAAGTGCGCAGGACTGACGGCTAGGGTTTTTGACACTGTCAATGATGGGGAGAAGGGAGTACGTTGGTCATGCATTAAATGCAGAGCAACTGAAATTGACCTATATAAACTGTTTAGACAAACTCGAAATGCGTTTTCTGAAGACAGTCGATAAGACATCGACGTGGATGTTCAATATGGTCGACATTTGGAGCGTCCATGTTGTAAATAAGCTCGCCGATGATTTGGTCGGTGAATACGTCAGGAGCAGCAGAGCGAAAGGGCCAAAAACCCGAAGCCATGTCCGTATGTAGCAATATATTTCAGGTGCACCATTTGAAAAGATCGCCGCAGGTTCATTTACTACTAGCAACCGCGGAAACATTTACGTAGTGGTGGTTATGGATTATTTCAGCAAATGGTCAGAGGTATACCCAATCCCAAATCAAACAGCGGAAACAGTAGCAGAAGTGTTTACAAACAATTTGGTTGTAAGGTATTGTGTACCAATGGAGTTACATTCTACACAAGGCAATAATTTTGAATCAGATGTATTTCAAGAAATGTGTAAGACATTGGGCATTCGAAAAACACAGACAACTGCATTGCGTCCTCAGTTCGGTTCAATAGAAACTTGGAGGAGGACTTAAGAAAAGTAGTGGACAAGTTCCATAAAGACTGGAATATACACATATCCTTATTCTTGATGGCTTACCGATCGGCAGTACATGAGACAATGGTCCAAACTCCCACAAAGGTAATTTTTGGCAATGACCTTCGACTACTAGCTGACTAGAAGTTTTGGTAAAATGCCGATGCGGAAAGAAATGCCAGGAAATCCACTTGTGCCATGTAGGAAGAGATGAGGTAGCGATCTTGTAAGACAACGAACCACGATCATGAGTGACGAGATAAAAGCCAGAATTTCTAAAATGGACCAACGATGTTGTTACCGCATACAAATCAGCCACGAACCAAAATAAAAGTTGTTCACTTGGAAAGGCTGGCAACGTTTAGATCGGAAAATTTGTCTGATCGAGACGATCCGACTTAGGTGGAGGGCAGTGTGTCGAATGTTAGCTATTTCGATGCGTCACTGTGCTGCTAGTAAATAAATGCGCAACAACAGTAAAGTAAGCAATCACACATATGTGCATTTAAACATCAAATCAAGCATCCACACATACATGTAAACAGCAACGAGATTATTTCACATACACACATGTATAATTAGAAGACAAATGTAAATACCTGATGAGTAAAAGAGAAATAAACAACATTTCTAGAAGGATGTTCCTGAAAGACCCTTGGAAAAATATGCGAACGAGGCAACAGAAGTTATAAAAGCAGCCCAAGCTGAGGAATAATCGATCAGTTTGATTTTAGAACGCTTTAGTGCAGTACGCGAGTATCGTGAAGGACTACTTTTTCACAAAAACAAAATGAATTTTGATCTACTAAGCAATATGAGAACAGAACGTAAGGCTTTGGAAAAGGATGTTTTCTTGTTTTGCAACAATTTTGTATAACATATTGAAAAGAGATATGCTTCTTCTGAAAGTAACGTTTTTTCTTATGTTTCTTAACATACAAAGCTTTTTAAACTTTAAAAAGATGAGGCTGTAATAATCGATTAACCAAATAAATTGACTATGCAGCAGACGACTTATGTTATTCATTTTTTGTTAATCGAATAGTTTTAATTGAGTTTTTGTTACATTTACATACGTTGTGAACTAAACGCAAATCATTTTCTAAATAATCATGAGAGTATTTTGGGGCGCACAATTATTTCACTGAAGTAACATGGATTTCAGAGGTCATTCGAGATTATCGTGTATACAGAAAATTTGGATTGGAAGATTTTTTTTTCAAAGGACGAAGTTATAGCTCACGAGGCTGGTTAACTATTGTATACAAAATTATAAGCACCCAGTTTAGATCTATAACTTGGAAACAGGGATATCGCAAAATAGAGCGAAAAGAGATAGCTGAGAAGATAGGTTGATATCATGGTAAAAATAATAGAAGATAAAACTATTCTCTCTTCTAGGCGGCCATAATGATTTTTTGATTTTCACAAAAATTTTAAAATCACTCTCTGAAACTTTGTGGAAATACCAAACCAAAGGAAACAAACAAAAATAAATGAAAGTTTGACTTTTTCAGATGCCAGATAAAATACTTATAATCAACAGAAATGTTGTTTGAATTTTTTAAAATTAGGATTCTTTGCCTTGTAGTGGGCTTTAAAGCTTCAATCTTATTTACAGCTTCCTTAACCTTCCTGGAAAATAGTTTGAACATTTTCATATTGCTTTGGCTAGTTGTTTGGCAATATTTTTCGAGGATTGAAAATGCTGGGCCAGCTGAAAAAGTTTTACGATCGTAACCAGTGCAACGCCATTTAACTGTTAAAGATTAAAGCTGGACACCAGCAGGACCCTAGGACAGAGCACTTTTCTGCAGAGGGGTTTGTGTAGACTTAGGGCCGATGCTGGTGACGGCAAAGACCAAAGTCGTCAGCAGCATTTCCTTATCATTTCTACAAGTGCTGCCAGTAAGCGACTTGTTGCGACTCTTTATTTTGAATCAATCGAGGATGCCTGTGTATTGAAGCCGAGACGATGATCAAACGTCAAATCCAGAACTTTTGGGGCTCAGGCAGTATATAACATTATGGCATTACCTTGAATGACTAATTGTGTTGTGTAATCTGCGAGGTTCCCGCCATGAATAATGCGTAGTTGATTTAGATGGTGACAAGGTCATGTTGCGATGTGCGATTGCCTCACCCACAGTAAGTTAGTAAATTTTTTAAAAACAACTTCTGCTCGGCATGATAACCTAAAAATGTGTACAAACATTCGTTGGCTAAGTTGTAGTGATTCTTTCAACCGCTTATTTCAGTTGAGGGAAGAAGTTTTGCAATTTCTTGAAACTAATTGTAACGAAGATGCCTTAGTTCGATCTTTAAAAGATGACAATTTTATTTTGGATTTAGCATTAAAGAAACAGGAATAAACGATGCTGCGAAAAATGTGCATCGATTCCAAGCAGAACTGTTTTTGCTTTTAAGGGATCTTCAATCTGTCGATTATACCCATTTTCCGAAAACTTCGTTTATTATTAAGAAACATGGGGAGTTAAGCCGAATGGTCATATTGCAATTCTCGAAAAATTCTTTAACAGTTTTGAAGACAGATTTCAGGATTTTGTTTGTTTTTAACTATTTCTTGACGTCTTTGAAAACCCCTTAAAATGCGATATAAGTAAGTATGAATTTGAATTTCAGTCCGAAAACGTTCCACCACACGGAGATAATATTGAATTCTGGAAAAATTTAGAAGAATCATGATATACAATATTGAAAAGAATACCTTTTCAGTGCCTATCACTTTTTCCCACAATATATTTTTGTGAAAAAATTTTTTCTGACTTAAAGTTCATTTGCTCCAAGCAGCGCAACAGTTTAACATCAAGTAATTTATCAAATATACTTTTATGAAGAAGCTGTCACGAAAGAATTGATATTGAAGATTTTATTAAAAATATAATATAGTTTTACAAACCCAAATATATATAAGGAGTTATATAAATATATCATCATGAAAAAAATCAAAATGATTTTTTTTATTTATTAAAATTTCAATTGTAAACCGGGAGGGAGGGAGGTAAGGTTTCCAAATGAATGATTTAAATAAATTAAATATTGATCTTTAATCAAACGGATAATTGATAGCTGAAAGTATATGAGAATGATTGTTGTGTTGCTTGGAACGAATAGACTTCAAGTTAGAAAAATTTGCACAAAAAATGTGGTGAAGGGAAAGTGTTAAGCACTCAAAAAATCCTTTTGAATATTGGATATTCTTACACTTTTTTCGAGAACTCAATATTAGATCTGTATGGTGGAACATTTTCACTAACTCATACCTACTTATATCGCAACTGAAGGGGATTTTAAAGATATCAATAAATGGTTGAAAACAAACCAAATTCGGAAATGCGTCCTGATGCAAGTTGATGGTTGATGCAATATGCCAAAAACATTTAATTTTTGTTCAGTTGACCTACAAAGTATTTATTTTACCAGTCATAATGTTTTCCCATCAGCCCACACACTTATAAAAATTAATTTGCATTAAATCATTAACATCGGTAATACAAGAATTTTATCAAATACAAAATCTGTAAAATAACGCGCTTATTTAAAAATGTGTAGGCTAACAAGTAACATACTTGAATTTTTTATTTGAAAGTCTAACACGTCCCAAATTGTCTACTCCAATCCAATGTGCTGTTATTTTGGTTTAAATTTCCTACTGGGCTGATCCCATTCTCTCGTTCTCACTCATACACTCACATTTTTAGTTTTGGACACCACTGATTTAAACATCATAGCAAACATCCACACACACATGCAAACAGCGACGAGATTATTTCACATACGCTCATGTAGTCACCACCTAAGGGCAGAAGTTATTACTCACACATACACACGCATGTAATTAGAAGACAAATGTAAATACCTGATGAATAAAAGAGAAATTAAGGATGTTCGTGAAAGTCTATACCCTTAGAGAGATATGCGAACGATGCAACAGAGATTATAAAAGCAGCGCAAGCTGACGAATAATGAATCAGTTTGATTTTAAAACGCTTTATTGAAGTACGAGAGTATCGTGAAGGACTATTACTGCAGTAGAGCTGTAAATAAATGAGATATTGCTATACTGAAATTTGAGTTGTTTATTCGACAATTCAGCGCTTCGAACGATAGCAGAATATGCAAAATGATCAGAATTTCCTAAAATTCGTTACAGTATTATTGCACAGTCATATAACTCTACTAACCCACAAAGCAAACAACAACGGCGTTTCAAGTGCAAAGCTGGGTATGTAATTTCAATTTCACCCAAACTTTTCCCTCTTGTTTATATTAGCTATAAATAAAGGAGTTCACTTAAATCTGGTATTTGAACTAAAACTGGAGTCGCTAATAAAAGGGGTTTTTTTTTTGTTTTTAATATACATGGTTCCGACCCTTTGCGGTCACAGCTTTTCGCCGCAATTCGGACACTGCAATTCTGGTAATAATTGACCCGGAGATATTGAGATATTCTTCTTCCAATAACTCTAACTAGAGTTGCCAAAGTGTCTCGTCGGAAATGGATTCGTCGTTGTATTTCGACAAAAATAAAATGAATTTTGATCTACTACGCAATATGAGAACAGAACGTACGGCTTTGGAAAGAGATGTTTTTTGTTTTGCAACAGTTTTGTACAACATATTGAAAAGAGATATGCCTCTACTGAAAGCAACGTCTTTTCTTATGTTTCATAGCATACAAAACTTTTTAAACTTTAAAAAGAAGAGGTTGTAATAATCGATTAAACAAATAAATGAACTATGCAGCTGTCGACTTATGTTATTAATTTTTGGTTAATCGAATAGTTTTAATTGAGTTTTTATTACATTTATATACGTCGTGAAGTAAAAGCAAATCATTTTCTAACTTATCCAGACACTGCGTGCTCTTTCGAGCGCACATTTATTTCACTGAAGTAACATGGATTTCAGAGGTCATTCGAGATTATCGTGCATACAGAAAATTTGGATTGGAAAAAATTTTTATTTTTTTTTTCAAAGAGCGAAGTTATAGCTCACGAGGCAGGTTAACTATTGTATAAAAAATTATAAGGACCAAGAGGAGTTCCTATAATTTGGAAACAGGGATGTCGCAAAATACAGCGAAAAGGGATAGCTGAGAAGAAAGCACCCAGAGAAAAAATTGTAATTTTTAAGCAACACGATTCATGTTAATTTCACACGATCTATTTTAACATGCAAAGCAACAACAATTTTTGAAAATTTTTCAAATTAACATGGTCTGGCAAACAAGATTTTTACTTCTTCGACTTCCTGTAATATGAAGTATATTGACAACAATATTTTACTGTTGAAGTAACACTAAAAAGTGTTGAAAAAAGAACGACAGCAACAAAGTCTTCTCCCCCTCTTTTCCGGCAGCAATCGTGTAGATCAGGGAAACAGACTCTTAGTCCCTACCTCCGTTTGCACCGTTTGCCAGCAAAGAATATATATGTTTTCGACATCCGCTTAATGCAGCTCCTGCCTTGGGTGGTGCCACTTTCCTAGATGTTCTGGTCTCCGCGACGGCAACCCCCGACGGGTTTCATCGCGCCATGTTGCCAGGTCGCAAACCCAAATCATCATTGCAGACCTGCTCTGGGTATAATGTCCACAGAAAATATCGCGAGAGCGTAAATGGAGGAGGCCTCGCGTTTATAATACACCACTCTGTGCAATATTATATATTTGATCCTGGCATCGACCGCAGGGACAATGTCTTAGAACGTCAAGGCCTATCTGTCCGGCAATGCAAACCTAGAAATCATCAACATCTACATCCCCCCTGCCACCTGTTGCCCCAGTGGATACCGCCCTAATATCAGAGCCTTACTCACTGGCAACAATCGCATTATCTTAGGCGATTTCAATGCCCATCACGATCTATGGCATTCAAACTTGCGGGCGGACAGTAGGGGTGAGATGTTGGCGGATCAAATAGAAGAAACGACATTCTGCACAATAAACGGAGACGCCCCCACACGTATGGTAGGAAGCTGTCACAGTTCGCCAGATATCTCAATCGTGAGCGCAGAACTCGTAAACTGCGTCAACTGGCAGCCGATGTTAACATTGGCATCCGACCACCTGCCTATACTTATTTCGCTCGAGCGTACCGCCGACTTCATCGTCACCGAAAAACGCACTTTCATAAACTTTAAAAAAGGAAAGTAGGAAGAATATAAATCTTTTACAGACAACCTCTTTGCTGCCCTCCCTATTCCGACTGATGCCCGCCAAGGGGAGCGTGCCTTCCGCAAGGTCATTGAATCCGCCTCGGCACGTTTCATTCCCGCCGGGAGAATTCCCGAAATCTGGCCCACTTCCCGGCGGAGGCCGCAAACTTAGCGAGAGAACGTGACCTTATAAGGCAGCTTCATCCAGGCGACCCCTAAATAAGGGATATAAACCAACGCATCAAATTGCTTGTGGATGAACACAAGCGGGCGAAATGGGAGGAGCACCTAACAGGTTGTAACCTCTATACCGGTGTGGGTAAACTTTGGTCCACCGTAAAGTCCCTATCGAATTCGACTAAGCACAAAGACAAAGTTTCCATCGCCTTTGGCGACAAAGTGCTGTCGGATGCGAAAAAATGCGCGAGCGCCGACAATATATAATGCAGTCGACAAAGATAGACGGAGGGCCAACAGACACGCACATAAACACAAATTCAGCGCGCCACCAATCACCATCACCGCTAAAGAGTTTGAGGACGCCATTGCTCGCGCTAAATCATCCAAAGCAGTGGGCCCAGACGGCATAGCCATGCCGATGCTTAAAAGCCTAGGGAAAGAGGGTTTCAAATATTTAGCCCAGGTCTTCAACCTGTCTCTTTCCACCTTTGTCATACTCGAGAAATGGAAAATGGCCAAGGTGGTCCCGCTACTAAAGCCTGGTAAACCAGCTACCATAGGAGAGTCGTATCGTCCGATATCTCTCCTATCGCCAGTGGCAAAGACGCTCGAAGCCATTTTGCTCCCTTATTTCCAAGCAAATTTGCAGCTAGCATCTCATAAGCATGGCTGCAGAAAACTCCATAGCACTACCTCCGCGCTAAATGCCATTAGCACCCAGATAAATTGCGGTTTAAATCAAAACCCCCACCATAGAACAGTACTCGTAGCGCTAGACCTATCAAAAGCTTTTGATACGGTCAACCATGGCTCGTTACTGCAAGACCTGGAAGGGTCTACCCTTCCCCCATGTCTTAAAAGGTGGACCGCAAATTATCTGAGTGGTCGGCAGGCATCGGTGCAATTTAGAAACGAAACATCAAAACCAAGGAGAATTAAGCAAGGGGTGCCACAGGGTGGTGTCCTATCCCCACTTTTGTTTAATTTCTACATATCTAATCTACCTTCACCACCGGAAGGAGTCACAATCGTTTCCTACGCCGATGACTGCACAGTAATGGCCACAGGCCCAGGCCCACATCGCTGAGCTACGCAATAAAATAAACGGCTACCTCCCTGATCTCTCCAGTTTTTTCGCCTCGCGAAACCTGGCATTATCACCGACTAAATCTTCCGCGACCTTATTTACAACATGGACGTCCCAAATGTCGACCATTTTGAACATCCACGTCGATGGCTCTACGCTACCGACTGTCCTACACCCCAAAATCTTGGGTGTGACGTTTGATCAGGATCTATATTTTGGTGAGCACGCAGCCGCAATTGTTCCGAGAATTCAGAGCCGTAACAAAATCCTCAAATCCCTTGCTGGCAGTACTTGGGGAAAAGATAAAGAAACGCTCATGACTACATACAAAGCAATTAGCCAGCCGATTACGTGCTACACGTCACCCACATGGTCGCCAAGCCTAAAAATTACCCACTGGTAGAAGCTACAGGCCTGCCAAAATACTGCTCTCAGAATTGCCACGGGCTGTCTTCTTATGTCCCCAGAACACCGTCTGCATAATGAGGCGAGAATGCTCCCCATCAGGGAGAGAAACGAGATGCTGACCAACAGCCAGAACTTAAGAAAAGTATTGAAAAAGAACAACAGCAACAAGTTATTCAACTTCATGTAACATGAAGTAGTCTGATAACATTATTTTACTGTTGAAGTAACATTTAAAAATGTTGACTTAGACTTCACGTAACATGAAGCAGTCTAATAACAATATTTTACTGTTGAAGTAGCACTGAAAAGTGTTGAAAAAGAACAACAGCAACAACTTATTCGACTTCATATAACATGAAGTAGTCTGATAACATTAGTTTACTGTTGAAGTAACATTTAAAAATGTTGACTTAGACTTCATGTAACATGAAGCAGTCTAATAACAATATTTTACTGTTAAAGTAACGCTGAAAAGTGTTGAAAAAAGAACACCAGTAACAACTTATTCGACTTCATATAACATGAAGTAGTCTGATAACATTAGTTTACGTTGAAGTAACATTTAAAAATGTTGACTTAGACTTCATGTAACATGAAGCAGTCTAATAACAATATTCTACTGTCGAAGTAACACTGAAAAGTGTTGAAAAAGAACAACAGCAACAACTTGTTCAACTTC
Organism: Eurosta solidaginis; assembly: GCF_040869045.1. Classification (NCBI taxonomy): domain Eukaryota; kingdom Metazoa; phylum Arthropoda; class Insecta; order Diptera; family Tephritidae; genus Eurosta; species Eurosta solidaginis. The sequence continues at coordinate 192,248,701 of NC_090319.1, read as the reverse complement.
ATGTAACATGAAGTAGTCTGATAACATTATTTTACTGTTGAAGTAACATTTAAAAATGTTGACTTAGACTTCATGTAACATGAAGCAGTCTAATAACAATATTTTACTGTTGAAGTAACACCAAAAAGTGTTGAAAAAAGAACAACAGCAACTATCCCGTTATAAATTCGTAATTTTTCTCGAAATGTCAGCGTCGCTTGTAATATAATATTGTGAGTTGTTAATAAAAGCTATTTTCAAGTTTCATCGTAAATATTTAATTAAAGCATTTCGTTAATAAAATGAGCAGTGTAGTGAGTGATGTTGACCAAGAATCCAGCCAAATATTCATTATTGTGCCCAGTGGTGATCTGCTGCCTTCTGGTGATATTGAGACTTCTCTGCCGCAGAGCGGCACCACAGCAGCTCCGACGTGCGAGAATACGAATCTAAAGGACAGCATTTGCGGAAAAATGGATTTTGGCGAAGAAGTGTACAAAAGAATGATAGGTAAGATAATTTAATTAACCTATTCATTCAATCTTCAATTGTATGTTTGTTAATAAGTGTGCATATTAGGGTGCACCATATATGTATGGATGCAAATTTGTATTAAGGAACAAATCAAGAACTTTTCGGAAATGTATGTTAGGTAGTGCAAACGTGATCTGTGGAAATATTTCAAGATATGGCAATGCGACACCTGCCAGAACGAGCTAGAGGTCCGCAAATTCTTGCTTTGTTTGATAAATAATTTTTTTTGCTAGAAAATGCCTTTGGCGACTTGCAATGCCTTTTATGTTACAAGTCGTTCAAAGGAGGCTATATATGTAATATTAATATCATTTCGATTCCTGCCAAAAAAATATAAAAGTTTTAGACAAAAAAGCTAGTCAAGTATTATATGAAGAAAAGAAGTTAGACATTTTGGAAAAATTCAAAGAGTATTTGGATAAAGTAGAAAATGAGCAAGTTGTCAAGCAATCAAATAGAAAAATGAAAGCTGAGCTATTTTCTAATGATCAGCTTAGACATTTCTATACAAGGCCGGCCTTTTATAGATAGCGTTTTTGTTAAAAACATTTGTCTAAAATTTTTTCAAAAAATTAATCTTGATACAGAACTAGTTAAAAATATACCAAAATCCCGCCAAACAGTAGCCCAACGGATTGATAAACTGGGAATACACATTCAATCTGCAATAAAAAAAAATTAATGATTGCCAATTTTTTTGTCTGTGCTTGAACGAAACCACGGATATTAATGATTTATGTCAACTGGCGATATGTGTTCGCAGAGTTAACGTAAATTATGAAATAACTGAAACAATGTTTTCTCTTGAAACATTCTGCAGTAATGTGACAGGAAAGATCTTGTTCGACGTAGTAAACGAAAAGGTTTTTTCAGTTTTCGATGCCAACAAATTTACAGGAGTAGACATTTTCATTGCATTATTCATCAAGTTGCACTCGCTTCAAAATTTTTGAGCGGTCATCATGTCATGAAACGTGCAGAACAGATTATCGATGAAATACGGGGAGGGCACCATTGCCTCACCCACAGTAATTTAGTAAATTTTTTAAAAACAACTTCTGCTCGGCATGATAACCTAAAAATGTGTACAGACATTCGTTTGCTAAGTTGTGGTGATTGTCTCAACAGCTTATTTGAGTTGAGGGAAGAAGTTTTGCAATTTCTTGAAATTGATTGTAACGAAGATGACTTAGTTCGATCTTTAAAAGATGACAATTTTATTTTGGATTTAGCATTTTTGGCTGATGTCTCCTTTTTTTTGAACAAACTCAATTTAAAGCTTCAAGGAAAAGAAACAGGAATAAACGATGCTGCGAAAAATGTGCATCGATTCCAAGCAGAACTGTTTTTGCTTTTAAGGGATCTTCAATCTGTCGATTATACCCATTTTCCGAAAACTTCGGTTATTATTAAGAAACATGCGGGAGTTAAGCCGAATGGTCATATTGCAATTCTCGAAAAATTGTTTAACAATTTTGAAGACAGATTTCAGGATTTTGTTTGTTTTAACTATTTCTTGACGTCTTTGAAAACCCTTTAAAATGCGATATAAGTAAGTATGAATTTGAAATTCAGTCCGAAAACGTTCCACCGCACGGAGATAATATTGAATTCTGGAAAAATTTAGAAGAATCATGATACACAATATTGAAAAGAATCTTTTTAAAATTTATTATAACCAAGTATATATATGTATATGCAAGAAAGTGTTATTTTCAGCTCTTCGCCACTGAATACCAGATTTTATGAAAAATAATAATATACGTGTGTGATATAAGTATAATAAATATGTGATATAAAAATACAGTGAACAAAAAATCGAATATAAATGTGAAAGGTAGTGATTAAAATCATTCATAGCATTCATCAAATTAGAAGTGCCTGTGCCACATTCTATTTTCTTCTCCAAGCTAAAAGACGAGTGCGACGTTAATTAAAGAAACTGACCAGGTGTACGTGTATTTAGCGTAGGCGAAATGTTTATCAGATCGGAAATTTCCAAATCTTTCCTATTCTCAATTTTGCTCAAACCAAAATCAGTCAAATTTACATGACCAGTCTCCGATAACAGCATATTATCTGGCTTTATATCACGATGCTCAATTCCATGCTCATGTGAATATTGCAATGCTAATGCAACTTCTGCTACATAGAAACGCGCAACTGATTCGTCAAAGTAGCCATACATGGTAAGTAATGATTTGAGATCACCGCCACCATATAATCCATTACTAAATAGATATAGGAGATTGATTGCAGCGAGTAAAATAGGCCGACACAAAATGGGCTACGTGACAATGCTAAAGCATTACGCTCTGTAATAACTTGTGATACCATATTCTTATTTATCCTATCGGATTTACGCATCACTTTGATTGCGTATAATTTATTAGGATCATTGTTTTTATAGCCCAAAAACACTTCCAAATGCGCCGCAGCTTATTGGTTTAATAATACCGAAGTCTTTGATTGTAGGTAGCTTTGCGCACGTTTGATTATCTGGTCGAGTTGTTAATATATTAATTTTATCTATTAAACATTCTCTATCAATTAACATGGATGTCTTTTTGGGTGTCTTGTAATTACATTGCTGGTATTGCACGCACGCAGCTTCCTCCTTTTCCATGACCCGATCGTATAATCCTGTTGAATTGCTGCCGCGCATAGATTTTTCCACGTTTCCAAAGTACTCAAGAATACACAGACACTTTATTTTCTATAACGATGGATTAATAACGGATATATCGCGTGTGAATATATTTTATAAATACATTTTTATTGAAAATAACACGTAAGCTGAAATATATAGCACAAAAAATTCTTTCAAATTTTCTGGCAAACGCTGACTGAAATAATTTTGACGTGGGGCATACAGTAGTTGGTGGATTAAAAAGTGGTTGAACAGATTGGCCTTGTGGAATTTTATGGCGTAGAGCCTGGCCTTGCTGTTGGGGATTTTCTTCGTGATGCTATGTCGGCAAGTACCAGTTGTACGCTGTATGGTTCAATTTTGAAAAATGTTGATCGTCCACCATTGTAAATACAATAATTATCACCCTTGCCGATCTGTGTAAGAAGCATACGCACATTGTTGAACGTATTATTGACAAAGTGTTGGCCAAACTTGCATCCCCATATGTAGTGAACCGTATTGAGACTTTCAAATGCTTTTAAAGGTTAGTGTTGCAGAATCAATTAAAGCTGAATGGATGAAAGTACCGGGCTGGCTAGACGTGCCTGTGATTTTTTTTTGAGGAGTTTTTTCTAAATCGACGCTTTTTCAAAAGTGACTTATTGAATGTCCCTTTCGTCTTTAATGAATATGAGAATTTCGATGGTTTGGAGAGTTTTTTCAAATACAGGTATTAAATCACCATTGAAAAGTGAAGGGGCGCGTAAAAGCCGACAGTTGTTTTTCTCTTTTTCTTTTTTTAATATTTGAACATGCATTCAAGGCAAACTTGATGCTATCGCAAGGTGCTTTTACTCCGTCTGTTTTCGATGAGGTTGTCAGTTCACTGGATGAAATTCCACTAGATTTATAAGTTGGGTGGCTCACGACGTAGACTCATTGGTTCGGTCTTTAGTGAAGTGGAAGACAATAGAAAGGATTTTTAATTGGATGCCGCAGATTCTTCTGTCTCATCGCGACTGTAGGGTAAGATGATGAGCTTTACCAAGGGTCGAGTTATCTGGCCTTTCATCGTCATGATATCGACCACTCTGACGCGATCGTCAGGTCCTGAGTGTAATTTGACCACCCGTCTGAGTCTCCATTCGTTTGGAAACAAATTGTCCTCCTTGATTACGACCAAGTCCCCGATTTTAAGGTTCGTTTTGGGAAATCTTCATTTGTTTCTTTTCTGCAGTTCAGAGAGGTATTCCGATTTCCACCTCTTGCAGAAGGAGTGATGTAGGGATTTTAACTTTTCCCATCGATTTATGATTGAGGCAGAGTTTTCGCTGGCATCCGGTTCTGGTGGAGATAAGAGATGTCCTCCTACCAGAAAGTGACCTAGGGTTAGTGTCTGATGCATTGTTTGACGCAGGGCTCAATGGTCGGGAGTTGAGGCAGGCTTCGATCCTGCATAGCAAAGTCGCAAATTCCTCAAAGGTGAATTTGCAACTTGACGCGATTTTTGTGAAGTGGCTTTTAAAACTATTCACTCCCGCTTCCCACAGTCCCCCCATGTGAGGAGCTGATGCGGGAATGAAGTGCCACGATAAGGATTGATGGGAGTACTTGGATAGGGTTTTATCGCGGCCATTTTGTAGGAATTCCCTCATTTCCGCTTTAAGTGCTCTAGAAGCCCCGACAAAATTCGTGCCATTGTCGGAAAACATCTTACTAGGGCAGCCTCTTCGCGAAACGAACCTCGCAAATGCTGCTAAAAATGATTGGGTGCTGAAGTCGGAAGTGGGTTCCAAGTGAATCGCTTTCGTTGCAAAGCAAACGAACAAGCATACGTACCCCTTCGACACTCTACAACCTCGTCTCGGAAAGTTCTTTATATCGAAAGGTCCCGCAAAATTGACTCCTGTATTTGTGAATGCCCATGAGTACGTAGTTCTTTCCTTGGGTAAAATTCCCATTAGCTGGGTTTGAACACGTTTTCGGTAAATCGTGCATTCCTTGCAATTGTGGATTGTCGATTTTACCATGTTCTTGATCCGTGGTATCCAATACTGCGTACGGATGAGGCGTAGCATAAGTTGGTTTTCTCCATGGAGTGAGATCCTATGGGTAAACTTTACAATAAGACGTGACAACTGGCAATTATACGGCAAAATGACTGGGTGTCGCTCGTTGTACGGGATATCTTCGGAAGCTCCAAGGCGTCCGCCTGCCCTCATGACCCCCTTTTCATCTAAGAATGGGTTCAGTGGTAGTACCTCGCTCTTTGCTCCTATAAGTTCTTTAGATTTCAAAGCTGAATACTCCTCCCCATAATGCCTCTTTTGATAGATAATAGTCACACGTTGGGTCGTTGCTTTTATTTCAGTAGACGAAATTGAGCAAGACTTCGACTGAAATGAGGCTCTTGTTTTTGGTTTAGTTCTTTGAAAGAATCTCCAGACGTAAGATAGTACTTTCAAAGCTCTCGAGAGGTCAGAAAATCTTGTGAGGATATCAGAGTCTGTATCTACTATTGATGAGTGTACCTGGACCCGCTTTTCTTCTGACGTGGTGGCATATTCTGTTTCTTGGGTAGGCCAATTTGAGCTATCTTCATGAAGCCAAGACGGGCCCTCCCACCACAGGGCTTTGTTGATAAGATCTTCAGCGGGTATACCTCTACTTGCGAGATCTGCCGGGATTGATGCCGAGTCGACGTGAAGCCAGTTTTCTTTCCCTACTTTGTCAATTATTTTTGTCACCCTATGGGCAACGAAAGTGGACCACGAGCATGGGGTTTGCGAATCCATGCAAGGACGATTGCCGAATCCGTCCATAGATAGGTCGTAGGGTTGTTAAAATTAAGATTTTTTGCGACTGACTGTACTATTTCTGCTAGCAGAACCGCACCACATAGTTCAAGGCGGGGTAGAGATATAGTCCTCACCGGGGCTACACGGGTTTTTGCGAAGAGCAGATTTACGAACACTTGATTATCAACTTGTACCCTCAGGTAAATTGCGGCTGCGTATACTTTCTCGGAAGCGTCGCAAAAGCCATGTAGTTCGCTGCTCGCTACCGGGGAAAATTGTACCCAACGTGGTATACGAATGCTTTCAATATGTCTGTAGCTTTCTAAAAAATCATGCCATCTATCTAATATCGCGGGAGATACGGCTTCGTCCCAGCCCGTGCCTTCCAGCCAAATACCTTGCATAATGATTTTCGAGGTAATAATAAATGGCCCTAGCCAACCTAGTGGATCAAATAATTTTGCTATAGCAGACAATATTGTTCTCTTTGTGAACACGACTTGGTTATCTATGGCCTTCGTAGAAAAATAGAAATAGTCAGAGTGGGCATCCCACCTGATCCCTAAGGCTTTAACCATGCTAGCATTCTCAAAGTTTAAAAAGTTTTCATTTAATAAGTGCGATCTTGGAATACCTTCCAGTAGTTGATCGCAATTTGAAGTCCACTTCCTGAGGGAGAAGCCGGCTGATTGTAATGCCGCTTGGATTTCGTCCCGTGCCTTCGTGGCGGTGGCAATGGTGTGTCCGCCCGATAAAACGTCGTCAACATACATAAACTATCGTAGGATGTCCGATGCGATGGGATAGGTTTCCTCTACGTCCTCTGCTAGTTGAAGAAGGGTCCTTATGGCCAAGCAGGGCGCGCCGTTTACTCCGAAGTTCACCGTCTTCAATTCGTATATGCTGATGGTTTCGCTGGTGGATGACCTGAAGACGATGCGTTGATACCTGGTGTCCCTGGGCTCTAGCAATATCTGCCGGTACATCTTTTCGATGTCACTGTTGAATACGAATCGGAACAATCTCCAGCGGAGTATGAGAATCGTTAGATCACTCTGAAGGACTGGGCCTGAATGAAGGACATAATTTAAACTGATTCTACGCTTTCAAGATTGAATAATATTTTTAATTGGGTATTGACGAGAATTCGTTTATTCTCATATCTTTCCCCTAAATTCTTCCACGCTGTGTCAAACCCATCGTTTGTAAGGGGGCATTTTTTAACTATATCCCTTGCCTCACCCTAAGTTTTTTGGTTGAGGTGAAATAACTTCTCAACTGGGGTGAGGCGCTTATTCCGTATGTATATTGCCGTGAACATGTCACGGAACGTTGGCCAGGAGAGGTAGTCACCTTTGAATACATCCGTATCGCACGGAGGCAGTCGCATGCTGTGTTCTGGGTCAGGTGTCCCTTCTCCCTCCTTATCGCGTTTAGTTAGTTTTGCTATTAATTCAGCCATGGTTGAACTGCCGCGTACATATACGGAATACGTCGCTTGGTATTTCGGTTTGGCCTGCGCTAACACCTTTTTCTCTGCCGTTTCAGAGTACAAGAGATCCTCATAAGCTAGCTTTGCCTTTCTCCAATTATTCTTTAACTCTTCTTGGTGAATGGCTAGAGTATATTTTGTGTGTTCAGCTTGAGGTCTGTTGTTGAACTCAGCCTCAAACTGTGCCACCTCATCAGCTGCTTTAATGAATTTCTCCATATCGTTTGATATTTAACAGAGAATGGCTAATATGCAGGGCCTAATTAGAAAATTCGAGTTTGATGCTCAGAAGCAAAGGGAAGGGTTTCAATAACCTAACACCACCACTCAAAAAATTTTCACGCAAAAGAAAAATTTTGGAATCACCTCTTTATGATCTTTTTAAAATTTATTATAACCAAGTATATATATATATGTATATGCAAGAAAGTGTTATTTTCAGCTCTCCGCCACTGAATACGTGTGTGATATAAGTATAATAAATATGTGATATAAAAATACAGTGAACAAAAAATCGAATATAAATGTGAGGATTAAAAGACTCGAACCCAATTTATATTGATTTTAAAGAAAAAGAAGATATTGTATTTAAAAGGAAAAACCAGTGAGCCTGTATGTGTGACCGGTGTGCAATATAATATGTGAGGTTATATCTCCTCCGCTAAAATGAATATTGTTGGTGCTAAGTGTCCAAAGAAAAATTTGCTTGCCACAATTAACGCGTGTAGCTAGAGCCAATAAATGGTCTATTGCAATATGAGCGTTTGTGTTTGCGCGTTTAAATTTTTTAACACTGTGTTGGCGAGCTTTTCAATATTCTGCTAACGACCAACGTTGTGTCATAGAAGTTTGGACAAGCACATTTTTGTCACGAATAAGCTCAGAATTTGTTTAATGATTTATAAACGCGATGGTTGCAAGAACCGAAAGTGCAGTGCAGTGGAACGTTTTAAGGAAAGTTACTAAGATTTTAGGCCATTGACTGCTAGCCTTAGGCTGTGTCCAATACCTCTTACCACGGGTGGGGGAGAGTATTGGATAGGCAAAAGGCTTTGTTATAGCACCGTTTATTTATTAATTTTTAATCACCGCAAGTGATTTATATTAAACAAATTTTTTACCACTTTTTACTTGTGTCAATTTTTTGCAATTTTTTATCACCGCATGTGATTTATATGAAAAAAACTTAACCACTTTTTTCTTTGTGTCACTTTTAATTTGAGCACATACCTTTTAACCAAACGCTTTTAATATTGATTTGAAGAATTCTGACGCTGTACAAATTCCGTTGCTGGTGTCCGGAATGGCTTTGTAGTCAACGCTTATTGTGATTATTTGATAAATTTTATTGCTTTGTTAGTGGACTGTATCTCGATATAGTTCTGACTCCTTTACTGGCGCTGATGGACCATGAAAACTTGAGCTGGCGGATTCCAGACTAGTTTCTCTGGATGGAGGTTAGGAAGGAAAGGCAGTGATTAATATTAAAATTTCAATAGACTTTATTTCATAAAATACGCAGTGGAAATTAACAGAGAGAGAGTTTAAAGGAGCAAGCATGCAATTGCTACAATCTTACCTTTAATATATTCAGGAACTCTACTTTCTGGCGGTGTGACGTTTGATGTGGCTTAAACTTGCGGCTTCAAGACATTCGAGCGTGCGTAAACTGTGGCTGCTTCAATCCAAGTGACCGAGTTCCATTCCACGCGTTCCGTTTACCCCCCCCCCCCCCCCCCCCAAAGCTAACAGGCCTTTGGCGGGGTAACTTAACGAAACGTCAATTTTGCTTTTAGTATATGTGCTAACGGCCGTAATAAATAAGCGGTTCTGTATTAAATTGCATTGAGGTGGCCGGCCCTTAATTTTTTTTTGGGGTTAGCCTGCTGGCCTAAACACTGAATTAATTTCATTTATCACAATATTTAAGTTAAAAATGTACGTATATTGGATGTGTTTAATAAATACAACCACTTTAGAGTCAACTTTAAAACAAGAATTTTACTTATGGGTAAGACAACAGGGGATAGTGTTAAACTTAACAGGATTTACTGTTGTTTTAACACGATCATGCAGTGTTAACTCAACATTAATTCCTGTTAGTTTAACCATAGGTATCATGTTAAATATCATGTAAAATCAACAATATTTTGGTGTAAAATCAACACTTTTCATAGTGTTAAATACACACTTTAAGTTAATCTTGAATTAACACTTTTTACAATAATTCCTGTTAATTTAACAGTAACCACCGTGTTAAATATCATGTTGAATTAACCAAATTTTAGTGTTCAATCAACACTTTCCATAGTGTTGAATAAGCACTTTAAGTACATGTCGAATTAACACTTTTAACACGAAGATTACACTCTGCTTCGGTTTGAAAAATTTTAAACACAAAAAGTGTTGATTCAACACGATTTTTTTTCTGGGTGAGGTTGCTATCATGGAAAAAATATTAGAAGATAAAACTATTCTCTCTTCTCGGCGGCCATAATGATTTTTTGATTTTTAAAAAAATTTTAAAATCACTCTCTGAAACTTTGTGGAAATACCAAACCAAAGGAAACAAACAAAAATAAATGAAAGTTTGACTTTTTCAGATGCCAGATAAAATACTTATAATCAACAGATATGTTGTTTGAATTTTTTAAAATTAGGATTCTTTGCTTTGTAGTGTACTTTAAAGCTGAAATCTTATTTACAGCTTCCTTAACATCCCTGGAAAATAGCTTGAACATTTTCATAAAGCTTTGGCTAGTTGTTTGGCAATATTTTTCGAGGATTGGAAATGCTGTGCCGGCTGAAAAAGTTTGACGATCGTAACCAGTGCAACGCCATTTTAATGTTAAAGATTATAGCTGGACACCAGCAGGACCTCAGGACAGTGCAATTTTCTTCAGTGTTGTGTAGATTTGGGGCCGATGCTGGCGACGGCTAAAACCAGAGTTGTCAGCTAATTTTCGTGCATTATATAGTTTTTTCTATCTGGAGGACATTCGCCTGCAGGACAAAGTTACTTTCATTGCAGAGAACATAGAAAAATGGTCTCAAACCAAATCAGACCTGTGGTTTTAGTTGCCTTACGGCAGGCGTGCTTTACCGGCACAATAATCTTAGCCCGACTGGGTGAGGCACGAATCTTCCTCTTGCTGCCCTAGAAAGCAGGACCAGGACTGAAAAGCCGAGATTACTCACTACCGTTTTGGTTCCATGCCTGCCAAAAAAACGCCTTTCCACCGATAAAGAATTCCGTTTTCTATGAAAATTAAAAACTATTATGTAAAAAATATTCAATTGTAGAGCATCTAAAAAAATATTTGTTTATTATTTTTGTTATGAAAACAAGATCAAAATAAAAAGATAAAAAATGTGAGAGCGGTGAGAGTTTAAAAAAATTTTTAAACGTCATTTGCCTCTCACCGGTTTTACCTTGAAATATTTTGACCATGGTTGCTATTATCAAAAATTACATCTTCTAAAGTTGTCTTCATGACACTAGTGATAGGCGGAAAGCGTTTCAGTCCCGTAGAGTCTGTATGAGTCAATTACCTTATGCAATAAAATAAAACCCTCTGTTATTGTAATGATGGATATATTGAAGTCGCGACATGAAAGTGTAGTCCAATGCCTCATATCGTAGCCAAGCCTAGTTGCAGAAGAACTGGTATAGTAGCTACTGTGCGGTTGTTCATTGCAGAGCCAAAATAGAATGAAAGTTCCAGGTTTATTCTCTCGGAAAATATACAAGAAGGGCTAACTTCTCTCATTTATTATCTTAACAAGGTCCTGAATTTTAATGTTCATATACTCTTTTGAATAAGTCAAAGCAGTCTGAAAGATTGCGATTATTAAAAAGAGACTGCCAGTCAATATTTGAAATCAAATTATTGATCAAGGCAAAATCACATCGGCTATAATTAAAACCAACTTCATTATTGAGTTTAATATTTCCAAATTCATAAAACTTAATATCCAATATCAATGGTACGTGATGTTTATCAGTATTAGATAACGGGCAGAGAGAACGAATTAAATTATAATTAAGATCATTACTAACAAATATAAGATCGAGGATTTTACCTAGCGTATTTTCAAAATCATTGATTTGAACTAACTGTAAACTATAAAAATTATCAACTAAGTACATTTCACTAGCTTGATTGACATTAGTAGGTATGAGAGTTTTCTCACCTGGAAGATAATTCCATACGATTTTATTTAAGTTAAAATCCCCTAAAATACAAAATTTAGAATTCAAGTTAGTGCTCGAAAGATGCATAATATTATTAACGTGATTTTCATAAACATTATCTGCACTATTTGGTGGTATATAAGAAACACTGACAAATAGACATTCTGTTTTGCCTTTTATGCTGATTATAAGCTGATCAATAGAAGTATCGGCGATATTAAGAGGAACCTCCGAGGTTTGTAGGATTTTTCTTATAGCAATTAGTGCTCCTCCACCTCGATAAAGTCCTGTACTTACATTATCACGATCTTTGCGATATATATTATACAAATTTTTATCAAAAAACTCATTACTAAAAAAGTTCGCAGTAAGCCACGTCTCAACAAGAACTATCAAATCGTATTCTTCACTAGAGGTAGCAGCAAATACAGCAGAGGCCTTAGTTCTCATGCCTGATATGTTTTGAAAATATATTGATATTGAGTTCTTTAAAGAACGGGCATCATCAATTAGACATTAATTGTAGCAGTCATTATTCGTGACTGAGCGAGGACTTATGAGTTGTCCTTTTGCACCACAGTCCTTTGAAAAAAACGAAACGGCCTTACTTTTACATCCGATGGCCAAATTGACGAATCGAGCAACTTATTGTAATTAGATGCTGAGATCCCAAGCTTAAAATTAACACTCCGTAAGGACTTTTCATCTACGTCCCTTTTCGTAAGTTTTTGGCAGCGCATTAATAAAGGCGAAATATTTGCAGTTCTTGATACATAGTCAACTATAGTTTCAGCATTCACAGATGGCTTAAAAGATGACAGATGAAGCCATTTGAATAGTACACTAACTTCTAAACTATCATTAGAGTTACTACCACCAACTATTGGACGCGCCTTTTGGTTGTTCATTCCATCACTTTGGGAACTATTTTTCAATTGCTTATTGGGATGTCCGGTATTAGAAGAATCAGATCGAAATGAAGCGACATACTCTGCAGTATCATAAACAGCGCCAGCTACAGCAGAATAACTACCAGCATTCACACTCCCAATATCAGCGACGCCAGCAGCAGCTGCAGCAGCATCTTCACCACCAACAAGACTCCGGCTCACATTATCAAAATCACTAGCAATCAAGTCTGATTACATAAGTATACTAATATAAGAACGCTGAATTAATTTCATTTATCACAAGATTTAAGTTAAAAATGTACGTATATTGGATGTGTTTATTAAATACAACCACTTTAGAGTCAACTTTAAAACAAGAATTTTACTTAAGGGTAAAACAACAGGGGATAGTGTTAAACTTAACAGGATTTACTGTTGTTTTAACACGATCATGCAGTGTTAACTCAACATTAGTTCCTGTTAGTTTAACCATAGGTATCATGTTAAATATCATGTAAAATCAACAATATTTTGGTGTAAAATCAACACTTTTCATAGTGTTAAATACACACTTTAAGTTAATGTTGAATTAACACTTTTTACAATAATTCCTGTTAATTTAACAGTAACCACCGTGTTAAATATCATGTTGAATTAACCAAATTTTAGTGTTCAATCAACACTTTCCATAGTGTTGAATAAGCACTTTAAGTACATGTCGAATTAAAACTTTTAACACGCAGATTACACTCTGTTTCGGTTTGAAAAATTTTAAACACAAAAAGTGTTAAAAAAGTGTTGATTCAACACGATTTTTTTTCTGGGTGAGGTTGCTATCATGGTAAAAATATTAGAAGATAAAACTGTTCTCTCTTCTCGGCGGCCATAATGATTTTTTGATTTTTAAAAAAATTTAAAAATCACTCTCTGAAACTTTGTGGAAATACCAAACCAAAGGAAACAAACAAAAATAAATGAAAGTTTGACTTTTTCAGATGCCAGATAAAATACTTATAATCAACAGATATGTTGTTTGAATTTTTTAAAATTAGGATTCTTTGCTTTGTAGTGTACTTTAAAGCTGAAATCTTATTTATAGCTTCCTTAATATTCCTGGAAAATACTTAGTTTGAACATTTTCATAAAGCTTTGGCTAGTTGTTTGGCAATATTTTTCGAGGATTGGAAATGCTGTGCCGGCTGAAAAAGTTTGACAATCATAACCAGTGCAACGCCATTTAAATGTTAAAGATTATAGCTGGACACCAGCAGGACCTCAGGACAGTGCAATTTTCTTCAGTGGGTGTTGTGTAGATTTGGGGCCGATGCTGGCGACAGCTAAGACCAGAGTTGTCAGCTAATTTTCGTGCATTATATAGTTTTTTTCTATCTGGAGGACATTCGCCTGCAGCACAAAGTTACTTTCATTGCAGAGAACATAGAAAAATGGTCTCAAACCAAATCAGACCTGTGGTTTTAGTTCCCTTACGGCAGGCGTGCTTTACCGGCACAATAATCTTAGCCCGACTGGGTGAGGCACGAATCTTCCTCTTTCTGCCCAAGAAAGCAGGACCAGGACTGAAAAGCCGAGATTGCTCACTACCGTTTTGGTTCCTTGCCTGCCAAAAAAAACGCCTTTCCACCGATAAAGAATTCCGTTTTCTATGAAAATTAAAAACTATTATGTAAAAAATGTTCAATTGTAGAGCATCTAAAAAAATATTTGTTTATTATTTTTGTTATGAAAACAAGATCAAAATAAAAAGATAAAAAATGTGAGAGCGGTGAGAGTTTTAAAAATTTTTTAAACGTCATTTGCCTCTCACCGGTTTTACCTTGAAATATTTTCACCATGGTTGCTATTATCAAAAATTACATCTTCTAAAGTTGTCTTCATGAAACTAGTGATAGGCGGAAAGCGTTTCAATTACCTTATGCAATAAAATAAAACCCTCTGTGATTGTAATGATGGATATATTGAAGTCGCGACATGAAAGTGGAGTCCAAGACTAGTTGCAGAAGAACTGGTATAGTAGCTACTGTGCGGTTGTTCATTGCAGAGCCAAAATAAATGAAAGTTCCACGTTTATCCTCTCGGCAAATATACAAGAAGGGCTAACTTCTCTCATTTATTATCTTAACAAGGTCCTGAATTTTAATGTTCATATACTCTTCATTCTCTAAAGACCAAATCACATGTGCAGCAGTTTCGCCCGAACCCTGCTAGTTTTGATGCTGCTTGATTATTTTGCAAACACCTGGTAGACCCTTGCAGCGACTTATATCAAATTTTCGATAAATTCCTCAAAATCACTAAATATTGATTTGCTAACACGAAATTAGTTTGATAATGCAAAAAAAATTGTTTTCAATATAAATTTGTGATTTTAAATAAGTAAAACAACTGAAATGAGGAAAAATATGTGTTTATTTGGCATTTTGTTTTCTGCTTGTTCTTGATTGTGTAGGGTTTTTGTTACCCAACATTGATTTTATGCGGCAAACTTAGTTTGAACAGATGATAATATTTTGAAGCAAAATGTTTAACATGCAGCGCCCTACTTAGCATGCAGCGATATAGGTATGTCTTTTGCGTAGTGTAAACCAGTTGGTTTGAAATCTCACTGCGCAGCATTCTGCACTAATGTTTTGGGTTTAAATATTGAATTACGATTTTTATCAGCACAACATCCATTTCCTTTTATTTGCATATTTTTTTACGTTTTTAAATTTGTTTATACATTTCAGATACTTCAAAGACAAATCAGATGCGATTTACTGCAGTAGTCGAGTAGTCGACTGTTCGATTAACAGAAGCTGGGCGACTATTCGAGTACTACTGTACGGTAGATCGGGTCACAAAAAAAGTTGTAAACGTACCGAGAGATCGATGTTGTTCTTGTTGTAGCAGTGCTTCGTCCCATCCAACGACCGATCATTAATCGTCATCAATGTCCTCTAACGGGAGTCCAAGGAAACTTGCTGTTTCAACAGGGGTGGACCATAATGAGAGGGGTGTTAGATGTGTTGGTTCCACATTAGAATTGAAGAGATGGTTGGTGCCATGTGGGGACACATTGCAAGCAGAACATACATTTTGTATGTCGGGGTTAATTCTGGATAGGTAAGAGTTTAGGCAGTTACAGGATCCAGATCGAAGTTGATAAGAAGACAGCCCGTAGCGCTTCTGGGGGCAGTATTTTGGCAGGTCTGTATTTTCTTCCAGTGAGTAACCTTTAGGCTTGGCGACCATATCAGGGACGCGCAGCATGCAATTGGCCGGCCCATTGCTTTCTAAGTAGTAATGGGCGTTCCTTTGTCTTTAGCCCAAGTGCTGCTGGCAAGAGATTTGAGGATTTTACTACGGCTCTGGATTTTAGGAACATTACGTTTTTATGCTACCTAAAATGTTGATCCTAATCGAACCTCACACCCAAGAGCGTTGGGTGTAAGACAGTCGGTAGCGTGATGCCATCGTGTTCAATATGGTCGACATTTGGAGCGTCCATATCGTAAATAAGGTCGCTGATGATTTGGTCGGTGACAAAGTCAGGTTTCGCCAGGCGAAGAAACTTGAGAGATCAAGGCGATAGCTGTTTATTTTGTCATAGATGTGTCGGCCTTGGCCTGTGGCTATTATTGTACAGTCATCCGCGTAGGAAACAATAGTGACTCCTTCTAGTGGTGAAGGTAGCTTCGATATGTAGAAGTTAAACAGAAGTGGGATAGGATACCACCCTGTGGCACCCCTTGTTTAATCTTCTTTAATTCTTCTTGGTTTGGATGTTATGTTCCTGAATTGCATCGATGCTTGCCGACCACACAGATAATTTGCGGTTCACCTTTTGAGACTAGGGACTTGCAGTAAACTGCCGTGATTGACCGTATCAAAAGCTTTGGCAGTTCTAACGCATCGAGTACTGTCCTATGGTGGGAGTTTTAATTAATTCCGCAATTTATTTGTGTATTAATGGCGTTTAGCGCGGTGATAGTGCTATTTAATTTTCCAAAGCCGTGCTGATGTTTGGCAAGGCGCAAATTTGCAGTGAAATAGGGAAGTAGAAAGGCTTCAAGTGTATTGGATACTGGCGATAGGAGAGATATCGGACTATAACTATCTCCTATAGTAGCTGGTTTCCAAGGCTTTAATAGGAGAACCACCTTTGCCATTTTCCATTTTTCGGGGACGACGAAGGTGGACTGGGTCAGGTTGAAGACATGCGCTAGATAAGTAAGTTGGTGTATTTACATATATAAAAACGGCTGATGTTTCATATCATAAGAGATTTTATTTTATTGTTAAACATACATTTTTTACATAATAGTGGTATAAAAAATACATAAGTATGTTCGCCATTCTCGTATTCCATATATAGTGCAGGCATATTAGCATTTCAGGTGAAACTCTTCCGGACCATAGCTTTCTTTGGTTTATCGAATTCTCCTACTAATGAACATAAAACGTTGAAAAAATAAAGCAAAAATGGCCTGTGCATACTTAGCTGCAGCCATTTAGAGTGCATTTTTGAAACATTAAATCAAAACAAAGTAATAACTTAATGCAAATTTTTACCGTTAGTAGGAGTGCTGCATTCATAAATCAACTTGTTTGATAGATTTTTACATATATGAACAACGAAAAAGTGATGATAGCGCAAGATCCATGGCTTTACGAAAAAAACTATAAAGACACTTTTGATGGGTAATATTTTGATAAACAAACTGTAGAAGAAAATGTTTTGACAGCTGCTGAACTTCTCGAAATAAGAAAAAATCGCAAAAAAAATGCACTTTAAATGGCTGCAGCAAAGTTGCTCTGGAAATTTTTGATTTATTTTTTTAACGTTTCATGTTCATTAGTGGGAGAATTCGATAAACCAAAGAAAGCTATGGTCCGAAAGAGTTCCACCATTCATTGACTTTTCGTCTAATATGCCTGGACTAATAAAAATTAAAAAAAAAATTGTAAAACTTATTTAAGTATATAGAAACTATTTAAAAAAGTCGTTAAATATGTCAGTAAAACAAGACGCCTTAAAGAGCATTTAAAAGTTTCTTAAAAGAAGTATAGTATTATTAAAATGGTTGGCCAAAAGGTATTATTTTAATTATTATTATTACTATATATTATATATAGCGGGCATTATTCGCATAAGATTTTTCTCAAGAATGATTACATAAGTATACTAATATAGGAACGCTGAATTAATTTCATTTATCACAAGATTTAAGTTAAAAATGTACGTATATTGGATGTGTTTATTAAATACAACCACGTATATTGGATGTGTTTATTAAATACAACCACTTTAGAGTCAACTTTAAACGCTTCCCAAGGCAGTCGGTTCTATGTACCGGAGCGACTCGGGATTTTTCCCGACCAAGGACTGTCATTTCAGTGTGACCCCATTTAATTTGTTTCGTCCCTCCCACAAATTGTCATCCTCCCAGCAGCTCCTTGCAGCAGGACTGCTACATATTCTCTTAGTCCGGGAAGGTATCGAACCCAATCCGGGTCCGTCTCCTGACCCCGGTCCTGAGAAATGGTTTTGATGCATTTGCCAGAAAAGAATCTTTTTAGGACGGTCATACTCTGTTCAGTGTGTCTCGTGCAAGGGATGGTTGCATCGGACAGGTTGTTCTGGGCTTGATCCCAAAACCCGACGTCCACGTAACTTTTATAAATCTTTTGTGACTCCTTGCTGCTCACGCCCAAGGGCGTCCCGTAGTCTACGCCTAAGCGTATCCCCACTACCTTCCAGCAGCTTCGCTGCTCAGCAAGCCACAACAAGTACCCGCTGCGGCTCGCGCCCCACGGCGCCAACAACTCAAACAGCTGATACCACTCGTAACTACTACCTTCGTAGTAGAGCTGGTAGCAATGCTGAGCATCAGCCCCTGCCCCCGTCTTCTTCTCCCTCCCCTCTTTTCTGGCAGCAATCGTGCAGGTCAGGGAAACAGACTCTTAGTCCCTGCCTCCGTTTGCACCGTCTGACAGCACAGAATATATAGGTTTGCGACATCCGCTCAATGCAGCTCCTGCCTTGGGTGGTGCCACTTTCCTAGATGTTCTGGTCTCCGCGACGGCAACCCCTCGACGGGTTTCATCGCGCCATGTTGCCAGGTCGCAAACCCAAATCATCCGGGTACCCCAATGCTTGCCCAAGGGCGCCCAGTCCCAAGGCCACAACAGCAATTGCGCCCTGGCCTTCTACAACCTAGGCGTAGTCACCCGTCACTTACCCCTAGAGTGGCGGCGTCACCCCTCATGCACTTCAGAATTCTGCAGTTCAACTGTAATGGACTAACTGGGAAGATTACGGAGATAGCCGATTTCATGAAGCGGCACAACATCCGCATTGCTGCGATTCAAGAGACTAAATTCACAGCAAGATCTGCATTGCAGACCTGCTCTGGTTATAATGTCCACAGGAAAGACCGCGAGTGCGGAAATGGAGGCGGCCTCGCATTTATTATACACCACTCTGTGCAATATCATATATTTGATCCTGGCATCGACCGCAGGGACAATGTCTTAGAACGTCAAGGCCTATCTGTCCGGTCAGGCGATGCAAATCTAGAAATCATCAACATCTACATCCCTCCTGTCACCTGTTGTCCCAGTGGATACCGCCCTAATATCGAGGCCTTACTCACTGGCAACAATCGCATTATCTTAGGCGATTTCAATGCCCATCACGACCTATGGCATTCAAACTTGCGGGCGGACAGTAGGGGTGAGATGTTGGCGGATCAAATAGACGAAACGACGTTCTGCACAATAAACGGAGACGCCCCCACACGTATGGTAGGAAGCTGCCATAGCTCGCCAGATATCTCAATCGTGAGCGCAGAACTCGTAAACTGCGTCAACTGGCAGCCGATGGTAACATTGGCATCCGACCACCTGCCCATACTTATTTCGTTCGAGCGTACCGCCGACTTCATCGTCACCGAAAAACGCACTTTCATAAACTTCAAAAAAGGAAAGTGGGAAGAATATAAATCCGCAACAGACAGCAGCTTTGCTGCCCTCCCTATCCCGACTGATGCCCGCCAAGGGGAGCGTGCCTTCCGTAAGGTCATAGAATCCGCCTCGGCACATTTCATTCCCGCCGGGAGAATTCCCGAAATCCGGCCCACTTCCCGGCGGAGGCCGCGAGCTTAGCGAGGGAACGCGACCTTATAAGACAGCTTGATCCAGGCGATCCCCAAATAAGGGATATAAACCAACGCATCAGATTGCTTGTGGACGAACACAAGCGGGCGAAATGGGAAGAGCACCTAAGAGGTTGTAAACTCTCTACCGGTGTAGGTAAACTTTGGTCCACCGTAAAGTCCCTATCCAATCCGACTAAGCACAAAGACAAAGTTTCCATCGCCTTTGGCGGTAAGGTGCTGTCGGATGCGAAAAAATGCGCGAGCGCTTTCTGCCGACAATACATAATGCATCCTACGGTCGACAAAGATAGACGGAGAGCCAATAGACACGCACATAAACACAAACTCAGCGCGTCACCAATTACCATCACCACTAGAGAGGTTGAGGACGTCATTGGTCGCGCTAAACCATCCAAAGCAGTGGGCCCAGACGGCATAGCCATGCCGATGCTTAAAAACCTAGGGAAAGAGGGTTTCAAATATTTAGCGCATGTCTTCAACCTGTCTCTTTCCACCTTTGTCATACCCGAGAAATGGAAAATGGCCAAGGTGGTCCCGCTACTAAAGCCTGGGAAACCAGCTAACGTAGGTGAGTCATATCGTCCGATATCTCTCCTATCGCCAGTGGCAAAGACGCTTGAAGCCATTTTGCTCCCTTATTTCCAAGCACATTTGCAGCTAGCCCCTCATCAGCATGGCTTCAGAAAACTCCATAGCACTACCTCCGCGCTAAATGTCATTAGCACCCAGATAAATTGCGGTTTGAATCAATATCCCCACCATAGAACAGTACTCGTAGCGTTAGACCTATCAAAAGCTTTTGATACGGTCAACCATGGTTCGTTACTGCAAGACCTGGAAGGGTCTACCCTTCCCCCATGTCTTAAAAGGTGGACCGCAAATTATCTAGGTGGTCGGCAGGCATCGGTGCAATTCAGAAACGAAACATCAAAACAAAGGAGAATTAAACAAGGGGTGCCACAGGGTGGTGTCCTATCCCCGCTTTTGTTTAATTTCTACATATCTAAGCTACCTTCACCACCGGAAGGAGTCACAATCGTTTCCTACGCTGATGACTGCACAATAATGGCCACAGGCCCAGGCCCAGAGATCGATGAGCTATGCAATAAAATAAACGGCTATCTTCCTGATCTCTCCAGTTTTTTCGCCTCGCGAAACCTGGCATTGTCACCGACTAAATCTTCCGCGACCTTATTTACAACATGGACGCCCCAAATGTCGACCATATTGAACATCCACGTCGATGGCACTACGCTACCGACTGTCCTACACCCCAAAATCTTGGGTGTGACGTTTGATCAGGATCTACATTTTGGTGCGCACGCAACCGCAATTGTTCCAAGAATTCAGAGCCGTAATAAAATCCTCAAATCCCTTGCTGGCAGTACCTGGGGAAAAGATAAAGGAACGCTCTTGACCACATACAAAGCAATTAGCCAGCCGATTACGTGCTACGCGTCACCCATATGGTCGCCAAGCCTAAAAACCACCCACTGGAAGAAACTACAGGCCTGCCAAAATACTGCTCTCAGAATCGCCACGGGCTGTCTTCTTATGTCCCCAGAACACCATCTGCATAATGAGGCGAGAATACTCCCCATCGGGGAGAGAAATGAGATGCTGACCAAACAGTTTCTGTCGAATACCCAGAAACCTGGGCATCCCAACAGACATCTGATTGACGAACCAACACCGCCTAGGGGCCTAAGGAGTCATCTCCGTAAGCATTTTGAGGAAATACGGCACCTGAGAACCCAGCCGTATGAAGCGGAAAAACACAAGCAAGTCCTTGGTGAACTCCATAGACAGGCGTCGGACCTTTATGTCGGGAATTGCCCGGTGAATCCAGTACTTGAAGAAAACTATCCAGAACTCGCAGAAGAGGAACGCATACTCCCCAGGGAAACGCGTGTCACTCTTGCTCAACTATCCAGAATCAACCCCGACATACAAAATGTATGCCGTGCTTGCAATGTGTCCCCACATGACACCAACCATCTCTTTAATTGTAATGTGGAACCAACGCCTCTAACACCCCTTTCCTTATGGTCCACCCCTGTTGAAACGGCAAGTTTCCTTGGACTCCCGTTAGAGGATATTGATGACAATTTGTGATCGGTCGCGGCTATTAGGTGGGGCGAGCATTGCTACAACAACAACAACAGTCAACTTTAAAACAAGAATTTTACTTAAGGGTAAAACAACTGGGGATTGTGTTAAACTTAACAGGATTTACTGTTGTTTTAACTCGATCATGCAGTGTTAACTCAACATTAGTTCCTGTTAGTTTAACCATAGGTATCATGTTAAATATCATGTAAAATCAACAATATTTTGGTGTAAAATCAACACTTTTCATAGTGTTAAATACACACTTTAAGTTAATGTTGAATTAACACTTTTTACAATAATTCCTGTTAATTTAACAGTAACCACCGTGTTAAATATTATGTTGAATTAACCAAATTTTAGTGTTCAATCAACACTTTCCATAGTGTTGAATAAGCACTTTAAGTACATGTCGAATTAACACGAAGATTACACTCTGCTTCGGTTTGAAAAATTTTAAACACAAAAAGTGTTAAAAAAGTGTTGATTCAACACGATTTTTTTTTTCTGGGTGAGGTTGCTATCATGGTAAAAATATTAGAAGATAAAACTATTCTCTCTTCTCGGCGGCCATAATGATTTTTTGATTTTTAAAAAATTTTAAAATCACTCTCTGAAACTTTGTGGAAATACCAAACCAAAGGAAACAAACAAAAATAAATGAAAGTTTGACTTTTTCAGATGCCAGATAAAATACTTATATCAACAGATATGTTGTTTGAATTTTTTAAAATTAGGATTCTTTGCTTTGTAGTGTACTTTAAAGCTTCAATCTTATTTACAGCTTCCTTAAAATTCCTGGAAAATAGTTTGAACATTTTCATAAAGCTTTGGCTAGTTGTTTGGCAATATTTTTCGAGGATTGGAAATGCTGTGCCGGCTGAAAAAGTTTGACGATCGTAACCAGTGCAACGCCATTTAAATGTTAAAGATTATAGCTGGACACCAGCAGGACCTCAGGACAGTGCAATTTTCTTCAGTGGATGTTGTGTAGATTTGGGGCCGATGCTGGCGACGGCTAAGACCAGAGTTGTCAGCTAATTTTCGTGCATTATATAGTTTTTTCTATCTGGAGGACATTCGCCTGCAGGACAAAGTTACTTTCATTGCAGAGAACATAGAAAAATGGTCTCAAATCAAATCAGACCTGTGGTTTTAGTTGCCTTACGGCAGGCGTGCTTTACCGGCACAATAATCTTAGCCCGACTGGGTGAGGCACGAATCTTCCTCTTGCTGTCCTAGAAAGCAGGACCAGGACTGAAAAGCCGAGATTGCTCACTACCGTGTTGGTTCCTTGCCTACCAAAAAACGCCTTTCCACCGATAAAGAATTCCGTTTTCTATGAAAATTAAAAACTATTATGTAAAAAATATTCAATTGAAAGATTCCTAACATACGAGTGGGGCGTCTTCGTTTATCGTGCAGAACATCGTTTCCTCTATTTGGCCAGCAACATCTCACCCCTGCTGTCCGCCTGTAGGTTAGAAAGCGATAGATCGTGGTGGGCATTGATGCGCTGATGTCAGGGCAGTATCGACTTGGGCAGCAGGTGACAGAAGGGATGTAGATATTGATGTTTTCTAAATTTACACCGCCTGACCGGACAGATATGCCTTGAGGATCTTTTCTGTGGACGTTATACCCAGAGCAGGTCTGCAAAGCAGAACTTGCTGTAAGTTTGGTCTCTCTCGGGTGGTAAGTGACGCGTGACTACGCCTTAGTTGAAGGAGGCCAGTGCGCAAATGCTGTTGTGGCCCTGGGACTGCACGTCCCTGGGTAAGCATTGGGGTATCCGATGTAGTTGGGTTTGCGGCGTGGTAGCAATGCGCGATGAAACCCGGCGGGAGGTTGCCGTCGCTGAGACCAGAACATCTAGGAAAGTGGCACCGTCCAAGGTAGGAGCTGCATTATGCAGATGTCGCAAATATATATATTCTGTGCCGGCAAACGGTGCAAAATGTGGTAGGGACTAAGAGTATGTTTCCCTGACCTAATCGAATGCTAATGCCGGAAAGAGTGGAAGAAGGGGGGCGGGGGATGGTGCTACTACTACAGATATTGTAGTACCACGGGACGCCCTTGGGCGTAAACAGCGAGGAGCCACAAAAGATTTATAAATATTACGAGGACGTCGGGTTTTGAGGTCTAGCCCAGAACATCCCGTCCGATGCAACCATACCTTGCACGTGACACACTGACAAGAGTGTGACTGTCCTAGAATAATTCTTTTCCGGCAAACGCAGCAAGCCCATTTCTCTGGACCAGGATCAGGTACAGGTCCCGGATTGGGTTCCATACCTTCCCGGAGCAGGAGAATACGGCGCAGTCCCGCTGCAAGGATCTGCTTGGAGGATGACAATTTGTGGGCGGGAAGCAACACTTTGAGTGGGGTTACACTGAAATGACAGCCCTTGGACGGGAAAAATTCCGATTCGCTCCGTTACATAGAACCGGCTCTTTTGGGAAGCGACAAAAGATCGATCGAGATTACTGGTCTCATCAAGTTAACCTTGTCTCGGAATTTCTTTTTTGAATCATAAGCCACCTTTTCATAGGCCGGGTCACATATATGTAATATGTAAGTGTGACACAAAACGAATTTCAAAAAGAATTGAGGATACCTTCATAAAAAATAAAAAAAATATATAAAAAATTATGTAAAAGGAAAAAAGGCAGAGCTTACTAAAAAAATTTAAACGGTAGAAAAAAAAATTAAGTACTTAAAGTGAAGAAACCTTAAGTGAAGTGAATCAACAGTTCAATATAAAAACGCAATAAGTTGGACTTTTTCCGGGCTTTAATGTTATCATTGTGGAAATATGAAGCTAGTGTGATTCGGCAAATACTTTCAAATTTAAATTTTTTACACTTACTTTTGAATTATTGAATAAAGAAAGTTTGTTATTAATTAGATTAGTGAGAGTGTTGGTTTTTCCTTTTTATCTTTCTTTTTGGTGTTACGTGCGAACGAATCCCCATCGTCCCGAACTACACGTAATCATTGGTCCTATCGCGCCAGGAAAACCGAAGTGAACACAATATTCAGCCAGCGCATTTAAATTTAAAGTGCAAATTTATCAACAAAATTATTTAGAATCGACGGTGCAAATTTGCAAGAAAATAAGTTGGAATTATAAAGAAATACCAACGATCAGCCATTAATTAGCGACGAGTGGTAATAGCGAGCATTCTATACGCACAGTCATCACATCATACAGTCCGCACATCACATAATCATCGCATCATACAGTCAACACTTCATACAGTCCGCACATCATACAGTCCGCACGTCATACAGTCCGCACATCATACACTCAACTCATCTAACCACATATCATAAAAACAAATCATCACTAAAACGATACAAGGTACGTTGGTTTTATTGGTTCATGCACCACCATTTTTTTTTGCAATACGTGAACGTATAGAAGTGAACTTGTGATAGATTTTTGGTGTCTTCTTTAACCGTCTGAAAATGATAGTTCACGCGATGGTTGAAAACGAACTGATTTTATATTTTATTCTTATTTTCTTCTAAAGTACTTATTCTTATACAAAACTACATTGAACAGTAATCTTACCTAACGGAATTATGTTAGTTGAAAAACAAGTATTTACGCATGTTCATATCGGTGCACTTATGTACATACTTCATTACTTACGTACCTATGTAATTACATGTGTACATACCGAATAGAGGATAAAATAGTATACAGGGTGATTGTAATGTTAATATGAAATGTCGGAGTATTTATACCCTTTACTAAGTATAGTTATTGATTGTGCAGATAAGTGCGCTACAGATTTATAATTCGAAGTAGGTGGAAATTTCGTATTTTTTAAACACACCAATCGCATTTTGACTGTCGGTTGACTCCCCCACCAGTGGTAAGAGTCCTCGGATACAGCTCAAGGCAGACAGGCAGTGATTTTTTTTCTCGCTTTCGTCACTTCCACTGCACTGTGCAACATAAGACTTAGGGATAGTTTCCTTTAATTCGAAAGTTCGATAAGAAGTACACAACACTTTTATTTCCACCTGGTTGATGTTTTTTGTAAACTTGTCACAAATTCACTTCAGTTTATATACAATTGTACACAATATCCACGCCACTGCGACTTATACACTATTGGATGGCTATTGGCAACTGAGGCTTGTAGTAGACTATATTCACTTACAGTCCGTATAAAGTTATTTTGGAAATTGTGTATTGAACAGAGAAAAAAAATAATCAAAATAAATAAGTTTATTACGCTTTTCAATTTCGAAGAAGTACACAATTGCGTTCAATTCCTTTTTTTTTTGGAATACTAATTTGGTTTGGCACAATTAGCCCAATTCATTTTCATCAAACACCAATTTTGACATATTAAATTTGCACTCAAATTTCTATCTGTGTCACTTGTAGAGATTTCAACAACAATACACAAATAATTAGGCCCATTAAATCTTGAAACAGATTTCTATCTGTGTCCATTCTTATAGTTTCGCTTTCGTTGCAAGCACAATACTCCAGAGTCATTACTTCCGCTCTCGTTCCTTAAAAGAGACAAGATGTTTAAATAATAAAAAAAATGGAGACCTACATAAGAATGACAGACTCCATAGTGAATTTTGAGCAGGAGTTCAATGCGAAGCCAATCGCTGAACAAAACAAGCACACCCTTGCAATACAGCAAGAGGAGCTGAAATCACTATGGAAGAAGACAAAGTCACTTTATGAAGGTCTCCTCAACTCTACAGATATAACGAAAGAGGACCTGCAATCCATTAAGCAGAAAATAGCTGTTTCGCATGCTATATGAAATTCATGGCTACAATCGCTGCTGAAGTGGAAAAATTAGCACCACCTGCAAATGCCCCTGCCACAAAAGTGGAAACAGGCATGCTTAACCAACGAACCGATATCATTTCGTTACGATAATTAACGTTAATAAACGAAACAAAGTCATTTCGTTTCGTTTATTAACGTTAAGAACGTCAAATTAACGAAGTGATTTTGCTTCGTTTTCTGCCATATCAAAACGAAATCAAATCGTTTATGTTGATTATTAATTTCAAACTATGCTGGCAAAGCTGATTGATGGCGGAGTCATTAAAGGTGAAGGCATTAGCCAAGCTGATTGCAACTTTTCTCATGAATTTTGACAGTACGAACATTTCTCAGAGTATTTTGACATTACCACCAACGAATTATACAAACAAATTACATGGAGTTTGTGCGTGTATGTTCGCTCGCTGTTAGCACCTTACGGCTTCACCATGGCTATAGCATTGCCAGCACAATTCAAACTTTAAGTATCACGTTTTTGTTAACGTTTTTACCGTTAACGAAAGCTTTTCGTTTCGGTTAAAAACGAGATACAATTTATCTTGATAATTTCTTTATCGATAATATTTCGAAGTGTTTCAACGGAAACGGTGGAAATTTTTTGATAAACGATTAGCTTAACCTTAAGGTGCATCCCTGAGTGGAAACCAATCCCAGTCATGGACATAAAATTCGGCTGCCCCTTGCGTTACCGATGTGTTTAAAGGTGATAACCTTTCTTGGCCTGCTTTTAGAGATATGTTTACGGCCTTATATATTCTCAACAAGGATCTGCAAGATGTTGAAAAAATTTACTATCTAAGGCAGAAGACTCAAGGGGGAGCAAAAGAAATAGTAGAAAGGTGCTCCCTGACGAATGAAGGGTTTGAAACAGCCTGGAAAAACTTAAAAGACAGGTGTGAGAATAAACGTGTCCTAGTGAACACGCAATTGAAGCTTTTGTTTAATCTTGCGGCAGTCGAATACGAATGCGGAACAGCAATAAAAAAATTACAACGCGAAATAAATAACTGCATATCGGCGCTTCAATGTCACAAAATCGACATTACAAACTAGGATGCAATTATAACATACTTATGTTCCACAAAGCTCCCGGAATCCACCTTGGCGCTATGGGAACAAACCGTAGAGAAGAAAACGGGCATCCCAAAATGGGAAGATATGGACAAATTTCTGTCCAGCCGTTTTCAGACTCTAGAAACTGTGTTTGACATAAAGGGTAGCAAACCATCCAAGCCGCCCAAAACTCACACGAATAGTTCAAAGGAAATGCCTACAAAACTTGAAGTTTACCAAGCCAGCGTTCCAAAAACGGCGTGTAAGATGTGCAACAGTAAGGAGCACAAATTACGAAACTGCCAAAAATTCCGTAAGCTGTCCACGGCAGACAAAATAGCTTATGTGAAAAGCAACAACTGTTGTCTAAACTGCTTGTCGGATGGGCACACAGTGACAAGATCATTCAACTGCAACTCATGCCACTCAAGGCTCAACACCTTGCTCCACCTTCCGACAGCTCATCCAAAGACAACATCAACAACGCCCCAAAGGGGCAACCAACATAACAATGATAACATACCCTCCACTTCACAACAGGCAAGGGCAAGGATGGACTCTTAAAAGAGAAAAGAAAATATTAACTGCGTCTCTTCCTGTCATGTACATACAACAGACGGGATATTACTAGGCACAGCACGAGTGAAAATAAACTATAATGGAGTGGATTTCTCCGCGAGAGCACTTATAGACTCTGGGTCTGAATGTTCGTTTATAAAAGAAAGACTCAAAAACAGAATACATCTGCCATCGAAAAGGTTGGACGTCCAAGTTTCAGGCATTAATAATACACCATCTGCGCAAGTGAAAGAATCCTGCTCCATAAGACTGGGTTCCCTTATAGACCCCTTAGTATGCATTGATACAGTGGTTCTGGTCCTACCTCAGTTGCCAGGGGATCTTCCAACATGTCAAGTTGACGCAATGACTCGACAAGAGTTCCCTGATCTTGTTCTGGCGGATAAAAGGTTCTTCGTTAACGAACCAGTGGACCTAATCATAGGAGGCGACATTTATCCTCAAGTAATTCTAGACGGCATACGGAAGAACGTCTTAAATACGCTTCTCGCCCAAGAAACCGTCTTCGGTTGGATATTAACCGGTCGCACAGAAACAACTCAGCCAATTAATAACCGAGTATCTTTTTTTAATGAAATCAGCATCGAGAAACAATTGACTGCCTTTTGGGAGCTAGAAGATATCCCTAAGAAAAGGTCCCTCACTGAGGATAATGTCTATTACGAGGCACTTTACAAAGCGAGAACAAAAAGGAATACTGATGGGAAATACATCGTAGCCCTACCATTCAAGCAGGGGTTTCCAAACAGCATCACATTAGGGCCCTCTCTGAAAAGCGCTTGCTCTCAGTTTTACCGAAACGAGACGCGCCTATCGAAAACGCCAGCTCTACAAACTGAAAACAACAGAGTATTAGCGGAATGCGAAACACTAGGGCATATGACAAAAGTTCCCACAATTATAACAATACACCGGCAGAGAGATTACAATTCTTTAAGTGCTCCTCCCATTTCGCCCGCTTGTATTCATCCACAAGCAATCTGATGCGTTGGATTATATCCCTTATATGGGGGTCGCGGGGTCGTGCTGTCTTACAGAGTCACGTTCTCTTGCTAGAGTTGCGGCATCCGCCGAAAAATTAGGCCGAATTTCCGGAATTCTTCCGGCGGCAATAAAATGAGCCGACGCGGATTCAATGACCTTGCAGAAAGCAAGCTCGCTTTGACGGGCATCAGTCGGGATAGGCAGGGCAGCAAAGAGATTGCTAGTATAATAGTTGTAATCATCCCACTTTCCTTTCTCAAAATTGATGAAAGTGCGGTTTTCAGTGGTGAAAAAGTCGGCAGATCTCTCGGGCGAAAGGAGTATGGGTAGGTGGTCAGATGCCAATGTTACCATCGTTTGCGAGTTGACGCAGTTTACGGGTCTTGCGCTCAATATGGATAAAACAGGCGAACTGTGAAAGCTTCCTAACATACGAGTGGGACGTCTTCGTTTATCGTGCAGAACGTCGTTTCCTCTATTTGGCCAGCAACATATCACCCCTGCCTGTAGGCTAGAAAGCCATAGATGATGGTGGGCATTGATGCGCTGATGTCAGGGCAGTATCCACTTGGGCAGCAGGTGACAGAAGGGATTTAGATATTGATGTTTTCTAAATTTAAACCGCCTGACCGGACAGATATGCCTTGAGAATCTTTTCTAAGGACGTTATACTCAGAGCAGGTCTGCAAAGCAGATCTTGCTGTAAGTTTGGTCTCTCTCGGGTGTTAAGTGACGCGTGACTACGCCTAAGTTGAAGGAGGCCAGCGCGCAAATGCTGTTGCGGCCCTGGGACTGGACGTTCCTGGGTAAGCATTGGTTTATCCGGTGTAGTTCGGTTTGCGGCGTGGTAGCAATGCGCGATGAAACCCGGCGGGAGGTTGCCGTCGCTGAGACCAGAACATCTAGGAAAGTGGCACCGTCCAAGGTAGGAGCTGCATTGTGCAGATGTCGCAAATATATATATTCTGTGCCGGAAAACGGTGCAAAAGGTGGTAGGGATTAGAAGTATGTTTCCCTGACCTAATCGAATGCTAATGCTGGAAAGAGTGGAAGAAGGGGGGCGGGGGATGGTGCTACTACTACAGATATTGTAGTACCACGGGACGCCCTTGGGCGTGAACAGCGAGGAGCCACAAAAGATTTATAAATATTACGAGGACGTCGGGTTTTGAGGTCTAGCCACCTTTTCATAGGCCGGGTCACATATATGTAATATGTAAGTGTGACACAAAACGAATTTCGAAAAGAATTGAGGATACCTTCATAAAAAATAAAAAAAAATATATAAAAAATTATGTAAAAGGAAAAAAGGCAGAGCTTACTAAAAAAAATTAAACGGTAGAAAAAAAATTAAATACTTAAAGTGAAGAAACCTTAAGTGAAGTGAATAAACAGTTCCATATAAAAACGCAATAAGTTAAACTTTTTCCGGGCTTTAATGTTATCATTGTGAAAATATGAAGATTCTAATGTTCGGATATTTTATGTTGGTATTCCAGTTGAGATCTATGTACGTAATTAAATTATATTAAATTTGTAAACTCTCCATTTCATGAATATATATAACCATATCTACCATAAAATATCGTCTGTGAACGATAAAATACCAAAATATAACAAAGCAAAATAAACAAATTATTCACGAAAACATATTTACTAAAATAAAATTAATTTAATAACTTTAATACACATAAAAAAATTAGGGTTGTGGGATCTAAGCATCCGATATAAGGGGCATATAATCCAACAATGTGAGCCTAATAATAAATACTAGTATCGCCTGTGGTCGAAATTCGACCAACTCTTATTTTTTTCAACTCACACTCAGTGAGTGGAAATATAGCAAACTGGTCTAACTTACTTAAATTTTTCATTAAGGCATTGTAATTTTTATTGTATTTTCTTAAATTTTCTACAAAATTTTCAAATGTAATTATAACCTTTTGGTATGGAGCTCCTTAAACAAAAATATAAAAAATATATAATATCAAAAGAAATTGACATAGGATTAAGGTGAAATTACTTGACATTAAATTGAAAAATAGGTTTTTCCACACCACCCGGGAGGTCACCGTTGGGGCGCTACCGAAGTTAGTTTTGTGTGCTCGGTTCCCCAGTAGGCCTATATCTCCCATATACATATATCGCCCATTTACTTCAATAGTGTCATAATTCAAAAACACGAACTTTTAGTTAAAAACGAAGAAATGTGCTTAAAGAATTTAGCCTATTTCACGCCACACGTTAGGTATGAAATTGGCGCTTTACCGAGTTTAATTTTGTATAAATACATATGTAGTATGTACATAAGTGTGACACAAAACGAAAATTTCGAATAGAATAGGATACCTTCATAAAAAATAAAAATATAAAAAAATTATGTAATGAGAAAGAAGGCAGAGTTTACTAAAAAAATTTAAATGAAAGAAAAAAAATTAAGTACCTACTTAAAGTGCGAAAAAATTAAGTGATGTGAATAAACAGTTCCATATAAAAACGCAATAAGTGCACTTGGACCTTTTGAGATCTATGTACGTAATTAATTTGTATTAAATTTGTAAACATTCGTATTCATGAAATGGAGATGAATATTTATGACCATATCTACCATAAAATATCGTCTGTGAATGATATAATACTAAGATATAGCAAAGCAGAATAAATTAGAAAAAAAAGAAAAAGAAACAAAAACATTGAAATTATTCACGCAAACATATTTACTAAAATAAAATTGATTTTATAATTTTAAGCGACATAAACAAATTAGGATTATGGGATCTAAGCATCCGATTAATGGGCATATAATCAAACAAAGTTAGCCTAATAATAAATATAGTGGGTGATATACTGCCTATGCAATATTTCGAGCTAAAATTGAAAACTTTTTTGGGTCGTTTTTTTTCGTTTAATATTCAACGTGAAATTTTCCGATTCAATCAAGTTGCATTTAAATAATAATAAACTAAGTTGAAATAAAAGATAATATAATAAAATAAAATAATAAATATCACAATAAATTAGCATAAAAGACAATATACAAATTTTAATGTAATATCTTTGTAGCAAATTTAATATACAACGTGATAAAAGATAATATAATAAAATAAAATAAGAAATATCAAAATAAATTAGCATAAAAGACAATATACAAATTTTATTGTAATACCTTTGTAGCAAATTTATTTATTTTTTGTTCACTATAAGACGTGCTATATCTAAAATGAGCATAAAATCTGGAAATGCAAAAAACATTTGGGCCAAATTTGCAATTAGTTGTTATAGATAAATACATTTAGTGAGTTTAAACAAAAGTTGACTCATTATTTCTGATTTATTTTTTTTTAAAGCACCTAAAATGAAAAACAAAGAATCTGTTAAATAAAGACCTATGCTTTTACGTGTAAGTCAAGTTTGTCCAAAAAATAGGCCGGTTAAATTATGACTTCTCTTTAAAGTTTTTTTGTGCGCTAACAATTATTTTAGAACAATTTTTTTAAAAATTTTGGTACAAACCAATATAGGTAATTGGAAACAATGGTAAACAATATTTTATTTCAAGAGAAAATGAGCGAAGCAGTAGTTCTCTCACCGTTTGACGTGTACAAATATATACATATGTAGAGATGAAACATTTGAGCAACGGAACAATTGAGAATTTAGAGCTATATACTCAGGGGGGTTTGTGAACATAATGCGCCCTACAGATGGCAATTTCGATAGTTGCACAGATTTTCGAATTTACAAAAAACTTGTTCTATTAATTATAAACAAATAATAGAGTAATATTTGTTAACGAAGATAGGCCTATGCACTGCAGCTGTTCAATACGAATCGATTCATATAACTTTTATATGAGTTTACGTATGCTAAGTATGCGAAACAGCCTGTCAATTGATTGTATGGACATTTTGTTAGCGTATTAATATATAGATAGTGTGTAATATACTGTCTATGCTATATTTCGACTTAAAATCGAAAACGTTATTGGGTCGTTTTTTTTCGTTTTATATACAACGTGAAATTTTCCGATTCAATCAAGTTGCATTTAAATAATAATAAACTACGTTGAAATAAAAGATAATATAATAAAATAAAATAAGAAATATCAAAATAAATTAGCATAAAAGACAATATACAAATTTTAATGTAATATCTTTGTAGCAAATTAATATAAAACGTGAAAAAAGATAATATAATAAAATAAAATAAGAAATATCAAAATAAATAAGCATAAAAGACAATATACAAATTTTAATGTAATATCTTTGTATTCACTATAAGACGTGCTATATCTAAAATGAGCATAAAATCTGGAAATGCAAAAAACATTTGGGCCAAATTTGCAATTAATTGTTATAGATAAATACATTTAGTGGGTTTAAACAAAAGTTGACTCATTATTTCTGATTTATTTTTTTTAAAGCACCTAAAATGAAAAACAAAGAATCTGTCAAATAAAGACCTATGCTTTTACGTGTAAGTCAAATTTGTCTAAAAAAATAGGCCGGTTAAGTTATTACTTCTCTTTAAATTTTTTTGTGCGCTAACAATTATTTTAGAACATTTTTTTAAAGATTTTGGTACAAACCAATATAGGTAATTGGAAACAATGGTAAACAATATTTTATTTCAACAGAAAATGAACGAAGCAGTAGTTCTCTCACCGTTTGACGTGTACAAATATATACATATGTAGAGATGAAACATTTGAGCAACGGAACAATTGAGAATTTAGTGCTATGTACTCAGCGGGGTTTGTGAACATAATGCGTCCTACAGATGGAAATTTCGATAGTTGCACAGATTTTCGAATTTACAAAAAACTTTTTCTATTAATTATAAACAAATAGAGTAATATTTGTTAACAAAGATAGGCCTATGCACTGCGGCTGATCAATACGAATCGATTCATATAACTTTTATATGATTTTACGTATGCTAAGTATGCGAAACAGCCTGTCAATTGATTGTATGGAAATTTTGTTAGCGTATTAATATATAGATAGTGGGTAATATACTGCCTATGCAATATTTCGAGCTAAAATCGAAAACTTTTTTGGGTCGATTTTTTCGTTTAATATACAACGTGAAATTTTCCGATTCAATCAAGTTGCATTTAAATAATAATAAACTAATTTTAAATTAAAGATAATATAATAAAATAAATTAAGAAATATCAAAATAAATTAGCATAGAAGACAATATACAAATTTTAATATAATATCTTTGTAGCAAATTTAATATACAACGTGATAAAAGATAATATAATAAAATAAAATAAGAAATATCAAAATAAATTAGCATAAAAGACAATATACAAATTTTAATGTAATATCTTTGTAGCAAATTTATTTATTTTTTGTTCACTATAAGACGTGCTATATCTAAAATGAGCATAAAATCTGGAAATGCAAAAAACATTTGGGTCAAATTTGCAATTTATTGTTATAAATAAATAAATTTAGTGAGTTTGAACAAAAGTTGACTCATTATTTCTGATTTCCTTTTTTTTAAAGCACCTAAAATGAAAAACAAAGAATCTGTTAAATAAAGGCCTATGCTTTTACGTGTAAGTAAAATTTGTCCAAAAAAATAGGCCGGTTAAGATATTACTTCTCTTTAAAGTTTTTTTGTGCGCTAACAATTATTTTAGAACAATTTTTTTAAAAATTTTGGTACAAACCAATATAGGTAATTGGAAACAATGGTAAACAATATTTTATTTCAAGAGAAAATGAGCGAAGCAGTAGTTCTCTCACCGTTTGACGTGTACAAATATATACATATGTAGAGATGAA
Source organism: Eurosta solidaginis (assembly GCF_040869045.1). Taxonomy (NCBI): domain Eukaryota; kingdom Metazoa; phylum Arthropoda; class Insecta; order Diptera; family Tephritidae; genus Eurosta; species Eurosta solidaginis. Next base: position 192,213,642 of record NC_090319.1, on the reverse strand, counting down.
ACATTTGAGCAACGGAACAATTGAGAATTTAGAGCTATATACTCAGGGGGGTTTGTGAACATAATGCGCCCTACAGATGGCAATTTCGATAGTTGCACAGATTTTCGAATTTACAAAAAACTTTTTCTAGTAAGTATAAACAAATAGAGTAATATTTGTTAACAAAGATAGGCCTATGCACTGCGGCTGATCAATACGAATCGATTCATATAACTTTTATATGATTTTACGTATGCTAAGTATGCGAAACAGCCTGTCAATTGATTGTATGGAAATTTTGTTAGCGTATTAATATATAGATAGTGGGTAATATACTGCCTATGCAATATTTCGACCTAAAATCGAAAACGTTTTTGGGTCGTTTTTTTTTCGTTTTATACAACGTGAAATTTTCCGTTTCAATCAAGTTGCATTTAAATAATAATAAACTAAGTTGAAATAAAAGATAATATAATAAAATAAAATAAGAAATATCAAAATAAATTAGCATAAAAGACAATATACAAATTTTAATGTAATATTTTTATATTCATATATTTTTATATTTTATAAGACGTGCTATATCTAAAATGAGCATAAAATCTGGAAATGCAAAAAACATTTGGGCCAAATTTGCAATTAATTGTTATAGATAAATACATTTAGTGAGTTTGAACAAAAGTTGACTCATTATTTCTGATTTATTTTTTTTAAAGCACCTAAAATGAAAAACAAAGAATCTGTTGAATAAAGACCTATGCTTTTACGTGTAAGTAAAATTTGTCCAAAAAAATAGGCCGGTTAAGTTATTATTTCTACTTAAAGTTTTTTTGTGCGCTAACAATTATTTTAGAACAATTTTTAAAGATTTTGGTACAAACCAATATAGGTAATTGGAAACAATGGTAAACAATATTTGATTTCAACAGAAAATGAGCGAAGCAGTAGTTCTCTCACCGTTTGACGTGTACAAATATATACATATGTAGAAATGAAACATTTGAGCAACGGAACAATTGAGAATTTAGAGCTATGTACTCAGGGGGGTTTGTGAACATAATGCGTCCTACAGATGGCAATTTCGATAGTTGCACAGATTTTCGAATTTACAAAAAACTTTTTCTATTAATTATAAACAAATAGAGTAATATTTGTTAATAAAGATAGGCCTATGCACTGAGGCTGATCAATACGAATCGATATAACTTTTATATGATTTTACGTATGCTAAATAAGCGAAACAGCCTGTTAATTGATTGTATGGATATTTTGTTAGCGTATTAATATATAGATAGTAGGGTGCATTGCGTTTTGTTTTTTTGGGACAAAAATATTCAGGCAAGTGGCAGCTACGAGCATTTATAATTTCGAAATGGGAAAAAGCCTCTATGATGCCGGTTGCCGTTTTGACCTAAAACCAAAAACATTTTTGGGAGGTTTTTTTTCGTTTAATATACAATGTGAAATTTTGCGATTCAGTCAAGTTTCATTTAAATAATAATAAACTAAGTTGAAATAAAAGAATATATTGTTTAGGTCACCAGCCTAAATATGTTTTAAAATAACTTTCGGGTCACCCTAATGCGCCCCTACTTTGATTATTACCGGTAACTCTCCTTGCACAGCCGAGAACTAATTGAGTAGGGGAAAACTCGACGAAAGTTAGTAATCGGCGGGTGTCATGGACTCTTTCTTTTCTTTTCACTTCACTTTTTTCTGAACGTCTGCAAGTGAGCTCCAGCAACCACACCGAAGGTAAGAATTCCTTTTGTAAATTCGATAAAGTTAAGCTAGTGTGATTCGGCAAATACTTTCAAATTTAAATTTTCCACTTACTTTTGAATTATTGAATAAAGAAAGTTTCTTATTAATTAGATTAGTGAGAGTGTTGGTTTTTCCTTTTTATCTTTCTTTTTGGTGTTACGTGCGAACGAATCCCCATCGTCCCAAACTACACGTAATCATTGGTCCTATCGCGCCAGGAAAACCGAAGTGAACACAATATTCAGCCAGCGCATTAAAATTTAAAGTGCAAATTTATTAACAAAATTATTTAGACTCGACGGTGCAAATTTGCAAGAAAATAAGTTGGAATTATAAACAAATACCAACGATCAGCCATTAATTAGCGATGAGTGGTAATAGCGAGCATTCTATATGCACAGTCATCACATCATACAGTCCGCACATCACATAATCATCGCATCATACAGTCAACACTTCATACAGTCCGCACATCATACAGTCCGCACGTCATACAGTCCGCACATCATACACTCAACACATCTAACCACATATCATAAAAACAAATCATCACTTAAACGATACAAGGTACGTTGGTTTTATTGGTTCATGCACCACCATTTTTTTTGCAATACGTGAACGTATAGATGTGAACATGTGATAGATTTATAATTCGAAGTAGGTGGCAATTTCGTGTTTTTTAAACACACCAATCGTCTTTTGACTATCGGTTGACTCCGCCACCAGTGGTACGAATCCTCCGACACAGCTCAAGGCAGACAGGCAGTGATTTTTTTTCTCGCTTTCGTCACTTCCACTGCACTGTGCAACATAAGACTTAGGGATAGTTTCCTTTAATTCGAAAGTTTGATAAAAAGTACACAACACTTATAATTCCACCTGGTTGATGTTTTTTGTAAACTTGTCACAAAATCACTTGTACACAATATCCACGCCACTGCGACTTATACACTATTGGATGGCTACTGGCAACTGAAGCTTGTAGTAGACAATATTCAATTGCAGTCCATATAAAGTTATTTTGGAAATTGTGTATTGAACAGAGAAAAAAAAATAATCAAAATAAATAAGTTTATTACGCTTTTAAATTTCGAAGAAGTACACAATTGCGTTCAACTCCTTTTTTTTTGGAATACTAATTTGGTTTGGCACAATTAGCCCACTTCATTTTCATCAAACACCAATTTTGATACATTAAATTTGCACTCAAATTTCTATCTGTGTCACTTGTAGAGATTTCAATAACAATACACAAATAATTAGGCCCATTAAATCTTGAAACAGATTTCTATCTGTGTCCATTCTTATAGTTTCGCTTTCGTTGCAAGCACAATACTCCAGAGTCATTACTTCCGCTCTCGTTCCTTAAAAGAGACAAGATGTTTAAAATAATAAAAAAAATGGAGACCTGCATAAGAATGACAGACTCCATAGTGGAGTTTGAGCAGGAGTTCAATGCGAAGCCAATCGCTGAACAAAACAAACACACCCTTGCAATACAGCAAGAGGAGCTGAAATCACTATGGAAGAAGACAAAGTCACTTTATGAAGGTCTCCTCAAGTCTACAGATATAACGAAAGAGGACCTGCAATCCATTAAGCAGAAAAATAAAAGCTGTTTCGCATGCTATATGAAATGCATGGCTACAATCGCTGCTGAAGTGGAAAAATTAGCACCACCTGCAAATGCCCCTGCCACAAAAGTGGAAACCAATCCCAGTCATGGACATAAAATTCGGCTGCCCCCTTGCGATACCGATGTGTTTAAAGGTGATAACCTTTCTTGGCCTGCTTTTAGAGATATGTTTACGGCCTTATATATTCTCAACAAGGATCTGCAAGATGTTGAAAATATTTACTATCTAAGGCAGAAGACTCAAGGGGGAGCAAAAGAAATAGTAGAAAGGTGCTCCCTGACGAATGAAGAGTTTAAAACAGCCTGGAAAAACTTAAAAGACAGGTATGAGAATAAGCGTGTCCTAGTGAACACGCAATTGAAGCTTTTGTTTAATATTGCGGCAGTCGAATACGAATGCGGAACAGCAATAAAAAAATTACAACGCGAAATAAATTACTGCATATCGGCGCTTCAATGTCACAAAATCGACATTACAAACTGGGATGCAATTATAACATACTTATGTGCCACAAAGCTCCCGGAATCCACCTTGGCGCTATGGGAACAATTCGTAGAGAAGAAAACGGACATCCCAAAATGGGAAGATATGGAAAAATTCCTGTCCGGCCGTTTTCAGACTCTAGAAACTGTGTTCCCCCTGTGGGTTAGGGGTTAGAATATGCCCACGGTAGGTATACCGGTCGTAAAAGGCGACTATAATACCATGGGTACCCAATCCATGAGTAAGGTGTTTTACTCGAAAGGTAGCAGGGTGGACGCGGGTATCACCCTGTGAGACCCTACGCATGGTCTTTATAAAAACTGCTACCGCGGGAGCAGGAGCAAGCCAATGTAATCTGATGCACTGCATCGTAAGGTGCTTTGTATTCAGGTATCATCTCCTGTCCTGGGATGGCCCCCTTGTGGGAGCATCGCGGGGGTTGTGGTTTCAAATAGAGTTCACTTATGACACACGCTCTGAGTAGACTTGTTTTCCCTTGGGGCGTGCAAACCCAAGGGAATTCGGTCTCATGCTTGCCACAGCAATCCCAATTTCATTGAGAAACTGACCCTGAGGGGCAGATGAAAGGTTGGTCACATCCCTTGATTGTGGCAACCGGAGATGCCGGTTATATATGCTGAAAAACGGTGACGAAAGATGGTGAAGAAACGCATGTCTATCGTCAGCCGAAAAACAATCGATAATTGTACGAGTGGGCCGGTGCTCATCTCGTCTTTTGAGATGTTTGAGGCTGCTTTAGACTGCGTAAGCGAATAGGAGGTGTTCGCGGAATGGATGGCCACATCCAAAAATGTGGCAAGATTTGACGCTGCAAAGATGTTGCTGGGGCAGGTACTCGGTACTTACAGGTCTGTGAGCGGAAAAGGTTGGACACATCCCTTTAATTGTGGTAGGAGTGTAATTGGAGGCAAAATTGAGCATAATTGTTGCGTAATTGAGTGAAAATTGGAGTGAAATAATAGTAGCAAAAATGGAAGACAATAGTAGCACAATACGGCACACAATGTTTGTCAACGTAGTGTGACCTCAAGCGATGTCGAGGGGCATTGTTGAGGCGGGCATCCGGCACTCACAGGTCTGTGTGCGGAAAAGGTTGGTCGCATCCCTTGATTTGAATTGTGACGGATTTTAAGACGGAGCATAATTGGTGCCAAGCTCACTCACTCACAAGCCGCCCAAAACTCACACGAATAGTGTGCCTACAAAACTTGGAGTTTACCAAGCCACCGTTCCAAAAACGGCATGTAAGATGTGCAACAGCAAGGAGCACAAATTACGAAACTGCCAAAAGTCCCGGCAGACAAAATAGCTTATGTGAAAAGCAACACCTGTTGTCTGAACTGCTTGTCGGCTGGGCACACAGTGACAAGATGCACGAGTCCATTCAACTGCAACTCATGTCACTCAAGGCACAACACCTTGCTCCACCTTCCGACAGCTCATCCAAAAACAACATCAACAACGCCCCAAAGGGGCAACCTACATAACTATGAGAACATACCCTCCACTTCACAACAGGCAAGGGCAAGGATGGACTCTGAAAAGAGAAAAGAAAATATTAATAACGTCTCTTCCTGTCATGCACATACAACAGAGTAAAATAAACTATAATGGAGTGGATTTCTCCGCGAGAGCACTTATAGACTCTGGGTTTGAATGTTCGTTTATAACAGAAAGACTCAAAAACAGAATACATCTGCCATCGAAACGATTGCACGTCCAAGTTTCAGGCATTAATAATACACCATCTGCGCAATTGAAAGAATCCTGCTCCATAAGACTGGGTTCCCTTATAGACCCCTTAGTATGCATTGATACAGTGGTTCTGGTCCTACCTCAGTTGACAGGGGATCTTCCAACATGTCAAGTTGACGCAATGACTCGACAAGAGTTCCCTGATCTTGTTCTGGCGGATAAAAGGTTTTTCGTTAACGAACCAGTGGACCTAATCCTAGGAGGCGACATTTATCCTCAAGTAATTCAAGACGGCATACGGAAGAACGTCTTAAATATGCTTCTCGCCCAAGAAAGCGTCTTCGGTTGGATATTAACCGGTCGCACAGAAGCAACTCAGCCAATTAATAACCGAGTATCTTTTTTTAATGAAATCAGCATCGAGAAACAATTGACTGCCTTTTGGGAGCTAGAAGATATCCCTAAAAAAAGGTCCCTCACTGAGGATAATGTCTATTGGGAGGCACTTTACAAAGCGACAAAAAAGGAATACTGATGGGAAATACATCGTAGCCCTACCACTCAAGCAGGGGTTTCCAAACAGCATCATATAGGGCCCTCTCTGAAAAGCGCTTGCTCTCAGTTTTACCGAAACGAGACGCGCCTATCGAAAACGCCAGCCCTGCAAACTGAATACAACAGAGTATTAGCGGAATACGAAACACTAGGGCATATGACAAAAGTTCTCACAATTATCCCTTCCCATTCAACAAATTGCTATTTTTTGCCTCATCATGCGGTAATAAAAGAGGAGAGCACGACTACAAAAATAAAAGTAGTTTTAACGCATCGTGTCCCACTGCCAATGGCACTAGTTTGAATGACGTGACTGCAGGCCGACCTAACAATTCTGCTCCTTCGTTGGCGATTCTTCAAATATGTCTTTAACAGCGACATAGAGAAGATGTATCGCCAAATATGTGTAATGCCCAACCAAACCCAGTTTCAAAGAATAGTATTTCGCAATAATCAAGGGGATCCTATCAACGTCTATGAATTTAAGACAGTAGCGTTTGGAGTTAACTGTGCTCCTTATCTGGCAATAAGGGCACTGCATCAACTAGCAGATGATGTAGAGACTTCATCACCCATAGCAGCCAGCATTCTGTGTACATGCATGTACGTCGATGACGTGCTAGCAGGAGGCCACAGCATCGAGTCAACAATTAAAGCTCGGGAGGAAGTTACCCACGCACTACGGTCAGCAGGTTTTTCTTTGCGAAAGTGGACTTCGAACTGCAGCCGAATACTGAAAGGAATCCCAAAATCCCACTTGCTAAACGAAGATTTTCTGGAATTCGAGGATGCGAGTACAGTCAAAACATTAGGCATCAGATGGAGCGCGCATTCGGATTATTTCTATTTTACCGCAAAACCTATCGAAAATCGTGAGGTCCTGACGAAAAGGGCAATACTTTCAGCGATCGCCAAACTCTTCGATCCTTTGGGATGGCTCGCGCCAGTCATCATAGTAGCCAAGATCAAAATGCAAAACATCTGGCTGGAAGGAACTGACTGGGACGAGACAGTGTCCACGCGTACCCTAGATAAATGGCAAACCTTTATGGAGGACTACCCGGATATTAACAATATTCAGATACCAAGATGGGTAAATTTTACACCAAATGCGGACGTTGAATTACATGGGTTCTGCGACGCATCCGAGAAAGCCTATGCAGCTACAATATTTCTTAGGGCAAGGGTTAATGAGGAGGTCCACGTCAGCCTACTAATGGCGAAAACAAGAGTAGCTCCGTAAAAATAATTTCGCTACCCAGATTAGAACTGTGTGGAGCAGTCTTGTTAGCCGAAACTTTAGAATCAGTGCGCGAAAACCTGAACTTGGGAAAATTCCATACACATCTATGGACTGACTCAACGATCGTTTTAGCGTGGATTAAAAAACCTCCCTGCTCTTGGTCAACATTTTTTGCTCATCGAGTAACCAAAATCGTAGAAAAGGTAGGAAACAGTGCCTGGCACCACGTAGAGTATGCATCAAACCCAGCAGATTTGGCCAGCAGAGGGATGTCAGCAAAAGACCTAGTCGCAAGCTTCTTGTGGTGGCAGGGACCTTCTTGGTTACAAAAAGACAATTCAAAGTGGCCAAATCAAGAAAAGGAGTATCAGACGAATATTGAGCAAAAGCGCGTAAAAACCTTTACCACATCAAAAATAAATGGAAATGAGGATATCCTAGAAAGGTTTTCAGAACTTTCAAGAGCCTTTCGGGTCATATCATATATTATAAGGTTTTCGCAAAGAACCAATACTAAAACAAAATCTTCCTTTAAAGCGGAAACGTACTTCATTTCACCCAATGAAATTCAGGCCACGAAAAGTCGTTTAATAACTCTCTACCAACGGAAGCATTATTCGGAGGAACTTTCGAGTTTAAAATCCGGGAAACTCATCGGTTCAAAGAGTGAAATCCTGCCTCTTACCCCCCTTGTCGATGAAAAGGGCATATTGAGGGTGGGCGGTCGTCTTTCAGGGGCCAAGGATCTTCCCTACAGTTAACGGCACCCGATCTTTCTGTCGTATAACTGCCGGCTCACACGGCTTCTTGTCCAGTTCATCCATAAAGATACCATGCAGGGTGAGAACCAACTTATGTTTCGTCGCCTACGCACAGAATATTGGATCCCTAGGGTAAAAAATATGATCCGATCGGTCATTGCAAAACCTGCACCATATTCCGCAAACGGACCCAAACCCAACTGATGGGAGATCTACCTCCAGAGCGAACCACCTTTTCCCGGGCTTTCACCAATACGGGGGTAGATTTTGCCGGACCATTTGACATCAAATCTTATAGCGGAAGAGGATGCCGCATATCAAAGGGTTACGTCTGCCTCTTTGTCTGCTTTGCCACCAAGGCGATTCATTTAGAAGTCGCGAGTGACCTCAGTACCGCCGCCATTTAGCAGCTTTCGATCGGGTTGTCGCAAGGCGAGGATGTCCGAAGAACATATACTCCGACAACGGAACAAACTTCGTCGGTGCCTCTCGAGCACTTCGATCTGAACTCAAAGCTTTCCTCGCCGATGGGCGTAACCAAACCCTATCGAAGTACTCTCACCAAACCCTTCAATGGCACTTCATACCTGCAGCCGCCCCTCATATGGGCGGACTGTGGGAAGCTGGAGTCAAAAGTTTTAAAAACCACTTCAAAAAGATAGCGTTGGACTATAAATTTACTATGGAGGAGTTCAGTACCCTTCTTTGCAGAGTTGAGTCTTGTCTCAACTCGAGACCTCTGAGCCCCTCCTCCAACGACACGTCCAGCTTGGAGCCACTCACTCCGGGACACTGCCTCATTGGCGGTCATCTACTAGCCCCACCATAGATTGACATCAGTGAGAGTCGTGCCTCACTTGTCAACCGCTGGGAGAAGCTGAAGGAATTACATCAAACGTTTTGCAAACGGTGGAAGTCCGAATATCTCACCGAATTGCAAAAACGCACCAAGTGGAAACACCCAAAAGCCAATCTGAAACAAGGGACCTGGTAGTCATAAAAGAGGAAAATTTACCTCCGAACGAATGGAGATTAGGACGAATGAACAAACTCCATTATGGAGCCCACAATCGAGTTCGAGTCGTCGAGCTTGATACGGCGAGAGGGCACACGACGAGGCCAATCACAAAGTTGGTCTTGCTTCCTCCTTGCGAGGAGAGGGTCGGAGATCTTTAATATCCCACTTATCATTCTCCCTAATTCCACTTCTTTTCTAGTCAGGGTGTGACACCGAATTAGGGATCTGAAGCTTGTCTACAATTCTTATTATCCTATTACAAATTATCCAAGACCAGCAAACCCTTCATGCAAAACTCTTTAGGAACAAATTTAAAAACAACGATGCGGTTGGCCAATTGCATTGCTCTTAAAATAAGTCTAGGTTTAAAAGCTTTCTTATCAGCCATGAAATTATTATACAACAGGAGAATTTCCTCTCTGCAAACCTATATTTTATCTAAACAGGAGTACACCTTTGCAGATGGCATTGGGTTAAGATTGCTTAATGTTTAGTTATAAAGGTGAATACGAGCTCAAGTGGGAACGCGTGGGTTAGGCCATATCTATATATATATAACTTAACTAATTCACCTCGGCGCAAGACTTGCTTTCATGCGCCCATGGCCTTGCTTTGGGCATGAGTGAAATGCAAGCTCATATGTTTGGCGGAGCCATTCACACACCTCCTATAGTGGGGGAGTCACACACAACCGCTCCTTAGTTTCACGGAGCCAAAAAAACTGCCTATGTTTTGGCATGAGTGAAATGTACGCTCCTATGTTTAGAGGAGCCATTCACATACCTCATATTAGGCGGAGTCACATTTATACAAACAAAAAAAAAAATTGGGGCCAAACCAACACGTTCCCAAAATTTTACTCATGATAATGGCATATCTTCAACATGCTCCTCTAATACTTTCATGGCTGACAAAAAAGTTTTTCCCTAAAATTTAAAAGATGATAGCTTAGCGCACAAAGTTTTTTTCTCACGTGCGTGGAGCACAACAAGTTTCCAATCATTTTTTATTTTAACTCTATTTCAAAAAACAAAATTACCCTATGAAGCACCGATCGGGGTATTGGAGCAAAACGATAATTTTTGGGAAGTTATGTTTTCCGAAATAAGGCTCCAAAGCATACTAAATGGCTTTAGAAATGGAAAAAAAAAACCGGTGTCTAGCGCTGCTGTCCTCGAAGAACGCATCATAGAAATTTAGAACAGTATAACACCTGTTAACGAATTTAGTAGCCTCAACGCCACGACGGTTTCAAGATGTTATTAAAAAAACAATATTATTTAGTGTTACGTGAAGCTATTCATACTAAAACAGGTTATTTGTGTACTGCATGTACATATGTTGTTTTTTGTTTCTTTCCCATAACTTTGCTATTTTATGTTAAATTGAGGGTTTTTGTAGTTTATTATGAAAATCAATAAAACAAAATGAGTCAGTTATACAACTGTATAATCCTATTTTCAGAAAAATTATTAGCCTTTCAATCCAGCGGAAAAAGGGGGTGTATGTAGACCTTTCTCCGTCACTGTCTATTTATTTTTCTACGCCACCCTGAATATGTTTAATAAATGTTGGATAAGCTTTAAAAAAATACGTTTTTGCAACTGCATTACTCAGTTATCGATAGTATATTCTGGTAACTTATCATATTTTTACTTAGTTGACTCGTGATCAGTATCTACTAGTAATATAGCATGAAAATACCTCAGGTTGCTATGGGTTATTCTCAAGCTTTCCAGAATAATTTTAAAGTGTACTGCCTGTGATGCAGAAGTGTTGTTTAGCACATTAGTAATCTAAGAGGAAACAACCATAATTCGAACATTGGTTAGGTTTATATTAAGAAATCAAGATATATAAGTATGTACATACATCTATCGAAGCCGTCGAAAAGGTGTTAACATGACACGTTATGGTCCATCCATCTGCATAATTCTAAAAGCTACAATAGTACTAAATATATGGTCTGACAAATATATATATATGAATGTTAGATCATTTTTAGTTTCCGTTTTGCTACTCAACTCCTAAAACATTGTATGGATGTATATGTGTGCATGTATGTCTTATCAGCGATTATAAAGTTTAGAGCGCGCACTGACCCTAATAAGGCTTTGTAGAAGTGCCTTGTAAATTTCTCTTCGGCTACCACAAACATACTTACTCATTCCAATATTTGAGGTCAATTTAAATTTGTAAGAAATTTATTATTATCACCACCGTATTGCAGTCACGCTACTTATGATCCATTCTAACTTATTTCAATATTAGCATCAAACGCATATAAATACCGCCTAATATTTTTTGGTGTCCCCCACGCCTACGGTTTTGTATAGAGTTCTATTGTTTCTATAACATTGTACAATACATACTGTTGTTGCTGCTGCTACTGCTATTCAAACCGTCATATTTTCATTTCTGCTAGCACCAACAACGTAACCTCTTGCCGAAATTACACCGCGACATCGAACATGTACTTGATAACGTAATGCCCAATCAACTTGCTAGCCAGTCAAAATGAATTCTTCATTGGGCAGCAATACTTCTGGATTATTATGAGTCAGCAATTGTATATCATTTTTGGTACAATAGTCTTGTAATGCGGGTGGTACAACACAACAAGATTCTAAATTTATTTGCGCTATAGTGCGCTATGGACATCCATTTGCAGCGCTATTCATTCCAAGCTTGAAAATGAAAAAATTTAACTAAATAAAGAATAAAACTGAAAAGGATTGCTTATTTTCCTCTTTTCAAATCCTGCTTACTTGCTACTGCTATTATATCAAACACAGTTGTAAGTATTAATTTGAAATAAAATATTTGTTATAAATAAACTAAGTGTATAAAGATAAGCTCTAACTGAAAATCATTTCGTCGAAATGGATCACTCTTAAAAACGTAAAGCTTTTTTTTCCAAACAGCTGGTGAAATGTTTACCAAGCTTTTTTTATTTTCCAAATAACTGCTGAAATTTTCACTGCTTACTCATCGATGTTTATGATAGGTACTGCGATATTTCGAAACATCGATGTATCAATTGTATCACTAACCAGGACTCGAACCTAGGACTTCAGCGTGGCTGGAAAGCGCACTAGCTTCATACCACAATAGTCGTGCTGAAGTCGATATATTGAAAATATACTTTGGTAATGACCGTTCTTTGCTCAAATACTTGCCTCACTATTTTGCTAAGAAAGGTTTCGTTCTGTAACATAAAACCAATAGGTTAAAAAAAAACGTTAAAATTTGAACATACTTCACACAGAAAAATATCACTACTTATTAGGTAAATATTGTAAGGCTTTGGTGTGGATATTTGCAATGATTTTGTCGGGGCATAACTTTGAAAATCTGGAATCTGGGCATGAATAGACAAATCGAGACAGTCTAGCCAAATCCAATCATCTAAATTTACATTAAATTTCTAAATGGAGACATAATATAGTAATTAGATATAAGAAAATTGGAAAATGAGGTTTATTAAAAAGCTTTGCAATGATACGTCATGTCCTTTTTTAGCTTTACGAGTTTTCTGGAGTTATAAATATACAATTCTTAAGTTTATTTTAAAATTTTTTTTGTTTAAGTATTGTAGAAATACATGCCTTTCTACACCCTATTAAAACTTCATAGAAATGTGTAACGTCTGGATGAGAAATAGGGCTCAAGTTTTTTCCCCCAGTTCTGGTAGAATTATAAAAATTGGGAATTCGTAGTACTGGGGCGCTATTCAGTAACTGTGAGTTTTAAAATGTACACTTTTTCTTCATATAATTTGTATGAAAGAAAAATGTATATTTCAAAACTCATAGTTACTTAATAGGGCCCCAGATGTTATTTTTCCATTTAGAAATGTCTCACTCTAAAGCGTTTTGTAGGGACATGCTTTTTGTACTGATATTGATAAACGCCTGCTAAATAGTGTAAACAATTACTACATGACATTAAAAGGTGTGTAACAAAATATCAAGTCAATATAACCTCGTCTTTTTTATACCTTTCATGAAAATGAAATGGTATATTAATTTCGTCACGAAACCCAAATTGTAAGACCTTAAAGGAAAATAGATAGACCCACCATTAAGTATACCGAAATAATCAGGATGAAGAGCTGAGTTGATTTAGCCATGTCCGTCTGTCTGTTTGTATGCAAACTAGTCCCTCAATTTTAGAAATATATCTTGATAAAATTTGGTGTGCGGGTGTCCGATTAGACATTTGTCGGAACCGGCCGGATCGGACCACTATAGCATATATCCTCCATACAACCGATTTTTCAGAAAAAGAGGATTATCTTACTCAATTTAACAGATTGAAGCTTCAAACTTCACCATATAATTTCGTATATTGCTCATATTGTTGTCTGAAAAAATTGATGAGATCGGTCGTATATATAGTATATATATGGTGGTATATATAGTATATATTAGGCCGGGTCGATTGTGGGGAGGCAAAAAAATCGCCCATTGCTCTGTGAAAATCATATTCTAGGGATCAAAATAAGAAACTTTGCCGAAGGAACCATAACTCTAAAACGAATTATGATGTCCCCCCCTTTGGGTCGTAGGGGCAAATTTTGAAAAATCCCACTTGGAAATGCCTATGTTTTTTCTTTTCGGAGTTTATTTTTCTCTTTAGAAATTTATTTAGTCAGAACATATGTAAATGAAAAAATGAATTTGACTTAGTAATAGAAAAGAAATTATAAAAAATTATTAGAAATTAGCGTTTTTACAACCCCCTTTTAAAACCAAGGCATCACTGTGATGCATTTGCATGTCGTAAACATAGTTGTGTGGGTTTTTTATTCAATCGTTTTAAAAAATGAAGGTATCAATTGTGACACGATCAATTGCAGATCGTAAAATTGCTTGTGTTGTTTTTTTAAGCCACCACAAGACACAGCAGGTAGAATTGAAATTGCCCCTACCCAAAAGTTCGACCCAAAGGGGGGACACCAGAATTCGCTTTAGAGGTATGGTTCCTTCGGCAAAGTTTCTTATTGTGATCCCTAGAATACGATTTTCACAGAGCAATGAGCGATTTTTAAATCGACCCGCCCTAGTATATATATATAGTATATATATATATATATTTTCGCAATTTTAGCCGCATTTTAACAGCTAGAAGCTTCAAATTTCACCGAATGCTTACGTATATATATATTGTTGTCTGAAAAAATCATAGAGATCGGTTGTATATATAGTATATATCTCATACAACCGATTGTTCAGATAAGAAACTTTTCCAATTTCTACCCCATTTTAACAGCTATAACCTTCAAATTTCACCGATTGCTTACGTATATAGTATATATTGTTGTGTCAAAAAATCATATAGATCGGTGATATATATAATATATATATGATGGTATATATGGTATATATATATAGTATATATATATTTTTATTTGCGATTTCGGCCCCATTTTAACAGCTAGAAGCTTCAAATTTCACCAAATGCTTACGTGTATATCATATATTGATGTCTGAAAAAATCATTGAGATCGGTGGTATACATAGTATATATCTCCTACAATTGATTGTTCAGATAAGAAACTTTGCGCAATATCTGCCCGTTTTAACAGCTAGAAGCTTCAAATTTCACCAAATGCTTACGTATATAGCATATATTGTTGTCTGAAAAAATCATAGAGATCGGTGGTATATGTTTTATATACTTCATATAAACTCTCATTTTTGCTCCTTTTTTACGGCTAGAAGCTTCAAAATTCATCAAATTTCATCAAATAGTTACGCTTACGTCATATATTGTTGAAATACGTGATTCATAGTCATAGTTTTTACACGCAGACCACAAAAAGCCTGAAACTTTGCATCCTCACACAAAGTACCTACCTGTTTTTATACTCAGTTGAGCAGAGCTCACAGAGTATATTAACTTTGATTGGATAACGGTTGGTTGTACAGGTATAAAGGAATCGAGATAGATATAGACTTCCATATATCAAAATCATCAGTATCGAAAAAAAATTTGATTGAGCCATGTCCCTCCGTCCGTCCGCCCGTGCGTTAACACGATAACTTGAGTAAATTTTGAGGTATCTTGACGAAATTTGGTATGTAGGTTCCTGGGTACTCATCTCAGATCGCTATTTAAAATGAACGATATCGGACTATAACCACGCCCACTTTTTCGATATCGAAGAAGTGCGATAATTCATTACCAAAGACGGATAAAGCGATGCAACTTGGTAGGTGGGTTGACCTTATGACGCAAAATTGAAAATAAGTAAAATTTTGGACAATGGGCGTGGCACCGCCCACTTTTAAAAGAAGGTAATTTAGAAGTTTTGTAAGCTGTAATTTGGCAGTCGTTGAAGTTATCATGATGAAATTTGGCAGGAACGTTACTTGTATTACTATATGTATGCTTAATAAAAATTAGCAAAATCGGAGAACGCCCACGCCCACTTAAAAAAAAAAAATTTTTTAAGTGAAATTTTTACAAAAAAATTAATATCTTTACAGTATATAAGTAAATTATGTCAACATTCAACTCCAGTAATGATATGGTGCAACAAAATACAAAAATAAAAGAAAATTTTAAAATGGGCGTGGCTCCGCCCTTTTTCATTTAATTTGTCTAGGATACTTTTAATGCCATAAGTCGAACAAAAATTTACCAATCCTTTTGAAATTTGGTAGGGGCATAGATTTTATGACGCTAACTGTTTTCTGTGAAAATGGGCGAAATTGGTTGAAGCCACGCCCAGTTTTTATACATAGTCGTCGGTCTGTCCTTCCGCATGGCCGTTAACACGATAACTAGAGCAAAAATCTACATATCTTTACTGAACTTAGTTCACGTACTTATCTGAACGCACTTTATCTTGGTATAAAAAATGAACGAAATCCGACTATGACCACACCCACTTTTTCGATATCGAAAATTATGAAAATGAAAAAAATGCCATAATTCTATACCAAATACGAAAAAAGGGATGAAACATGGTAATTGGATTGGTTTATTGACGCGAAATATAACTTTAAAAACAACTTTTGTAAAATGGTTGTGACACCTACCATATTAAGTACAAGAAAATGAAAAAGTTCTGCAGGGCGAATTAAAAAACCCTTGAAATCTTGGCAGGTATTACATATATAAATAAATTTGCGGTATCCAACAGATGGTGTTCTGGGTCACCCTGGTCCACATTTTGGTCGATATCTGGAAAACGCCTTCACATATACAACTACCACCACTCCCTTTTAAAACTCTCATTAATACCTTTAATTTGATACCAATATCGTACAAACACATTCTAGAGTCACCCCTGTTCCACCTTTATGGCGAAATCCCGAAAAGGCGTCCACCTATAGAACTAAGCCCCACGCCCTTTAAAAATACCCATTAACACCTTTCATTTGATACCCATATCGTACAAACATATGCTAGAGTCACCCCTGGTCCACCTTTATGGCGATATCTCGAAAAGGCGACCACTTATACAACTACCACCACTCCCTTTTAAAACCCTCATTAATACTTTTAATTTGATACCCATATCGTACAAACACATTCTAGAGTCACCCCTGGTCTACCTTTATGGCGATATTTCGAAACATTTCATTAACACCTTTCGTTTGATACCCATATTGTACAAACGCATTCTAGAGTCACCCCTGGTCCACCTTTATGGCGATATCTCGAAAAAGGGACCACCTATACAACTACCACCACTTCCTTTTAAAACCCTCATTAATACCTTTAATTTGATACCCATATCGTACAAACAAATTCTAGGGTCACTCCTGCTCCACCTTTATGGCGATATCTCGAAACGGCGTCCACCTATGGAACTAAGAATTACTCCCATTTAAAATACTCATTAACACCTTTCATTTGATACCCATATCGTACAAACGCATTCTAGAGTCAACCCTGATCCACCTTTATGGCTATATCCCTAAATGGCGTCCACCTATAGAACTATGGCCCAATCCCTCATAAAATACTCTTTAATGCCTTTCATTTGATACACATGCCATACAAACACATTCCAGGGTTTCCCTCGGTTCATTTTCCTACATGGTTATTTTCCCTTATGTTGTCACCATAGCTCTCAACTGAGTATGTAATGTTCCTTTACACCCGAACTTAACCTCCCTTACTTGTTTATTTTATATTTATCTTAAAAATCGTTTAGGTATGTATATCTGTTCACTATATATTTCTTATCTTATACATCCGATTATTCGGAGATTACGAACGGGATAAGATTATTGTTCAGCCCCATTCATGAAAGGTATGAAGTCTTCGGCACAGCCGAAGACAGTCCCGTTATTACTTGTTTTCTGATATATTCAGTAATATTTTAGAAAAAATATTCGTTTGTTCAAATGGTACTGCCAAAAATCAAAAATGTCAGTAACATGATCATCAGTACCTCGTCACAAAAGTGTAATAATTTAATTTCACTGAGAAAGCCGATTTTCGGTTCAGAAGTTCGTACCCAAATATTTTATGGGCGGCTGTATCTAATCCAAGCATATGTACTAGAATAAAATACTGCAACTCAACACCAAAGTCCAAAAGGGGAGGAGAGATATATAGTCTATTGTATAGAATACATTTACAGAGGAATGTCACAAACATTGAATAATATGAACGCTGAAATATACTACTTATACCAGGGCCCAAATTACCATTCATTTTTTACTAAAAAACTTCAGAAAAAATTATTTACGGACTTTTATTTTTCGGTTCGTAATTATTAAACCAGGACTTTTATTTCATAAGTCCGATAATAAAAGTTAAATCCGGGCTTTTTTTAAGGACAGAATAAAAGTCCGGCTCAAAACTTATGGAGCGGCTCATCAAAATGAAACCAGTTTTTTCATACAGAGTCTCTCTCCTTTCAACATAAAGTTGATGGGATAAGTGCACAACTAGTTAACTATGGGAAAACTCATATGACAAACAATGAAGGCTATTCGGTGCACAAGTTTCCTTTTTCTGGGTGGTTACCATTTCAGGTACCTCGATGTATATCGACGACTCGGCCAAGTCGCCATTAGTTTGGAGGCACGTTATCTTCACGGATTACGACGAGATCATCCGCTTTCATGTCCGGCTGCGTCGCTTCCACTTAGTCCTCTTCTGCAGCTCCGTAAGGTATTCGTTCTTCCATCGTTGACAGAATGAATGATGCAATGCTTTCATCTTTTGCCATCGGTTGATAATTGATGCTGGATTCTCGCTAACCTCAATCTCCGGGGGAGATAACAGAGGAACGCCTATAAGAAAGTGTCCAGGAGTAAATGGTTCTAAGCTCGATGGGTCATTTGAAGCGGGACTAAGGGGTCGTGAATTGAGATAAGCCTCAATTCTACATAAAAGTGTCGAAAATTTCTCAAACGTATATTTGAGTCCAGATGCTACTTTTCGAAAATGGGTTTTAAAGATCTTCACGCCAGCCTCCCATAAGCCCCCCATGTGAGGAGCTGATGCGGGTATGAAATGCCAAGAAAGCTCTTGATAGAAGTACTTCGAAAGAAGTGCAGTACGAGAATCAGATAGAAAAGCCTTAAATTCAGCCTTAAAAGATCTTGAGGCTCCAACGAAACTAGTTCCATTGTCTGAATATATGTTTTTAGGACATCCCCTACGCGAAATAAATCTAGAAAAGGCTGCTAGAAATGTGGCAGTGCTAAGGTCATTTGTGGGTTCTAGATGAATGGCCTTCGTTGCGAAGCAGACGAAAAGACATACGTACCCCTTTATAATAACACAAGCTCTACCTCTATAGTTTTTTATTTCGAAATGTCCTGCGAAATCAGCCACGGTGTTTGTAAAGGCCCTAGAGAATGTCGTGCGTTCTGAAGGTTGGGGCGCCATGATTTGAGATTGCGTTTGCTTTTTGTATATAATGCATACCTTGCAAATGTGAATGACTGACTTGATCATAACTTTGATCCAAGGGATCCAATATTGTGCTCGAATAAGTCTTAGAACTCCGCTTGAGTCGATAAATGGGTTTAAGGTTAGAACTTCGCTTTTAGCGCTTATCGCAAGTCCATATTTTAACTTCGAAACCTCCGCTGAAAAATGTTGTTGCTGCCAGAGGGCAATTATTTCCTGGGTTGTGCCTTTTATTTCCTCCGGAGGGATTGATACAGAAGCTGCTTGGATCATTGATTTCTGAGTGGGGTGGGTCCTTTGGATGAAACGAAAGACGTACGATAGAACTCGTAAAGCCCTTGGAAGAGAAGAGAAGCGTTGGAGTATATCCGACACTTCAACGACTTTCGTTGCATGGGAGAGCACGCGCTTTCTCTCTTCGTCGGTTTGGAAGACCGTCTCTTGTTTTGGCCATTGAACTTGCCTTCTTGCAGCCAAGAAGGGCCCTGTCACCACAAAGAATTGTCAATTAAATCCGGAGCTGTTACTCCACGGCTGGCTATATCGGCTGGATTCGAGGACGAGTCCACGTGATACCAGCGATGCTGCCCCACCTTGTCGATGATTTTGGTAACCCTGTGGGACACGAAGGTTGACCAGGAGCATGGTGGTTTTCTCAGCCAAGCGAGCACGATAGTGGAGTCAGTCCTGAGATGAACCTGCAGGGATCTAAGATCGAGGTTAGTTACGACTGATTCCATCATTTCGGCCAAGAGTACTGCTCCACACAACTCCAAGCGTGGAATAGATATCGTTTTCACTGGAGCTACTCGAGTCTTGGCTAACAGCAGATTTATGTGGACCTCCTTGCCTTCTTCCACGCGCATATAAATGACTGCCGCGTAGGGCTTTTCAAAGGCGTCACAAAATCCGTGGATGTCAATTTTGTAGGCTGGAGAAAACTTAACCCATCGTGGGATACGGATCTAGTCAATTGAAGAATAATCCGTTGAGAATTTATGCCAACACTATAATGTGATCGAAGACACTTGTTCATCCCAACCTGCTCCCTCTAACCAGACATTTTGCATCAACATTTCCGCTACTATAATTATTGGAGCCAGCCATCCGAGAGGATCCAATAGTTTCGCGATGGCCGACAGAATCTTGCGTTTTGTCACTTCTTGGCGTTGATCGACGTCTGTAGCGGTGAAGTAGAACTGGTCTGAAAAGGCATTCCACCGGATGCAAAGGACTTTAACGTTGCTTGCATTTTCGAAATCCAAAAAATCTTTGTTAAGCAAGTGGGCAACGGGAATGTCGCGCAAAACTTGCTTGCAATTGGCAGTCCACTTTCTAAGTTGAAAACCTGCCGAACTTAAAGCCCCGGAAATTTCATCCCGCACTTTGAAAGTGGTGAAATATTCTTATTTGAATGAAGAGATATTTACGCTTTGGGCGTCAGAATATTAATTGTTTATTAACAAAAATTCTTCCCTTTTTATACAAAATATCTTAACCTATACATTTGCAATTAACCTAATACTTATGAATTAAAAATGTGTAAATTTGTATTGTCAGTATTTGTGTATGTAGTGTAAGTGTTCATGTAGATTTTTATTATTGATATTTTGCTTATGTAAGTTTGTACTATTGATATTCTTATTTGTAAGTTTGTATTGTTGATATTCATATGTGTAGATTTGTATTGCAACGCCAGCAGATTGATACTTGTATGCATTATGTAAAATGTTTGTATGTGCATATTTGGTTAATTCATATTAACAAAGTAAACACTGCAAATGGATTTGTATGTACATATTTATGTGAGAGTCTAACATTAACAATCGGCAAGTGCATTGATCGGGGTGATTGACTGATTAGGGTGTGAACAGACAAGGGTTTCATATTCGGCATTCCATTGACGTTGGCTCGCCGCTTGTGCGAGGTCAATGTAATTTATGTCGCCCAATATTGTAATATGATTATGTTATTATTGTGTGTTCAGTTCAGAAGAAATGTATTGGCATAGAAGTTCATGATATGTAATGCCGCAAATGTATTGCTTAGTGGGCATGACGCATAATGCTATAGTGGATTCTAAGTCATGCCCACCTGCAAGGTCGTCTTCGACGTACATATGTCGCGTCAAAACGGTGGAGGCGACCGGATGTGTGTCTTGAACCTCGTCCGCCAATTGCAGCAATGTTCTTATTGGTAGGTAGGGAGCGCAGTTTACGCCGAAAGTTACCGTATTTAATTGGAATTGACGGATGGGTTCATCTGTGGACTCACAAAAAAGAATCCTTTGAAATTTCTTCTGTTGAGGATGGACAAATATTTGGCGATTCATCTTCTCGATGTTGCTACTAAAGACGAATTTAAACAGTATCCATCTAAGGATCAAGATCGTAAGATTGCTTTGAATGATGGGACCGGGAAGCAGAGTGTCGTTCAAACTCACACCATTGTTCGAGGGACGCGAAGCATTAAACACAACTCTGATCTTCGTAGAAGTGCTTTCTGGCTTGTTTACCGCCCGATGGGCCTAACTGGTCATATTCTTTAAGAAGTCTCGTATACTCCTCTCGAAAAGAGGTTTTTTTGGCTAGCTTCCTTCACAACGAAAATATTGCGAGAACGCAGTTTTACGTGAACACGCTAAGGAAATATCTGCGGGGAAATTCTTTCGAAAGTTAGAGAGACCGTATACCTCCCCGTATCCGTTCGCGTCGTAGTTGACTTGTAAATCTCCTCGCAGTATTCCTCATTGGCCGTACGGATCGCGTTCCTTGGGATATCTTCCAATTCCCAAAGTGCTGCCAGTTGTTGATCTAAAGAGATTTCATTGTAGAAAGATATACAGGATGTCGCCTCTTTGTTGGGGTTGGTCCGTCCCGTAAGTATCCATCCGAATACCGTTTTCTGGGCGAGAAGATTACTCGTAAAGTCCTTTCGAATCCCCACCAACATGACCATCACCTCCAAGCACAAGATCAACTTGTTCGTTCGCGAAGAATCGGCTGTCCGCTAGTTTAATTCCCGGAAGTTTCGTTGGATAGCAGGGTCAATATCGACGTTTGGAAGATTGCCTGTCAATCAAGGGGTGAGTCTATATGGATAGGGCAAGCTAGGCTGGAATGACAGACACCGTATTGTTGATACCTGAAATTGTAGCGTTCACTTGTTTAGCTGGAAGCGCGATACGTCGGCGAAGCCGTTCCGTTATAAGTGAGCACTCGGAGCCGGGGTCTATTAAGGCTCGGGCCGAGTATACGGTTTCACTCTATCGCATGTGGATTTGAGCAGTTCCCAGCAGGATCCTTTTATGTGCGTTCTAAAAACACGATTGGACTTGGCTCGGAGAGTCACTGTAGGCCTGATTGCGACTATATTCAGAAGTGCTGCGTTTGGAAGTAGTTATGGTACCACTCGACGTTGAACTCGAAGAGTCCTGTTTGGACGAAAAGGTTGCCTGAACTGGATTCAAATGCAGGAGAGTGTGATGTCGCACGTGGCAAGTTGAACAGTTGTTGGCGTTGTTGCATTTCGCCACACCATGTCCGGAAGCAAACAGTTCAGACAGATTTTTCCTTCTCACATGGTTACTGCGATCAGGCGGAGTCATTTTTAGGAAGCGTGAACAATATCGAATGTGGTGAGCGTCACGACTGCAGAGTTCGCATTTCGCATTTGATACGCTTGCCTGAAAAGTATTCAATTTTTTGCTGTTCCCATCGTTATGTGATTTGGAGGGTTCAGATTCGGTCGGCTGTGAGCTTCGCAAATCAAAAACAGTCTCCAAAGTCTGAAACTGACTTGTCAGAAACTTGTGCATGTCACTCCACTTTGGGATCTCGATTGCTCCTACAAGGAAAGCGTAGCTTCCGGAAGTTTCATAGAGCCGAGGTACGTAATGATCGCAACCCAATTTGATATGTCAACTTTTTGAATCTGGAGTGCCGAAATGCAATTATTTATTCCCCGCTGAAACTGCTTGATTGCACTTCCAGATTCAGTTCCTACGTGGGGGAGGTTGAAGGGGATCTTCTTTGGCTATTAACTAGAATTCGTTTATTCTCGTAGCGATCGGTCAGGTTTTTCCACGCGGTTTCAAAACTTTCGGCGGCCACCGTGGTGTGATGGTAGCGTGCTCCGCCTATCACACCGTATGCCCTGGGTTCAACTCCCGGGCAAAGCAACATCAAAATTTTAGAAATAAGATTTTTCAATTAGAAGAACATTTTTCTAAGCGGGGTCGCCCCTCGGCAGTGTCTGGCAAGCTCTCCGATTGTATTTCTACCATGAAAAGCTCTCAGTGAAAACTCATCTGCCTTGCAGATGCCGTTCGGAGTCGGCATAAAACATGTAGGTCCCGTCCGGCCAATTTGTAGGGAAAAATCAAGAGGAGCACGACGCAAATTGGAAGAGAAGCTCGGCCTTAGATCTCTTCGGAGGTTATCGCGCCTTACATTTATTTTTTTATTTTTTTTAAAACCTTCATTTGGATATTGGATGGGATATTTGCTTACTATTTCTCTTGCTTCGCCTTCAGTTTTTTTTTAAATGGCACAATTTTTCAACTAAGGCGAGCCCTTTATTCTTTATGTAAATGGCCGTGAATAAGTCACGGAATGTTGGCCATGACATATAATATCCCTTAAAAACTTCGGTCCCACAAGGCGGAAGCCTAATATTGTGTTCCCTAACTGAGTCGTCGTTTGATTTTTCAGAGGCTTTATCTTTTTGCTTTGTAGCTAGGTCACCTATCAACTCTATGCACTTCATATAAGTCGTGTCCGCTAACTTATACTTTTTCCTCGCTGCACTAGCATCTTTGGAAGATGCAGCAGCACCTGACCCCTGAAGCTCACTATAGCTGCGTTTTATTTTGTTCCAGAGCTATTTAGCCTCCTCCCTTTGGGTTTCGATGACAGATTGATAGGGGTTTTCGATTTCACGAAATTTCGACTCGAGATCTATCAAAGACTTAACCAATTGATTGAAACTTGCCATTTTTTATTAATTTGTTGGATGAAAAAATTTACTTTGGATTGTTAAAACTTGGACGAAATCCGAAAAATGCACGTAGTGCTGAACTACTTTTATAATCCAAAATTACTAAAATTGGCGTAAAATTTAAGTAGCATACAGATATCGTAAACTTTTGCCGATAAAAATTTCAAACTTGTTAACGAAATAGCACTGTGATGCTTGAAACTCCCTTTTCCTTTTTGTGAATAGGATGAATTTGAAAGGAACTATAATTTTCAATAAGAACACCAACTAAAATCCCGAAACAACTCACCAAATTCTAGAAATATTAGTAAAATACAACTAAATAAGTAAGCAGAAGAATTAAAAAACTCGAAATTTTGGTACAAAAATATTTATTTATTATTTCACAAATAATCACAAATTATTTGAAAAATAATAGCACACTTTATTTAAAATAAATGCCAGTAAATAAAAAAAAATAAAAAAATAAATTTAAGGCGCGATAACCTCCGAAGAGATCTAAGGCCGAGCTTCTCTTCCAATTTGCGTCGTGCTCCTGTTGATTATCCCTACAAATTGGCCGGACGGGACCTACATGTTTTATGCCGACTCCGAACGGCATCTGCAAGGCAGATGAGTTTTCACTGAGAGCTTTTCATGGCAGAAATACAACCGGAGCGCTTGCCAAACACTGCCGAGGGGCGACCCCGCTTAGAAAAATTTTCTTCTAATTGAAAAACCTTATTTCTAAAATTTTGATGTTGCTTTGCCCGGGAGTTGAACCCAGGGCATACGGCGTGATAGGCGGAGCGCGCTACCATCACACCACGGTGGCCGCCTGCCAGTAAATATGTATATTTAATCTTCCTTTTTGAGGTTTCGGGATTCGAAGTACTAATTTCGGGATTTGCACTCCTATATCGCAAATCGCTATTATTATTACTTTTGTAAATTAAAACGATTGTAAGTCTCGAAATAAACACGGTGCGAGTGATTTTGTATTCAAATGATATTGTGGCAATTAATTAATGTTAAATTTCCTCTTTACGTGCAGTGCGTTGTTGATGTTATTACCAAAAATACAGTGTTCACTGGTGAATTTGTTTCGATTTGGTTGTATATATATTTGTGTAACTAAACGATAAAAAAAAATATAAATATTCTGACGCGGTAAAATATCGGAATTTGTACACTTGTTCAAGTATTTATTGGACTTTAACCCTAGAAGGATAACGTTATTTTTTTACCCTTGAAAGATAACGTACATCTGAGAGACGTGTTCAAGTTTAAGGACCCAAAAATATAAAAAAAAACTTTTTTTTTTTTTTTTTTTTTGTTTAATCATTTATTTGAAATATATTCACTTGTTTTAAATTTTTTTTAATATATTAAAAATTAAGTTTGACTTGTCTTGGACTTTTCCTTACAAAAATCAGTTTTTTTCGAAAGACCTCAGTTTATGGCAAAAAACTTAAAACAAAATACATATCTTTGTACTTCAATTAAATGAATTAATTGTTTGAAACTATATAAAAAAAAATATTAGCTAAAGTTACCATTTTCGGCAAAAATTACATACAAAATTAGTCATGTCACATAGTCACGTAAAAGATAACTATACGTGTCCTAGACGTATTTTTAAAAAACAATCGTATATATTTCAGCAAAAAAAGGTTACTACTGAAAAACACCTCCCACTGACAAGCTGGTAATGGTAGCTGAGAAAATTGGGAATGAGAATGTTTTCTCTTTTTATGATTGTGGAACACTGAGAGAAAAATTAAAACGACGAACGTCTCACAGACGTACGTTATCTCACTAGGGTTAATAGGAAAAACATAACAAGCAGTCACTGCAAAGTAATTATATGTGGGAGTGAGATGAATATGTCGGTACGTATTATGTTTTGCACCTGTTGGCTTGGTTTTCCTCCTTTGATATCAAAGCTTTTTTTCACGTACTCGCTTGTTCGTAGAACGGCTAAGAAGGACCATGAACATGATTGGCCGGAATGAAACCAAATGTGTTTTGCGAAAAGAAATAAAAACAAGATTATTAGTATTTATACATAAAAATACGTATAAAAATCAAAATATGTCTTTATTTCGTCAATATTAATTTAGTATCACAATAGGAATTTAGGAACTTACGTTTTTGTTTGTATGAAATACTCCAAAATGAAAACTCGGCAAACGCAGGAACAGCTGGTGACTTGTTGGCAGGCAAACTAAATCAAACCCGACGGCAACTTCCAAATCGCCACCGAAGCCCGAATTTTCTATCTTAACGAAAGAAATTGCTGGATCAAGAGGACGATTGGAAGTTAGCCGTTGCTTGCTGACAAACGAAAAAATAGTTAAGTCGAGGGTGGCTACCCGGTAGGAAATTAATTAGGCCACTGGCCTAAACATGGTGTAGTATTACACTGTCCGTTCTTTGTTAATAAGTGCCTGTAAGATTGTGCAATATTGTCAATGTCTGTTTTGTAATTTATTCTTCAATTTGCCGGTGTGTTTATTGTGTGTAACATTTCTATTGTGCTTTGCACACAGAGTATATTAACTTTGATTGGATAACGGTTGGTTGTACAGGTATAAAGGAATCGAGATAGATATAGACTTCCATATATCAAAATCATCAGTATCGAAAAAAAATTTGGTTGAGCCATGTCCGTCCGTCCGTCTGTCCGTTAATACGATAACTTGGGTAAATTTAGAGGAGTCTTGGTGAAATTTCGGATGTAGTTTCCTGGGCATTTATCTCAGTTCGCTGTTTAAAATGAACGAATTCGGACTATAACCACGCCCACTTTTTCGATATCGAAAATTTGGAAAATCCGAAAAAATGCGATATTTCATTACCAAAGATGGATAAAGCGATGAAACTTGTTAGGTGGGTTGACCTTATGACGCAGAATAGAAAATTAGTAAAATTTTGGACAATGGGCGTTGCGCCGCCAACTTTTAAAAGAAGGTAATTTAAAAGTTTGCAAGCTGTAATTTGGCAGTCGTTGAAGATATCATGATGGAATTTGGCAGGAACGTTACTGCTATTACTATGTATGTGCCAAATAAAAATTAAAAAAAATCGGCTAAAGAACACGCCCACTTTGAAAAAAAAATTTGCTTAAAGTCAAATTTTAACAAAAAATTTAATACCTTTGCAGTATATAAGTAAATTATGTAAACATTCAACTCCAGTAATGATATAGTGCAACAAAATACAAAAGTAAAAGAAAATTTCAAAATTGGCGTGGCTAATTTGTCTAGAATACTTTTAATGCCATAAGTCGAACAAAAATTTACCAATCCTTGTGAAATTTGGTAGGGGCATAGATTCTATGACGATAACTGTTTTCTGTGAAAATGGGCAAATCGGTTGAAGCCACGCCCAGTTTTTATACACAGTCGACCGTCTGTTCTTCCGCTCGGCCATTAACGCAATAACTTCAGTAAAAATCGATATATCTTTACTAAACTTAGTTCACGTATTTATCTGAACTCACTTTATCTTTGTATTAAAAATAGGCGAAATCCGACTATGACCACGACCACTGTTTCGATATTGAAATTTTGGAAAAATAAAAAAAAATGCCCCAATTTTATGCCGGAAAAAAACTGGGATGAATTACTGGAGGGACTTGATACCTCTTACCGCTTCTCCACATTCAAATCCATTCTATTTAGTCACTGTGTGGATAAAATTCCGGTAAAGCGAAAGAGGCCGTATAAACTTCCGTGGTATTCGAAAGAATTAAAAAAACAGAAGAACATAAAAAACAAATACTTGCGCAACCTCAAACGTTGAAAGAATCATATATTCTTTATTAAGTACAAGCACCATTTAAAGATATTTAATCACTTAGGTTATTCATAATACCTTAGTTCACGTACTTATCTGAACTCACTTTATCTTGGCATTAAAAATGGGCGAATTTCCGACTATAACAACGGCCACTTTTTCGATATCGAAAATTTCGAGATATGAAAATATTCCATAATTCTATACCAAATACGAAAAAAGGGATGAAACATGGTAACTGGATTGGTTTATTGACGCAAAATATAACTTAAGAAAAAACTTTGTAAAATGCGTGTGACAACTACCGTATTAAGTAGAAGAAAATGAAAAAGTTCTGCAGGGCGAAATCAAAAGCACTTGGAATCTTGGCAGGAATACTGTTTGTGGTATTTCATATAGTAGCTGGGCGACCGAGCTTTGCTCGGCAATCTACGAGTATGCCGCATAACATACTTTGTTCTACATTTCATCATTAATCAAACTCAACTTTTTATATATGTACATATATTATTTACCAATATTTGATTTCCTTAAATATAGATTTCAAAAACATATCAAACACTAACCACAAAATGAACTGGAATGAAAAATTTGAAATGGGTAATTCCAGCCTATAGTCTAATGGATTGTTATGACAATAAGTAAAATCTAGAACTAAGTTATTTAGGTCGAGTATCTTCATGCACCGAATTATTAATTTCAAACATTTTTTTTGTTATACACTATGGAAGTCTCACAATTTTATTACATTCCAAAAACTTGTAAATTTCACGAATGACAACAATCAGTTAGTTTAATTAAATGTCAACTTACTTCCCTAAGCGCCATTTGTTGGTAAGTAGTTAAATGGTTAGATGTCGTTTTCAAATTGAACACATGCCTCTAGTGTTTAACGGTAGCAAATAACCATGGTGAGATATCTTTTTGCTATGGTGAGAAATCTTTCTAATAGTAATCTGTGAGAAATTGCAATTATTCAATTCATATTTGCCAAAAATATGCATTTAAATATATTTTGCTAGAATTTGCCTCGGTGCCTTGTTAATGCATTTCAATTTTATTAGCGTGTGTGAAATTAAGAAAATTAAGTCGGATCATGTGTAAGATTTTTTTTTTGAATATTTTTAACTGTAATGTTCTCTTTTAAAGCTTAAATAGAATATGAGTAAAAAAAAAAATAAATGTAAGGCGCGATAACCTCCGAAGAGATCTAAGGCCGAGCTTCTCTTCCAATTTGCGTCGTGCTCCTCTTGATTTTTCCCTACAAATTGGCCGGACGGGACCTACGTGTTTTATGCCGACTCCGAACGGCATCTGCAAGGCAGATGAGTTTTCACTGAGAGCTTTTCATGGCAGAAATACAATCGGAGCGCTTGCCAGACACTGCCGAGGGGCGACCCCGCTTAGAAAAATTTTCTTCTAATTGAAAAATCTTATTTCTAAAATTTTGATGTTGCTTTGCCCGGGAGTTGAACCCAGGGCATACGGTGTGATAGGCGGAGCACGCTACCATCACACCAGAATATGAGTAAGTAGAGTATTATTTCGTCTAACTACCCCAACCCTAGCAACCCTACTCAAAAATATCCCTATTGTAATGCGGTGTGAAATACCTTTCGTTTGATACCCATATCGGCATATCTCATGCAATTTTTATACTCAGTTGAGCAGAGCTCACAGAGTATATTAACTTTGATTGGATAACGGTTGGAAATCCAGCGAAGAATCAATCTTGCAAATAAATGCTACTTTGGACTAGGTAGGCAATTGAAAAGTAAAGTCCTCTCTCGTCGAACGAAAATCATACTCTACAAGTCACTTATCGTACCCGTCCTGCTATATGGGGCAGAAGCATGGACCATGACAACAGCAGATGAAGCGGCTTTGGGAGTGTTCGAGAGAAAAGTTCTTCGAAAGATTTATGGACCTCTACGCGTTGGCGATGGCGAGTACCGAAGAAGATTTAATGATGAGCTGTACGAGCTATACGCAGACATCAACATAGAGTCCAGCGAATTAAAACGCAGCGGCTGCGCTGGCTAGGCCATGTTATGCGAATGAAAGATGATGCTCCGGCCAAGAAAGTGTTTCTATCGGAACCTGCCTATGGAAGCAGAGATAGAGGGCGGCCCCCACTCCGTTGGAAGGACCAGGTGGAAAACGATTTAAACTCCCTTGGTGTGACCAATTGGCGCCGGTTGGCGGAGCGAAGGAGCGACTGGCGCGCCTTGTTGGACGGCCATAACCGTTTAGACGGTTAAGCGCCAATTAAGTAAGTAAGTAAGTAAGGATAACGGTTGGTTGTACAGGTATAAAGGAATCGAGATAGATATAGACTTCCATATATCAAAATCATCAGTATCGAAAAAAAATTCGATTGAACCATGTCCGTCCGTCCGTCCGTCCGTCCGTTAACACGATAACTTGAGTAAATTTTGAAGTATCTTGATGAAATTTGGTATGTAGGTTCCTGGACACTCATCTCAGCGCTATTTAAAATGAACGATATCGGATTATAACCACGCCCACTTTTTCGATATCGAAAATTTCGCAAAATCGAAAAAGTGCGATAATTCATTACCAAATACGGATAAAGTGATGAAACTTGGTAGGTGAGTTAAACTTATGACGCAGAAGAGAAAACTAGTAAAATTTTGGACAATGGGCGTGGCACCGCCCACTTTTAAAAGAAGGTAATTTAGAAGTTTTGCAAGCTGTAATTTGGCAGTCGTTGAAGATATCATGATGAAATTTGGCAGGAACCTTACTCTTATTACTATATGTATGCTTAATAAAAATTAGCAAAATCGGAGAACGACCACGCCCACTTTTAAAAAAAAAGTTTTTTTAAAGTCAAATTTTAACAAAAAATTTTTTATTTTTACAGTATATACGTAAATTATGTCAACATTCAACTCCAGTAATGATATAATAAATAAATAAATGTAAGGCGCGATAACCTCCGAAGCCCTCACTAGGGTAGGCACCTTGTCGTTGGTGTGAGGGCTTAGCCGAACTCCATAGCGCCCGACTATGAGGCGGAGCTATTTAGGACTGACATCTACGCCGTTTCGCCTCATAGGAGGGCGGCGGGATGTCGGTGACCAAGAACTGCCAACCCCCTAATCCAGGGTGTTATGCGGACCGTGCCTATTGGACGATTTGCAGCCAGGGGATAAATTCGGCTGTATTCGAACGGAGCCTTCCCGATACCGGGCCATCTCGGGAAGTATTTATGGCCTTACCGCAGTAAGGGGCGCTGCTGTGGCGGACGGTTCTTTCCCCGTATATAATACTGGACCAATGAGCCCGCCTTGTCGGGCAGGTGGTCGTACGACCAAGATGAACAACTCATTACCTGAATGTAATAAGGAGGATGTAAAGAGGAGGACTGAGTCGCAATCCAAGGACGACAAATACGAATTAAGCGATGCGTCGGACTCGGGGAGCGAGAGTAGTGCTGATTCAATGAACTCCGTGTTGGAGAAGCACACAAATGAAAACGGAGTAGAAGAGTGGAGAAGGGTACGGAGCAGAGGAAGTAAAAGAGCTCTCTCGCAGTACCGTGCAGCACTAAGAATTGTACAACGCTTGGGAGCAGTGGTCGACCCAACAGAAGTGGAGATCGAGCGCTTGGAATGGGCCCATGAAGCGGTAGAAGTAGGTCGAAGGCAGTTCAAAAGGTTTGCTGCGAGAAACCCTCGGTTCTGCAACCGGTACGAGGAGGAAAAAGCGTCGAATGGCAGAATGAAGAGGCAACGTTCGGCAGAAGGCGACAAGCCTGCTTTCAAGAGGCAGAAAGGACCCAGTCCTAGACCCGCGAGGCAGGGCAGTCGCATAGACAAGACAAGTAGGCCCAAAGCTGTAAGATAGATGGGTTCCAATAGCGAGGTAGCAACTACCTCGAAAGCTGCCAGTCAGAGGGAAGTTCCAACTACGGAAGTAGGAGATAAGCCAAAGGGAGATAACGCTAAGACTCCGGCTTTCTCGGAGGCGCTAAAGGGAGTTAACGCGAAGACTCCGGTGTTCTCGGAGGTTCTAAAGGGAGATAACACTAAGACTCCTGCTTTTCCCGAGAAGATGAGTGATGTGGCAAAGCAGTCACTGACTGTGGCGCTGGTTGATCGTAGCAGTCCGTTCGGACAAATGACTACTGAAAGGTGGAGATCTGCGGAAAGGGAGCTTATTAGCTTAATGCTTAAGATGATGCGGGAACAACCAAGTAAGCCCCTTCCAACCTTTGATTCGGGGGGATGGTATAATGGTGTGAAGATGATAGCGTGCGACAACATCGCGAGCTTGCGGTGGCTGGAGGAAGTCGTTCCAAACCTCCAAAGGCAAGGCACGAATGCGCGGTTTGAGGTGGTGGATAAAGCGCAAATCCCCACGGTACCAAAAGTTAAGGTATGGATACCATGCGTGATGAAGTCGGAGGATACACTGCGACTTCTGCAGAATCAGAACCCGAACATACCGACACAGGATTGGAAGGTACTTACTGTATCTCGGCCTACCGAGGATGGTCAGTTCTACATCTTCCAAATAAACAAGCAGGCGGAGGATATTTTGTACACGCAGCTTGGCAAAATGTCCTTTGGCACTGGCAAAATTTACATGCGACTCAGGAAAAGAAGTCCCGAGGATAAAAATCCTAACACGCTGGAAGTGGGCGAAGTCGAAAAGGACCTCAGAAGCCTAAGGGAAAAAAGACAGGTGGAGGTCCCCGACGTCACCACGAACGTGCTAGAAGAGGACCAACCGCTAAATGGTGCTGTGACTCGCACAGAGGAACACACGGCACAACATTCACGAGGGGCTGAAGGGGCCTCGAATACTCTAAACCAAAAGGGCAAGAGGAGGACGACGAAGTCAAGACGAAGGTGCTGGAGGGGGACAAACAGCCCAATGGTGCTGCGAGTCCTACAGATAAACCTCCAACACAGTAAAGTGGCGTCGAGCGAACTCCTCCTAACCCTTGAGGAGGGTTCGTTTGACGTGGCGCTGATCCAGGAGCCGTGGCTCTCATCGGGAGGAAAGGTTTCTGGACTTAGCGCGCGTGGGTTTGGCGTTTACTACGCACAAACGGAAGGACGGGTGCGAGCTGTAGTAATGGTAAGGAAACAGCTGCATTCATATATGCTGCCTAATTACACCACCGAGGATCTCGTAGCGGTGGCCGTTGAGCAAAAGAATAAGCAGGCATTTATCCTGGCGTCCTGCTACATGGCCCATGCTGCGGAGGTTCCACCGATGGAGTGCAAAAGGCTAGTACAGGAGGAAGGGCGCAAAGGGCGGTTGGTCATAGGCGCAGATGCAAATGCGCACCACAATGCGTGGGGAGGAGCAGATACGAACGAGAGAGGCGAATCTCTATTTTGTTACATCCTGCAAACCAATTTGCAGATAGCCAACAGGGGAAATGTTCCTACATACATTGGTCCAACATCCAGCAATGTTCTGGATATTACATTGAGCTCCGAGCGTGATATATCAAGGTATGATTGGATGGTTCTCGATAGACCATCCTTCTCCGACCATGCGTATATAAGCTTCAGCATCCCACTAAAGAGGGTAGAGAAGGGAGGAACCTTTAGAAACCCTAGGGCAACGAATTGGACTAAATTCCAGAAACATGTAGAAACGAAACTGGGACAACCCAAAGAGGTTGCTAATGTAGAGGAACTGGAGGAGTCGAATGAATTCCTAACAAGGACGCTTATGACTGCGTATAACAAAGCTTGCCCTCTAAGAAGATTCAGAGGAAAAGCAAAGCCGCCATGGTGGAGCAATGAGCTGAGTCTTCTAAGAAGACAGGTAAAAGAAATGTTTAAACTCGCAAAGACCGCGTAAAGCGAAGCGTGTCGGGACGAGTACAGGGATCTACTGAGGATCTACAAGCGTGAAATTACCAGGGCGAAGAGAAACTCATGGAAAAGTTTCTGTACGGACATAGAGTGCTCCAGTGAAACAGCACGGTTGAAAAAAGTCCTAGCAAAGGGAAACATAGTCCAGGGACTAATAAAGAAAGAGAACGGGGAATGGTCACGTGATAGTGAGGAATCCCTTGAGGTGCTTCTCGATACACATTTCCCATCGGGAGACGGTTTAGAAGAACCAGCAGACATCACTCACACTTTGATCACGGAGCTAGTGGTGCCGGGCTTGGTGACCGATACCAAGATCGAGTGGGCAGTGAAGACGTTTTCTAAGTTTAAATCGCCGGGCCCAGATGGTATATTCCCGGCCATGCTACAATTCTCAAGCAGGGCGGTCGTGGAATGGCTTAAAATAATATTCGATGGGTGCATAAGACTGAATCATGTACCGCACTCTTGGAGAACTGCTCGTGTAGCTTTTCTACCAAAGGCGGGGAAGATCGGTCACGTGTATCCCAAAGACTATAGACCCATTAGCTTAACATCATTTGTGCTCAAAACCTTTGAGAGGCTGATAGATGTGTACATAAAGTCCAACGTGGATGGAAAGCTGCTCTCCACAACACAGCATGCGTACACCAAAGGCAAGTCGGTAGACACCGCACTGCATAGGGTGGTAATAAGCATAGAGAAATCCCTGGAATATAAGGAGTATGCTCTAGGAGTCTTCTTGGACATTGCCGGGACTTTCAATAATGTTGCAAAATGGGCGATTATGGATGGTCTTAATTACATTAAAGTACATCCTGCCTTAATCAGATGGATCGGCTGCATGTTAAATTGCAGAAAGATTACATCACAATGGGGATTGTACGAGGCCACGAAATCAGTGGACAGGGGCACGCCGCAGGGAGGGGTGCTATCGCCTCTGCTGTGGACACTGGTCATCAACCAACTGCTCAGGCAATTCGATGAGGGACCCGTAAAACTTACGGCTTACGCAGATGACGTTGCAATTGTCATAAGTGGAAAATGCCTTCCAACGATTAGTTCTTTGATGGATCGGGCGCTTCGGGATATTCATACCTGGGCATCTAATGTCGGGCTGAAAGGCAATGCGGAGAAGACGGATATGGTCTTGTTTACAAAGAGGTACAAGGTCCCAAATTGGACCAGGCCTAAGTTAGGAGCGGTGACCTTACAGGATAAACCTTGCACAAAATATCTAGGAATCATCCTAGACAGTAAGCTGTCATGGAAGCTCAACGTGGAGGAGAGGGTCAAGAAGGCCTCAACGGCACTCTATGCATGTAAAAGAATGCTGGGGTGTACGTGGGGCCTATCGCCCTCTCTTTCTCATTGGGTTTTTACAGCGATTGTAAGCCCTATTCTATACTATGGAGTTCTTGTTTGGTGGAAAGCCACACAAAAAACAACATACCTCAAAAAATTAGAGGGGGTATGCAGACTATCGATGCTTTGCATTACGGGAGCCCTGAAAACAACCCCGACCACTGCACTGTATGCCATTCTGCACATTCCACCTGTAGACCTGGTAGCAAAGAACAAAGTATTAACGACCGCAACCAGGCTCGGTGCTTCGGGGCAGCTTGAGCGCCGACCATATGGCCATAGTAGTATAACGTCCTCAGTCACAAGACGAACAGACTACATGATTCCCTACCTGCTCTTTGAGGGAGATCTTAAGGCCACAATAGAGGTGGACGGTTGGCGCAAGGGTGCGCAAATGGCGGACGAGGCGATGCATGTGTACACCGATAGTTCCAAAATAGTGGAAGGAGTAGGGTCTGCGGTATACTGCGCTGATCCGGAATTAAGCAGATCCTACAGGCTGCCGGATTACTGTAGCGTTTTCCAAGCGGAAATATTAGCCGTAACCAAAGCAGTAGAAACCTTGGAAGAGAATAGCTTAAGCTGCAACCGTGTTAACTTTTATATTGACAGTCAAGCAGCAATTAAGGCAATAATCTCGCATAGCACAGCATCTAAATGCGTGTTAGAGTGTAAGCAGTCTCTGGAGAGAATCGGGACAGGGAGAAGCATACATCTATATTGGGTCCCAGGGCATATGGGAATAGATGGGAATGAAAAAGCGGACGAATTAGCTAAAAAGGGCGCATCCCTTGAAGCTTGCTCCGTAGACGTCCCAATTAGATTGGGCGAGATTAAGCGAAGGCGAGAGGTGCACATGATCGACCAAGCAGAAAAGGCGTGGGTTCAAGCGCGGGGCTGTAAAGTGTCGAAGATTATGTGTAGGTCTTACAACCTTAGACTAACACAGTTGCTTCTATCATTAAAAAGAGAGGACTGTATACTCATGACGGGTATTCTGACTGGAAACTGCCTTCTGGCGTCACATGCCTTTAAATTAGGCTTGGTCAGTGATAGCAGGTGTAGGAAGTGCGGGTTGGAGGAGGAAACGATCGAGCACGTTCTGTGCTCGTGCCCTGCACTTGCCAGGCTAAGACTCCAGCTATTAGGAGTGATACAGCTGTCAGATCTAGAAGCAGCAAGTGGCTTAAGTCCTAGGAAGCTTCTAGTATTTGCCAAGAGGACGGAGTTATTTTATAACATAGGTCCTGGTTTTTGATAGGGTTTTTCAGTTTGGTCGTTAAAACAAACTTCTGGTAACACTACGGACTCAATCAGTCTATGTGAGGTCCTCATGGACCGGCCAGTTCAACCTACCTACCTAACCTCCGAAGAGATCTAAGGCCGAGATTCTCTTCCAATTTGCGTCGTGCTCCTTTTTAATTTTTCCTACAAATTGGCGGAACGGGACCTACTTGTTTTATGCCGACTCCGAACGGCATCCGCGAGGCAGATGAGTTTTAACTGAGAGCTTTTTATGGCAGAAATACACTCGGAGTGCTTGCCAAACACTGCCGAGATGCGACCCCGCTTAGAAAAATGTTCTTCTTATTGAAAAACCGTATTTCTAAAATTTTGATGTTGTTTTGCCCGGGGTGTGAACCCAGCGTATTCGGATTGAATTGGTCTATTGAAGCAAAATATAACTTTAGAAAAAAACTTTGTAAAATGGGTGTGGCACCTACCACATTAAGTAGAAGAAAATGAAAAAGTTCTGGAGGGCGAAATCAAAAGCTCTTAGAATCTTGGCAGGAATACTGTTCGTGGTATTACCTATATAAATAAATTAGCGGAACCCGACAGATGATGTTCTGGGTCACCCTGGTCCACATTTTGGTCGCTATCTCGAAAACGCCTTCATCATTAATACCTTCAATTTGATACCCATATTGTACAAACACATTATAGAGTTATGAGGTGGGTTTTGTCTAAGGCTGCGGCGGTAGGATGGCAAACGGCCAGTGGCTGGGGTATCAGCGGCGTGACGGATGCAGCAGCTTAACGGCGGTAGGACGGCGAACGACCAACGGTCGCCGTAGCAGCGGCGGGACGGATGCAGCGGCTCAACGGCGGTAGGACGGCAGACGGCCAACGGTCGTCGTAGCAGCGGCTTAACAGCGGAAGGATGGCAAACGGCCAACGGTCGTTGTAGCAGCGGCGGCTTAATGGCGATAGAACGGCGAACGGCCAGTGGTTGGTGTGGCAGTGGCGGCACCAGCAAAGCGGGAGGGGCACGGAGGTAGTGTGGCGGTAGTATTGCGGACGACCAGCATTCGGCGTAGCATCAGCGGGATGGAAGCAGCGGCGGCACAAGAGGGGCGACGATGCAACGGCGGTGGACTACGGAGCGCGTATCAGGGCCGTGGTGAGAGGGGAAGTAGGCACGCGATGGTGTTTGCCTGGACAGCGGCGGCTCGTTCCGGGCGGAGTCGGTTGGCGGTATCGTGTTGATCGGTAGTCTTCGGCCGGATCGGTAGTCCGCTGGGTCAGTCACCTAGGGAAGAGACTGTGAGGACTCGTTAGTGCTGGTTTCACCGCTGGACACCCCCGCCTCCCTACTTGCACACTAGTAGAAGGTGCGTAAAGGGTGCGGAGTTGTACCAGCCGAGGCACCGTGGGTCGACCCGTGGGCGGAGGGGAAGTGCACCTTACTGGCACAGCAGTAGCCCCTGTGCGCACGCATCGGCTCACGGCTGAAACCAGAGCTATGGAGAGGGGTCGTCCGGTCGTTCGGGGAGCGGGTCATTCCTTACCAGACCAGGGCGACGGAGGGGAAAGTTACCCGAAGACACCACTCTCGTCGTCCTGGTGCAGCAAGGGGTGACTCGCGCCACGGCCGCACCCTCTTCTCCCTATCTAACTAGTGGGAGTGGTCCAACCGCTCCAGCTAGCCTATTAAACCAGAGATGAGGGGGAGGGGTGCTTTGGGTCATTGAGGCAGCGGGCCGCTCAAGCACCAAGGTGGGCGACGGAGGGAAAAGTAGTACGAAGACACCACTCGCGTCGTCCAGCCCTGGTGGAGGGTAACCCGCGCCATGACAGCGCCCCTTCCACTCAGTTAGCTAGCCGAAGTGGCCATTTTGTCTCTAAAAAGACAATCACTCCCGCTGGCTCACCTATGAGGACTGAATTGCAAAAATGCAAATTTGATGTTTATATGGGTGGTGCCGCAAACTGGTTGAGAAGTCAACACACCATTATTGTGATTTTCATTGGTTTGCTATCAGTGGTTGTTGACTATGCTATAAAAGAATAAGTACAAGTGGTTGTTGGTTATGCTATAGAAAAATAAGTACAGGGAGGTTCAGGTTTAAGTGAATAAGGAAATACAGGGGGTTACGTTATTGTAACGCTACGTTACAGAGTCACCCCTGGTCCACGTTTATGTTGATATCCCGAAAAGGCGTCCACC
This sequence comes from Eurosta solidaginis, assembly GCF_040869045.1. Lineage (NCBI taxonomy): Eukaryota > Metazoa > Arthropoda > Insecta > Diptera > Tephritidae > Eurosta > Eurosta solidaginis. The sequence goes on along the minus strand of NC_090319.1, from coordinate 192,175,140 downwards.
CATAGAAATAAGGCCCATTCCCTTTTAAAATACTTATTAACACCTTTCGTTTGATACGCATATTGTACAAAAGCAATCTAAAGTCACCCCTGGTCCACCTTTATGGCAATATCTCAAAAAGTCGTCCACCCATAGAACTAAGGCCCACTCCCTTTTAAAATACTCATTAACACTTTTCATTTGATACCCATATCGTACAAAAAATTCTAGAGTCACCCCTGGTCCACCTCTATGGCGATATCTCGAAAAGGCGTCCACCTATAGAACTAAGGCCCACCCCTTTTTAAAATTTTTATTAGCACCTTTCATTTGATACCCATATCGTACAAACAAATTCTAGGGTCAGTCCTGGTCCACCTTTATGGCGATATCTCGAAAAGGCGTCCACCCATAGAACTAAGGCCCACTCCCTTTTAAAATACTCATTACCACCTTTCATTTGATACCCATATCGTACAAAAAAATTCTAGAGTCACCGCTGGTCCACCTTTATGGCGATATCCCGAAAAGGCATCCACCCATAGAACTAAGGCCCATTCCCTTTTAAAATACTTATTAACACCTTTCGTTTGATACCCATATTGTATAAAAACATTCTAGAGTCACCCCTGGTCCACCTTTATGGCAATATCTCGAAAAGGCGTCCACCCATAGAACTAAGGCCCACTCCCTTTTAAAATACTCATTACCACCTTTCATTTGATACCCATATCGTACAAAAAAATTCTAGAGTCACCGCTGGTCCACCTTTATGGCGATATCTCGAGAAGGCGTCCACCTATTGAACTAAGGCCCACTCCCTTTTAAAATACTCATTAACACTTTTCATTTGATATCCATATTGTACAAACGCATTCTAGAGTCACCCCTGGTCCACGTTTATGTTGATATCCCGAAAAGGCGTCCACCCATAGAACTAAGCCCCATTCCCTTTTAAAATACTTATTAACACCTTTCGTTTGATACCCATATTTTACAAAAGAATTCTAGAGTCACCCCTGGTCCACCCACTAAGAACTAAGGCCCACTCCCTTTTAAAATATTCATTAAAACCGTTCGTTTGATACCCATATTGTACAAACGCATTCTAGAGTCACCCCTGGTCCACGTTTATGGCGATATCTCTAAAAGGCGTCCAACCATAGAACTTAGGCCCACTCTCTTTTAACATACTCATTAACACTTTCATTCGATACCCATATCGTACAAACAAATTCTAGAGTCAGCCCTGGTCCACCGTTATGGTGATATCCCTAAATGGCGTCCATCTATAGAACTATGGTCCACTCCCTGTTAAATAATCTTTAATACCTTCCATTTGATACACGTGTTATACAAACACATTCCAGGGTTACCCTAGGTTCATTTTACTACGAGGTGATTTTCCCTTATTTTGTCTCCATAGCTCTTAGCTGAGTATGTAATGTTCGGTTATACCCGAACTTAGCCTTGCTTACTTGTTTTAATTTCGAATAGTTGGCAACCCTAAATGGCAACCCTACTCAAAAATGGTCCTGTTGTAATGCGGAGTCAAATTCCTTTCGTTTGATACCCATATCGGCATATCATATCTTTTTTTTAATTTCTTTTGAAACATTCTGAGTGACAGCACCTAGGTAGAAAATCTTGGAAGGCGATACCTTGTCTCTGTGCCCAATTTCATTTAAATCGGCTGAGCCGTTCCCGAGAACGTTCGGCTATACCAACAAATATACGAATATACATGAATTGCTCGTTTAAAGTTATAAGATAAATAAATTAGCGGTACCCCACAGATGATGTTCTGCGTCACCCTGGTCCACATTTTGGTCGATATCTCGAAAACGCCTTCACATATACAACTAAGAGCCACTCCCTTTTAAAACCCCCATTAATACCTGTAATTTCATACCCATATTGTACAAGCACATTATAAAGTCACCCTTGGTCCACCTTTATGGCGTTATCTCGAAAAGGCGTCCACCTATAGAACTAAGGCCCACTCCCTTTTAAAATACCCATTAACACATTTCATTTGATACCCATATCGTACAAACACATTCTAGAGTCACCCCTGGTCCACCTTTATGGCGATATCTCGAAAAGGCGTCCACCTATAGAACAAAGGCCCCCTCCCTTTTAAATAATCATTAACACCTTTCATTTAATACCCATATCGTACAAACGCATTCTGGTGTCACCCCCGGTCCACCTTTATGGCGATATCTCGAAAATGCGCCCACCTATAGAACTAAGGCCCACTCCCTTTTAAACTACTCACTAACACCTTTCATTTGATACCCATATCGTACAAACGCATTCTAGAGTCAACCCAGGTCCACCTTTATGGGGATATCTCGAAAAGCGGTCCTCCTGTAGAACTAAGGATCACTCCCTTTTAAAATACTCATTACCACCTTTCATTTGATACCCATATCGTATAAACACATTCTAGAGTCACCCCTGGCGATATCCCGAAATGGCGTCTACCTGTAGAACTATGGCCCACTCCCTTTTAAAATACTCTTTAATGCCTTCCTTTTGATACCCATGTCATACAAACACATTCCAGTGTTACCCTAGGTTCATTTTCCTACATGGTGTTTTTCCCTTATTTTGTCTCCAAAGCTCTCAGCTGAGTATGTAATGTTCGGTTACACCCGAACTTAGCCTTCCTTACTTGTTTTTTTATTTTATTTTTTTTTTGTTAGCAAGTGTCTGTATGACTGGGCAGTATTATCAATATCAGTTTTGTAGTTTATTCGTATGTTTGAAGGTGTGTTAACGATATGTAACATTTCTAATGTGTATGTCCTCTTCCGTTTCTCTCCTTTGTCAATAATTGAAGCGTCGTCGAAGTTCGGACTGTGACAACTGCTTGCACAGTGGGCCATGAAAGCTGTTTTATGGGTGTTAGTAGAATTACATTGTTTAAATCAGTTTTTAAGCTATTGCATAGATTTTATAGCGGACTTGGCGACTAAATCAAAAAAAACCGTAAGGGATATTTGTCAAAAAAGGTTCGAAAAGTTTCGAAAAAGGTTCGGTGTTAGCAACAGGTCAAATACATAAAATTGGATCTCTATCATAAAGTTAATGTTAAAGTTAAAGTTAAAGTTAAAGTTAAAGTTAAAGTTAAAGTTAAAGTCAAAGTCAAAGTTAAAGTTAAAATTAAAATTAAAGTTAAAGTTAAAGTCAAAGTCAAAGTCAAAGTCAAAGTTAAAGTTAAAGTAAAAGTTAAAGTTAAGGTTAAAGTTAAAGTTAAAGTTAAAGTTAAAGTTAAAGTTAAAGTTAAAGTTAAAGTTAAAGTTAAAGTTAAAGTTAAAGCTAAAGTTAAAGTTAAAGTTAAAGTTATATTTAAAGTTAAAATTAAAATTAAAGTTAAAGTTAAAGATAAAGCTAAATTTAAAGTTAAAGTTAAAGTGAAAGTTAGAGTCAAAGTTAAAAATAAAGTTAAAGTTAAAGTTAAAGTGAAACTTAAAGTTTCATTAGTTATTTTGGCCGGCGATTTCAACATCAATTTCGCTGATAAAAAATCAGAGGGGTTGACAAGTTTTCTTTTTGAAAAATTCAATTTGATAATAAATAATGATCCAAAAGAATCCACAACAAAATATGGGACCACCATTGACGCTGTATTTTCAAGATATTTAGAGGATATCAAGTTTCAAACGTATGTTTCCTTTTTCACTTACCATAAACCTGTAATTTCAATTATAAATATTCCTGAATAACCTATGTATGAACATATCTTGTAAGATAATAATAAAAATTGTTTAACCAATATTAACTTCTCATTTCTTCAATAAAAGTAAAAAATTTGTTTTCTTATCGGTCATCACGCTTAAAAAGTGTAACTTCAATTAATATCAAAGACAAAACTTGAATTAATATTGTAACGAATATTAGCAAAACTAAGGGTGCTGCTATCTCTAAGCTGATGCTAAACAGTGATATCTTGCACATCCATAGATCAATCATTATGTATCTACATAAACGAAACAATAATTGTGTCTACAGATATGCACCATGTACGTATACGAGCAGCGGAGAATCAATGCACAAACACATGCATATATCTGAGATACTCCTGAAAGTATGCAATGAGAGAAGCTATAAAATCGTGCAATTGTAGTTACAGCTGAGAAGTTTGAGAGCTGATGGCAACTAGTAGATTCTGGAAATGGAAGCGCCTAGAAGATGCGAACGTTGAAATCAGAGAGTATAAAAGGCAGCAAATGTAGAGGCGCTGGAATTCAGTTTCATTTAAGATATCAGTCAGTTGAGTTAAGCAAGCTATCAGTAAGCGAAGTATAAGTGTTATTGTGAAGTACTTTAATAAAGGCCATTTTTGCATTATTGAAGATTGGAGTTATTTATTCAACAGTTTAGTGCAACGAACATAGCAGAAAGTTGCAAATAAGAGCATTTGCAGTAAATTCGTTACAATTGGTCGAAACAATAATTCCGTCTACACATATGTACCATGTACGTATACGAGCAGCGGAGAATCAATGTACAAACACATGCATATATCTGAGATACTCCTGAGGGTATGCAATGAGAGAAGCTATAAAATTGTGCAATTGTAGTTACAGCTGAGAAGTTTGAGAGCTGATGGCAACTAGTAGATTCTGGATATGAAAGCGCCTAGAAGATGTGAACGTTGAAATCAGAGAGTATAAAAGGCAGCAAATGTAGAGGCGCTGGAATTCAGTTTGATTTGAGCTATCAAGCAGTTCCGATTAAGACGCTATCTAGCGAGCCATAGCAGTATTATTTTGAAAGTCGGTTTCATTTAAGCTATCAGTTTGGTTATTAAGCCAGCTAGTTGCAACTGTTATTGTGAAGTACTTTAATAAAGGCCATTTTTCCATTATTCAATTTTTGGAGTTATTTATTCAACAGTTTAGTGATACGAACTTAGCAAAAGGGAAAGTAAGAGGATTTGCAAGCAAATTCGTTACAATATCAAAGAAAACAAAATTTTGCATAAATATTATAATTGCATAAGCTGATAATATGCAATAGCTTTACCGCGGCAGTTCCCGTGTGCCACACGTCCTTTTTTTATTTGCAAACTTAACTATACGCATTCCAAGCTTGAAAATGAAAAAAGTTAAACTAAATGAAGAATAAAACTGAAAAGGATTGCTTATTTTCTTCTTTTGAAATCCTGCTTACTTGCTACTGCTTTTATTTCAAACACAGTTGTAAGTATTAATTTGCAAAAAAAATATTTGTTATAAATAAACAAAGTTTATGAAGATAAACTCTAACTGAGAATCATTTCGTCGAAATGGATCACTCTTAAAAACGTATAGCTTTTTTATTTTCCAAATAACTGGTGAAATTTTTACCAAGCTTTTTTATTTTCCAAATAAATGATGAAATTTTCACTGCTTACTCATCGATGTTTATGATAGATACTGCGATATTTCGAAACATCGATTTATCATTTGTATCACTAACCAGGGGCCCTATTCACTATCTGTGAGTTTAGAAGTGTGCACAAGAAATTGGGTATACTTTGAAATTCTGATTCGGTAAAGAAAACTGTGAACAAGAAAACTCAGTGATAAAAACTTCGTGAGTTTTCTTGACAGCCAGTATACACTATTGTGACATTCAAAACTCATACGCACTGTTGCAGAATAACTTTTTTCTTTTCATGGCGTTTGATCAACATTTTCTCACTGTCATATGACTTTTACATTCAGCGCTCTTTCAGCAAAACAATGTGTACAATACTTTACACAATCGCATGAAAATTTAAAGTGCAAATTTTGTGTGTAAATGAGTTTTTAGTAAGTGTACATTTTTCAGTTTTTCATAGTTATGGAATTGGCCCCCAGGACTCGAACCTAAGACTTCAGCGTGGCTGGAAAGCGCACTAGCTTCATACCACAATAGTCGTTCGGAAGTCGATATATTGAAAATATTGTAACGAATTTACTGCAAATCCTCTTATTTGCAACCTTTTGCGAAGTTCGAATCACTAAATTGTTGAATAAATAACTCCAATATTTAATAATGCAAAATGGCCTTTATTAAAATACTTCACAATAAATAAATCTACTATTACCCGACAGATAGCGTGCTTAATCGAAACTGATGCCAGCGCCTCTACCGTGGTTGCCTTTTGTACTCTTAGATTTCCTCGTTGCATCTTCTAGGCGCTTCCATTTCTAGAATTTACTAGTTGGTTATCTGTTATAATGTACAGATGTACGTGTATAGCTATCATATGCGCGTGTGTTTGTGAGCGACACTTCCACAATTATATTGCATATCTCAGATAAGATATCTGCATGTGGTTTTGCGTGGCTTCTCCCTGCGTATACGTATATATGTGTAGTCATAATGATTGAATTATTGATGTGACTTGAATCACCGATTAGCATCGGCTTAGAGATGATAGAATCCCTTAGTGCTGCTAATATTCATTACACTGCCCTCCACCTAAGTCTGATCGTCCCGATCAGACAAATCTCCCGATCTAAACGCCGCTAGCATCCCCAAATGTACCACTCTTCTACTCCGTGGTTTCCCAGTGATTTGTATGCGGTAGAGGTATCACTGATCTTCTTCACAACTTTGTACGAGCCTTCTCAACTGCACCTAATCTTGGATGGAATACCTTTCCGCCGGTTAGGGTTGTATAGCAGTACCAAATCTCCCTCCCGGAAACCTTCCGAATTATTTTCCTTGTCGTACCTGTGTTTTATCTTACTACTCATTATCCTGAATCGTTCCCTCGCACTCTGTTTTTTGGCCAATGAACTACTTCGTAGAGCTTGCGCTTGACGGATTGGCTTCGGATAATCAGTATCGTTCCCATGTTTCACAACAGTAGGGCGCCCCGGCTTGAAACTACCCTCGAATTCTTTCTGGGAAATTCGTTCCTTCGTTTTTGTGCGTTCATTAGGGTTTATCAATGCCAGTGTTTCTCTCGCAGGTACTTTTGATTTCGCTTTATTTGGCCCATCCGATCCATCAACCTTTACCTTTGACTTTCGTGGTCTTTGTCGAGTCTTCTCCACCAGTACCCGATTACTGCTGAACCCTTTCTCCAAACTAAAGTTAAGTGGTATATCCTGGTTCTTATAGCGCATAATATTTCTCCGCATATCGATCCTGATGTCATGGTCAACTAAGAAGTCCACTCCCAATATGACTTCATCAACAATCTCCGCCACAATGAAATTGTGTAGAACCATGACCTTTCCAATTAATACCTCACATACCACTTCTCCTTGGACTTGGTTATACTCGCCAGTTACCGTATGCAACCTTTCTCCAGGTAACGCTTTTACTCTCCTGTTAACCAAGTCAGATCGGATTAAGGAATGAGATGCGCCCGTATCTACAGTCAGTAGACGCTCCTTGCCATCCAGCTTTCCTTCGACGGCAAGACTGCTCGATTTTCTTCCAATTTGCGACACAGATATCACAGGACATTCAATAGCTGGGGCCAGTTTTCATTCTTTACATCTGACACGCTCTTGCTCATCTCCTCCAACTTTGCATTTACGGCCACCCACATTGTTGGAACTACCAGTACCGGTGCTGCAAAACGAGCAATGTGACCTTAGTTACCGCACTTGAAACATTTGATTGCACCATTATTCTTCTGTTGCGTTCCTTTTAAAGCTTCTAAATTGCGTCTACCCACTCTGGCCTTTCTACTTCCACACGGCGTGCTTTGAAAACTGGCTTACACAGAAGCGACGCTGTTTCCTGAATCAGAGCTTATGACACCGTTTCTGCGAATGTTGGCTTTGGGTTTGCGTATGTAGCTCGCTTTGTTTTCACACCCCGTATGCCATTTATATAGCTCTTAACCTTACCCTTTCAGTGTATTCCACGGGTGCGTCCGCATTCGCTAATTGTGCCAGCCTTTCAACATCCGACGCAAACTCTTGCAATGTTTCACCAAGCCTCTGGAAGCGGTTCAGCAACTCCATTTGGTATACCTGTCTCCTATGCTCAGTTCCGTATCTTCTCTCTAAAGCGCTCATCAATGTTTCGTAGTTGTTCCGCTCCCCCTCGGGAATAGTCTGTAGGATTTCAGCAGCAGATCCTTTCAATGCCACGAATAGTGCAGCAACTTTATCTTCAGCACTCCAGTTGTTCACTGCTGCGCTCCTCTCAAACTGAATCTTAAACATATGGAAAGGAACAGAGCCGTCAAAAGATGGAGTTTTTACCTTCGTATCGCTTGCTGAATCAACTGGGCGATTTAGTTGCAACTCCTGTATGTGACCTCGCAATGTTTCAATCTCGGCATCGATTTTGTTGTCAAGTTGTAAAATTTTTGTGTTTTGCGCCTCCATCTTCGAAGAAATACATCCTTCTTGCTCTTCCAGTTGTGCAGAGATCTGCGCTGATATTTGTGCCGACATTTCGGATATTCTTGCTTCTTGTGCTTCAATCTTCGATGTTATACGGTTCTTCTGCGATTCCAGTTGAGATGCCATATATGTCTTCTGTTCTTCCATCTTGGATGTTAAACGTGTCTCCTGCGATTCCAGCTGAGATGCCATTTGCGACGACATTTCTGAAATGTGTGCCTCCTGTGCTTCCATCTTGGATGTTATACGTGTTTCCCGCGATTCCATTTGAGTTTCCATCTTGGATGTTACTGTCGACGTTTGTGCAGATATTGCAGCTAATATTGTGTTCAAGTATGTGTTCGCCATTGTCTGCGGTGTTTTGTTTTTCTCCTCAATTCTTGTTGTTGTCTCGTCGCCATCAATATGAAAAACATATTCATCCACGTTAATTCCTTCTGCTTCCATTGCCTCTCGTAATCTTGCCTGAAGTTCGAGTTTATTGCCGGTTGTATTCAATCCACGGGAGTCCAACTCCTTTTTCAGTTGCTGGATCCTTAATTCACTTAACTTCGCCATGTCCTTGTTGTGCTCTGCAACTCTGCAATTTATTCAACAATTCCCCTTCTGACACCAATTGTAACGAATTTACTGCAAATCCTCTTATTTGCAACCTTCTGCTAAATTCGAATCACTAAACTGTTGAATAAATAACTCCAATATTTAACCTTTATAAGGTCTTCGGGTCAAATTTGACCCACTTTAAGAAGAAAATCGTTTTTCCGGAAAAGTTTGACGATATAGTTTTTTTATATTTTATGACTTTTGTTCATTTTAGAAGCCACAAATGTACTAATGATTTTCAATACATATATTTACTACTTTAATTGATATAAAATTTTTTACAAATAGGGTCTTCGGGTCAAGTTTGACCCATTGTAAAGGCACTATTATTTTTGTTTTGCTCAACAAACTTTTTGACGAACTTCCGCTTTTCTAACGTCTACAAATTCAAAATAAACGCTTATAGACATATGTCTGCCTCGCTTCCTTTTATTGCGTTTGTGATTTTATATCGGGGAATCCCCTGATTATTGGTTTGTGAGTGAACTAAAAATGTTTGCTTGCAATACTGATACAGTAGTAAAATAAACACGGAAAGAGTAACACGAATAAATTTGAACGCTAGGAAAAATGGCTTCAAAGAAAATAAAAGATAGTGAAATAGAGGTCTTATTGAATGAAGTGTCAGGCGAAAAGGAATCTTGTTCAGAAAGCCGAGTCGTCAGATAGTGAAAATGATAGTCAAAGTAATAACGAAAATATTTTCTCTGAGGACTTCGTTTCAAAAAATGGAGAAATAAGATATTCAAAGTCGCCTTGTAACAATTGATATGGGAGAGACCCATGGAAAATGTTATCATACAATTCCAGGTGTTACCCGCTACGTCTCTTCAATTATTCTTCCCAACTCCTGCGATGAGCACTATTTTGTGATGCACAAGCATTGAAGGAAAACGTATTTTCGGTGATGATTGGACCGGCATCGACGAGATTGAAATGTTCGCATTTATTGGGTTACTCTTGTTAGCTGGAGTGTATCGATCATATAATGAAACTACCGAAAGTTTATGGCACCCTGAAAGATGAAGACCTATATTTGGAGCAATTATGCCATTGAAAAGGACCAAAGCCATTTCAAGAGTAACAAGGTTCGACAATAGAGACACTTGGAGCCAACGGCGAATGGTATACAAGTTTGCACCGATACGTGAACTGTGGAATCAATGACGTGACTTGTTGCCCAAACTGTATAACCCTTCACAAGATATAACAATCGATGAGCAGCTGGTAGCATTTAGAGGAAGATGATGATGGGATCAAATTTTGGGTTCTTTGTAATGCGGTTACTATTTATGCCCCGTATACAGGCAAAGATATAGGACCCATGTTCGAACAGGCGGACATAATGTGACTGCAGACAATTTTTTCACATCTTATCTACTGGACAAAAAGAAAAACACATTACTTTAGTTGGAACCATTCGCAACAATAAGCCTGAATTGCCTTCAGAGTTAGTAACAGCTAAAGGAAAACTTCTTTATCCTTCGACATTTTGTTTTACAGAGAACATCACTCTGCTATCTAAAAACCCAAAGAAAAACAGACTGGTGCTTCTACTTAATACTTTGCATAATAGCTCAGAAGTAAGTGATCGCGAAGACAAAAAACCTTAAATAATATTGGATTATAACAAGTGTAAAGATGGTGTAGACACGTTATATAAAATTGTGTCCTGTTATACTTGCAAAAGAAAGACAAATCTATGGCCCCAAGTTGTATTTAGCAATATGATTGACATATCAGCGTATAATGCTCTTATTTTATTTACATCTGTTAATGATGGCTATAACGGACTCTTTTTCCAAACGCCGGCACTTCTTGGAAAACGTAGGCCTCCAGCTTACACCGCCTCATATAAAAAAGAGAAACATTACCAAGGGCTAAATTTTCTCGGGAAATCGTTAAGAGAATTCAACATTTGGCTCAACACGATCAACCGCCGTCTATTTCAACAAGATCGGAGTTAAGACCAGACAAAAGTAGTACACCAAAGAGACGTCGATGCCAACTATGCCTGAAGACAGATAATAAAACTGGGTTAGTCTGTACCAATTGTTAAACCTTTGTATGTAAGTAGCATTCTAAAACGATTGTTTTATGTAACCAATGCAATAATAAAAAACTTGAATTATCTAGATATAATTTTGCCATAAAGTCAATTTTATTTTTTTTTCTTGCATTTAAATAACTCATATTATATTTTTATTCCATACACTGTATTTGCTTAGTTTTGCGAAATCAAAAAGAAAAAGTAAGAAGGTTAAGTTCGGGTGTAACCGAACATTACATACTCAGTTGAGAGCTATGGTGACAACATAAGGGAAAATAACCATGTAGGAAAATGAACCAAGGGTAACCCTGGAATGTGTTTGTATGACAAGTGTATCAAATGAAAGGTATTAAAGAGTATTTTATGAGGGAGTGGTTCTATAGGTGGACGCCATTTAGGGATATCGCCATAAAGATGGATCAGGGTTGACTCTAGAATTTGTTTGTACGATGTGGGTATCAAATGAAAGGTGTTAATGAGTATTTTAGACGGGAGCGATCCTTAGTTACATAGGTGGACGCCGTTTCGAGATATCGCCATAAAGGTGCACCAGGGGTGACCCTAGAATTTGTTGTACGATATGGGTATCAAATGAAAGGGGTTAATGAACATTTTAAAAGGGAGTGGGCCTTAGTTCTATAGGTGGACGCCTTTTCGAGATATCGCCATAAAGGTGGACCAGGGGTGACTCTAGAATGCGTTTGTACAATATGGGTATCAAACCAAAGGTGTTAATGAGTATTTCAAAAGGGCGTGGGGTTTAGTTCTATGGACGCCATTTAGGGATATCGCCATAAAGATGGATCAGGGTTGACTCTAGAATTTGTTTGTACGATATGGGTATCAAATGAAAGGTGTTAATGAGTATTTTAAACGGGAGCGATCCTTAGTTACATAGGTGGACGCCTTTTCGAGATATCGCCATGAAGGTGGACCAAGGGTAACTCTAGAATGTGTTTGTACAATATGGGTATCAAACGAAAGGTATTAATGAATATTTTAAAAGAGCGTGGGGCTTAGTTCTATAGGTGGATGCCTTTTCGAGATATCGCCATAAAGGTGGGCCAGCGTGACTCTAGATAGTGTTTGTACGATATGGGTATCAAATTAAAGGTATTAATGAGGGTTTTAAAAGGGAGTGGTGGTAGTTGTATAGGTGGTCGCCTTTTCGAGATATCGGCATAAAGGTGGACCAGGGGTTACTCTAGAATGCATTTATACAATATGGGTATAAAACGAAAGGTGTTAATGAGTATTTTAAAAGGGAGTGGGCCTTAGTTCTATAGGTGGCCACCTTTTCGGGATATCGCCATAAAGGTGGACCAAGGGTGACTCTAGAATATGTTTGTACGATATGGGTATCAAATGAAAGGTGTTAATGACGGTGGACGCCTTTTCGAGATATCGGCATAAAGGTGGACCAGGGGTGACTCTAGAATGCGTTTGTACAATATGGGTATAAAACGAAAGGTGTTAATGAGTATTTCAAAATGGCGTGGGGCTTAGTTCTATAGGTGGACGCCTTTTCGAGATATCGCCATATAGGTGGACCAGGGGTGACTCTAGAATGTGTTTGTACGATATCGGTATCAAATTAAAGGTATTAATGAGGGTTTTAAAAGGGAGTGGTGGTAGTTGTATAGGTGGTCGCCTTTCCGAGATATCGCCGTGAAGGTGGGCCAGGGGTGAATCTAGACTTTGTTTGTACGATATGGGTATCAAATGAAGGGCGCTAATGAGTCTTTTTAAAAGGGAGTGGGCCTTAGTTCTATAGGTGGTCGCCTTTTCAAGATATCGCCATAAAGGTGGACCAGGGGTGACTCTAGAATATGTTTGTACGATATTGGTATCAAATGAAAGATGTTAATGAGTATTTTAAAAGGGCGTGGGGCTTAGTTCTATTGGTGGACGCCTTATCGATATATCGCCATAAAGGTGGGCCAGGGGTGACTCTAGAATGTGTTTGTACGAGGGAGTGGGTGGTAGTTGTATATGTGAAGGCGTTTTCCAGATATCGACCAAAATGTGGACCAGAGTGACCCAGAACATCATCTGTTGGATACCGCTAATTTATTTATATATATAATACCACGAACAGTATTCCTGCCAAGATTTCAACGGTTTTTTATTTCGCCATGCAGAACTTTTTCATTTCAATCTACAACATGGTAAGTGTCACACCCATTTTACAAAGTTTTTTTCTGAAGTTATATTTTGCGTCAATAAACCAATCCAAATACCATGTTTCATCCCTTTTTTCGTATTTGGTATAGAATTATGGCATTTTTTTCGTTTTTGGTAATTTTCGATATCGAAAAAGTGGGCGTGGTCATAGTCGGATTTCGGCTATTTTTTATACCAATACAAAGTGAGTTCAGATAAGTACGTGAACTGAGTATAGTAAACATATATCGATTTTTGCTCAAGCTATCGTGTTATCGGCCGAGCTGTGTATAAAACCTGGGCGTGGCTTCAACCGATTTCGCCCTTTTTCACAGAAATAAGTTATCGTCCCAGAATCTAAGCCCCTACCAAATTTCACAAGGATTGGTAAATTTTTGTTCGACTTATGGCATTAAAAGCATCCTAGACAAATTAAATGAAAAAGGGCCCATTTTGAAATTTTCTTTTATTATTGCATTTTGTTGCACGATATCATTACTGGAGTTGAATTTTGACATAATTTACTTTTATACTGTAAAATATTAAATTTTTTGTTAAAATGTGACTTTAAAAAACAATTTTTTTTTTAAAGTGGGCGTGATCGTTCTCCGATTTTGCTAATTTTTATTAAGCATACATATAGTAATAGGAGTAACGTTCCTGAAAAATTTCATCATGATATCTTCAACGACTGCCAAATTATAGCTTGCAAATTTTTAAATTACATTCTTTTAAAAGTGGGCGGTGCCACGCCCATTGTACAAAATTTTACTAATTTTCTATTCTGCGTCATAAGTTCAACTCACCTACCAAGTTTCATCGCTTTATCTGTCTTTGGTAAGAAATATGGAAGTCTATATCTATCTCGATTCCTTTATGCCTGTACAACCAACCGTTATCCAATCAAAGTTAATATACTCCGTGAGCTCTGCTCAACTGAGTATAAAAAGATTGAAACAAATGCTGTTAAAAGCATAAAATATTTATTAATTTAAGCTAAATATAATATGCTATATTTTATACAACATTTTAATATGTTAAATTTGTTCTATACCACAACTTTACCGCTTGGCTCAAATTTGACCCAAAGAACTTGAACGTCAATAATATTGAAGAACTTATGAAGGTTAATAATGCAAAATGGCCTTTATTAAAATAATTCACAATAAATAACTCTACTATTGCCCGACAGATAGCGTGCTTAATGGAAACCGATTCCAGCGCCTCTACCGTGGTTGCTTTTTATACTCTTTGAGTTCCTCGTTGCATCTTCTAGGCGCTTCCATTTCTAGAATTTTCTAGTTGGCATCTGTTATAATTATAACTACGGAGGTACGTGTATAGGTATCATATGCGCGTGTGTTTGTGAGCGACAGTTCCACAATTATATTGCATATCTCAGATAAGATATCTGCATGTGTTTGTGCGTGGCTTCTCCCTGCTTATACGTACATATGTGAAGTCATAATGATTGAATTATTGATTTGACTTGAATCACTGCTTAGCATCGACTTAGAGATGATAGAATCCCTCAGTGCTGCTAATATTCGTTACAATATACTTTGGTAATGACCGTTCTTTGGTCAAATACTTACCTCACTTTTTTGCTAAAAAGGTTTCGTTCTATAACATAAAAACAATAGGTTAAAACAAAACGTTCAAATATGAACATACTTCAAACAGAAAAATATCACTACTTATTAGGTAACTATTGTAAGGCTTTGGTCTGGATATGTGCAATGATTTTGTCTGGGCATGACTTTGAAAATCTGGCATCTGGGCATGATCCAATCAGCTAAATTTACATAAAATTTCTAAATAGAGCCATAATATTGTAATTTGTTATAAGAAAATTGGAAAATGAGGTTTATTAAAAAGCTTTGCAATGATACGTGATGTCCTTTTTTAGTTTTACGAGTTTTCTGGGGTTATAAATATACAATTCTTAAGTTTATTTTTAAATTTTTTTTTTTTTTTGTTTAAGTATTGTAGAAATGCATGCCGTTCTACACTCTGTTAAAACTTCATAGACATGTGTAATGTCTGGATGAGAAATAGGGCTCAGGTTTTCCCCAAGTTCTGGTAGAATTATATAAATTGGGAATTCGTAGTACTGATGTTAATTTTCCATTTAGAAATTTCTCACTCTAACGCGTTTTGTAGGGACATGATTTTTGTACTGATATTGATAAAACCCTGCCAAATAGTGTTAAGAATTAGTGAATGAAATTAAAAGGTGTGTCACAAAATATTAAGTCAGTATAACCTCGTCTTGTTTCTGATATTTTCAGTAATATTTTAGAAAAAATATTCGTCTGTTAAAATGTTACTGCCAATAGAAACTACTGAACTTCTCCCAGTTTCGGGGCAATCTCCATTTGAAATCAAAAATGTCAGTAACATGATCATCAGTACCTCGTCACAAAAGTATAATAATTTCATTTCACTGATAAAGCCGATTTTCGCTTCAGAAGGTCGTACCCAAATATTTTATGGGCGGCTGTATCTAATCCAAGCATAGGTACTATACTAAAATACTGCAACTCAACACCAAAGTCCAAAAGGGGAGGAGAGATATATAGGCTATTATAAAGAATACATTTAAAGAGGAATGTCACAAACATTGAATAATATGAAAGCTGAAATATAATACTTATATCAGGGCCAAAATTATCATTCCTTTTATACTAAAATTTCTTCAGAAATAATTATTTACGGACTTTTACTCTTTCGGTTCGAAATTATTAAGCCCGGACTTTTATTTCATAAGTCCGTTAATAAAAGTTAAATCCGGACTTTTTTTTTTTAAGGACAGAATAAAAGTCCTGCTCAAAACTTATGGAGCGGCTCATCAAAATGAAACCAGTTTTTTATACAGAGTCTCTCTCCTTTCAACAGATAACGTTTTACCAAATTTCAACGCAATTTTCAATTGGATCAAACTTTATGGCGAAAAAACAAGTGCAAGTTTGCTACGGAAAAGAATAAGTATAGCACTATGAGAGTTGGTTTTAGTTTTTCTATGACAAAACTCAGGTATTAAAAGCAAAGACTTTCAAATGACCGTATAGGTTTCAAATTTATAAGAATCAATTGGTAAAAAATTGGTTCCAATTGGATCAGCTTATGAGCCATTGTCCTAATAAACTAAAAGTGTGGATTTAACTTTTATTTTCGGACTTATAAAATAAAAGGCCGGATTTTACTTTATTTGTGGCTTTTTGGAAAAGGTCCTAAAAATAAAAGGAATGCAAGATTCGTTATACAAATGCTATGGTACGGAATCCCATAAACTTTTATCTATTATAATTTTTTAACTTAACTAAAAAAAATATATAACTTTTAAAATAGATCCCTGATATGCAAATATCACCCGCCGTAAGCAGTTATAAAACAGTCACTGTCATAGAAACAATTTTCTTACCAAAACTCGTTAAATTTTTCCGATTTTGGTTCGACTTTGGTACGTTTACAAATTTTTTAAATATTAGTACTTACACTAAGATATCTATAATGTTAATTTAAGTAGTTACGTGCCATATATATAAAAGTGATACTAACACCTTCTGATTTACGGCTTGCAAAACTTTTAAATTTTCTTCAATTAAGTGTGGGTGGTGTCACACCCATTTGCCAAAATTTTGAAAAGTTATTTTTATATTCAGTTGAGCAGATCTCACAGAGTATATTAACTTTGATTGGATAACGGTTGGTTGTACAGGTATAAAGGAATCGAGAAAGATATAGACTTCTATATATCAAAATCATCAGTATCGAAAAAAAATTTTATTGAGCCATATCCGTACGTCCGTCCGTCCGCCCGTTAACACGATAACTTGAGTACATTTGGAGGTATCTTGATGAAATTTGGTACGTACGTTCCTGGGCACTGATCTCAGATCGCTATTTAAAATGAACGATATCGGACTATACCACGCCCACTTTTTCGATATCGAAAATTTCGAAAAACCGAAAAAGTGCGATAATTCATTACCAAAGATGGATAAAGCGATGAAACTTGGTAGGTGAGTTGAACTTATGACGCAGAATAGAAAATTAGTAAAATTTTGGACAATGGGCGTGGCACCGCCCACTTTTAAAAGAAGGTAATTTAAAATTTCTGCAAGCTGTAATTTAGCAGTCGTTGAAGATATCATGATGAAATTTGGCAGGAACGTTACTCCTATTACTATATGTATGCTTATTAAAAATTAGCACAATCGGAGCACGACCACGCCCACTTTTAAAAAAAGTTTTTTTAAAGTAAAATTTTAACAATAAATTTTTTATTTTTACAGTATATACTTAAATTATGTCAATATTCAACCCCAGTAATGATATAATAAATAAATAAATGTAAGGCGCGATAACCTCCGAAGAGATCTAAGGCCGAGCTTCTCTTCCAATTTGCGTCGTGCTCCTCTTGATTTTCCCTACAAATTAAATAAAATAAATAAAAATGGGCGTGGCTCCGCCCTTTTTCATTTCATTTTTCTAGGATAAGTCGAACAAAAATTTACCAATCCTTTTGAAATTTGGTAGGGGCTTAGAATCTAGGACGATAACTTATTTCTGTGAAAATGGGCGAAACCGGTTGAAGCCACGCCCTGTTTTTATACACAGTCGACCGTCTGTCCATCCGCTCGGCCGTTAACACGATAACTTGAGCAAAAATTGGTATATCTTTACTAAACTCAGTTCAAGTACTTATCCGAACTCACTTTGTATTGGTATAAAAAATGACCGAAATCCGACTATGACCACGTCCACTTTTTCGATATCGAAAATTACGAAAAATGAAAATGGATTGGTTTATTGACGCAAAATATAACTTTAGAAAAAAGCTTTGTAAAATGGGTGTGACACCTACCATATTAAGTATAAGAAAATGAAAAAAGTTCTGCAGGGCGAAATAAAAAACCCTTGAAATCTTGGCAGGAATACTGTTCGTGGTGTTACGTATATAAATAAATTAGCGGTATCCAACAGATGATGTTCTGGGTCACCCTGGTCCACATTTTGGTTGATATCTGGAAAACGCCTTCACATATACAACTACCACCACTCCCTTTTAAACCCCTCATTAATACTTCTAATTTGATACCCATATCATACAAACATATTCTAGAGTCACCCCTGGTCCACCTTTATGGCGATATCTCGAAAAGGTGGCCACCTATAGAACTAAGCCCCACTCCCTTTTAAAATACTCATTAACACCTTTCGTTTGATACCATATTGTACAAACGCATTCTAGAGTCACCCCTGGTCCACCTTTATGACGATATCTCGAAAAGGCGACCACCTATACAACTACCACCACTCCCTTTTAAAACCCTCGTTAATACCTTTAATTTAATACCCATATTGTACAAACACATTCTAGAGTCACCCCTGGTCCACCTTTATGGCGATATCTCGAAAAGGCGTCCACCTATAGAACTAAGCCCCACGCCCTTTTAAAATACTCATTAACACCTTTCGTTTGATACCCATATTGTACAAACGCATTCTAGAGTCACCCCTGGTCCACCTTTATGGCGATATCTCGAAAAGGCGTCCACCTATAGAACTAAGCCCCACGCCCTTTTAAAATACTCGTTAACACCTTTAATTTAATACCCATATTGTACAAACATATTGTAGAGTCACCCCTGGTCCACCTTTATGGCGATATCTCGAAAAGGCGTCCACCTATAGAACTAAGGCCCACTCTCTTCTAAAATACTCATTAACACTTTTCATTTGATACCGTCCACCTATAGAACTAAGCCCACGCCTTTTAAAATTCTCATTAACATCTTTCATTTGATACCCATATCGTACAAACAAATTCTAGAGTTAGCCCTGGTCCACCTTTATGGCGATATCCCTAAACGGCGTCCACCTATAGAAATATGGCCCCCTCCCTGATAAAATACTCTTTAATACCTTTCATTTGATACACATGTCATACAAACACATTCCATGTTTATCCTCGGTTCATTTTCCTACATGGTTATTTTCCCTTATGTTGTCACTATAGCTCTCAACTGAGTATGTAGTGTTCGGTTACACCCGAACTTAACCTTCCTTACTTGTTGAATTTTGGAGTTTTTAGTTATTTTTAAATTTTCGTATTTTGCTAGACCATATTACTGCTGGGGCGAAATACCAGTTTAATTTAAGTACATACTGCAGGGATGTTGAACTTTTTGTTACCATTAGAGTTTTAAAACTTTTTTTTTAACTAAGCAAGGACAACTTCCACGTTTTTGATTTACGACTTTCAAAATTCCTTCCTCTAATGTGGGCGAGTATATAATTTTTAACATTTTTCGAAATTTCGATATATATATTTTTTTAAGAAAGCATACATATAATGGTAGGGTTAACCTTCGGCTTACAAAACTTTCAAATTTTCTTCTTCTCAATGTTGGCGGTGTCACGCCCATTTTCAAAGATTTTACATATTTTGTATTTTTCTTCATAGAGTCAACAAACATATTAAGTTTCTTCACTTAATCAGACTTTGGTAATGAATTAACGCATTTCTAACATTTTTCGAAATTTCGATGTAGATTTTTTTAAGTGGGCGTTGTCGCCAACTGAATCAGTTTCTTTTCACACTGTATATATGAAATAGTTACGACAATGCATGGAGCATTTTCCAGTATGATATCTTCAAAGGCTTTTGATTAACGGCTAAAAATTTCTTCTAAATGTGGGCGGTGCCATGCCCATTTTTCTAAGTTTTACAACATTTCTATTTTTAGTCCTAAAACCAACCAACATATTAAGTGCCAGCACCTTATTTAACCGATTTTGCTTATTTAAATAAAGTTAATCTATAATAGTAATGACAACCTCTCTGCCAAATTTCAACATGATATCTGTAACGAATTAGAACTTATGGGTTAGAATACTTGAGAAGTCAACCCACGTATCAACCTTCATCAGTTTGTCGGTCTTTGGTGATGAGTTATCGCATTTTTTCCATTTTTCGGTATCGAAAAAGTGGGCATGGTAATCGCTCGAATTCGCCATACAGCTCTATTCTGCCCCTGGCTTTCGTAAAATTATCTAAATTTATAGTCGAATTATTGTGTCAACGTGTGGACGGACCGACATAGTTAAATCAAAATTTTTTTCGATGGTGATAATTTATATCTATCTATTTCTATTGTTAGTCATAAAGCCAACCAACATATCAAGTGCCAGCACCTTATTTAACCGATTTTGCTTATTTAAATAAAGTTAATCTATAATAGCAATGACAACCTCTCTGCCAAATTTCAACATGATATCTGTAACGACTTAGAACTTATGGGTTAGAATACTTGAGAAGTCAACCCACGTATCAACCTTCATCAGTTTGTCGGTCTTTGGTGATGAGTTATCGCATTTTTTCCATTTTTTCGGTATCGAAAAAGTGGGCATGGTAATCGCTCGATTTCGCCATACAGCTCTATTCTGCCCCTGGCTTTCGTAAAATTATCTCAATTTATAGTCGAATTATTGTGTTAACGTGTGGACGGACCGAAATAGTTAAATCAAAATTTTTTTCGATGGTGATAATTTATATCTATATCTATCTCGATTCCCTAATTTTATTATGTACTACCGTTATCCAATCAAAGTTATAATACTTTTATGTACAAGTACATGTTGGGTATAAAAAATATTTACCCTTTTGAAGTCTTGAAATTTCAGATAAGAAAAATTGATAGCTTCTTGAAATAAGTCCATATCGATTATTTTTAGTTTTTATTTTGTTTCTTTTCTACCTTTATTTACTTTTATTTATATTTAAGGTTATACGGCAATACTCATGGAAAATCTAGCATCCTAAAATCAAGTGATTTGACGTCATTCATGTACCAAATAGCAAGAGGTATGGATTACCTCACATCACGAGGGGTAAGTTTCCTTAGATTTATAGAAATCAATATGCATCGAATTAAAAACAAGTAAGAAAGTCTAAGTTGGGGTGAAACCGAACATTACATACCCAGCTGTACACTTGAGATGCTGTTGTTGTTTGTTTTGTGTGCTTAGTAGTGTTACAAGGCTGCGCAATAATACATATACATATGGTTCTACTCTGAACTAATTTTTCTTCGAGTTATGGCTCCCTAACATAGAAAATTGCTTAGTCTTAAAAGGGGTAGTGTCACGCCCATTTTTTTAAATTTGATTTTTTTCCTATTGATTGTAATAAATCCATTTGGGAAATGAAATACCATTGATATAAAGCTCTATTTTCAAAGATATAACTTATTTTATTCGTCCACGACCTTTTTAAAAATCCTTTATATAAAAGTGGGCGTGGTCCTTAACCGATTTCGTTAATTTTTCTTCGAATCATTCCTTATAGTAAAGGCAACCTCTCTGCCGAATTTTGTTACGATTACGGGTTTAACGATTTTTGATTTATGATTAATAATATTTTTAAAATTTATTTTATCACAAGTGAGCGGTGCCACGCCCATTTTTAACATTTTCTTCATATTTTTATCAAGAGTCTCAATATCAGTCCACACGTAAAACATTCTAGGTGTATTATTTACTAAATAATCAGGTTTTTTGTGTTTTCCAAAATGTTATATATAAAAAATGTGGTCGTGGTTATCATCCGATTTCGCTCATTTTCAATACCAATCTATTCTGGGTCCAGATAAGCTCGTGTACCAAATTTGGTGAAGACATCTCAATATTTACTCAAGTCATCGTGTTAAAGGACAGACGAACGGACGGACAGACGGACGGACATGGCTCAATCAAATTTTTTGTCGATACTGATGATTTGGATATATGGAAGTCTATATCTATCTCGATTCCTTTATATCTACCTATACTACCAACCGTTATTCATCCAAAGTTAGAATACCCTGTGTACAAGTACAGCTGGGTATAAAAAATTAATAGCAAAACGATGCATGCATTCACAGGGAACGTCATGAAAATGATAACGAAAACAAAACACAAAAAAACAATTTTGAGAAGACATATATTGGATGTTCCATCGTCACGGGTAGTTTACGCGATATTTAATGTATTGTAACGAATTTGGGGAAATTCCAGATTATTTTGCAGCGTCTATTAAATTTCGAATATCTGAACTGTTGAATGAATAAGTGAAATATTTGGTATAACGAAACGTTCTTTATTTAGACTACTTCGGATGTAGTACTTCACAATTCCAATTCTCACGTACTTCGCTAAAGCGTGTTAAAATCAAATTGATTGACTATCGCTTGCACCGCGCCGCTTTTATAGCCTCAGTTGCCTCGTTCACATATTTCTCCTAAGGTCTAGACTTTTCACGAGCATGTCTTCTGGAAAAGTTGTATAACATACTTGGTAATTTTGCAATATATGCGTGTGTATGTGTGAGTAACAACTTCTGCTGTTAGCTGATGATAACGTGTTGTGTGATTGTTTCTCTTTCTTCTTCACTCATATTTGCCATGGGTACTAACTTACAACAGATTTCTGAGTTTTATATCAATGTTAACATTAATAATTTGTTTACTGATTTATTTCGATTTTTAATTTGCCTAGAATTATTTCTATATATACATATTACCTATGTATGAATGCACTATTTAGGTACGATCTGCATATACGTATTAGCCAAATAGCTTTATAGAACTTTCTTTTTGCCTTCTTATTAAAATTTCCACAGTTTAGTTGGGTTCTATAAAATATATTAAAAGTCTATCTGATTCAGTGAAAACCATCGTGATACAGTTTAAGGCTTTAAGCTTACGAAACACATCTTCGAATGTCGTAAATTTCCATTAAAGAACATACATATGTTTTACGATATCGATATTCCATATGATTTTTCCAGCCTAATGCTGAGCTTGCAACTATTTGCGCAGGAAAATAATCTTTCTTTTCTGTGGAACCGGCAAGCTGAACACATCAAATCGTAAGTTTTCCTAAATTCGCAAAGTTTAAAGTTTTAAGTATGTGTGTGTCATCAATTAAATAGAATATTACGGTTCGGTTAAAATTGTTATCCTGCGCTGTAGGAGACAATGCAAGCAGAAATATAAACAAACAATTGGTAAGTTTTTAAATTTTTTTTTGAGTGAAATAAATAGTGTCGTCAAAAGTTCAAAAGTGTTTTTTTGTTTCATAGGTGCTTTTTCAACGCCGTTTCTTCTACCATCAAAACCGGCACCTTGTGCTACTAAAATTATCCCAGTTAGTGAATAGCCGTTTCCTTCTCGGATGAAAAATATTCAAATTAAAGGAAAGAATGTGGTGCGGAATTTGATATATATGCTATAGTTGTCATGGTCATCATTTTTTATGTATTTAAGCCAAAAGTCAAATTAATTCTCTTCTCGTATTTTCAAAAGTCAAACCTTATCGACGGGATAAGGTTTAAAATATACCAGCATACCTAAAGGGTAGCTGAGTATATCTATGAATCATATGTCAAAAGGTCATAATCAGTTAAACATAAAATTTAAATTTTCTTTATACGTAATCTAAAAATTCCTTTTTGCGATATTCCAATCTATTATATATATATGTAAAAAGTACATATATATTTATATAAGTATAATTATATTTACAACTCTCAAGAAGTTTTATAAGAAGGAATTGAATTTTTTTGTAATAGAAGTTAAAAAAAATTATCACTATCGGCATATGTAAATTCCTACTTATGATATTTGTCTTCAAATCTGTTTTTTTTTTTTTTGCAAATCAACATTAAACATAAAGTTTGAGTAAAAGAAATAAGAAGAATATATTAATATAACTATAGTAAAATAGTTATACATACATATTTTCTAGCTTCAGTATTGTTGTAATCATGTGGTTCAAAAAACCAGTTTATAGTATCCCTGGTGACTACTACAAGGAAGTTTTTTCGCTCCTCGTAAATTTTATATTTGTGAAGCAATTTCTTTAAAACAAGTATTGTTAATATTAATGTACCATAGCAAAGGTGCTTTAAAGTAATTACTGCGTCAAAAGTTGATCCCGGAGTTAGTTTCATCCAACAGTTTCGAGTAAGTGGAAAAGGTGCTCCAATTATTTGTTTTGTGTTTGCATGCCAGCCGGCTCGATATATCAACAACTACTATACAACTCTTGTGATCAGCGCCATCTGTGTGTAACCTCTGATCTTCTTGTGTGCCTTGGACTCCCGCCAACAGCGACACCTGTGCGTTTTTCTGCAGTGTTTTTAACTGCATTTACGAGGCTGCCACCTACGTTTTTTTTTTATAAAGAATAAAATTAACTCTCAAAATTCCTAAAATGTCGTCTGGTGTTGGGAAGCGTCGTGGCGAGGCCATGAGCAATGATACTGATCCCAAAACCCCGCGTATGATCGACTCACTTCCAACATAATCCGTACTATTGAAGAGCGTTTAGCCAAAAACAATGAGTTCGTAGCAAAACAAATCCTGGAGTCGGAAACCAGAATAAGGGAGTTGCTTGCGAAACAGATTTCTGAGTCTGAAACCAGAATCATGGAGGTTTTGCGGAGTAAGTTCGAGGAAAAGTTTGACATTCTTCAACGTGCCTCATGTCAATTGAGTGAAAGAGTCACACGCTTGGAGACTGTAACGGAGAGAATCGGGGTTCTTGAGGCCGAAATCACAGATTTAAAAGCGAGTTTATCCGTCCAAGAAAATCGTGCAGCTGCACGTGAAGTCAGAGTACACGGCATTCCTTGTGTAGATTCTGAAAACATTCATAATATCCAAAACCACCTTTCATTTGCTCTAAATATTCAACCGACCCCACTCAATGGCATATTTAGAGGCCGTAATGTTCCCGGTAGCCAAGTTGACTCCGCTGTTATCATGAAGTTTCAATCCCCTAAGGATTGGAACTTGCTGCTAAAAGCCGTGGCCGATTATAGGCGCATTTATATTAACCAGTCGCTGACTAGGCTTAATCATGAGATTTTCAAATATGCGCTTAGACTTAAGAAACGGAAAAAAATCGTTTCCATGTTCACGAGAAGGGGCCTCGTTTACATTAAAAGCAGCAAAACCGACGATTCTTGTCCTATACACTATTTTGACTTACTGAAAGAACTTGAATGCACTAATCCAGATAGCGACAAATCTCTTCTTTCTGAAGAGGGCGACCCCGTAGAATATGTGTTTGTCGAAGTATTTTCTGTTCATAGTAAACTCCTTATTGGATGTGTATACCTTCCCAATGTTTAAGTTTACTTTTTGGATTTCACAGAATTTATTCAGCGACTACTAGGCAATTACTGTAATATTATAATAGCCGGGGATTTTAGCAGCAACCTGATTAACGTTTCCGACTTGAAACTATGTACGGAATCCCTTGGACTATAACCTGTGAACACCTCCTCACCTACACATTTCACCCGTACAAATAGTACTCTTCTAGATTTATTCTTTGTGAGTGACCGCCAAAAATTCTCCACTATAACCAACTATCTGCCCCTAGTTTTTCTAAACACGACTTACACTTCATGACCTACGATTTCCAGACTACCAGAATACCTTGCTCCGTGACTTATCGCGACTTCAAGACGGTGGATTGGAATCTCAACCGGTGTTTAACATCAGTTGATGTTTAGACCACCAGCCTAAATATTCGCTACCATCCTAATGCACATTTTTGGCAATATTATTATTTATCGGTAACGGCCCACCCCTGCCGAGCGCTAACTTCAAAGGGCAAAAACTCGACGAAAGTCAGCTATCGGCAGGTGGTGCGGACCTTTTTTCGTTTTAAACTCTTTCTTCTGTATTAGAACGTACGAGCGCCAGCAGCTATCTCACAGGTGAGTTATACGACCAAATATCAATTTTATATATTTTTACCTTACTGATTTGAGAGTGTCATTTTAATTAATATTAAGAAGCTGAGATTGTCATTTAATTAATATTCGCATTAATAATTCTCATACATGTTAACTTGCCAAGTGCATTGCGAATTTTGCAGTGAATTAATTTCATAACTTTATCATTTCATTACTCTCGGCAAGTAAATCACTTTCATAAGTTGGAGTTTGCATCTAATATTTCATTTCCATTGTTTATAAAGTGCATAAATATTGTTATCTACTCGTTACTAATTCTCTTTATTCTTTTTCTTTTATTTGCATGCGATCGCGCCCCACGACCCGGGTGCCACATTTCCCCCGCAAACATTTTGTCCTTACGCGCCGAGGAAGTTAATATTCCGAAACACAGCACATTTTTACCAT
Organism: Eurosta solidaginis; assembly: GCF_040869045.1. Lineage (NCBI taxonomy): Eukaryota > Metazoa > Arthropoda > Insecta > Diptera > Tephritidae > Eurosta > Eurosta solidaginis. Next base: position 192,148,787 of record NC_090319.1, on the reverse strand, counting down.
CATAAAATAATAACCAGGACGTGTGGAAAACCTGAGAGCTTAGATATTATTTATAAAAGGTATCATCTTCACAGACAAATTAAAATCCACCAGGAGTGAGCAAAGCGAGAAAACATAACGAGTTTATGCATACTCGTCAATACAAATCATCACATCATACAGTCCATTAGCTTCATCTCACAACATACAGCATCCCATCACATCGAAATCATATCATACAGTCCACTAACATTATTGTCACCTCGAGATCGCATCACATCACGTCAGCACACGACTTCACACACAACCTTTCAACATCATAAACAGTCCACCATCTCATACAACACAGTCAATTCATCACAGTACATCTTTAGCATCAACCTCGTTAACTTCACACTCACAAATTCAAAGTACGTGGTAAAAAAATTGCTTGGTGGTGCACATTTTTTTAGTACGGAAAGTACACTCCGTGATAGAGGGATAAAGGCAAAGCAAGTGAAATTGCTAAATTTCGTGTTTTTTAAACACACCAATCGCCTTTTAACTATCGGGTAATTCCCCCCGATTATCACACACTCATCACTGCACTGTGTTGTACCCCTCGTCGTCACATACATACGTTGACAAAAACTTGCTGCAGGAACCATATTTTCACTTGGTTGATAGCCTTAACTTATTGATCACGGAATTCACTTTATTACTCAGTTTGCGAACTGAAATAATACTAAAAGCCAAAAAGTTTCACTACGTTGGGTGGCTAGTGGCTTATTCACACAATTAATCTATATCGCTTGTATTTTTAACACCTAATAAAATAATTAAAATGTTACTTTACCACGTAAAGTTGGATAAACAAATTGACTTCTTTTATATTGGGAAAGCTACCCTGGTTGGCTACTCTGGGATAGTGCTCACTTCACACTTTTTGTATACACATTAAATCCTCGTCAGGATTTCTCTCTGTGTTTCACATCACTAGGTATACACATTACATCCTCGTCGGAATTTCTATCCGTGTTTCAAATCTCGAGGTTTACACATTATATCCACATCGGGATTACATCGGCGTTTTGAAATTTTTTTTAGACACGCTAAGTTTTCAGAAAATATTTCTATCTGTGTCCAACGCACCCTTTAGACACATTAAATATCGACGATTTCTCTTGTCTGCATTGCGCATCACTGTAAACACATTAAATCCCCGTCAGGATTTCTATATGTGTTTAATATCACTTTGTACACACTAAATCCTCGTCAGGATTTCTATCTGTGATTATTTCTATATCACTGTATACACATTAAATCCTCGTCAGGATTTCTATCTGTGGTTTAAACAATTGAATCCTCGTGAGGATCTCTATAAGTGTTTCATATCACAGGCTACACATTACATTCACGTCAAGATTTACATCTGATTCAAACTGTTGTTTATCGCACTAAATTCACATAAGGATTGCTATCTGTGTTAACACATTCAATCAGATCAATCAGATAACTTCAATCCGTGTGTTTTCAAAGATTCTGCAAAATTCAATCTCAGCAGGATTGATAGCTGTACTGCTAAAAAAAAAAAAGGCGCTTATAGATTTTGCTGCGGTTGCACATACACCAACGCCACTAAGTCGTTTACCTCCAAGCTCGACACCTTTAAAAAAACAAGATATTCAAATTAATAAAATCAATGGAGACTTATATTAGATTGGCTGATTCCAGAGTCGAGCTTGAACAAGACTTCAACTCCACCCCGGCCGAATCCCGGAACAAGCACACCCTTGCATTACAGCAAGAGGAGCTAAGTGCACTATGGAAGAAGACCAAGTCTACATATGAAAGTCTTCTCCGCAATCCTGAGCTGTCCAAAGAGGAACTCAGCTCGTTGAGAAGAAAGAATAAAAGTTGCTTCGCATGCTACCTGCAATGCATGTCTGCTGTGGCGGCTGATGTCGAAGCTATCAACCCACAGCCGGCAAAAGATGAAGCAAAGGATGAAGACTCTTCACGCCGTGGACATAAAATGCGGCTGTCGCCTTGCGACACCGATGTATTCAAAGGCGACTACCTTTCTTGGCCAGCCTTTAGAGATATGTTCACGGCCATTTACATCCACAATACCGATCTGAAAGATGTCGAGAAATTATATTATCTTAAACAAAAAACTCAGGAGGAGGCAAAAGAAATAGTGGGCAGGTGCTCGTTAACAAATGAGGGTTTTGAACCGCCTGGAAAAATCTAAGCGACACGTACGAAAACAAGCGTATTCTAGTCAACACACAACTTAAACTTTTATTTAACCTGACGGCAGTCAAACAGGAGTGTGGAACATCAATTAAAAAAATGCTACGTGAAATCAACAATTGCATTTCTGCGCTGCAATGTCATAACATTGACATCACAAATTGGGATGCAATTATAACGTACTTGTGTTCAACAAAACTCCCCGAATCTACCTTAGCGCTTTGGGAGCAGACCGTGGAACGAAAAGCCGATATACCGAAATGGGAGGATATGGACAAATTCATGTCCAATCGCTTCCAAACATTAGAAACAGTTTCTGACCTTAGGGGTAAAAAAACCACAAAAGCACCCAAAAGTCAAAATTCTAATTCTAGGGAAAATTCTACAAAACTTGGGGTTTACCAAACCAGTGTACCAAAACTGGCATGTAAGATGTGCAACAGCACGGAGCACAAATTACGAAATTGCAAAAAATTCCTTAGGTCGTCTACGTCAGGGAAAATAGAGTTTGTAAAAAGCAATAGTTATGGTCTGAATTGTCTGTCGGGTGGACATATCATGACACGCTGCACTAGTCCATTCAATTGCAGCACGTGCCACGCAAGGCACAACACCTTTCTCCATCTCCCGACAGCGCAACCGAAGACAACTCCTCAAAGGTGGACTCAAAATGCCACCGGTAATACACCTTCAACCCCACAGTAGGCTAGGGCAAGGATGGAGTCTGATAAAAGACAAGATAATGCTAACAACGTTACGTCGTGTCATGCCAACACAACTAAAGGGGTGTTATTAGGAACAGCGCGGGTTATATACACTACAACGGAGTGAAATTTTCCACCAGATCGCTGATAGACTCTGGGTCCGAGTGCTCCTTCATAACAGAGAGACTCAAGAAGATAATAAACCTGCCATCCAAACGTTTGCATGTGCAAGTGCCGGGAATAAACAATACGCTATCGGCGCAGATAAAAGAATCGTGTTCGATTAACTTAGGTTCGCTTACAGACCCCTTACTAAGCATCGATACAGTAGTCCTAGTCCTACCTCAATTAAAAGGGGACCTTCCGACTTGCCAAGTTAGCGCAACGATTTGGCAAGCGTTCCCTGATCTGATTCTGGCGGATAAGAGGTTCTTCATTAATGAACCAGTCGATATCATACTTGGAGGCGACATTTATCCCCAGATAATACTAAACGGTATTCGGAAGAACGTTCTAAAAACGCTTCTCGCCCAAGAAACCGTCTTCGGTTGGATTTTAACCGGTCGTGCAGAAGCACCTCACCCGACCAATACACGAGTATCCTTTTTCAAGAAATAAGCTTAGACACGCAATTAACCGCTTTCTGGGAACTTGAAAACTTACCTACAAAAAAGGCCCTGACTGAAGATAATGCCTATTGCGAGGCACTACATAAAAACAAAACTTCCCAAAAACCCTCTGTTTGGGCCCATCTCTTAATAGCGTCTGCTCTCAGTTCTATCGGAACGAGACACGCCTAGCCAAGACACCAGCCCTACAGACGGAATACAATAGGGTACTGACAGAATACGTCACGTTAGGGCACACGTCCAAGGTGCACACCGTAGTACCACCACAAGCAACTGTCGAGGCATCGCTGCCAATCGCAGCCCCATCTTGTGAAACAGTATGTACGTCGATGACGTCCTTGCAGGGGGGCATAGCATCGAGGCAGCAATCAATGCTCGCGATGAAATCACAGCTGCATTAAAGTCAGCAGGATTCCCTCTGCGAAAATGGACCTCTAATTGCAGTAGGATACTACAGGGAATACCCAAACCTCACAGGCTTACGGAAGACTTTCTGGAGTTCGAGGACGCTAGCATGGTAAAGACCCTAGGCATCCGTTGGAACGCGCATTCCGACTACTTTTATTTCACAGCGAAACCAATCGAAAACCAGGACATCTTAACAAAGAGAGCGATCCTATCTGCCATCACCAAACTCTTCGACCCTTTAGGCTGGCTCGCCCTAGTTATCATCGTAGCTAAGATATTAATGCAGAACATTTGGCTGGAGGAGACGGATTGGAATGAACCGGTATCCACAATCACTCTAAATCGGTGGCAAACCTTTATGCAGGAGTACCACGCCATTAACCGGATTCGTATACTTCGGTGGGTGCACTTCACCCCAACCAACGATATAGAAATTCACGGCTTCTGTGACGCGTCCGAAAAAGCCTACGCGGCTAGGGTTTACGTGCGAGCTAAGATCAATGGCAGGATCAACGTCAGTCTACTCATGGCAAAAACTGGCACCAGTGAAAACAATTTCATTACCAAGATTGGAGTTATGCGGTGCCGTCTTACTGGCTGAGACTTTGGAAACTGTGATGGAGAACCTGAACTTAGGCACATTTAACATTCACCTATGGACAGATTCGACCATCGTCTTAGCATGGATTCGAAAACCCCCTTATTCCTGGTCAACATTTGTAGCTCACAGGGTGACAAAAATCGTGGAGAAGGTAGGAACTAAAGCTTGGCATCATGTGGAGTCCGCATCAAATCCAGCGGACTTAGCCAGCAGAGGACTTCCAGCCACGGACCTAGTCGACAACTCTTTGTGGTGGTAGGGATCTTCTTGGCTGCAAGAAAGCAAAGCGAAATGGCCATCTCAAGGCGAACAGGAGTACCACACAAACATCGAAGAAAAACGATTACAAGTGCATGCAGCAACAAACATCAACAATAGCGAGGATATTCTTGATCGGTTTTCCGATCTATCAAGGGCGTTGCGGGTAATCTCCTACATTATAAGATTCTCGAATAGAACTCATCCAAAAGCTAAAACGTCCTTTAAAGCAGAGTCGCACCAGATTTCGCCGGACGAAATCAAAGCTACGACTAGCCGCCTCATAAGGATATCCCAAACCAACCACTATGCCGAAGAAATAGGCACTCTGAGAACTAGGAAACCCATCGCGACCAAAAGCGAGATCCTCTCTCTGGACCCCTTTATCGACGAAGATAATGTCCTACGGGTGGGGGGTCGTCTCAACTCATCCAGGGACGTTCCCGTCGACGAGCGTCACCCGATAATCCTCCCTTATACCTGCCGACTCACCCATCTCCTAGTCCAGTTTGTCCACACCATTTCCATACATGGCGGAAACCAACTCATGCTGCGGCTCCTACGCACGCTGTATTGGATACCTCGGGTCAAAAACATGATTCGATCCATCATTCACAACTGCAAGGCCTGTACGCTATTCCGCAAATGATCTCCGACGCAACTCATGGGAATTCTCCCTGCGGAACGTTCTACCTTTTCTCGGGCATTTACCAACACCGGGGTGGATTTTGCCGGACCGTTTGACATTAACTCTTACAGAGGACGAGGATGCCGCATGTCTAAGAGTTACGTCTGCCTATTCGTCTGTTTTGCGACTAAGGCGATCCACTTAGAGGTGACTAGCGACCTCAGCACCGCCGCGTTTCTATCAGCATTTAGTCGGTTTGTCGCCAGGCGATAATGCCTGAAAAACCTCTATTCCGACAACGGGACGAACTTTATCGGTGCGTCGAAGGCTCTCCGCTCAGAGTTCAAGGCATTTCTCGTTGGTGCGCGCGACCAAACCCTCTCTAAATATGCCCACCAAACCCTGACATGACATTTCATACCAGCAGCTGCTCCTCATATGAGCGGGCTGCGGGAAGCGGGAGTCAAGAGTTTCAAAACTCATTTCAAAAAGATCGCATCAGTTCACAAATTTACTCTCGAGGAGTTTAGCACCCTCCTGTGTAGTATTGAATCCTGTCTCAACTCCCGACCCCTAAGCCCATCTTCAAATGACCCGTCCAACCTGGATCCACTTACCCCCGGCCATTCAAACAAAACTTCCCAAAAACCCTCTGTTTGGGCCCATCTCTTAATAGCGTCTGCTCTCAGTTCTATCGGAACGAGACACGCCTAGCCAAGACACCGGCCCTACAGACGGAATACAATAGGGTACTGACAGAATATGTCACGTTAGGACACACGTCCAAGGTGCACACCGTAGTACCACCACAAGCAACTGTCGAGGCATCGCTGCCAATCGCAGCGCCCATCTTGTGAAACAGTATGTACGTTGATGACGTCCTTGCAGGGGGCATAGCATCGAGGCAGCAATCAATGCTCGCGATGAAATCACAGCTGCATTAAAATCAGCAGGATTCCGTCTGCGAAAATGGACCTCTAATTGCAGTAGGATACTACAGGGAATACCCAAACCTCACAGGCTTACGGAAGACTTTCTGGAGTTCGAGGACGCGAGCATGGTAAAGACCCTAGGCATCCGTTGGAACGCGCATTCCTACTACTTTTATTTCACAGCGAAACCAATCGAAAACCAGGACATCTTAACAAAGAGAGCGATCCTATCTGCCATCACCAAACTCTTCGACCCTTTAGGCTGGCTCGCCCTAGTTATCATCGTAGCTAAGATATTAATGCAGAACATTTGGCTGGAGGAGACGGATTGGGATGAACCGGTATCCACAATCACTCTAAATCGGTGCAAACCTTTATGCAGGAGTACCCCGCCATTAACCGGATTTGTATACTCTGGTGGGTGCACTTCACCCCAACCAACGATATAGAAATTCACGGCTTCTGTGACGCGTCCGAAAAAGCCTACGCGGCTAGGGTTTACGTGCGAGCTAAGATCAATGACAGGATCAACGTCAGTCTACTCATGGCAAAAACTGGCACCAGTGAAAACAATTTCATTACCAAGATTGGAGTTATGCGGTGCCGTCTTACTGGCTGAGACTTTGGAAACTGTGATGGAGAACCTGAACTTAGGCACATTTAACATTCACCTATGGACAGATTCGACCATCGTCTTAGCATGGATTCGAAAACCCCCTTATTCCTGGTCAACATTTGTAGCTCACAGGGTGACAAAAATCGTGGAGAAGGTAGGAACTAAAGCTTGGCATCATGTCGAGTCCGCATCAAATCCAGCGGACTTAGCCAGCAGAGGACTTCCAGCCACGGACCTAGTCGACAACTCTTTGTGGTGGTAGGGATCTTCTTGGCTGCAAGAAGGCAAAGCGAAATGGCCATCTCAAGGCGAACAGGAGTACCACACAAACATCGAAGAAAAACGATTACAAGTGCATGCAGCAACAAACATCAATAATAGCGAGGATATTCTTGATCGGTTTTCCGATCTATCAAGGGCGTTGCGGGTAATCTCCTACATTATAAGATTCTCGAATAGAACTCATCCAAAAGCTAAAACGTCCTTTAAAGCAGAGTCGCACCAGATTTCGCCAGACGAAATCAAGGCTACGACTAGCCGCCTAATAAGGATATCCCAAACCAACCACTAGGCCGAAGAAATAGGCACTCTGAGAACTAGGAAACCCATCGCGACCAAAAGCGAGATCCTCTCTCTAGACCCCTTTATCGACGAAGATAATGTCCTTCGGGTGGGGGGTCATCTCAACGCATCCAGGGACGTTCCCGTCGACGAGCGTCACCCGATAATCCTCCCTTATACCTGCCGACTCACCCATCTCCTAGTCCAGTTTGTCCACACCATTTCCATACATGGCGGAAACCAACTCATGCTGCGGCTCCTACGCACGCAGTATTGGATACCTCGGGTCAAAAACATGATTCGATCCATCATTCACAACTGCAAGGCCTGTACGCTATTCCGCAAATGATCCCCGACGCAACTCATAGGAATTCTCCCTGCGGAACGTTCTACCTTTTCTCGAGCATTTACCAACACCGGGGTGGATTTTGCCGGACCGTTTGACATCAAGTCTTACATAGGACGAGGATGCCGCATGTCTAAGAGTTACGTCTGCCTATTCGTCTGTTTTGCGACTAAGGCGATCAACTTAGAGGTGACTAGCGACCTCAGCACCGCCGCGTTTCTAGCAGCATTTAGTCGTTTTGTCGCCAGGCGAGAATGCCTGAAAAACCTCTATTCCGACAACGGGACGAACTTTATCGGTGCGTCGAGGGCTCTCCGCTCAGAGTTAAAGGCATTCCTCGTTGGTGCGCGCGACCAAACCCTCTCTAAATATGCCCACCAAACCCTGACATGGCATTTCATACCAGCCGCTGCTCCTCATATGGGCGGGCTGTGGGAAGCGGGAGTCAAGAGTTTCAAAACTCATTTCAAAAAGATCGTATCAGTTCACAAATTTACTCTCGAGGAGTTTAGCACCCTCCTGTGTAGTATTGAATCCTGTCTCAACTCCCGACTCCTAAGCCCATCTTCAAATGACCGGTCCAACCTGGATACACATACCCCCGGACACTTCCTACTCGGGGGCCATCTACTAGCGCCACCCGAGATTGACGTCAGCGAGAATCGCGCTTCACTCGTCAATCGATGGGAGAAACTTAAGGCGCTGCATCAAACCTTTTGCAAACGGTGGAAAATTGAGTATCTCACCGAATTTCAGAAGCGCGTTAAGTGGAAGCATCCACAATCAAACCCCAAACCGGGGGACCTAGTCGTCATTAACGAGGATAATCTGCCCCCTAACGAATGGAGGCTAGGTCGGATAGCCAACCCTCACTATGGCCCCGATAACCGAGTTCGAGTCGTCGAACTGGATACGGCAAGGGGACAAACCACCAGACCAATAACGAAATTGGTCCTACTACCACCCTCCAGTGAGGGTGAGGGAGACTTGTAACTCTTGCCCGTTATAACAAATCACGTAACCCAGCTCTCATGCACCCCGAACGAGACCAACAACCCGCTTAACCCAGCTCTCGTTCACCGCGAACGAGGCCAACGACCGGTATAACCAAGCCTAACGCTGATCCAATATTTGTTACAGCATACAATTATCGTTTCTGATTCATATCTCATACAAAATAAGATCTTCAAAGAGAAGTAAAATTTCAACAAGTAGAATGGTCATTATTCAGTCAACCAAGATAAGCCGAAAAGATTCGAAAAGCTGAATGAAAAATGATTCAAATTTTTGATCACCTAAAGTAAACATATTTGAGTCAAATATGATTCCAAAAGATAATTGAAAAACTATATTTAGGTTCTGATCATCAAAGTATTCATATGGTTCATTGGTTATATCTTTGTTCAATCAACTCATTATTTAATCAGAAAGAGTAACCAAATTGCATCGAGATGTAGAGAAATTCATAAAGGTTTACTGATGGTTTGGTTGGCGCAAACGCGGATTGAGAAAAAAAGGGAGGGAACAGCCACGGGTTTCAATCTAAAAATTGATTACAGTTAAAACCCATACAATTACACAAGCCCCTTTTTGAAATCCTAACATACAACCTAAGTACTCACTTCAAAACTAAATATAATATAAATTACAATAACAAACGTGAATATTAGCTCACCTCTTACCACACATGCCAGGGCACCGTTATGGTGGAGGCCGTCATATTGCCCACTGGGATTGCATATGCAAGAGATGAAGCGGCAGTTCTGGTATTGCCTTCCAAACTTAGGGCTGCATCTATTTCGACGGCCATCTCTTGCCAACGTGCAGTGTATGTACTTCGCTACCTAAATTTTACGCAAATATAATTTCCAATATTCCAGACAATAAATCTAAGAAATTAGACGAATTATCTCATACCTTCAGTTGACCCAACTGCCGATTTTCTGTACCGATCCAGTATCCCGTATGAAGGGGTGGTGCCAGAGCCCATGGAGTAAATATAAGATTTCTATACGAGCAATGGTTTTACTAGTACCCTCATCTAATTTCTTATTCTTCAGATTTAGTTATAATAATAAAAATAATAATCAACGTTTCAAGTGGACTACGACAATACTAGGCTATTAGCGCGAAAGGTCACGCATTCATATAGCTCGTCTGTTGTGCCAGTCAGCAAAGCGAATATAAATATGGATACCAGCGATCAAATTGCGCTCTGATCACCATTACCATTGTTAGTGGCGTCATTGCAATAGGCAATACCGTCATCAAAATAACAAGTATTGATCAAAGCTGCGGCAACTGAACCACCACTACCAAAAGATTCGTCCTGCTAATAGCCGCGATTCATGTAATAAATTGACCGCATCAAGTCGAAGTGGTATGTTCAACACGAAACGGAAGATAAAGCCGTTGGAACACGTCATATATTACCCGGATTATGCTGGCCAGCACCCGAAACAGTGACATGGATCGTGATATTCAGTCTACAAGAGAGGAACAAGCCAATCTAGATAATGTTCTTATCGGTATAGGCTGGAACAGCGACAGAAATGGATTGGATGAGAAATTTTGGATTATTAGCTGAATCTAATGTAGTTCACATAGTCACGAAGACATCTTGATAAGGAATGCGAGCGAAACTGAAACATTCCCGGCACCAATGGCAATTAATTGGCCCACGGTTTTTTTCGTGATTATGATTTCAACGCGCACAAGGTTAAATTTTAAAAATATATATATTTTTCTTAAGTGTAATATGAGAGATATAATTACAGGTTTTGTTATAAAAAAAAAAATAAAAACAATTAAACTAAACGCCATAAACATAACTTAAAATCATGCAGTTTGCTTCTATCGCCCAAACTGTCTAATTACCACTTGCGTTCATTTGTTCGAATTAATTATTGAATCAATTAATTTGTCATATAACTCTGAACGCAGTGATATTTTATATAATTTTGATGATTGATATTTTGTCTAGACAGCCTGCAATAGAGCAACGTTTGCATGTCGCACTACATTTGCAATTTTTCTGTAAATTGCTCGTAAATGATCACGAGTGTAGTGTGAATACCATTGCATTGTTGATGTCCAGTGGTTGCTGTTAAAACCAGTTGGTAATTTTGAATTATCTTTCAGCAAATGTAAAGCTAAAAATCGGGATGCAGCGCCAATCTCTGATAGCCTATATGATGCTAAATCGTATTCTATCGATGTTAATTCGAGGAAATATGGCCATTGCATGATGGTTATCTTTCACTTTGGCTGCTTTGGAAAAACGACTCAAGATATGTATTGGCAATGGACGCGACACATTGCAGTCAAGCGTTTTGAATGTTTTTAATTCCATTTGTATAATTTGCTTTGCAGTATAGGTATTGTCGGTTACGTACACAAAATCTCAATTGATGGTGGCACTAATTCGTCATCTTATGCTGCAAGGAATAGTGCAGTAACGCCAACTAATTGCAAATTCTTACGACGGGGACCTAGTCGACCTTTGTATAATTTGCTTTTAATCCAGTCTCTCTTCGATTGTTTTCATTCGTTATTATTGTGTGGGAACTCTACACACCACTGTCACGGGTGGCAGCACTATTTCGGAGTTGGTACTTTTTCTTATTCCTTTTTGTTACTACAATCGTATTCAGTAAGAACACTTTTTATATTTCGTTCCCAAGCATTAACATTCTAGAACTTCTGAAATTAACACGCATAATCTTTGTATTAGTTTTAAGTTTGATTTTTTTGATAGATAAACGTACAGCTTGAAGTTGTATGCACGTTTAATTAGATGTGGAAATTATTTATCCGCACAGAATTGGTGACCAGTGTTGCCAGGTTAGCCTTTTCGAGGCTAGATTTAGCCTTTTTTTTTGCCTTTAGCCTCGAAATTTTGTGTTTAGCTTCGTGACTTTTTTTTAGCCTTTTTTACTCCGAATGTATTTTAAACAATTTCTAAAATAAAATAATTTCAATAGTTCTTGTGAGCACCTAATAAATACCTAATAATATGAGTTCTCTACAAAAGATTAAATCTTTTTCTGCTGAAAATTCGTTGAAAATTTCAGCCAGATGGATTTTCTTACTTTGAAAAAGAGAAGTATAGTTATTCTTCAAGTCAAATAGCATTACTAGAGCTGCAGTGGCGAAAACTTATAACTAAATAAAAAAATAAATGTAAGGCGCGATAACCTCCGAAGAGATATAAGGCCGAGCTTCTCTTCCAATTTGCGTCGTGCTCCTCTTGATTTTCCCTACAAATTGGCCGGACGGGACCGACATGTTTTATGCCGACTCCGAACGGCATCTGCAAGGCAGGTGAGTTTTCACTGAGAGCTTTTCATGGCAGAAATACACTCGTAGCGCTTGCCAGTCACTGCCGAGGGGCGACCCCGCTTAGAAAAATTTTAACTATATTATAACTATACAATGGAAAAATGTACACTCCGCCATGTAATTTTGGTCGGAAGTCCGAGAACATAAAAATGCATTAAACGAACCTCCTTTTTTAGAACTTGCCGAATTCATTTTTAGTTTTTTAGTATTACCACTCAGTAACGCGGAGGTTGAAAGAGTTTTTAGTGGCATGAAAATTCTGAAAACTAAATTAAGGAACAAACTAAAAATTAAAATGCTTAATGCGCTGCTTAATATTAGATGCTCGTTAAAACGCTTATCTAAATGTTGTAATGACTTTGAAATTACCTATGATCTTATATCTATGGTAAATAGCGAAACTTTATACCCAGACATAAGCTCTTCTGATTCTTCAGATGGGGAATATTTTATATAAATAATTATTTTGTAATATTTTTTTATGTATATACACATATGCAATCATTTAAAGTAATTCCATGTGCTAGTCAAAGAAAATGTGCCTGATATGTTTTGAAACAGGAAGTTATGCTTAAGTTAGGTTTATAAGTTTTTATTTACAAATGTGTAAACTAAAATATAAAAAAAATTTTATGAATTGACCAAAAAATTTCTGGCCTTTTTTAGCTTCTTTTTTTTCTAAATTTAGCCTTTTCTAACCTTTTTTTTGCTAATCTAGCTTCTTTTTTTGCATCACCTGGCAACACTGTTGGTGACCCCTTCAATTTTAATAAATATACCAATAATTTCTCAGCAAACTCAATATGAGCACTGATGCAACAGAAGGCCAGAACGATAACGCTGGTTTGCAAAGTGGAGCTAGCACCGATGAATTTTTTGAAGCGGTTGGTAATCAAGAACTGGCGACACACATAGATGAGTTCGAGCGACTTGATTTACCTCCATTTTGGACGCAAAAAGTGCAGCTGTGGTTTGCCGCTATCGAGGCACAGTTCCAGCTCAGGAGAATCACTTCCGATGCAACGAAATATTACGCGGTAGTCAGCCGTCTTGATCAAGATGCACTTATCATCGTAGAGGGTGTTATTACAAACCCTCCCCAAACCGACAAGTATAATACACTTAAACAAGTTCTAGTGATCCATTATAGTATTTCACAGGAACGTAAATTCAAAATGCTTCTATCTGGTCTTGATTTTGGCGAGCGACGTCCATCGGAACTACTTTCAGAAACCAATCGACTGGGCGGAAACAAACCAGATACTACGTTCGTCCGCACAATTTTCTCGATCGACTCCCATCGTAGGTACAATTAGCACTAGCTGCCTCTAATGAACCTGATAACGCCACACTCGCACTGATGGCAAATCGGCTAATAGAAATTCAGCGCTATTGCGACAATCGGTACGTTATGCCAGTCACACATACAGCTGATAACACAAGCAACAGTTTACTAGAACAAATCAACAAATAAGCCAAGCAGGTTGAAAAATTAACAATGGCAACTGCGTTCGGAGAAGAAGGTAGACAGAACAAGTCCTCCAACAAGGCGCCCAACACACCTCGAAGCCCGAACCCAAACAGCTCACCACCTTCCACCTGCTTTTATCATCGCAGGTTCGGGATACGTGCCAATAGATGTACACAACCATGCATATTTTCACAGAATCAGGGAAACGCAAGCCGCCTTAGTAGTTTCGGCGACCACTGGCGGCAAACCAACACCCCGCCGACTATTCATTTACGACCTTAAAACAGGCACAAAATACCTCGTCGATACTGGCGCGGATATTTCAGTCACTCCCCCTCCTCGTCAGGGCAGACTAACCTCAACCCAACTTCGACTGCAGGCTGCCAACGGCACTGTCATCGAAACATATGGCCAGAAGGAGCTGACTCTCAATATTGGGCTCCGTCGACCAATTCATTGGATTTTTTGTATGGCTAACGTACCATACCCAATCATCGGTGCAGACCTAATTCACGAACACGGACTAATAGTCGACCTCAAACGGGGGTGCATCATAGACCCCAACTCGGATTCTCGCAGCACAGGTGCATACGCAACAGCACCAATCACAGCGATAACGACCCTCAATAAACCGAGAAAATTCACAAACATCCTCACAGAATTTCCGGAATTACTCGATAACCCATCGAACCGTGCGGCCACCAAGCACTCGATAAAGCATTATATACCAACCACCGGACCACCCTGCGTCCAACGTGTACGCCAGCTGTGCCCCGAACGCTTCAAAGTTGCTAAAGAAGAGTTTCAGATTTTGGTCGACCTAGGCCACGCCAGACCATCCAATAGCCCCTGGGACAGTCCACTCCATATGGCTCGGAAAAATAATGGAGAGTGGCGACCATGCGGAGATTACCGAAGGCTAAATGAGCAGACCAAAGCAGACCGTTATCCGATCTCACTTTTGCATGACTATACCACTCTCCTCGCTGAAAAAAAAAAAATGTTTCCCTCAACTGATCTCCGGCGTGCTTTCCACCATATACCAGTAGCAGAAGAAGACATCCCCAAGACAGCTGTAATCATCCCGTTTGGCTTGTTTGAGTTCGTCAGTATGCCATTCGGTATCCGTAACGCAACCCAGTCGTTTCAACGCTTCATAAATGAAGCACTATCCGGATTGGACTTCGTATATGCTTACATCGACGACCTGCTAATTGCCTCAAACGATGAAAAACAGCACGAGCAACACCTCCGCTTGGTATTCCAACGACTGAGTCAGTTTGGCCTTTGCATTAACGCAGATAAATGCATACTGGGTTCAACCGTTGTCCATTTTCTGGGATACCGTATTACAGCACAGGGCTCAGCACCGTTGCCAGATCGAGTCAAATCACTACGCGATTTTCCTAAGCCGAAGACAATCGTCGATCTGAGAAGATTCATAGGAGAAATCAATTTTTATCGACGCCACATTAAAAACACCGCTAACGTCTTGGCGCCACTCAGCGAGTTCTTAAAAGAGTCGAAGAAAAATGACCGAAGACCGGTGCCATGGACAGACGCTTCCGAAAAAGCTTTTGCTGCGATCAAAGAGCAACTTGCAACCGCAACGCTTTTATCGCATCCGTTACCCACTGCTCATATTCGAATCACTTGCGACGCATCCAGTAGAGCAATAGGAGCAGTTCTTGAACAAAATCACACCAACACCTGGCAACCGCTCGGCTTCTTCTACAAGAAACTATCGCCTTCGCAACAAAATTACAGTACGTATGACAGGGAGTTAACAGCAATCTACGAGGCAATAAAAAATTTCCGCCATTGGATTGAAGGACGCGAATTCGTTGTAAGAACCGACCATAAACCGCTGATCTACGCTTTCCGCCAAAATTCAAACAAGTCGTCACCACGCCAGATCAGGCAGTTGGGATTTATAAGCCAACTACTAATATTCAACACATCTCCGGCTCCGGCAACCATGTAGCAGATACTTTCTCACGTGTTGAAACCATACATCTTCACGAAATAATCAACTACGAATTGTCGCGCGAACAAGAATCAGATGACGAACTGCAACAGCTGCTAATTCGCAATGAAACTTCACTCAAGCTCCAAACCCTCACTTTCGGTTTCGGTCGACTCATAGTATACTGCGACGTTTCTACAAACAACATCAGACCGTTCATACCTCTTCAGTTACGCCGCAAAATCTACGAGGCGTTACATAATCTAGCTCACCCTAGTGGCTGAGCCACAGTCAAAATCATAGCGCAGCGATGCGTATGGCCGTCAATAAACAAAGATGTTTTGCAGTGGGCCCGCGATTGCCTTCCACGTCAACGCCCCAAAGTAGGCCGCCACACTCATGTAGCACCCACGTCATTCCCCGACCCTGCCGAAAGATTTGATCACGTTCATTTGGACCTGGTCGGCCCCTTACCAGAGTCTCAGGGTTTAAGGTATTGCATGACTATGATTGACCGGTTCACCAAATGGCCTGAGGCAGTCCCAATCAAAGATAATACGGCGAACACGGTCGCCAAAGTGTTTTTCTCACACTGGATTCCCCGCTTCGGATGCCCGAATCTGCTCACGACTGACCAAGGTATGCAATTTGGAAGTGCCCTATTCACAGCCCTTGCACGTTTGGTTGGCGGCAAGCGAATCAGAACTACAGCGTATCACCCAGCGGCGAACGGGTTAGTGGAATAATGGCATCGAACTCTGAAGGCATCCATCATGTGCCTCCAGATAACACAATGGACAAAAGCATTACCTTCGGTTTTGCTAGGTTTGAGAACATGTTATAAAGAAGACCTTAAGGCGTCACCAGCGGAATACCTCTATGGAACGACGCTTCGTGTGCCGGGCGAGTTCTTCATCAATGGAGATTCACCAGTCGACCGGAATTCGTTTCTCGAAGATTTTTGCACACATACGCGGAAAATCAGACCGGCCCCTACAACACATCACTGTCACCAAAAAAACCTTCTGTCGCAAGGATTTGTTGACGTGTATACACGTCTTTTTAAGAATCGACGCAACCAAACGACCACTCGACCAGCCACACTCGGGTCCGCATAAAATTTTAAAAAGGATTGACGAACGAGTTTTCACGATCGACATCAACGGCAGAGAAATAAACGTTAACATTGAACGACTGAAACCAGCACATTTGGCAAACGACGATGTCTTTGGCAATACCTCACATAGACGGGTGTACAACCAGCCAAATTCATTTTAGCAACCGGCCACATCAACAAGCCTGCAATTGCAGTGTTTAACAGCCACACCGTAGTTCCGTTCCGGAGGTTAAATTCGACTTTGAACCAGCTCAAGCTATCATTTGGGGGGAGTAGTGTGGGAACTCTACACACTACTGTCACGGGTGGCAGCACTATTTCGGAGTTGGTACTTTTTCTTCTTCCTTTTTGTTACTACAATCGTATTCAGTAAGAACACCTTTTATATTTCGTTCCCAAGCATTAACATTCTAGAACTTTTTAAATTAACACGCATAAATTTTGTATTAGTTTTGAGTTTGATTTGTTTGATAGATAAACATACAGCTTGAAGTTGTATGCACGTTTAATTAGATGTGGAAATTATTTATCCCCACAATTGTTTTACTAGGCAATGTTAAAGGTTGCCAAGCGACAACTACATATGCATAATCCAATGCTGATGTTGCCGTTACAGCGAATTGTACTGTGTCGCGCTTCTGGCCACATTCAACCATAACCGTAACGTTGCCTCGTCACAAACCAATATCATGTTCTCCCCGGGTACATCATGACCAAATAGCACACGCAATGCTATGTATCATACACCATACCTACACATTAAATTTTACTCGGCGTCATATTTCTTCCAAAGTCCCGTCGAGACATTGTAGGTGCCATCGGATTGAGCAACTTCTCCACCCCTTGAAAATACCATATCATCTCGTGCCTTGTCCTCATTCAGAGCGGTGTTTTGGGGCTTCACGTATCGTGAGTTGCCTCGCCCCAAGGCTTTGGTGATGTTGGGAAGGCACGTCGTGCCACGCCTGAGAGCACTGAAATAAAAAAAATATAAAAATCAATTAATTCTTTATTGGTTGGAAAATTATGACGGTAAAATAAGATATTTTTTTGCGCACACATACCTTTGCAGTACAACTGACTACGAGTAAATATGCCAGCACGATCACCACGCCCCCATCGCGAAGGCTCGTAGCTTATGCAATTTCCAGTAGCAACATACCCAACATCTTAGTCCATGGGTTAGTCTCAGGATCCTTGTCCATGGTGTACCGTAGCACTTGTAAAAAAAGGGTTTCATTCATGTTAGCACATCGAGTCCATTTGTGTGTTATGGGATTTTAACATTCAACATCACTCATAACGTCCGCCATTGTCAGTGGATTTTGAACGTTTTGCCCGTATAGCAAGATGTGATTAAGAGCTCAAAGGTATCGCTGTTGATATTGCGGATTTCGATAAGGGGACAAATCCCGCCATCGTTAAGAGTTCGTGTTAAAATCATCGCTTACCGCCGACAGAATTAGGCGATGAGTTGTAAATAAAGAAGAGAGACATATTAGTTTGTGGGGCACATCCCCTAAATTCTGGTCGTCAGTGTTAACATCTTTGAAACCAAAGGTTAGGTTACATGCAGCCATCGCCATTGTCTCTTTGGAAGGACCTTTGCAAAATAACCAAGAATCGCTAGAAACAAATGAAATAAGAATAAGCACCAAAGGCCCTCGCAGCCAGCGTGCTAAAAACTGTTAGGGTAATATTGAATAGTGCTCCCACTAATAATAAATTAATAAAAGAGATTGTGGCGCATAGAACATCGTGGATCAGCGCTTTGCTCAACATCAGGTGCAAGCAAAATCCAGCCAAAGAAATCTGAAACAAAATAAGAAAAATAAAATTAGTAGAGCGGCGAAAATTAACCAAAAAGACCATACTTACCAAACCACATTATACGCTTTCAACTTGAAAATACATTCAGAAAATGTATGTATCCACATTTCCATGAATGACATTTTATTAATGAACAGCACAAGGTTGCCACTCTGCCACATTTTTAACTTAAGCCGGGAACACAGTCCGCGCGATCCCATGGGAACACAATTCGGATCCGTGAGATCCAAACACCCGAGTGTTAGCACGCGAACAAAAACCAAAATACATATACAAACGCGAAAATATAGACCGAAATAAAAAAGCGCGCTCTGGTTTATAATGGGTTTCCTTTAATCAAAAAAAAAAAACAAAAAACCATGAAAAAAAAATAAAATAGTTATTCTCCTTAAATCATTTTCGATTATTATTTTCATTAGGAAAAGTTAAGCTTTCGTCTAATCTCAAACTTAGCTTTAGACTGTTTCTTAAACTGTAAAGAAATAACTTTCTTATAATTTCCAAGCCTTTTCAAGTTTTATCAGCCCAAACTTAACTGTGGAAAAGCCAATTGGAGACTACGATACAACTTTCAAGATTAATAAAATAATTAAATGAAGGTTCAGAAATTTTTATGAAATAGTAATTCAACAAAATAAACTTTATGGAAAAAAACCCACAAAAAAAAATTAAAACTTCCAGAAGTAATTATCAGAGCTCAGGTCGCGTCAGAACTCACACGTGAATGTCCTCAAACACTTCCGCGACATGACCATTAGGCATCGTTACCCTGCCAAATTGGCAGCTTCGCACAGCTTTTCTCACTCCAATGAGTGGAAGAGTTAGCAGCTGACAGCGTTTTGTCTGCATTATGCAACCACCAAAAAATATAGTTGGTCTGTAGCCTATTTTCAATAATTTTTATTTTTCACTCTTTTGATTGTTTCAATATCAGAATTTTCATTCTGATGAAAATATTTTCAAAATTAAAGATACTTTTAGGCGTATCTCAATAAAATTTTACTAAACCTGACAGCGAGTGTAGGTTTTACGTGAGTACCTGTCTTCGAAGACCTAACCTCACGTATGTACCAAGTACACAGGTCAAAACAGGTCTGACCAGCCCCCAAGGCTCGCTTACCTTGGTACCAATCGATAATGTAAGTGGACACATCATCACCTTGGTGTGGTTGGAGGCCTATCTAACACCTCTTCCGTTCTATGGGTCATGGCACCCGGTTGCAATGCAACTCCACATTCGAGCTGACCAACTCTTACCTTATTCGGATATCAACCACAGCCACCACGATGCTCCCAAAGGGGCCAACCGCAAACGAACAGAAACGGAGCAAGCTCCGCGGACTATCTGTTCCCCGTGGTACCACTTTGGTCTTGGTATGACTTTCGCAGCCGAAGTCACTTCCGGTTGAGTATCAACCTACTCCGGACCGGCCGCCTAGGGGTGAGGTGGGGTTAGAATCCCCCCCCACGAACACACACACAAATTAACCACCACCATCACCACCACGTCTCCTCCGTCTAAACACCTCCAAAGCATATCTATTGAGCAAATCAATAGTCCCATACAGCCCCACACACACACCCCTCCGTTTCGCTCAAGCTCCTCTTATACAAGAATGCATTAAGAGGACCATGACCCGTAAGCAGAAAACCCAGGCTCAAATTAAATCTGAAGTCTGGATTTTCCGCCACAAATGAAACGTCCCGGATGTACCCGTACGTTACCCTGCCGTTGGGACTATTGTCCCAGCGCTCCTGCCACTTCCCTCAACCACTACACGTCATTATATCGGCTGAATAACTTAATCAGATTATTCATTCCAAATGAACCCTTTGTGCCGAGTACGCCAACCACAATCTAAGCCAATTAAGCTCCCCGTACTTGGTCATGCGCCACCCAACCCCCTGGAGTTTAAAACATATAGTAACCAATTCCCGTTTCAGAACGACGGGCTTCTCGGTCAAACGCAACAAGACGGAGCAACGCGTTGACTCCTTCACCGTCTCCTGCCGGTTGTGCCATAAGAATCACGGCATACAACTATGCCCACTTTACAGGGGAATGTCGGCAGAAGAACACCTCCGGGCCGTCCGTATACACCGGAACTGCCCCAATTGCCTATCGCCGTTTCATCGGTTGGAAATATGCCCTAGCAGCGACCGGTGCCACCGTTGCCGAGAACCACACCACACTACGCTGCATATTGGAGGATGAGCAACCGCAGCCACGCCCTACCTACCACGACGATCACGACGAGGAAGCAAGTGCCGACGAGGTGCTCTCTATTCACATAACGGAAGGTACCCGATCATGGGCACAACAGGTAGCAGATGAGGAGGAAGAAATACAAGAGATATCCAGAGGTGCAGCAGCTTTCGCTATCGCCCCAGCTCCCACGGTAAAGCACGATCCTTTCGACCGCTGCTACAACACGGAAAAAGGACAGCGGTCCCAGACCGGAAACGCGACCAGGTGCGAAAGAAACACGGAGAAGGCGCGGAGATACGTCCTTTCCGCCCATCGCACCGCAATGCCAGTGGGCGACGGGGCGGCGCGGAGCCGCGTCCGTTCCGCTCAACCCGACGCTCCACTCACAGAGCGGCCCGTATCCACCACGCCAGGAAGGTACTACCACGACTCTGGTCCCAACCGGCTTCCGAACAGGGAGACTACAGGCAACCAACGACGCGATGACGATTACCCGATCATTTATAGCTATTGCCCCTACCGCGATCATTTGAATAGAAGTAGGGGGTCGCCTCTATTTGGTGCGCGCCCTCCTTGATCCCTGCGCGCCGACGTCCATGATAGCTGCGCACTTAGCCAACGACCTCCAGCTCGAGCGGCTTAACATGGCCAGACTTACGAAGGGTACCTTAGTGTTACGCGGGAAGTATGGAATTACGGATAGGATCACGACCCAGGCTACCGTGGTAGCACGACATACGCGTCTGAGCCCAACCGCAACGATTAACTCCTCGATCGCCTCTTCATTTCAGTTCATGAAACTCGCTAACCCGACGTTTTATCGATCCGCGCCGGTGCTGGTAACACTTGGTGCCGACGTCTACGCCACCATCATGGTCAGTCGCACAACCCCGGCTACGGTCAACGGGCTTCTCATGCAGCCCACTGTCTTCGGACAGGTAATATCCGGAGCTTTCCAGCAATAATTTTCTGGCATCACTCATTTACAGTTATTGTAATTTCCTACCAATTTCAAAAGTACATCTAATTAACCAGGTGCATCAAAACCAAGCAACCCCACGTACATGAACACTAACTTTTCCTTTTTATTCACATCTCCGCCCAGAATTTTGGAATTTTAAATTATTTAAGTTATCACGGCTTGGGACGGTTGCTGGCGTACTCATCAGTTTTTTTTGTTCTTTCGAGTTGCTCGTTGCAAGGGGGCCGGCATGTTTAGGCCCCCAGCCTAAATATTCGCTACAACCCTAATGCAAATTTTTGACAATATTATTATTTACCGGTAACGGCCCACCCCTGCCGAGCGCTAACTTCAAAGGGAAAAAACTCGACGAAAGTTAGCTATCGGCAGGTGGTGCGGACCTTTTTTCGTTTTAAACTCTTTCTTCTGTTTTAGAACGTTCGAGCGCCAGCAGCTATCTCACAGGTGAGTTATTCGACCAAATATCCATTTCATATATTTTTACCTTAGTGATTTGAGAGTGTCATTTTAATTAATATTAAGAATTTGAGATTGTCATTTAATTAATATTCGCATTAATAATTCTCATACATGTTAACTTGCCAAGTGCATTGCGAATTGTGCAGTGAATTAATTTCATAACTTTATCATTTCATTACTCTCGGCAAATAAATCACTTTCATAAGTTGGAGTTTGCCAATTGTAGTGTGAATTAATTATTCTATCTAGTGCCTCTAATATTTCATTTCCATTGTTTACAAAGTGAATAAATATTGTTATATACTCGCCACTAATTCTTTTTATTCTTTTTCTTTTATTTGCGTGCGATCGCACCCCACGACCCGGGTGCCACATTCCCCCCGCAAACAGTTGATGATCAAACTTGCTTCCTGCAAGATAAAGTCGGCTGGCTTTTAGATTACTACGTCCCCTTAAAAACTAAATTAGTTAATCGGTGCATTAAGCCTTGGTTTAATACTAGTATTAAAAATTTAATAGATGTTCGGAATAAGGCCTATTTTCGGTGGAAGAGGTATCGTAGTTTAGAAACACACAATTTAAATCGGCTCGAATCATCGTAACTAAAGCAATTAATAGTGCCAAAACTCTGTTTTATAAGGTCAAGTTTAGCCAGGCAATAAACTCGCGTCAAACATGGAATAAGATAAGGGAAATTGGCTTGGGAAAACCCAGAGAAAGAGCACCTGTTCTTGCTGACTTAGACGAAATGAACAAACATTTTACTTGTTTGCCTGTATCTAACCCTCGTATATGTTCTGATAGCTATTGTGATCGTGTAAATATTCATGTCAGTCCTTTAGAACTTGTGTAAGTTGACGAATGTGATATTGTACAAGCCATCCTTTCGGTTAAGTCTAACGCCATTGGCTTTGATGAAATCAGTGCGAAGTTTTTAAAAATAATACTGCCTAAGATTCTGCCATATGTGACCTACTTAGTTAACTCTATACTAACAAAATCTGTTTTCCCGAAATGCTGGAAAGTTGCCAAGATTATTCCTGCACTCAAGAAAAATAATGAGTACAGACCCATTGCTATCTTACCTTTTCTCTCTAAAGTTGTCGATCGCATTTTGCATAGGCAAATAATGTCATTTGTGCATGATAACAAACTCATTACTAACCATCAGTCCGGTTTCAGACCGAAACGAAGTTGCACTTCGGCGCTACTAGATGTAATCGAAAGCATCCGGATGGAAGTTGATGGTAATAATTTAGCTTTCCTAACTCTTCTCGACCATTCTAAGGCATTTGACTAGTCGATCACGAGCTTCTATGTCGCAAGCTAAAAATTTGTGTAGCTTCTCATGTCATGCCATTGACTTGATCAGGTCTTACCTTGTAGGCAGATCTCAGGCCGTGTGCGCTGGTGGGCAAATGTTTAACTTTGTAACTGTATTCAGGGGTGTTCCGCAAGGCTCTATCTTGGGCCCTCTGCTATTTGTGTTGTATGTTAACTATTTACCTAATACCTTAAGGCATTGTAGTGCCCATATTTATGCTGATGATCAGGGTTGGGCGTGAGCTTAGCACCTGCTAAGCGACCATCAGTGTTGCCAGGTGATGAAAAAAAAGAAGCTAGATTGGCAAAAAAAAAGGTTAGAAAAAGCTAAATTTAGAAAAAAAGAAGCTAAAAAAAGGCCAGAAATTTTTTTGGTTAATTCATAAAATTTTTTTTATATTTTAGTTTACACATTTGTAAATAAAAACTTATAAACATAACTTCTTGTTTCAAAACATATCAGGCACATTTTCCTTGACTAGCACATGGAATTACTTTAAATGATTGCATATGTGTATATACATAAAAAAAATATTACAAACTAATTATTTATATAAAATTTTCCCCGTCTGAAGAATCAGAAGAGCTTAAGTCTGCGTATAAAGTTTGGCTATTTACCATAGATATGAGATCATCGGTAATTTCAAAATCATTACAAAATTTAGATAAGCGTTTTAAGGAGCATCTAATATTAAGCAGCGCATTAAGCATTTTAATTTTTAGTTTGTTCCTTATTTTAGTTTTCAGAATTTTCATGCCACTAAAAATTCTTTCAACCTCCGCATTACTGAGTGGTAATACTAAAAAACTAAATATGAATTCGACAAGTTCTAAAAGAGGAGGTTCGTTTAATGCATTTTTACGTTCCCGGACTTCCGACCAAAATTTCATGGTGGAGTGTACATTTTTCCATTGTATAGTTATAAGTTTTCGCCACTGCAGCTCTATTAATGCTATTTGACTTGAAGAATAACTATACTTCTCTTTTTCAAAGTAAGAAAATACATCTGGCTTTGAAACTTTCAACGAATTTTCAGCAGAAAAAGAATTAATCTTTTGTAGAGAACTCATATTATTAGGTATAAGGTGTTCACAGGAACTATTGAAATTATTTTATTTTAGAAATTATTAAAAATACATTCGGAGTAAAAAAGGCTAGAAAAAAGTCACGAAGCTAAACCCAAAATTTCGAGGCTAAAGGCAAAAAAAAAAAGGCTAAATCTAGCCTCAAAAAGGCTAACCTGGCAACACTGGCGACCATATACATATACGATGAGCAAGAGCACAACGATTACTTCGTCAAAATCAACGACAGCTCATTTAAAGCCTTCCGCGATTTACAACCAGATTGACTGAATTTTGTGTGTGTTAGTGCAGTCGGGTGGCTTCGTAACACACGTATTTGTTGTCGGCTACACGTTGATGAAAATCAAAAATTTTTGATTTTTTCATTTGACGCTAGCTTATTTGATAGTCGCGGGGTGTGATTGACAAAACGCAGTGTTGTATTTAGTTTGTGTCGACATTCAAAATGAACAAGTGCGCGGAAGAACAGCAATTCATATTAAAATTTATTGAAAATTATCAATGTTTACCAGCTTTATCGAATGTAAAGCTTTTATTATTATTTAATAAAATTTTTTTATTATTTAATAAAACTGCTGCAGTTGCAAGTAAAAAAAAGTCATCATCCGATGACGACATATTCACGTCCGAACGCTACGGTTTCTCAATGCAAATGTCGATTGATGGCTTTTTATTTGATAGTCGCGGGGCAAGCGTCAAATACCCGACACGCACACATACAAAAATTCAGTCAATCTGGTTGTAAATCGCGGAAGGCTTTTAGCAATGATGACATGATATGAAACTTCTCGCTCTCTGAGAGCGCGTGAAAATGTGCATTTTTTATAACATTGACCATAGATGCCATCATCCTCAAAATCAAATTTGGGCATTTCGGAATAACTTTGGGGTATTTTACATGGTAAAGGTTTAATTTATGATTTTCACCGAAAACTTACTCAAGATTGTCAAATGGGATATCAAAAAACTCGAATTTTTTCAGGATCACAAATACAAAAAAAAGCTTATTTTACCCGTTAAAAATTTTTCCGTGACAACACGTGAAATTTAATTTTTTGATAGCTAAGATAAAATGTACTTATCTCTTTTCGTGCGTTAATATAACAGCTCATTTAATTTTGTTATTTCTTGTACCTTTTTTACAAATTTTTGATCCACTTATGTAGTTGAATACACTTGAAATGAAAAATAATGAAAACGCACCGATTTTCTTGGATTTTTTTTTGCACGGTTTACGCAACTCTGATCTTCAAGACCCATTCTTGGAAACGAATGAAGTTTGTTTACAATCGAATGAACCAATGTTTACAATTGAATGAACTTTAAGACCCATTCCTGGAAACGAATTGAGAGAGAATGAATGTTTCGTATCATGTCATCATTGTCATTTAGTCTGATTTTGATGTTCGTACAGTAAGGACGTGTCGCACGCGCGCTTAAAACAGAGTACAAAAAATGTGTGTGACACGTGTTCACTGTATAAGCGCTGAAATCAAACTAAATAGCAATGATGACACGATATGAAACTTCTCGCTCTCTGAGAGCGCGTGAAAATGTGCATTTTTTATAACATTGACCATAGATGCCATCATCCTCAAAATCAAATTTGGGCATTTCGGAATAACTTTGGGGTATTTTACATGGTAAAGGTTCAATTTATGATTTTCACCGAAAACCAGGGATGCACCTTAACGTTAAGCTAATCGTTTATCAAAAAATTTCCACCGTTTCCGTTGAAACACTTGGAAATATTATCGATAAAGAAATTATCAAGATAAATTTTATCTCGTTTTTAACCGAAACGAAAAGCTTTCGTTAACGTTAAAAACGTTCACTAAGTTGATACTTTATGTTTGAATTGTGCTGGCAATGCTATAGCCATGGTGAAGCCGTAAGGTGGCAACAGCGAGCGGGCATACACACACAAATTCCATGTAATTTGTTTGTGTAATTCGTTGGTGGTAATGTCAAAAATACTCTGAGAAATGTTCGTACTGTCAAAATTCGTGAGAAAAGTTGTAATCAGCTTGGCTAATGCTTTCACCTTTAATGACTCCGCCATCAATCAGCTTTGCCAGCATAGTTTGAAATTAATGAATCAACATAAACGATTTGATTTCGTTTTGATGTGGCAGAAAACGAAGCAAAATCATTTCGTTAATTTGACGTTCTTAACGTTAATAAACGAAACGAAATGACTTTGTTTCGTTTATTAACGTTAATTATCGTAACGAAATGATATAGGTTCGTTGGTTAAGCATGCCTGCCGAAAACTTACTCAAGATTGTCAAATGGGATATAAAAAAACTCGAATTTTTTCAGGATCACAAATACAAAAAAAAGCTTATTTTACCCGTTAAAAATTTTTCCGTGACAACACGTGAAATTAAATTTTTGGATAGCTAAGATAAAATGTACTTATCTCTTTTCGTGCGTTAATATAACAGCTCATTTAATTTTGTTATTTCTTGTACCTTTTTTACAAATTTTTGATCCGCTTATGTAGTTGAATACACTTGAAATGAAAAATAATGAAAACGCACCGATTTTCTTGGATTTTTTTTTGCACGGTTTACGCAACTCTGATCTTCAAGACCCATTCTTGGAAACGAATGAAGTTTGTTTACAATCGAATGAACCAATGTTTACAATTGAATGAACTTTAAGACCCATTCCTGGAAACGAATTGAGAGAGAATGAATGTTTCGTATCATGTCATCATTGCTAAATAGATATTTGATTTTGCTTTCGTGCTAACTATGCGTTTGTGTATACTAACACACTCTCAATTTGGTAACCGTGTATATGTAGTGGTGCCCATCTCTGCTGATGATGTTCAATTATATGTGTGCTCTCCAATTGACCGTGTTAATATGTGTATTAACGACCTTAACTCTGACCTGATGCAAATAAGTATATGGGCATCTGTGAACGGTTTATCAATAAATCCTGACAAATCTAATTGTATTGTTATTCGCAGAAAAGCGAATACACTAGACATAGATAAAGTATTGTTGGGCGGAGCAGTTATTGAATATATTGACACGGCGAAAAGTTTTGGTTTGGTATTTAACACAACTCTGACATGGAATAATCACATCATTATTGCAGTTGGTAAAGTGTATGGAATGCTTCGTACACTGTGGCTAGCTCAGTATTTCATTCCTTTACACATTCGACTTCTTCTTGCAAAAGCGTACTTCATACCTACGCTACTGTATGGCTGTGTGAGATTTATGCTAATTGTGACTCTGTATGTAAAAACAAGCTAAATGTTGTTTATAACAACATTTGGGCTAAAAAGACTAGACCACGTGTCTGCGTTTGCTGAAAAGTTGCTAAATATTTCTTTCGAAAATTTGTTAAAAGTCCGAACACTGCTGCTTATACACAAAGTTATTCATACAAAGGAATTTATACCGAAGGCTTCAGTGCCTAAAATCATCAAGGTCAGCTCTGCTTGTTTACACTAGGTACAGAACTTTTGACATCTGAACGTCAATTCTTTATTAATGCGGTACGTCTTTGGAACTCACTCCCAGTTAGTTTAAAACTTCTCTCTAGTACACTGCAATTTAAAAATAAGGTGACTAGTTTTTTTAATACTCGTTAAGCATTACAGCTCTGCTAGCTATATATACTTTTCTCGAACCTGCCACGACTTATGTAATCGTGTTCTCATATTGTTGTTGTTATTATTATTATTATTAAATACTGTACCCTTCTCTCCCTTGTACTCCCTCTTCCCTTTGTTACATTCATCTGTTTCTCTTTCCCTTCTCTTTCCTTGCTAATACTATATTAACTACTTATACATCTTAGGAAACGTATTTATTTTATAAGCGATAACATAATTTTTTGTTAAATTGTTGTGCCAGGAAAATTTCAAGTTCAAGGCCAAAAAACATATGTTGAGGTAGGTTAAGGAAAATATAATTATGTGTAATGCGCAATTTATTGTTAAATACCACTACCCTTGTAAGATGCATTTTCTAAAATTAAATAAACCAATAATAGAGTATTAATATTCAATTTATTTAATTTCGCTTTAAATTACTATTAAATTTATTACCAGTTGCGTAAGCAATTTCCTTTTTGGTTATATAATGGATTAAACATAAAATCTTTGTTCGTAATAAAATTGTTGTTATGATTGGCTAAAGAAATCCTTTTGGTCTGTATTATGATGGTATGTAGGTGGTTCAACGGGGCATCTATTCCATCAACGAGGCCTTGGTAGGGTGGGTCATGAGCAGCTGTAAATCAAAGACGGACGAGGTGCAGTTGTGGTGACAGTTGGACAGGTCGGCATTTAGTACTTTAGGGGCTAAGGTTTGTGTGTTTCCTCAGTGTGCAAATATAGAATTTTATTGTGTTAGGACATTAGGTTTGGGAGGAGTTGTTTGATTGCGCGATTACGCTTACAACCCACGAAACTGAAGCTCCGGGTTAAGCTAGTGCACACGCCGCAGTTGCGTGGTAGCGATGCAAACTCTCCTCACAAATCCTTCAAAGGATCATCCACTTAACGATTTCATAACAGATAAAAATGGCGCCCAACGTGGGGCTCCTACATCGTTAGATGGTAATGAAATTCATCTTTAGTAAGCTTGGTCAATTATAGTCCCTATTTAGTATTCCCTCTTGGAAAAAAGTTTTTGTTCCTCTGATTTTTATTTTTGATCTTAGTACTTTCATAGATAGGTATATATATGAAGCCATCTAGTGAACATTTGGAATGCAAAAGAAAGCGGCTAAATGCCTATTCTTTTGACCAGGTTTGCTGTGGTTCATATTCTATCTATACATATGTGTACTCGTTGCACATATGGACATTTTGTTAGTTCAAAGTTTTTTTTTTATTTCACCGCTGCCGGAATTGCATTTCCTATAGGCTATATGCCTCAGAAAATAACCGCTCGGTAAAGAAGTTAGGAAAATATCTACGTAACAAATTTCTTTTTTCGTTTTTGCAAACATTTTTAGATTTGGAAGCTTTGAGTTTCTTGGAAATGTAGTTATAGTTCGGCTAGATGCCAGCTAGCTAACCAGAAACTTATTAAGTCTCTATATCTGGAAAGTTTGTGTTCAATGAATATTTTTTATTTCTGTTGTTTTTATTTTTATTTTCGGCCTTTCAAAAGTTATATCAAGAAGAATTTCCGAGCTCTAGGCCACACATATATATATGAGTAATAAAAATGCAACGAATTATACCATATATGTTGTATTTATTTCTTTTGTCGATATTTCGATATCAATTTGATACATTTTTCTTTTCGCTTCGAGATAGATCACCTTTTATGTACTTATATTCGTTTTTATAAGTTCTATTGCAATCGGACTGTTTGATACTAGTAAGATCAAATAGAACAGAACCGATTTTGAATTTTTTTTTCTAAGACCTTAAGATTTTGGGTACATATATACAGCTGTCTAACATCAACTAAACAAAACTAACCACCGCATTACTTAAGAATCAGACCATAATAAATTAGGTTGTCAGATTTTTGATTTTTGACTTTTTCCTTTGACTTTTGATTTTGAGTTGATATCAATTAATTTTTTTTTATGCAGATATATATAAAATTCGATATTCCATGAAATTTTTTTTTGGCAGTGCAAGACTTCACAAGTAAATTTTTATATATTTTCAGATGGTATGCATATACACACGTAGAAGTTCAAAGCAAGCAAAGTGGATGAAGATTTTTTTTTTCATAATACTCTTAAGAATATTTTTGTCTTTTAAGGCTGTGTGCGAGTTTGCCTAAATTACGACCTAAATTGAGAAAACCCCTTAATCACTGGAAAATGCCGGTAAGGCTGTGAAAAGAAAAAAATTAGATTTTTTTCAGCATACTTTTCAACCTAAATTGTTATGTCAAATATAAAAAAACAAAAATCACTTTTTTGCTTATCTTATATATAAAATTCTCGTGTCACAATGTTCGCTTCCGTACTCCTCCGAAACTGCTTGACCGATTCTCATCAAATTTTATCAGCATATTGAGTAGGTCTGAGAATCGGCCAACATCTATTTTTCATACCGCTGGGAGGCTAGGGGGTCTCGATATATAACCCAAAACGTGGATCCGGGTACCCCTAGAATGTGTTTATACAATATGGATATCAAATGAAAGCTGTTGATGAGTGCTTTAGTAGAGGGTAACTTTCATACCCTTGGGTAACTGGGGTCTCGAGATATAGGCCAAAACGTGGACCCGGGTACCCCTAGGGTGTGTTTATAGAATATGGATATCAAATGAAAGCTGTTGATGAGTGCTTTAGTAGAGGATAATTTTCATACCTATTGGTGACTAGGGTCTAGAGATATAGGCCAAAACGTGGATCAGGGTAACATTAGGATGTGTTTTTACATTATGGGTATCAAATTGAAGCTGCTGATGTGTGCTTTAGTACAGAGTAAGTTTTATACCGCTTTGTGACTAGGGTCTCGAGATATAGGCCAAAACATGGACCCGGATACACCTTTTTTTTTTTTTTTTTTTTTTGCGGGGAGGCTGAAAAATGCCTAATGCACCATAATTGCTGCCGTCGCAGCAATCGTGTGTCCGTAGACTAAAAAACAGCCCCGTTCTGGAACCGTCGCCCAACCCGGCACCACTTTCGCATTACTTCAGGGTGGCGTTCCATATTTCTCATTTTTTAAGACCCTACTGCTGTCCCTGCGTCCAGGTTCCCGCTATTTGCTCTGAGTGTCCATTTAATCGCCACTGCTTCGCATGCGCATTTCTCTGCGCTCCCTCTCAGCATCCATCAGGCGTTTCATTACTATAAATGCCATTTTGCTCACTGCAGTCCAGCATTCTTTCCTGTTGCACATATGTGAAACTAAATTTCTCGTGGTAGGTTCCTCCCCAAAGACTACATGCAAGGTGAGTCTTTCTTCGTGGAAACGGGGGCAGTAGAACATGACGTGTTCTGCGTTTTCTAACTCTGTGGTACACATTGGGCAATGGGGATCTTCCTCTATCCTACGCTTCCATAAATACTCTTTGAAACCGCCATGTCCACTCATTATCTGCGTGAGATGGTAGTTCAGTTCGCCGTGCTTCCGCTCATTCCATTGGGCTACGTTCCAAACTAGTGTGAAAGTCCAACGCCCTTTACTCGAGGCCTCCCACAGTTCTTGCCACTTAGCTCTTGTTTGTGTCCTTGCTCTTTTCTTGTCTTCTTCAGATGGTCGCTCGATATTAGTGTTATACAGATCGGCAATTTCGCTTGCCAGTAAGTCCACTGGGATTTTCCGGGTTAGAACCAGGATCGCGTCGTCGGACACCGTCCCATAAGCACTTGCTATTCTTAAAGAAGCAAGTCGGTACGCTGCTAATATATATTTTTGATGGGTCTGTTTAGATCCATACCACACTGGTGATGCGTATAGTATTATTGAGCTGGTTACTGTGGACAATAGCTGACGTATAGCTTCGCTCGGACCACCAATGTTAGGCATTATTCGCATAATTGATCCATTAACTTTGGTAATTTTCTCCCCCACCGCTCTGAAGTGCTCTTTGAAAGTTAACTTAGAGTCAATGTGCCCTCCTAAGTATTTTAAGGAATCCTTTGAGGTGATTTGATAATCCCCGACAGTTAAGACTAACTCGTTCGCCGACCGTTTGGAGCTTACTAATACCACTTCCGTCTTTTGGCTAGCCAACTCCAGTCCTGTATTGGTCAGCCATTCCTTTATTCTTGCTACGGCGTCAATACATAATGCTTGAAGCAGGTCCAGTTTCTTGGCCACTACTACCACTGCAATATCATCAGCATATCCCACAATTTGCGTGTTTTCTGGTAGATCAATCTTTAGCACCCCGTCATACATTACATTCCAAAGCGTTGGACCGAGAACAGATCCCTGTGGGACGCCTCCTGTGATTTTGTACTCTTTTGGTCCTTGATCCGTGTCAAAAAGAAGTACTCTGTCTTTAAGATAGCTACCTATAATTCTGCGTAAGTAAGCTGGAGTGCCGAAGCTTTGCAGCGCTGCCATTATCTGCATACAGTTCGCAGTGTTAAAAGCATTCTTGATGTCCAACACCTAGAATATGTTTTTACACTATGGGTATTAAATTGAAGCTGTGGAGTTATGCTTTGGTACAGAGTAAGTTTTACACCACTGAGTGACTAGGTTCTCGAGATTTAGGCCAAAACATGGACCCGGATACCCCTAGAATGTGGTTTTACATTATGGGTATCAAATTGAAGCTGTTGATGTATGCTTTAGTACAAAGTAAGTTTTACACCGCTGGGTGACTAGGGTCTCGAGATATAGGCCAAAACATGGACCCGGATATACCTAGAATGTGTTTTTACATTATGGGTATCAAGTTGAAGCTGTTGATGTGTGCTTTAGTACAAAGTAAGTTTTACATCGCTGGGTGACTAGGGTCTCGAGATATAGGCCAAAATATGGACCCCGATACCCCTAGAATGTGTGTGTATTATGGATATCAAATGAAAGCAGTTGCTGAAAAATTTAAAGTAATTTTCATTGTGATATTCGATTTAGTCGCATCAACCTGGCAGAACTGATAGATATGCATGCGAAGCCGAAATAAAGTCATGAATTAATAATACCCACATACCTATTTTCATACGTCCTATTCGATTTGCCTGAAATTTGGTATATAAATTTGCCTATGTTAGTATTTACGATGCTTTTACCGGGAAGAAGACCAGAGACGGGCTTAGGACTAGGACTGAGACTGAGACTCGGAGTGGGACTGGGACTGAGACTCGGAATGGGACTGGAACAAAATACATACCACCCTCTGGGGCTGGCAATAAGAGATGAAGAAGAATGAGAAAAACTTGAGAGAAGAGAAAAGAGAGAAAGAGAAGGAAACTGAGAAAGATATAGAATGTGACGAAAATGGAGATAGATGAAGCCAACAATACCGAGGGAGGAGTGAATACAAAGATTAGGAAAAAGTGTAGAGGGGGGAGGGCAGAGTTAGATGAAGAAAGCTTATTAAAATGTATGCAGATAGACCAGATTTAGGGCAGAGCAACGTCTGCCGGGTCTGCTAGTTTAAAATAAATACACGAATAAAAAGAACATTTGGACAAAAAAATTCCGATTAGTGGAAGCATCTCATGGCTAGTGAAGTGTTGATTGTATATTAGATGATATGATGAAGCAGGGCGGATCCAGCACGATTTGGGAGGGGGCGACTTAAGTCAACTTTTTAAGTAAGATAAAGTGAACTTAAAATTTTTCATACAAACACACATACATATCTACACTCATCTACAAAAGTCATCATCACTCAGATTTTTCCAGTTTTTACTAAGTTTTGCTTCGACCTTCATTATTTTCGATATTTTTATAAAAATACTAGCAGACCCGTCATACGTTGTTCTGCCCTAAATTTGGTTTATCTGCATACATTTTAATAAGCTTTGAAAGTCTAACTCTGCCCTTCCCCCCTCTTCACTTTTTCTTAATCCTTTAATTCACTCCTCCCTACGTCATTTTCGCTTCTCCATCTCTATCTTCGTCTCACTCCTTCTCTTTCTCAGTCTCCTTATCCTTCCCTCTTTTCTCTTCTCTCAAGTTTTCCCCTTTCTTCTTCATCCCTTATTGCCAGTCCCAGAGGGTGGTATGTATTTTGTTCCAGTCCCATTTCTAGTACAAGTCCCACTCCAAGTCTCAGTCCCAGTCCTAGTCCTAATCCCAGTCCCAGTCCGTATCTGGTCTACTTGGTCCTGGAAAAAAGGATCGTAAATGCTAATATAGGCAAATTTATATACCAAATTTCAGGCAATCGATGCATATTTATCAGTTTTGCGAGAGGTTGATGCGACTAAATCGAATATCATAATGAAAATTACTTTAAAGCTCTCAGCAACAGCTTTCACTGGATATCCATATTACACACACATTCTAGGGGTATCCGGGTCCACGTTTTGGCCTATATCTCGAGACCCTAGTCACCCAGCGGTATAAATTACTCTGTACTAAAGCACACATCAACAGCTTCAATTTGATTCCCATAATGTAAAACACATCCTAGTGTTACATAGTCCACGTTTTGGCCTATATCTCGAGACACTAGTCACCAATAGGTATGAAAACTACCCTGTACTAAAGCACTCATCAACAGCTTTCATTTGTTATCCATATTCTATAAACACATTCTAGGGGTACCCGCGTCCACGTTTTCGCCTATATCTCGAGACCCTAGTCACCCACGTATCAAATTACTCATAAACAGCTTCCATTTTATTTATTTATTTTATTTATTTATTATTTAAAGTCGACGACAAACTATGGTCGACTGCATAATATAAAAGATATATAAATATACAACTCAAAAGATAAAATTTAAGATACATCGAGATTTCAACAATGTTATATTAGAAACAAAGAAATATTAATGAACATTACTATTTAATTTCAGAATATAATAATAATAAGAAATATGAGCAGAAATAAGATCTTATGCCGAAATCTTATACTGGCGGAATGCATCAGATTCCGCTCAGCATGATTTCGGAATGCATTGGATTCCAATCTCCCTGTTGGAATGCAACAAGATTCCAATCAGCATGTCATGGGAATCCGGCAGTGCTAAGAGTAGTGTAATGAGGATACGCCATCACAAGGCATAAAAAAGTAACATGACCTGTGTTGTTGGAATGCACCAGATTCCAATCAGCTCGATTCCTGACCCATAAGAATATACTGCCGGAATGCATACGATTCCGGTCAGTGACTCATGAAAAAGCATGTTTTTTACGTTGTTGTAATGCACAAGATTCCAATCAACACAGTACTGTCTTGTTCCTTCTTAATGATACATGTTGATAAATGTTCCTCCATCCTTAAGCGAGATAGTTCCTGTTTTTTATGGAAGGAATAATACCCATATTGTTTAAATATATCCCAGGATTACCAGGTCCACGTTTTGATCTCAAGACACTATTCAGAACGGGATAAAATGTATCCTATGTCTGTCTACTGGGTCTAAGGTAATCCTCCACCAATTTTCAGCCAAATCCATGCATCCGTTATTGAGTTATAAATAGTGTAACTAACACCACTTTCTTTTATATATATACATCACATTAGAAACTTCAAAAATAACAGTATTTCTACACTATTTAATGGGTGTTATTATACAATATACGATCTTCAATCACTCTATCTGTTAAAAAAAACCGCATCAAAACCCGTTGCGTAGTTTTAAAGGTTTAAGCATTCAAAGGGACATAGGGACAGAGAAAGCGATTTTGTTTTATACTATGTAGTGATAGTGATAGGTGCAAAAATACCAAAAAATAAAAATTTTGTTTAAGAATTTTAAGGAAATGTTTAATATTTTTAACGAAAGAGTATTTTTCAAGAGAGCATTCTTAACCATTAACCATTTATGTTGCATAAATATGTGTTTACATAAATGTCAAGCTGGTATGATATGAAAATATTTACATATGTACATCCATTCATGCCTATAAACCTACGCCTGAAGTTAAATAACGCAGCGAATGCTATGTATGTACGTATGTGTCGCATTGCCTCACTCAAAAGCAGAGATTGAAAATAATTGTTGACAAATATTATTTTTTTTTTTGTATTTCCATAAAAAAAAAAACTATAAAATGTAAAACAAAAAACCCTAAATCAACAAAAAAAAGTGATTTTTCTTTCAGCAACACAAAAATTAAATTTTTGAACATAATAAATTGAACAAGAGCTTATGAGTTAAGCTTTACAAGTAATAGTTTTTCAAGCATTTCATCGCTTAAGTTGTACCTCCTTCCATCCAAAATGAAATTCAAAGAAGAAAATGGTCTTTCTACTGATACTTGCGTACCAGGGACACCAAGAATGACTAAGGCTAATTCAAACAGTTCAGGAGATATACAGAGAATATTTTGATAATAAGTAAAAATGTCTTCATATACCGCCAAGCGTGTATGAATGCTTTCAAAATTGTCAATAACATATTAGTAAGCCCGGAAACTTCATGATGAGGAACTACAGCTACTATATTTTGAGCCATCTCATCCAAAAAGGTACTGAGTTTGGAGCTTTGGTGAGCGTTTATGAGCTCGTGGTCAACAGAGAAGCATATTTTATCAATTTTTTTTAGCGCCCTGATGTATACAATACCTATAAATTTGTTTCAGCCTAATATCATATTCCTCAAGGGTTTCCAATACCGTCCTTTCTATTTTATCCCCTGTTTGTGGGTGTGACAATGATCTCATTCCGAGAGCTTTTACAATTATTAACGAATTCTTAAAGGACTCTGGTTGTATAAAGTATGAAATTTTAATTTTCTTTTTTGGTGGTTCGCTATTTTCGAAATTAGACCTGAAACCGTCTAGAAATCTTCCGTGCTTCGTTATTATGTGGTATTTGGGAGTGCCTTTATCGTTAATAAAACAACAATAATGGCATTGTTTCCTGCAACCCTATTCCTGCCCATAGTGTATTTGCACTATTTGATATTTACCCAGCTTATATACGCTTCAAATGTTTTTCTCAAAAAAATTGTCTTAATATAATATTCGTTTGAGTTGTTCAACTTTTTCAAAAAGATAATCAGAGAAAGAACGAAAATTTCAAACTGTAAGTTTTTTTTTTGTCTTTGAATTTTAGTTTCCACCGAATATCTGAATATTTAGATTGACTTTCATGTTATTTTCAAAACCTTTTAAATTGTTAATAGATATTTTCGATGTCTGCTCAAAAGCAATTAGCGCGCAGAGTTGACAGCGAACAACCACACACACGCATTTTTGGTAAAAATTTTACTTTTGTTTAAACAATTTGGCTGATATAAGAAAGGAATCAAGTATTTTTTTGATGCAGATCGAAGGGAAATATTTCAAAGTTTTACTGAAAAGTAGAATTTTTTAAATCCATCCATCCGTTTATGAGTTATAGCTGTGTAAACAACAATTTTATGATTTTTTACTACATTTTGGCAATTTGCCACGCCCCTATAATATATACCTTCAAATTATTTAACTATACCATCTCACGTAACTAAGCTTTCAAATGCAAAAACCGTTTTAAAATCGGAGCATTCTGTGTGAAGTTATGTGCGTAAATGGCATTTAGCGACTTTGTTTTATAAGATTTATAGATGTATTATTATATAACACCAACAATCCAAATATACACTTAAGACTTTTTAGAAAATTTGGGAAAATTCCTCGAATTTGCATGCAAATTTTTAGCTTTCAGTAAGAATTTTTAGAATTTATCTCTCAGATGGGCTTTTGCATGAACGTTTGCGGGCAATCAAAGAGAGATTTTTTGAAATACATATGTACATACATACAGTGTTGCCCTTGTGTCGCTTTGCGGAGATTTCATCCTTTTTAGAAAATTTTGCTCCTTTGAAAAGTATTTCAAATATTTTTAGGCCTATTTACCCTGTCTTAAGCATCAAAATTAAAAATGCACTTGCTTCTCTTCAAGTTTATCCTACAAATATACGGGACGGGACTTTAATTTTTTATGCCGACTACGAACGGCACCTGGAAGGCAGATGAATTTTCATTAAGAAGGTTTTTAATGGCAGAAACTTTTCAGAGTGTTTGCCAAACCACTGTCGAGGGCGACCCCAATTAGAAATGATTTTTTAATTCAATGGCCTTTTTTCTTAGATTTTGATGTTGCTTTTGCGCGGGTCTTGAACCCAGCACCCTCGGTGTGGTAGGCGGAGTAACCACTACACCACGGCGCCACCAGAGTCTTGAACCAGCAAAAGCTATAAGTTCTTAAATTCCGTCTAAATAATTATAAGATGAAAATAACAAGTGTTCACTTTGTTTTGGGAAAACCCTCATTTTTTATTGATCTTGATGAGAAAGTTTATATTTCATGAAAAATTTACGCTTATTGTGAACCCTAAACAACCTGTTGGAAAGGATATCTTATTGTTCCGTTTTTTCGGGTCGTGTATTGAAAGCTCTTATACAGGTTTTGAAATATTATAAATGTGTCAATTAGGCTAATTCACGACTATTTTTATTAGTTATCTTATCTGAAAAATACTAAAAGTTTATCCACATTTAAGCAACTCTCCAGATTGTTCATAAAGTACGAGCCCTCGACTTTCAAAGAATTTCTGCTGCATTAACCGAATTTCGGACCGGAGGAAGATAGGTTCCATCAATTACTAAGAGTTGCCCAAAGAACTATAGGTTGACTTAATTTTACATATTTTTTATCTTTATGTAGAATTATGTATTGTATAAGTCAGAGCGTGCCACAATTCCCAAAATATTGGAGATTTCCAGGTGTGAATGTATTACTGCTGCCAAATAGTAACACATTAACGCGATGTAGGGACTGAAATTCGCGAAGGCCTATATAAATAATTTTTTGTGACATTTTAAAAATACTGGTTCTTCTTTTGTTTTTTCAAAAGGAATTTTCGTCCAGAAAAAAGATGTGGTGCGGAAACCGTGATCATGAAAAAAAAAATAGTCCCCATAATTTGTACGTCCACT
Organism: Eurosta solidaginis; assembly: GCF_040869045.1. NCBI lineage: Eukaryota > Metazoa > Arthropoda > Insecta > Diptera > Tephritidae > Eurosta > Eurosta solidaginis. Next base: position 192,109,601 of record NC_090319.1, on the reverse strand, counting down.
ATCTTGTGTCGGTGGAAGCCCTCACAAATACGCTCTTCATGGCCCAGCCACACGATTACTTTGAGATAGCTGCTATTTCTGCCATATTCCTTTGATTACCCGTAGGCTTTGCTGCGGAAACATGCATAAATGTAGCAAAATATGAAAATATGTAATTTAATGATTTTTTTGGTTTTTTTGTTTAGCATAAACAAACAATTTAGGTTGTCAAATGAACTCGCACAGTTCTGACAATTTTTTCCTAAATTGTTGCAGTGCTGGAAAGTTCCAGTGGAATAATAGTTTAGTTACCAAAAATTTAGGCGAACTCGTACCCAGCCTAAATAGTTTATATTTTACATATATACGAGTGTATGTCATCGCATATAGTAATATACGACTTTTGCTGAGATATCGCAAATCCTTAATCGAAGTATACCACATTTTCATTAATTATTTTGATAGTCTTTTGTACATTGTGAGAATCGTGTTTCGCAAATGTTGGAGGAATGATTTGAATGTCACTAATCTGATTGAACGCCTACACCTAAACGTACCGCCTCCTCCACCTGCAGCTAATGTTAGCACCGAAGCTGATGTTAATCAATCCAATTTTCAACGTAATAATTCAACATCCTTATGACCTAGGGAAGTGCCAAGATTACCCAGCAGTTCAAATCAAAACTTTCAAAATCGGATTTAACAGCTTCGATTTAGCCACGTTCCTAGTATACCCAACACAAGTAGGATAGCCAAACTTATTTCAAATTGGGACATCAAGTTCGATGGAACGCCCAAGTTATCGGTTGTCAGTTTCATATATCGCATTGAATGCTAATGTATCGACACTTTAGGAGGCAACTTTAATTTATTGTGTGAGCACATACAAAGTTTGTTTCTGAATGAGGCTAAGGATTGGTACTTTCGATACCGACGATCAGTTGACCGTGTTACTTGGCCGTCGTTATGCCAAGCTTTGCGGACGAACTTTCAACAACACCGAAGCGAGTTCGAAATTAAAAAGCTGATCCGAAGTAGGAATCAAGGCCCAACGGAGAGTTTTTGCTTGGCTTGAAATTTTGTGTGGCGAACCGTATATCCCAAATCCTCAACAACGTCAATAACGCCACGTGGCGACATGTTCCCAGCGGAGACAACCCAGCAGATATGGGCACTCGAGGATGTCAACCCCAGGACTTTAGCGACTGTTCACTCTGGTGGAACAGCGCAAGGTGGCTCGTAAACTCCTTTATTGACTGGCCGAAAAATAGCCATCATAATGACTCACCCCCAGAACAACGACGGAGAGAAGCCCTGCACTCACTGGAAAATCATGACTTTCTGGACCGGTTTTCGTCATTCGCTCGGCATTGAGAGTCCTCGCTTACATTCGTCGATTTACCTAGAAGTCCAGGAAGAAGCTGATACCCGCTACAGTTCATCTCACCAAGGAAGAGATTCGTCAGGCAAAGGTGTAGGTCATTGCCAATGCTCAGCAAAATCAGTATGGAGAAGTGATCGCAGAACTCAAAGCTGCAAAGTCTTTTGGAAAAAAGAAGTTCGTTGCTCCCGCTCAACCCGGTCTTGGACGAAACGGGACTTTTACGCGTAAATGGACGCCTCGCCTATGCAGACGTGAGTCACAACGAAAAGCACCATATAATCATACCCGACAACTTACGGTACTACGCTCTCTTTTTGGACTTCCTCCATGCGACCCTACTCCATAATATTATATTCCCCGCCTGAAACAAAAGGTGAAAAAATGCATATTTCAGTACAAGAAATTCACTATCTATAAGCAAAAAATTAAATCTCAAGTGATGGCCGCTCTACCACCAGAGCGCGTAACTTACTCACTGCCCTTTCATACCACGTCAACTCTCCGACATGCGTCATACGCCAAAGCATATGTCTGCGTTTTCGTATGCCTTTCCTACAAAGCCATACATCTCGAAGTCTGCTCAGACCTCACCACTGAAGCTTACAAAGCAGCATTCGCCCGTTTTGTGGGCCGTCGAGGCATCCCCTCAAAGATTATGTCCGATAATGGTAAGACATTCGTAGGAGCCCAACGCAGCCTGCAACGCGAGTTGGCAAAAGCTAAAGGTATTCCATCACCAATTTAGCAAACGCTGGAAAACTAAATACCTGCAGGAACTCCACAAGCGTTATAAATGGAAACGCCAACATTAAGGAAGGTGACCTCGTCGTCACTAAAGACGATCTCTTACCTCCCAACGAATGGCGGTTAGGCCGAATCACAAAAATTTACACTGCTCGTGATCAAAGTGTTCGCGTAGTAGATATCAGCACCGAGGGCGTAACTGTCACTTGCAACATAACGAAATTTTGTCTGTTACCCCCCGCCTAATCGTATTCCTCAGTTTTTATAGGACCCCTCATGTTACCCCAATGTCATCCCTCCTCATCACACATACCCCCTTATAATAAGTTTTTTCAGCGTTTCTTTCCAAATTCAAGGATTATCGGAAGTGCCGCCACTGCTGCCGCATTCACTCCCTTCGATTTTGCCACGCTTTTGTGGCTATGACTTCAGACGAACGCTATGAATCCGCAAAGGCGCACCGTTATTGCATAAATTATTTGGCCACCTCACATGTAACGGGCGCCTGTGACTCTCCAATAAGTTGTCGTCGCTGCGGGCTAGCACACCTTACCCTGCTTCACAGGCCCTCCCGCGCTCAATCAAAACGGTCGCCAAATCATGACCGCAAAATAAATCGGCTTCCGAAGAATCAGCAACGGCGAACTAGCACGCAAACAGGCCAAAGTCCACTACTCAGCCCCAGCGCAGCCGTGTACAGGAGCCGCGCCAACTACGTCGTCCTATCCTCCAAAGGCGCCTTCGCGGCTTATTCAATCAAGCAAAGGAAACGCTGTATGAGCTGCAGGACCTCATGCAGATCAACACGCCCCATTCCCGCCGGCATGTTGAAGACTTGAGCGAGAACCTCATAGAGTTTGAGGATTAAAACAAATTTATACCACCGTTTGGGAAAATATATACATTTTCTGAAAAGAAAAATTAATTATATTGAAACGAATTAATTTCTAATACCTATATTATACCCTCACTAGGGTAGGCACCTTTTCGTTGGTGTGAGGGCTTAGCCGAACTCCATAGCGCCCGACTATGCGGCGGAGCTGTTTAGGACTGACATCTACGGCGTCTCACCTCATAGGAGGGCGGCGGGATGTCGGTGACCAAGAACTGCCAATCCCCTAATCCAGGGTGTTATGCGGACCGTGCCTATTGGACGATTTGCAGCCAGGGGATAATTTCGGCTGTATTCGAACGGAGCCTTCCCGATACCGGGCCATCTCGGGAAGTATTTATGGCCTTACCGCAGTAAGGGGCGCTGCTGTGGCGGACGGTTCTTTCCCCGTATATAATACTGGACCGCTGAGCCCGCCTTGTCGGGCAGGTGGTCGTACGACCAAGATGAACAACTCATTACCTGAATGTAATAAGGAGGATGTAAAGAGGAGGACTGAGTCGCAATCCAAGGACGACAAATACGAATTAAGCGATGCGTCGGACTCGGGGAGCGAGAGTAGTGCTGATTCAATGAACTCCGTGTTGGAGAAGCACACAAATGAAAACGGAGTAGAAGAGTGGAGAAGGGCACGGAGCAGAGGAAGTAAAAGAGCTCTCTCGCAGTACTGTGCAGCACTAAGAATTGTACAACGCTTGGGAGCAGTGGTCGACCCAACAGAAGTGGAGATCGAGCGCTTGGAATGGGCCCATGAAGCGGTAGAAGTAGGTCGAAGGCAGTTCAAAAGGTTTGCTGCGAGAAACCCTCGGTTCTGCAACCGGTACGAGGAGGAAGAAGCATCGAATGGCAGAATGAAGAGGCAACGTTCCGCAAAAGGCGACAAGCCTGCTTTCAAGAGGCAGAAAGGATCCAGTCCTAGAGCCGCGAGGCAGGGCAGTCGCATAGACAAGACAAGTAGGCCCAAAGCTGTAAGACAGATGGGTTCCAATAGCGAGGTAGCAACTACCTCGAAAGCTGCCAGTCAGAGGGAAGTTCCAACTACGGAAGTAGGAGATAAGCCAAAGGGAGATAACGCTAAGACTCCGGCTTTCTCGGAGGCGCTAAAGGGAGTTAACGCGAAGACTCCGGTGTTCTCGGAGGTGCCAAAGGGAGATAACACTAAGACTCCTGCTTTTCCCGAGAAGATGAGTGATGTGGCAAAGCAGTCACTGACTGTGGCGCTGGTTGATCGTAGCAGTCCGTTCGGACAAATGACTACTGAAAGGTGGAGATCTGTGGAAAGGGAGCTTATTAGCTTAATGCTTAAGATGATGCGGGAACAACCAAGTAAGCCCCTTCCAACCTTTGATTCCGGGGGATGGTATAATGGTGTGAAGATGATAGCGTGCGACAACATCGCGAGCTTGCGGTGGCTGGAGGAAGTCGTTCCAAACCTCCAAAGGCAAGGCACGAACGCGCGGTTTGAGGTGGTGGATAAAGCGCAAATCCCCACGGTACGATAAGTTAAGGTATGGATACCATGCGTGATGAAGTCGGAGGATACACTGCGACTTCTGCAGAATCAGAATCCGAACATACCGACACAGGATTGGAAGGTACTTACTGTATCTCGGCCTACCGAGGATGGTCAGTTCTACATCTTCCAAATAAACAAGCAGGCGGAGGATATTTTGTACACGCAGCTTGGCAAAATTTCCTTTGGCACTGGCAAAATTTACATGCGACTCAGGAAAAGAAGTCCGAGGATAAAAATCCTAACACGCTGGAAGTGGGCGAAGTCGAGTCCCGACGTCACCAAGAACGTGCTAGAAGAGGACCAACCGCTAAATGGTGCTGTGACTCGCACAGAGGAACACACGGCACAACATTCACGAGGGGCTGAAGGGGGCCTCGAATATTCTAAACCAAAAGGGCAAGAGGAGGACGACGACGTCAAGACGAAGGTGCTGGAGGGGGACAAACAGCCCAATGGTGCTGCGAGTCCTACAGATAAACCTCCAACACAGTAAAGTGGCGTCGAGCGAACTCCTCTTAACCCTTGAGGAGGGTTCGTTTGACGTGCCGCTGATCCAGGAGCCGTGGCTCTCATCGGGAGGAAAGGTTTCTGGACTTAGCGCGCGCGGGTTTGGCGTTTACTACTCGCAAACGGAAGGACGGGTGCGAGCTGTAGTAATGGTAAGGAAACAGCTGCATTCATATATGCTGCCTAATTACACCACTGAGGATCTCGTAGCGGTGGCCGTTGAGTAAAAGAATAAGCAGACATTTATCTTGGGATCCTGCTACATGGCCCATGCTGCGGAGGTTCCACCGATAGAGTGCAAAAGGCTAGTACAGGAGGAAGGGCGCAAAGGGCGGTTGGTCATAGGCGCAGATGCAAATGCGCACCACAATGCGTGGGGAGGAGCAGATACGAACGAGAGAGGCGAATCTCTATTTTGTTACATCCTGCAAACCAATTTGCAGATAGCCAACAGGGGAAATGTTCCTACATATATTGGTCCAACATCCAGCAATGTTCTGGATATTACATTGAGCTCCGAGCGTGATATATCAAGGTATGATTGGATGGTTATTGATAGACCATCCTTCTCCGACCATGCGTATATAAGCTTCAGCATCCCACTAAAGAGGGTAGAGAAGGGAGGAACATTTAGAAACCCTAGGGCAACGAATTGGACTAAATTCCAGAAACATGTAGAAACAAAACTGGGACAACCCAAAGAGGTTGCTAATGTAGAGGAACTGGAGGAGTCGAATGAATTCCTAACAAGGACGCTTATGACTGCGTATAACAAAGCTTGCCCTCTAAGAAGATTCAGAGGAAAAGCAAAGCTGCCATGGTGGAGTAATGAGCTGAGTCTTCTAAGAAGACAGGTAAAAGAAATGTTTAAACTCGCAAAGACCGCGGAAAGCGAAGCGTGTCGGGACGAGTACAGGGATCTACTGAGGATCTACAAGCGTGAAATTACCAGGGCGAAGAGAAACTCATGGAAAAGTTTCTGTACGGACATAGAGTGCTCCAGTGAAACAGCACGGTTGAAAAAAGTCTTAGCAAAGGGAAACATAGTCCAGGCACTAATAAAGAAAGAGAACGGGGAATGGTCACGTGATAGTGAGGAATCCCTTGAGGTGCTTCTCGATACACATTTCCCATCGGGAGACGGTTTAGAAGAACCAGCAGACATCACTCACACTACGATCACGGAGCTAGTGGTGCCGGGCTTGGTGACCGATACCAAGATCGAGTGAGCAGTGAAGACGTTTTCTAAGTTTAAATCGCCGGGCCCAGATGGTATATTCCCGGCCATGCTACAAGTCTCAAGTAGGGCGGTCGTGGAATGGCTTAAAATAATATTCGATGGGTGCGTAAGACTGAATCATGTACCGCACTCTTGGAGAACTGCTCGTGTAGCTTTTCTACCAAAGGCGGGGAAGATCGGTCACGTGTATCCCAAACACTATAGACCCATTAGCTTAACATCATTTCTTCTCAAAAACTTTGAGAGGCTGATAGATGTGTACATAAAGTTCAACGTGGATGAAAAGCTGCTCTCAACAACACAGCATGCGTACACCAAAAGCCAGTCGGTAGACACCGCATTGCATAGGGTGGTAATAAGCATAGAGAAATCCCTGGAATATAAGGAGTATGCTCTAGGAGTCTTCTTGGACATTGCCGGGGCTTTCAATAATGTTGCAAAATGGGCGATTATGGATGGTCTTAATTACATTAAAGTACATCCTGCCTTAATCAGATGGATCGGCTGCATGTTAATTTGCAGAAAGATTACATCACAATGGGGATTGTACGAGGCCACGAAATCAGAGGACAGGGGCACGCCGCAGGGAGGGGTGCTATCACCTCTGCTGTGGACACTGGTCATTAACCATCTGCTCAGGCAATTCGATGAGGGACCCGTAAAACTTACGGCTTACGCAGATGACGTTGCAATTGTCATAAGTGGAAAATGCCTTCCAATGTTTAGTTCTTTGATGGATCGGGCGCTTCGGGATATTCATACCTGGGCATCTAATTTCGGGCTGAAATTCAATGCGGAGAAGACGGATATGGTCTTGTTTACAAAGAGGTACAAATTCCTAAATTGGACCAGGCCTAAGTTAGGAGCGGTGACCTTACAGGAGCAACCTTGCACAAAATATCTAGGAATCATCCTAGACAGTAAGCTGTCATGGAAGCTCAACGTGGAGGAGAGGGTCAAGAAGGCCTCAACGGCACTCTATGCATGTAAAAGAATGCTGGGGTGTACGTGGGGCCTATCGCCCTCTCTTTCTCTTTGGGTTTTTACAGCGATTGTAAGCCCTATTCTATACTATGGAGTTCTTGTTTGGTGTAAAGCCACACAAAAAACAACATACCTCAAAAAATTAGAGGGGGTATGCAGACTATCGATGCTTTGCATTACGGGAGCCCTGAAAACAACCCCGACGGCTGCACTGTATGCCATTCTGCACATTCCACCTGTAGACCTGGTAGCAAAGAACAAAGCGTTAACGACCGCAACCAGGCTCGATGCTTTGGGGCAGCTTGAGCGCCGACAATATGGCCATAGAAGTATAGCGTCATCAGTCACAAGACGAACAGACTACATGATTCCCTACCTGCACTTTGAGGGAGATCTTAAGGCCACAATAGAGGTGGACGGTTGGCGCAAGGGTGCGCAAATGGCGGACGAGGCGATACATGTGTACACCGATGGTTCCAAAATAGTGGAAGGAGTAGGGTCTGCAGTATACTGCGCTGATCCGGAAATAAGCAGATCCTACAGGCTGCCGGATTACTGTAGCGTTTTCCAAGCGGAAATATTAGCCGTAACCAAAGCAGTAGAAACCCTGGAAGAGAATAGCTTAAGCTGCAACCGTGTTAACTTTTATATTGACAGTCAAGCAGCAATTAAGGCAATAATCTCACACAGCACAGCATCTAAATGCGTGTTAGAGTGTAAGCAGTCTCTGGAGAGATTCGGGACAGGGAGAAGCATACATCTATATTGGGTCCCAGGGCATATGGGAATAGATGGGAATGAAAAGCGGACGAATTAGCTAAAAAGGGCGCATCCCTTGAAGCTTGCTCCGTAGACGACCCAATTAGATTGGGCGAGATTAAGCGAAGGCGAGAGGTGCACATGATCGACCAAGCAGGAAAGGCGTGGGTTCAAGCGCGGGGCTGTAAAGTGTCGAAAATTATGTGTAGGTCTTACAACCTTAGACTAACGCAGTTGCTTCTATCATTAAAAAGAGAGGACTGTAGGCTCATGACGGGTATTCTGACTGGACACTGCCTTCTGGTGTCACATGCCTTTAAATTAGGCTTGGTCAGTGATAGCAGGTGTAGGAAGTGCGGGTTGGAGGACGAAACGATAGAGCACGTTCTGTGCTCGTGCCCTGCACTTGCCAGGCTAAGACTCCAGCTATTAGGAGTGATACAGCTGTCAGATCTAGAAGCAGCAAGTGGCTTAAGTCCTAGGAAGCTTCTAGTATTTGCCAAGAGGACGGAGTTATTTTATAACATAGGTCCTGGTTTTTGATAGGGTTTTTCAGTTTGGTCGTTAAAACAAACTTCTGGTAACACTACGGACTCAATCAGTCTATGTGAGGTTCTCATGGACCGGCCAGTTCAACCTACCTACCTATATTATAAATACTTACCTTTGAAATATTTACCTATATGAAATATTTGCCTAAAATTACTCACCTTTATTCTATACTTACCCTTTTGGAATACCATGTATTTGTATACCCGTTTGAAGAACCCTGTAAATAAGAAACATAATTAGCGTACACACATCTATGATACCTAAATATGGATGCTCTCGTTAAAAGAAGTAAACGGTTCAGTGGAATGTGCTGGGCCATTGTAAGTTTAGGGTTTCGCCATCAGCCGGGTGGGCGTGAGCTTAGCACCTGCTAAGCGACCATATATGTATACGATAAGCGAGAGCACAATGGCTACTTCGTCAAAATCAACGACAAACCTTTTAGTTTGATTTCGATGGTCGTACAGTGAGGAAGTGTCGCACGCGCGCTTAAAACAGAGTACCAAAGAGTGCGTGTGACACGTGTTTACCTTTCAAGCATTTAAATCAAACTAGATACTAACACATTCTCAATTTGGTAATCGTGTAAATGTAGTGGTGCCTACCGCTGGCCATCAGCCTAACTACTCACGCCGCTAAACTAAAACTAATAAATACGAAAAAGTGAAAATTGTTAAAGGAAATAACTAAATAATTTACAATAAAGGTTGTGTTTCTATACATTTTAAATGAAAGTTATCGCGCTTTTTATTTAGTAAAGTGAAGTGCTTCCTCCCCTTAATCCCTCAGTGCATCTACCATCATTAGTGCAAATTTATACAATAGGAATGCAGTTCTTAAAGTAGCCGAAACCCTGCAAACACCCTTGCCAGAAGTAGAACTAACAGAAATTTTACAGCATAATCTGAGACCTCGAATTCGCCAACAGCTCTTGTATATACAAATTAGGTCGCTAGCAGAATTGCGTCGACTTTGTCTCAAAACTGAAAGTCTCGCAAATGAAATAAATAAATCTGCGAATCCGATGCCAAGCATGAACACGCGACCACAACCACGACGTTTTATTGGCGAGGTCGATTATACGCAGGAAGACGAGTCAGCAGAAGCATCGGAGGCAATAGCCATACCATCTGAGATTAAATCTCAATCAAATCCCCTAATTCGTTCAGTTATACCCTATGAAATTCGTCTAGGTAATTATATTAAAGCTCGAGAAAGATTGTTTGAATCAAACAAAAAGGCACCCAGTCGTTCCACAATGCGTTTAAAAAATTTTTGGAATAAAGTAAATAAAGCTCTTACATCAGTACACAATATTGCTTGTGCACTGAACCAAAAACCTTTTGATTTGAGACCCGGTCAAAATTGAAATGCTAGGTAGAGAGTGTATAGGCCTTTTAGTTAGTGGCGCTCAAGTATGTTGTATAGGTTCGAAATTAGCTGAATCAATCAATGAGAAAGATAGTCTTCGAAAACATACTTCAGCAGTTTATACCGCCGACGGTGAAGAGCAAATTGTATTTGGAAAAATTTACATTAATGTAAAGTTCGAGGTAAAAGAGGAAACGATCGAGTTTCTTATTGTCCCATGTATGAAGCCGGAAGTTATTCTTGGTCTAGAGTTTTGGGTAAAATTCAAAATAGCACCTCATATTATTTCCGAGATTTCTTTAGATACAAAATAAGATGATATTTTTATTTTTTAAGCAAGGAGCAAAGAGTAGAATTAAAACGAGTGAAGAATAGGTTTCGAAGTTTCGAAAGAGAAGGGCTTGGAAAATCTTCACTTATGGAGTATAAGATAGAACTCCAACCAGATGTCCGTCCAATCAAGCAGCGATACTTCCCCATATCTCCGGCCGTAGAGAAATTTGTTCATGCAGAGATAGATGAAATGATTAAACTTCGTGTAATCGAGGAGGCTCCGAATAGTCCATTGTATAGCCCGGTCGTCTTAGTTAAAAAGCCTAACAAAGTCCGTCTGTGTCTAAACTCACGAAAAGTTCATAGCGTAACCATTAAGGACGCTTATCCGCTACCTCACTGTTTAAGCCGCCTACATCCCGAAATGAGACGGCGGCGTGCGCCACCCTTACGCGCAGCCCTGCGCGGCGAACTGGAAGCGCCAACACCTACGAAGGGCCATCGCCATCAACAAAACGGCAACCGACCACCAGTCTTGAACTAACAACCGGCAACCGCGGACGCGCTCCTTTTGGATGTCAATACTTTTATTTATTTTACTTTATTATACTTTACGTTTGTAAAAAGTGATCATTTAAAATCAAAGTTAAAGTTTTAACAAAATTAAGAAATGCTGATTGAAGTTAATTTCTATCTTGTGAAAGAAGAAACATCAGATTAAAAATTTAACATTTATAACGTTTTAGAAAAAACAAACATATTTTTATTTAGTGAAGTGGAGTGTAGCGAAGAAAGACCAAGTGAGTATTCAGCCATCTTTGGCCCGGTCTATACATCAAAACAAAAAATTATTAGTAAACTAAAATCGATTTTTCGATCGACAAAAAACAAAAAAAAAAATATATATATATATATATAAAACCAAAGTGCAAATTTAGAATTTGCTTATATACTTACATAAAAATGGCTTATGTAGTTTCAAAAATGCAAACTCACAAAAATAAAAATTTCAAAAATTCTTTAAAATATAAATTGGAAAAAAATATTGAAAAAAAAAATAAAATAAGCAAAAGGTATAAACGAAAAGTCATTCACTTTCTAAGTGGTTTCACAGTGCTTAAATACAAAATATACACAAAAAACCTTTTTTGGTGCACACTTTCAAAAAAAAAAAAAAAATAAATAAAAAATTGATTCAAGGTTGATTCGAGCTCAAGGCCAGAACAATAATTTTTTTTCCAGTGAAAATTATTTTTATTTTTTAATTTTTCTAAATTTGAAAAATTGTATTCTGTTTTTGGAATAGTAAGTAGAAATTTTTTTTTCAGACAACCTGCCATAGCTGCGCAGATAGATCCATTTCGAAGGGTGCTAAGCCTTCATCATCAGTACGCTTTAGGCACGCTGCGCTAACCATTTAGCTATCCAGCGGTGGTTTGTTTGACTGCCAAATTGCTACTTATATTCCTTCTTACCAGCTATATTTATTCAGTGTTGCGCCATCTGTTGCAAATCACTGATAATGCTGGATTTGTTTATTGTCAATTACTTTGTTTGACATTCCCAAGTGCTCATGGTTTATTAACAATTGTTTTTGTTTTTATCGGCCTATTGATAAATGATTCAAGGTTCGATTCGAGCTCAAGGCCAGAACAATAATTTGTTTTTTTGATAATAAATATTTGTGAAAGTATGTCTGTATGTATGTTTCGATTTGCAGCCTAAATCGCAGAATGGATTCGAACGAAATTTTGCCATGACATACCCTGAGTGCGTCAATCTATGGTAGGCTATATAAAAAAAGTTTTCGGCAAGGGGTCGTGGCACCTCTCATACAACTGGAATTTTTCGTAGTCAATATATCTGAAAGTATTAAGGCTAGATGACTGAAATTAGGTGAGTAGTTATGTGAGACCAATCCCTACCCCCTCCAGAAAAACTAGGTATAACGAAAAAGGGGGCGTGGCACCTCCCATACAACTGGAATTTTTCGTTGTCAATATATCGTAATTAGGTGAGGAGGTATATAAGACTAATCCCTACCCCCTCGGGAAAAATTGGGGATAGAGAAAAAAGGGCATATATATGTATGAGAGTAGGCTAGAGCAGTTCGCCTTAAGTTGTCGTTGAGTTAAGTCGTAAATTCGTGTCCGCGCATTTGTTAATTAAAAGTCGTTTTTTTCATTTGCCAACCAAATGTGCCGTACTCCTCCGTGGTGTGCTCAAACCAACAAATCGTTTAAATACTTTTACATTCAATTTATCCAATATTCAAATTATTGTTAGTTAATATATAATAAATCTCTGTATTGAAATCTATAACCGGGATTAAACAATTTAACAATATCCCTTACATTTGGGGCTTAACCGTCGCTAATAAAAAGTTGTTAGAAACTTGATTAACAAGGTGAAAATCATGTTTCACTAAATCCAATTCTGAGCATTTTTTTTTTATACTCAGTTGAGCAGAGCTCACAGAGTATATTAAGTTTGATTGGATAACGGTTGGTTGTACATATATAAAGGAATCGAGATAGATATAGACTTCCATATATCAAAATAATCAGGATCGAAAAAAAATTTGATTGAGCCATGTCCGTCCGTCCGTCCGTCCGTTAACACGATAACTTGAGTAAATTTTGAGATATCTTGATGAAATTTGGTATGTAGGTTCCTGAGCACTCATCTCAGATCGCTATTTAAAATGAACGATATCGGACTATAACCACGCCCACTTTTTCGATATCGAAAATTTCGAAAAACCGAAAAAGTGCGATAACTCATTACAAAAGACAGATAAAGCGACGAAACTTGGTAGATGGGTTGAACTTATGACGCAGAATAGAAAATTAGTAAGATTTTGGACAACGGGCGTGGCACCGCCCACTTTTACAAGAAGGTAATTTAAAAGTTTTGCAAGCTGTAATTTGGCAGTCGTTGAAGATATCATGATGAAATTTGGCAGGAACGTTACTACTATTACTCTATATGTGCTAAATAAAAATTAGCAAAATTGGATGAAGAACACGCCCACTTTTTAAAAAAAAATTTTTTTTAATTCAAATTTTAACAACAAATTTAATATCTTTAATGTATATAAGTAAATTAATTCAAAATTCAACTCCAGTAATGATATGATGCAACAAAATACAAAAATAAAAGAAAATTTCAAAATGGGCGTGGCTCCGCCCATTTTCATTTAGTTTGTCTAGAATACTTTTATTGCCATAAGTCGAACAAAAATTTACCAATCTTTCTCAAATTTGGTAGGAGCGTAGATTCTATGACGGTAACTGTTCTCTGTGAAAATGGGCGAAATCGGTGGAAGCCACGCCCAGTTTTTATACACAGTCCACCGTCTGTCCTTCCGCTCGGCCATTAACACAATAACTTGAGCAAAATCCGATATATCTTTACTAAACTTAGCCCACGTACTTACCTGAGCTCACTTTTTCTTGGTATAAAAAATGGGCGAAATCTGACCATAACCACGCCCACTTTATCGATATCGAAAATTACGAAATATGAAAAAAATGCCATAATTCTATACCAAACACGAAAAAAGGGATGAAACATGGTAACTGGATTGGTTTATTGACGCAAAATATAACTTTGGAAAAACCTTTGTAAAATGGGTGTGACACCTACCATATTAAGTAGAAGAAAATGAAAAAGTTCTACAAGGCGAAATCAACAGCCCTTGGAATCTTGGCAGGAATACTGTTAGTGGTATTGCATATATAAATAAATTAGCAGTACCCGACAGATGATTTTCTGGATCACCTGGTCCACATTTTGGTCGATATCGCGAGAACGCCTTCACATATACATCTAAGGGCCACTCGCTTTTAAAACCCTCATTAATACCTTTAATTTGATATCCATATCGTACAAAAACATACCAGAGTCACCCCTGTCCCACCCTAATGGCGATATCTCGAAAAGGCGTCCACCTATAGACCTAATGCCCCCTCCCTCTTAAAATGCTCAGTAACACCTTTCGTTTGATACCCATATCGTACAAACATTCTAGAGTCACCCCTGGCCCACCCTAATGGCGATATCTCGAAAAAGCGTCCACCTATAGACCTAGTGTCCACTCCCTCTTAAAATGCTCAGTAACACCTTTCGTTTGACACCCATATCGTACAAACATTCTAGAGTGACCCCTGGCCCACCCTAATGGCGATATCTCGAAAAGGCGTCCACCTATAGACCTAATGTCCACTCCCTCTTAAAATGCTCAGTAACACCTTTCGTTTGATACCCATATCGTACAAACATTCTAGAGTCACCCCTGTCCCACCCTAATGGCGATATCTCGAAAAGGCGTCCACCTATAGACCTAATGCCCACTCCCTCTTAAAATGCTCAGTAACACCTTTCGTTTGATACCCATATCGTACAAACATTCTAGAGTCACACCTGGCCCACCCTAATGGCGATATCTCGAAAAGGCGTCCACCTATAGAACTAAGGATTACTCCCTTTTAAAATACTCATTACCACCTTTCATTTGATACCCATATCGTACAAACACATTCTAGAGTCACCCTGGCCCACCCTAATGGCGATATCTCGAAAAGGCGTCCACCTATAGACCTAATGCCCACTCCCTCTTAAAATGCTCAGTAACACCTTTCGTTTGATACCCATACCGTACAAACATTCTAGAGTCACCCTTGGTCCAGCTTTATGGCGATATCTCGAAAAGGCGTCCACCTATAGAACTAAGGATTACTCCCTTTTAAAATACTCATTACCACCTTTCATTTGATACCCATATCGTACAAACACATTCTAGAGTCACCCCTGGCCCACCCTAATGGCGATATCTCGAAAAGGTGTCCACCTATAGACCTAATGCCCACTCCCTCTTAAAATGCTCAGTAACACCTTTCGTTTGATACCCATATCGTACAAACATTCTAGAGTCACCCCTGGCCCACCCTAATGGCGATATCTCGAAAGGGCGTCCACCTATAGACCTAATGCCCACTCCCTCTTAAAATGCTCAGTAACACCTTTCGTTTGATGCACATATCGTACAGACACCCCTGGTCCACCTTTATGGCGATATCTCGAAACGGCGTCCACCTATGGAACTAAGGATCACTCCTTTTCAAAATACTCATTAACAGCTTTCATTTGATACCCATATCGTACAAACACATTATAGAATCACCCCTGGTCCACCTTAATGGGGACATCTCGAAAAGGCGTCCACCGATAGACCTAAGGCCCACTCCCTCTTAAAATGCTCAGTAATACCTTTCATTTGATACCCATATCGTACAAACAAATTCTAGAGTCAGCCCTGGTCTACCTTTATGGCGATATCCCTAAATGGCGTTCATCCATAGAACTATGGCCTACTCTCTCTTAAAATACTCTTTAATACCTTTCATTTGATACACATGTTATACAACCACATTCCAGGGTTACCCCAGATTGATTTTCCTTATTTTGTCTCCATAGCTCTCAACTGAGTATGTTATGTTCGGTTACACCCGAACTTAGCCTTCCTTACTTGTTTTGTAATAAAATTGGCCTAACTGTGTTGTAAAGTTGAACAAATAAAAGCTGTAAAAAGTGGCACATATACATATTTTTATTCTAAACTAACTATATAATGTCTGTACAAAAAAACAAAAAAAACGAATCCAACTTGCAAGTAACAAGACCAACAAGTCGAGAGCAGCGCGCAATAGCAAGGGTAAAGCGGTCAGCGACAGAAGATACCGATTTAGGGGGATTAAAAATAGAAGAGAACTTTGAAGTTGACAACGAAGTTTTTGAGGAAACAACCAACGATCAAACGCAGAAAACAAAATAAGAGCAGAAATGTCTGAAATTGGAGAGCTAATCAAATTTATAATATTGAAGTTTCAGAAAGAAGAGGAACAGGAAAAAATAAAACAAGCAGCAATTTCAACAGAAAACGTTGATAATGTAATTGGAGATTTCGATGGCCAGTCACCGGTTCGTGTGGAGAGCTGGTTTGAAAATTTTGAGAAATGTGCAGCAACACTCAAATGGAGCGATAATCAAAAATATGTTTTCGCTCCCAAGAGGATGACAAAGACAGCTAAGTTGTTCGTGGATTCAATTTGTGTTTTTGATTATGATACTCTTAGAAAAGAGGTTGAATGAGAATTTCACCGTGACTTGGTAAGCGCTGACATACACAAACAACTTCGGGAGAGACGCAAAAAGAATATAGAAAGTATGCATGAGTATATGTTACTTATGCGACATTTAGGAACGCGCAGCAAAGTGGATGAACCTTCGATCATTGGGCGCATAATCGATGGAATAAATGAGAAAGCAGAGAACAAAACTTTTTTACATGCTGCCAAAAGCTTCGATGACTTGAAGGCAATTCTCGAAAATATAGTGCAACGGAAAATAATAAAAACAAAGAGGGTAAAAGTGAACATTGTTTTAATTGCGGATCTACGGAGCACAAAAGAAGTGAATGCAAAGAATTAACTAAATGCTTTGGATACAATAAAACTGAACACATTTCAATAAATTGTCCATCAAGTACACAAAAATATAGTGAGGTTAATCTGGTCCATACAGTTAATTAGCGCCAAAACATGCAAAAGACAATACAGATTAACAACATAAAAGTTCGTTGCCTAATCGACAGCGGTGCGGAAATTTCTATTATTGAGCAAGCGGTTGCAAAAAATTAAATTGTTTTCTAAAGAAGTGTAGTGAGAGTCTTTCGGGTTATGCTAATAAAAAGTTCATTGCTATCGGCAAATCCGTAGTCAAAATCAATGTGGATAATCTTGTTTGTGAGCATGGCTTCTTGGTTGTACCGGACAATTTGTCTAAGTATGAAGTCATCTTAGGTTTTGACTTTATCGGAAAATGCGAATATATTTATGATAGTGATGGTTATAAATTTACGAAATTTTTGTCAGAAAGTGAACATTGGATTCACAATATTTCGATTGAAAGTAAAGAGCTAGAAGTGCCAAAGATTGCGCTTAGACCAAACAAGCGATGAACAGTTCAAAGCCGTGAAGCAAATTTTCAAACACAAGGTTATGAAGATTATGTTGTTAAAAATGGTATTTTGTTCAAAAGCCAAAATGGTTTACTTCTGCTCGCTGTTCCGCGTTTAATGGAGCAACAAATTATTAGAGAAGCAGACGAAAAGGGCCACCTTTCGGTGGATAAAACAGTTAATGCTGTTCAACAAAAGTATTTTATATCGCATTTGCGCCAAAAAACCGAAAAATGTATAAAAATTGTGTCAAATGCAGTCTACTTATATGAGTTAACCGGGGATTGCCCGTATAGCTGTAAATGTATGAAAACATTTATTTCAAGCAATTTTTAATTTTATAATTTATTTAATAATTTGGGAAAAATTTAAACAACGTGACATCAGGACGGCCAAGGCGACAGCTGTTTTGACTATACCTTTTAAATCTCTTCAAAGCCTTTTCTCCTGGGAGTGGGAGTCGAACCCGCACTCCTACGATAGTTGAAATGGTTACAAGCGCATTCAGCTATGTCATGCCTTAGTTGTTGTAAATTTTTTCCCAATTGCCTTCTTTCGCATATATTATCTTCTACACATCACATACTTCGTATGTAGTTATGTGTTGAAGTTATGCATGTTTGTAAGGCGGTTTTCAGAGAAACTTGGTATTGTTGCTGTTTTTGTTCTATTTATAGAACTACTACGAATTAACCAGATCTTGTCTACTTATATGAGTTAACCGGGGATTGCCCGTATCGGTTTAAATGTATGAAAACATTTATTTCAAGCAATTTTTAATTTTATAATTTATTTAATAATTTGGGAAAAATTTAAACAACGTGACATCAGGACGGACAAGGCGACAGCAGTTTCGATTGTACCTTGTAAATCTCTTCAAAGCCTTTTCTTCCGGGAGTGGGAGTCGAATCCGCAATCCTACGATAGTTGAAGTGGTTACAAACGCCTTCAGCTACGTCATGCCTTAGTTGTTGTAAGGTTTTTCCCAATTGCCTTCTTTCGCATATATTATCTTCTACACATCACATACTTCGTATGTAGGTATGTGTTGAAGTTATGCATGTTTGTAAGGCGGTTTTCAGAGAAACTTGGTATTGTTGCTGTTTTTGTTCTATTTATAGAACTACAACGAATTAACCAAATGTTGTCTACTTATATGAGTTAACCGGGGATTGCCCGTATCGCTTTAAATGTATGAAAACATTTATTTCAAGCAATTTTTAATTTTATATTTTATTTAATAATTTGGGAAAAATTTAAACAACGTGACATCAGGACGGACAAGGCGACAGCTGTTTCGATTATACCTTGTAAATCTCTTCAAAGCCTTTTCTCCCGGGAGTGAGAGTCGAACCCGCACTCCTACGATAGTTGGAATGGTTACAAACGCATTCAGCTACGTCACGCCTTAGTTGTTGTAAAGTTTTTCCCAATTGCCTTCTTTCGCATATATTATCTTCTACACATCACATACATCGTGTGTAGTTGTGTGTTGAAGCTATGCATGTTTGTAAGGCTATTTTCAGGAAACATGGTATTGTTGCTGTTTTTGTTCTATTTATAGAACTACAACGAATTAACCAAATGTTGTCTACTTATATGAAGTAACCGGGGATTGCCCGTATCGTTTTAAATGTATGAAAACATTTATTTCAAGCAATTTTTAATTTAAATTTACTTAATAATTTGGGGTTTAAGGACTGGTGTCAGGAAGAAAACGTAGAACACATCCTAACAACGGCTGGGGTGCCAAGAGGCAATGGCCAAGTCGAACGGTTAAACAGAGTTGTCATAAATATAATTTCGAAATTGTCAGCAGACCGCACGGAAGCCTTATTCCCCGAGAAAGGAACGGAAAGCACCTTTTTATAATACAGTCCACTACTTCACACAACACATCAACGTGTAAGCACAATCTGCCGAGAAAAAATTTTTTGTCTAGAGGATTGTTTGCCCCAGCAGCCAAAAAGCACAGAGTTGGAGTTTATTTTATATACAAGAGACCAGAGCCAAAGCACATTTGCCTACTAAAATTTATTTGCCACAGCACATCCCAGCAGAGCCACCGGAGCCACAGCAAAAACGAGAAGTAGGTAAATGTTATATTTCTTGCCACTTTTTTTTTTTGTAAGAGTGTTAGTTATTAAAGGAAAATAAAGAAAACACCCGTGTCGTGCGGGAAGAATTGAAATCGAAAAGAAGTTTAAAGGGTGAAATTATTTAGTGAGCACCATTTTTTCCTTTCCATTTTAAAAGTTAAATCACTTGGTTTGTTAATTTTATTTCGGTCCTTGTGATTATCTGGTCTAGACAGAACACAAAATAAGGAAGAGGTAACCCAACCTCACTTTCCGCACTATATTGAATAGGTTTCTTTGTTGTTTTTTTTTGCACATTACAAACACGAAATTAAGTTCAATTTAATTAATTCGGTGCGCACTTCACTCTAAACACTTTTTACACTTTTGTTTTTCCGCTTATTTTCGATTTCAATAGCAATATCGCACGCACTTTTTAATCTTTGTTCACAATTAACCCATTGACTGTGGAGGTGGCGAGTGGTCCCTTGTTTGTTTTTGTCGCTACTGAGACACAAAGTCCCAACTAAACCTTTTGTTGTTGTCGCTACTGAGACACAAAGTCCAAATTAATTTTTTGTTGTTGTCGCTGCTCTGACAAAAAGTCTAAAATATAAAATAATAAATAATACTTCGAATTTCAATAGTTTTTATTTACGGCTGGGCAAGAGAAAAGTTACGACGACGGAGGTGGGAAGCCACCGTCGGTTCTACGCCGATGGGGTTGGGAAAACCCCCACCGGGACTACGCTTAAACTAAAGTTTCAACCTATTCGCAAAGAAAGCGGAGGTGGATAACCGCCACTTCCTCTCAGTCGGTGGAGTTGGTAAAACCTCCACCGAGTATAAAACTTAGAGATACCCCGCTCTTCCTGAAGGTTGCGGAGGTGGAAAAACCACCACAATCCCTCTAAAGATGGGGTTGGAAAAACCCCCAAAGTTACTAAAATAAAGAACTCGTCAGATGGAAAAATCCCGGGATTCCTATTCATCGCTAAACAAGGCGTTAATAGGCTACTAACCTAGCTGGCTACTACTCAAATTCGCAAAATTTGTCGCCCTTTTATACTTTTCCACGCGCAGGTGGACAGATATCCTGCAACAATAAATCTTACTTATTATATGTATTTACATAAGGTATCCTACGTTT
Organism: Eurosta solidaginis; assembly: GCF_040869045.1. NCBI lineage: Eukaryota > Metazoa > Arthropoda > Insecta > Diptera > Tephritidae > Eurosta > Eurosta solidaginis. Next base: position 192,089,151 of record NC_090319.1, on the reverse strand, counting down.
AACGGTATTATTCTACCCATATATTCAATTATCTATTTGCATATAAGTATTTATTTCTAATTACATATGTAGTAATTCCCCTTGGACTGCCCCTAGCATGCGAGTTCATTGGTACGCATCTCCAGTTAGTTGGCATAGCTACTTTCAATTTCCCTCTGTTGCCTGCTTATTGTGCCTTGTTGTCGTGAACGAGTTAGTTACCCTTCGTAAGTAACTTGCAAGTGTAATATTTATGGCTGCCCAGTGCCCATGATGTGTTGTTGGTATGCCGAGGTGACGTCTTTCTAGTACATTGCATTCTTTTGTCTCCTCTTTGTGCGATGTCCGCCTTGATGGTGCGCTTCAATGCCTGTTGTATTTGGTTGCAATTTCTTTGTATACGTATGTTTGTACGTTTTTGGTGCTGTTGCAATGGGAGCTTATGTGTGTTGCTTTTTGCGTTGCTGTATTCCCATCGTTGTTTAGAATTCTAGCCGGCTATGGGATATCTGTGAAAATTATAATGTTCAACCAAAATATTTACCGTATGCGGGCAGAGACAATTATTTAAACGAAGTAATTAGATGTTGTCATGAATGTTTATATGTATATTAGGGTGATTCAAAAAATGATTATTTTATATGTGTAAATTCAATTTATACAATTCAGTTTTATATGTTTTACATGATATATGTATGGTCACTTGAATAAATGTTTATTACAATTATTGGTTTTTTATTAAAAAATTGAAAAAATGTGACAGAGTTTGAAATGAATTTGAAAATTTTAAAAATTGAAACTCCTCTCAATGATTGCTTGTTCCTCTATTTATATCTTTTCTGTTCATGAAAATTTCAGTATCCGCTCACTCGATTACATCAAAGTCTATACAGTGTAATACTATTGAAGTAGATTGTTCTATATTCCCACATATGTACTAATATAAATCCATTGTAATATACATTAGGGTGTTTCGAAAAATGATATATAATTTGTAATTCAAATATGATTTATTTATGCTCAAATAAGTTGTGACAAATATTTATAGGTTCGAATGTGTGGGCTCCAAAGCCGGTGGATTTGGGTCCCATGGGATGCCGTTATGGCGATCAGAAAGAAGCAAAAGGCGGCATACGCAATCTACATGCGATGTTCAGCTTCTATATCTGCTGAGGCAAAAAAATACAAGAAGGAAGAAAATTTTCAAACACAAGGTTATGAAGATTATGTTGTTAAAAATGGTATTTTGTTCAAAAGCCAAAATGGTTTACTTCTGCTCGCTGTTCCGCGTTTAATGGAGCAACAAATTATTAGAGAAGCAGACGAAAAGGGCCACCTTTCGGTGGATAAAACAGTTAATGCTGTTCAACAAAAGTATTTTATATCGCATTTGCGCCAAAAAACCGAAAAATGTATAAAAATTGTGTCAAATGCAGTCTACTTATATGAGTTAACCGGGGATTGCCCGTATAGCTGTAAATGTATGAAAACATTTATTTCAAGCAATTTTTAATTTTATAATTTATTTAATAATTTGGGAAAAATTTAAACAACGTGACATCAGGACGGCCAAGGCGACAGCTGTTTTGACTATACCTTTTAAATCTCTTCAAAGCCTTTTCTCCTGGGAGTGGGAGTCGAACCCGCACTCCTACGATAGTTGAAATGGTTACAAGCGCATTCAGCTATGTCATGCCTTAGTTGTTGTAAATTTTTTCCCAATTGCCTTCTTTCGCATATATTATCTTCTACACATCACATACTTCGTATGTAGTTATGTGTTGAAGTTATGCATGTTTGTAAGGCGGTTTTCAGAGAAACTTGGTATTGTTGCTGTTTTTGTTCTATTTATAGAACTACTACGAATTAACCAGATCTTGTCTACTTATATGAGTTAACCGGGGATTGCCCGTATCGGTTTAAATGTATGAAAACATTTATTTCAAGCAATTTTTAATTTTATAATTTATTTAATAATTTGGGAAAAATTTAAACAACGTGACATCAGGACGGACAAGGCGACAGCAGTTTCGATTGTACCTTGTAAATCTCTTCAAAGCCTTTTCTTCCGGGAGTGGGAGTCGAATCCGCAATCCTACGATAGTTGAAGTGGTTACAAACGCCTTCAGCTACGTCATGCCTTAGTTGTTGTAAGGTTTTTCCCAATTGCCTTCTTTCGCATATATTATCTTCTACACATCACATACTTCGTATGTAGGTATGTGTTGAAGTTATGCATGTTTGTAAGGCGGTTTTCAGAGAAACTTGGTATTGTTGCTGTTTTTGTTCTATTTATAGAACTACAACGAATTAACCAAATGTTGTCTACTTATATGAGTTAACCGGGGATTGCCCGTATCGCTTTAAATGTATGAAAACATTTATTTCAAGCAATTTTTAATTTTATATTTTATTTAATAATTTGGGAAAAATTTAAACAACGTGACATCAGGACGGACAAGGCGACAGCTGTTTCGATTATACCTTGTAAATCTCTTCAAAGCCTTTTCTCCCGGGAGTGAGAGTCGAACCCGCACTCCTACGATAGTTGGAATGGTTACAAACGCATTCAGCTACGTCACGCCTTAGTTGTTGTAAAGTTTTTCCCAATTGCCTTCTTTCGCATATATTATCTTCTACACATCACATACATCGTGTGTAGTTGTGTGTTGAAGCTATGCATGTTTGTAAGGCTATTTTCAGGAAACATGGTATTGTTGCTGTTTTTGTTCTATTTATAGAACTACAACGAATTAACCAAATGTTGTCTACTTATATGAAGTAACCGGGGATTGCCCGTATCGTTTTAAATGTATGAAAACATTTATTTCAAGCAATTTTTAATTTAAATTTACTTAATAATTTGGGGTTTAAGGACTGGTGTCAGGAAGAAAACGTAGAACACATCCTAACAACGGCTGGGGTGCCAAGAGGCAATGGCCAAGTCGAACGGTTAAACAGAGTTGTCATAAATATAATTTCGAAATTGTCAGCAGACCGCACGGAAGCCTTATTCCCCGAGAAAGGAACGGAAAGCACCTTTTTATAATACAGTCCACTACTTCACACAACACATCAACGTGTAAGCACAATCTGCCGAGAAAAAATTTTTTGTCTAGAGGATTGTTTGCCCCAGCAGCCAAAAAGCACAGAGTTGGAGTTTATTTTATATACAAGAGACCAGAGCCAAAGCACATTTGCCTACTAAAATTTATTTGCCACAGCACATCCCAGCAGAGCCACCGGAGCCACAGCAAAAACGAGAAGTAGGTAAATGTTATATTTCTTGCCACTTTTTTTTTTTGTAAGAGTGTTAGTTATTAAAGGAAAATAAAGAAAACACCCGTGTCGTGCGGGAAGAATTGAAATCGAAAAGAAGTTTAAAGGGTGAAATTATTTAGTGAGCACCATTTTTTCCTTTCCATTTTAAAAGTTAAATCACTTGGTTTGTTAATTTTATTTCGGTCCTTGTGATTATCTGGTCTAGACAGAACACAAAATAAGGAAGAGGTAACCCAACCTCACTTTCCGCACTATATTGAATAGGTTTCTTTGTTGTTTTTTTTTTGCACATTACAAACACGAAATTAAGTTCAATTTAATTAATTCGGTGCGCACTTCACTCTAAACACTTTTTACACTTTTGTTTTTCCGCTTATTTTCGATTTCAATAGCAATATCGCACGCACTTTTTAATCTTTGTTCACAATTAACCCATTGACTGTGGAGGTGGCGAGTGGTCCCTTGTTTGTTTTTGTCGCTACTGAGACACAAAGTCCCAACTAAACCTTTTGTTGTTGTCGCTACTGAGACACAAAGTCCAAATTAATTTTTTGTTGTTGTCGCTGCTCTGACAAAAAGTCTAAAATATAAAATAATAAATAATACTTCGAATTTCAATAGTTTTTATTTACGGCTGGGCAAGAGAAAAGTTACGACGACGGAGGTGGGAAGCCACCGTCGGTTCTACGCCGATGGGGTTGGGAAAACCCCCACCGGGACTACGCTTAAACTAAAGTTTCAACCTATTCGCAAAGAAAGCGGAGGTGGATAACCGCCACTTCCTCTCAGTCGGTGGAGTTGGTAAAACCTCCACCGAGTATAAAACTTAGAGATACCCCGCTCTTCCTGAAGGTTGCGGAGGTGGAAAAACCACCACAATCCCTCTAAAGATGGGGTTGGAAAAACCCCCAAAGTTACTAAAATAAAGAACTCGTCAGATGGAAAAATCCCGGGATTCCTATTCATCGCTAAACAAGGCGTTAATAGGCTACTAACCTAGCTGGCTACTACTCAAATTCGCAAAATTTGTCGCCCTTTTATACTTTTCCACGCGCAGGTGGACAGATATCCTGCAACAATAAATCTTACTTATTATATGTATTTACATAAGGTATCCTACGTTTAACGGTATTATTCTACCCATATATTCAATTATCTATTTGCATATAAGTATTTATTTCTAATTACATATGTAGTAATTCCCCTTGGACTGCCCCTAGCATGCGAGTTCATTGGTACGCATCTCCAGTTAGTTGGCATAGCTACTTTCAATTTCCCTCTGTTGCCTGCTTATTGTGCCTTGTTGTCGTGAACGAGTTAGTTACCCTTCGTAAGTAACTTGCAAGTGTAATATTTATGGCTGCCCAGTGCCCATGATGTGTTGTTGGTATGCCGAGGTGACGTCTTTCTAGTACATTGCATTCTTTTGTCTCCTCTTTGTGCGATGTCCGCCTTGATGGTGCGCTTCAATGCCTGTTGTATTTGGTTGCAATTTCTTTGTATACGTATGTTTGTACGTTTTTGGTGCTGTTGCAATGGGAGCTTATGTGTGTTGCTTTTTGCGTTGCTGTATTCCCATCGTTGTTTAGAATTCTAGCCGGCTATGGGATATCTGTGAAAATTATAATGTTCAACCAAAATATTTACCGTATGCGGGCAGAGACAATTATTTAAACGAAGTAATTAGATGTTGTCATGAATGTTTATATGTATATTAGGGTGATTCAAAAAATGATTATTTTATATGTGTAAATTCAATTTATACAATTCAGTTTTATATGTTTTACATGATATATGTATGGTCACTTGAATAAATGTTTATTACAATTATTGGTTTTTTATTAAAAAATTGAAAAAATGTGACAGAGTTTGAAATGAATTTGAAAATTTTAAAAATTGAAACTCCTCTCAATGATTGCTTGTTCCTCTATTTATATCTTTTCTGTTCATGAAAATTTCAGTATCCGCTCACTCGATTACATCAAAGTCTATACAGTGTAATACTATTGAAGTAGATTGTTCTATATTCCCACATATGTACTAATATAAATCCATTGTAATATACATTAGGGTGTTTCGAAAAATGATATATAATTTGTAATTCAAATATGATTTATTTATGCTCAAATAAGTTGTGACAAATATTTATAGGTTCGAATGTGTGGGCTCCAAAGCCGGTGGATTTGGGTCCCATGGGATGCCGTTATGGCGATCAGAAAGAAGCAAAAAGCGGCATACGCAATCTACATGCGATGTTCAGCTTCTATATCTGCTGAGGCAAAAAAATACAAGAAGGAAGAAAAGAGCGTCAACCCTGAGCAAGAACCTAATGGGCACAAAGTTCGCCTCCTTGCTTGCGATACTGAATTTTTTAAAGGGAATTATTTGTCTTGGCCAAGATTTCGTGACCTGTTCGCGGCCATTTATATCAAAAATTCAAGCCTGAAAGGGGTGGAAAAGTTATTCCATCTCAACAAAAAAAGACAAGCCGAAGCAAAAGACATTGTGAAGAAATGCCTTATCACAAATTAAAGCTTCGAGATGGCCTGGAAAAACGTGTGTGAAGGATACGGGAAAAAACGTATCTTAGTTAGCACACAACTAAAAATTATATTTAACTTAAAAAAGGTAGAAAGTGAGTGTGGCAGTTCAATAAAAAAGCTACAAAATGATATAAATAATTGCATTTCCTCCCTTAAATGCCACAAAATTGACACTTTTAATTGGGATGCAATCCTGACTTATCTCTGCTCCACCAAGTTACCAGAAAGCACGTTGGCTCTTTGGGAGAAAAGTATAGATCATAAAAAGGACATATCCATGTGGTAGGATATGGACAAATTTCTGTCTAACCGGTTTCAGATACTTGAAACAATGTCTGGTTTTACAGGGCATGCCACTTCGAAAGTGCAAAAACCAAACGCAACCCGTCAGATAACAGAATTCCCTTCAAAAAGAGTTGGTTCCTTTCAAACAAAGGTATCCAGACCGACGTCAAAGTCAGTCTGTAAAATGTGCAAGTCGGGAGATCGCCGATTACCAAACTGTGCACGCTTTTTGGAGGTACCCCCTCTAGAAAGGATTAAATTCATAAAATCCATAAATGGTTGCCTAAACTGTCTATCCCCAAGACACACAGTGACCAGATGCACCAGGTCCTACAACTGCAATATGTGCCACTCTCGCCACCATACGGATACATTACAGAAAAGCACCACTTACAACCCGTCCCAAAATTCCTACGACAATAGGCCCTCTAGTTCCAGACAGGCACTAACGAGACAGGAATCAGAAAAGCCAGGTTTAAACGGGAACAAAAATGTGACATCCTGTCATACGAATTCCAGCACAGGTGTGCTATTAGGAACTGCTCGCGTACACATTTACCATAATGGTACCGACTTCTCCGCGCGGGTATTAATTGATTCAGGGTCTGAACGTTCTTTCATGACAGAAAGACTGAAACGCAGAATCAATTTGCCCGCGAGGAAAATGCATGCCAAAGTGTCAACCAATGCAGTATCTGCTCAAGTTAGAGAGGCATCCACCATCGAATTACGTTCACCAGTGGATCCATGATTCAGCTTGACTACTCCAGTTCTGTTTCTAGCCAAACTTACTGGGAATCTGCAATCCTGCCATATCAACACCATGACTACGCAGGCATTCCCATACTAGTTTCTGGCAGACAAGAGGTTCTAAGTCAACGAAGATGTAGACCTCATACTTGGTGGAGACATATATACCCAAATTATAATGAGCGGTCTGAAAAAGAATATACTTAATACACTTCTGGCTCAAGAGACAGTGTTCGGTTGGATAATAACCGGTCGAATAAAAGCACCGAGTCCGACGAAGAGCATCGTATCATTTTACAACGAGGTTGCATTGGACAAACAATTAAAAGCTTTCTGGGAGGTATAAAATTTGCCCAAAAATAAAATGGTTAATGAAGAAGAAAGGTATTTTGAACAGTTCTTTAAAGACACAACAAAACGTGATCAAAATGGGAGATATACAGTTTCTCTGCCATTCAGGGAGGATTACCCTGAGAATATTAATTTAGGACCGTCCCTAAAGCGAGCATGTTCACAATTCTTCCGGAATGAGGGGCGATTACTAAAAAAAAAAAATTTAGTCAAAGAGTATGTTTGAGTGCTGTCAGAATACGAAACGCTCGGACATATGAGAAAAATCAAGAACAATATAACATCCGACGATTCGGATAATTATTTCCTTCCCCATCACGCCGTGGTAAAGGCGGAAAATACCACTACCAAGGTGCGCACCGTCTTCAACGCATCAAGTCCGACGGCAAATGGCATCAGTCTAAACGACATACTCCCCCCAGGTCCAGTACTCCAAGCAGACTTGCCCATTTTAATTCTATGTTGGAGACTGTACCGCTTTGTCTTTAATAGTGACATAGAAAAGATGTATTGGCAAATTTGGGTGACCGATAATCACGCCAAATTTCAAAGAATTGTCCATCGAACATCCCCCAACGAACCCATCCGTCTTTACGAAATAAAGACTGTCAATTTTGGTGTAAACTGCACCCCCTAACTCGCTATATGGTCACTTCTGCAATTGGCTGATGATGTAGAAAATACCCACCCACTAGCATCGGGTATACTCCGAGAAAGTATGTATGTCGACGACGTTTTATCTGGAGGACATACAATAGCGTCAAACATCAGAGCAAGAAACGAGATTCGCGAAGCATTACACTCAGCTGGCTTTCCATTGCGCAAGTGGACATCAAATTGTGAGGAAATCCTTCAGGAAATCCCCAAAACGGATCTGCTCAGCGAGGACTTCCTAGCGGAGTTTTAGAAAATGGCGAGAACATCACCAAATGCGCAATCCTATCCGCTATAGCCAAACTTGTCGACCCTTTAGGCTGGCTTGCACCAATGGTCATAGTGGCAAAAATACTAATGCAGAATATCTGGTTAGAAGGCACCGGGTGGGACGAGCCTGTCTCCCCAACTACCTTAGAACTGTGGAAAAACTTCACCCAACAGTATAGCGAAATAGATAATATTAGGATACCGTGGTGGGTAAATTTTACACCGGAAGACGACATTGAAATCCACGGCCTCTGTGACGCTTCCGAGAAAGCATATGCGGCAGCGGTATACACGCGCGTGAAAAGAGACGATCAGGTTTTCATAGACGTTCTTTTATCAAAAACCTGAGTAGCTCCAGTGAAAACCATCTCGCTACCACGTTTAGAACTCTGCGGCGCCGTGCTGCTCGTAGAAATCATGAAATCAGTATTCCGAAACATTCATTTGGGACCAGCAAGAGTTCAACTCTGGACGGATTCAACCATCGTACTAGCATGGATAAGAAAGCCTCCCTGTTCCTGGTTAACCTTCGTCGCACACCGAATTACTAAGATCATCGACATGGTCGGTAGCAATGAATGGCTTCACGTGGACTCGGAATCTAATCCAGCGGATCTACGAAGCAGAGCACTACTTGCGTCAGATTTGGTCAACAGTTCGTTGTGGTGGCAGGGACCTTCTTGGCTGCAAGAAGACAATTCCCACTGGCCTTCACAAAACACCGAATACAACACGTCCGTTGAGGAGAAGAGGGCAAAATCGAATGCCACGACAAGGGTAGATCAAATGGATATTCTCGACCGATTCTCAAATTTACCTAGGGCTTTGAAAGTCCTATCCTATGTTAGGAGATTTTATAAAAGAACTCACCGAGAACCAAAGCCTCGTTCCGCGAAAAGTCGTGCATAATTTCAGCCGACGAAATTAAGGCCACGACTCAAGCGTTAATTAAAGTATGCCAAAAACGATTCTACGGTACAGAGTACTTAAAATTGAAAAATAGGGAAGCTATTGATCGAAAGAGTGAAATACTGTCACTCAACCCATACCTCGACAAAGATGATATTATTAGAACAGGGGGGCGTATAGGAGCTTCAAAAGAATTGTCATATAACGAGCGTCATCCGGTCGTCTTGCCTTACAATTGTAGACTGTCTCGCCTTACAGTCATGATGTTTAATCATGATTCCCTTCAAGGCGAGAACCAGCTCATGCTCCCTCTCATCCGAACCCAATACTGGATACCGAATGTCAAGACCATGATCAGAGCCATCATCCACAATTGCAAAACCTGCATTATTCACCGGAAGCAGGCGCAGTCCCAACTTAGGGGTATCCTTCCCTGCGAACGCACTACTTTTACCCGCGCACTCACCAATGCCGGTGTAGACTTTGCGGAGCCTTACGACATCAAAAACTGCCGCGGTAGGGGATGTCGACTGTCTCCACTAAGGCCCTCCACTTAGAAGCCACTAGTGACCTTAGTACCCCATGCTTTCTCGCATACTTTTCACGTTTTATCGCGAGAAGAGGATGTCCGAAAAACATCTACTCCGACAATGGTACAAATTTTGTCGGAGCGTCAAGATGTTTACAGTCAGAGTTTAAAGACTGTTTGGCAGATAGCCGAGACAAAACAGTCTCCAAGTACAGCCATCAAGCATTAACGTGGCATTTTATTCCCGCCGCCGCTCCACACATGGGCGGCCTGTGGGAAGCGGGAGTGAAGATCTTCAAAAGCCACTTCAAAAAGATTGCGTCTCCCCATAAGTATACTATGGAGGAGTTCCAAACACTTTTGTGCAGGAGGCGTGCCTCAACTCGCGCCCTCTTAGTCCACGGTCAAATGACCCAACGGATCTGGAACCACTCACCCCAGGACTTTTCTAAAGGGCAGCCATCTTCTGGCGAAAGCCCTGCCTCCATGATAAATAGATGGCAGAAGCTCAAGGTCCTTCATCAAACCTTCTGCCGTCGGTGGAAAACCCAATACCTTTCCGAACTTCAAAAACGAGTGAAGTGGAAACTGTCGAAACAAAATCTTAAAGTGGAGGATCTAGTTGTCATTAAAGAGGAAAACTTATCTCCCAACGAATGGAAGTTAGGTAGAGTCGTCAACGTACACCCCGGCGAAGATAACCGAGTACGTGTAGTCGACCTCATCACCGAGGGTCAAGTCAGATGACCTTTGGTCAAACTGATTCTTCTTCCCACGGAGATAGATTTTGAGAGGACCAGGAGCTCCTCCTAACAATCCCTCCGTTCCTCCACATCCTCCTTTCAAATAAAAAAAGAAATCAACCCCCTCTCGGGAACCCGTCTTTAAATTTTCAGAAAAATTAACCCGAGGCCAATCAACCACCCTAGTGCAGATCCCCATCTGCCACAAAACACTTATTTTTAATTTTCAAAATCAAACCCCAATTAACTCGCTCACGCCGAGCGAGGACACCAGAACCCTAACGCAGATCCGTTGTCTGCCACAGAATTTGAATGCACGAAGCCAACAATAAAATCGAACTTGCAAAATGCATCGTCATTCGAATAATGTTGCACATAGGTTTTATGAAAAGTACCGACACCAAGTAATCGTAGACTCTCGTAAACCTATGAACATACGAAATCCATAAACAACTAGTGCAACAGAATATCGTGATCTAGTGACGACATGATACACAAGAGCCAAACGAAACAGTTTTATATTTCCATCATATCAGCAAAAATTATCATCCTGACTTGGCTTTCGATTTCATGTTCCACGATGTGTTCTAACGTGACGCGATATGGTTGCATCTGATGTCAGCACGTCCCTATGATCTGATGTGATTACTTATCACACTTATATCTCATCTATGCTGGGTAAATTTACTGGTCACAGTTCTAAAATTTTTACACTTAAAAGCTTTTCATAAGTACTTTTTTGTGAAATTTCTGATTTGTTTAGATAATTTATAATCTGGAGTTCAATCATCACTTCCGTGAATGACTCATTAATGATGTTAAAACATGCGCCGTTTTACCCAGCTGGTTTGTTATGACATCACGTGATACAGAGATCAGAGAGGAACTGACCTAAGCGCTATCACTGTATTATAAGAAAATTTTAAACGCCCACTTTCAAGCTAACTTGATCTGATATCTGATTTAGTTTTGATATCATCTAATTCTTGATCAGATATGTAGCGATCTACCTTAAATAATTGATTATTGTCGCTTCCTCATATATACGGCATTAATTTAATGTTATCGAGAATGGGATACGGATTTTGTAAACTACATTTATAACAACGTGTAATACCTAAATAGTACGCCTAAATAACCTTTGGTAAAGGCATTATTTTCAACCTATAATCATTACAGTTTATAATTTATTCGGCTTTCAAAAGGCATGCCCTCCGGTTCAACTGGAATGGAGCAAAATTCCATACTGGTGCTTAGATAAAAGAGGCTTTTAACACGTTTGAGTATTTCATTACTCTTATATAGATCTTTAATCAATACGAGTATTTATGTATACTGGGCTAAAATTATTCAACTTTCAGTAGCTCTACATCAAAAGTTGCATTTGGAGGAATAACACCGAGATGTCAGCGAGCAGGCATAGTCAGATGAGCATAAGTTTGACGCGTTGACCTACAGACAACTGGGCAACACCCTCATCCCAACCTCGAATCATCCCACCTTTTCCAAGTGTAAATTGGAAGGGCTTATTACGGTCGCGTGAGGAGTTTATTTCTGTCATCTAGTGTACCGGTATAATGAAACATATAATCACTATTTTTTATCAAATAGCTGAACCTTATGTTTGTAGTCTGCTATTAATTTATGTTTTTTGAAAGATTACTTCCTTTATGACTACAAAAAATTTTGGTCAAATCAAAATACTGGCGCTAACGGGTTAACGTATCACACAACAGCATATTTATTTGGCACAACGTATGCATTTCGAGCAGACCTGCTGCTCATCATCAGCGACACGCTACTAAAACAAAAATTACAGAAAATAAAAAAAACATAATATGTGTACAATGTAACAAAAAGATTTGTTCATATAGCATTATTAACTACTTATCTTGTTTGGTTGATTTTCCGACAGGGTGGATAAATGATGTATATTGGAACGATTTTTCGTCATCCCTTATCAAATTTGGTTTTGAGACAAACCGGTTTCGGCGTTGTGCCATCATCAGTGATATTTATTTTATATTACCGTTGTTACAACGATTCGTATGCGTCCAATTTTTTTTAGTTGTACACAGCTTTTATTAGGCGCACACTCTCTTCTAACGTAAAGATAATATGTATGGTTGGGTTATCATCTGTCCAGATGTTTTTGGAGGTAATCTAAAGCAAAATTAATTGGAATGCTCGGAAAAAGTGCAGTAACGTCGAAAGATGCACATATTTCATTTTCCTGAAAGAAAATATCTTTGGTCTTGTTGACGAATTCTAGAGAGTTTTCTACACTTGATCCATCGAAATTTTAATATTTTTTAATCTCGGTTACAACCATTTTTCCACTCGTACTAAAGGCGATGATGTGTTGGAAACAATTTTTCGTATTTTTTCACCAGGTTTGTGAACTTTCGGCAAGCCGTACATTTTTGGTACACTCGGATTAGGTACTAAAAGGGTGTATTTGTTGACGTTAAAAATCTAGAAAATTTGTTTAATTATGGACTTGGCATCGTTAACCATACGACTCAGCGGGGATTTCTTTAAACGCTTAAAACCATCTTCTCCAATGGAAAGTTGCATTCTGTTGTCGTAATCCTGTTTATCCATAATCACAACTCTGTTTCCCTTATCTGACTTCATGTAATAAACGTCTTTTGTTTTTAAATTCTTAATAGTATCTGTGAATTCTGTTGTTTTTGATCTATTAATTTTTTGTTTTGCATGTCTTATCGACTTCGTTGCCACCTCACGTATTGTGTTTTTGGTATTAACTGGCTTAAATTGAAACGCGGACTCGATGTCAACGATACAGTCTTCGATTTTTACATAATTTGTGTAAGGTGTGAAATTTACATCTCTATTCAACACATTTAGCTCTTTTTCAGTAAAATCGGCTTTAGAAAGATTCATCACAAGGTTATTCACTGAATGGATTGCATGCTTAACTGGTTCAGTGCATTGTTCTTCAATCAGTCGTTTTAATTTATTGTTTTTTGTTTTGCAATTTTTAGTAAAAGTACTATGACACTGTTCGAAAAACTGATATTGGTTTTCAATAAAAAACGCAAATGTTGTCCATAGACTTGGTCAAATCCAAATATAAACTGTATAATTCGAGTTGTATTGAATCAAAACGGCTATATTGATATTTTATTTCGTACGCTATCCAGTTCTGTTTAGCTTTAGTTAACACGCGATTGGTACGCGAGTTCGAAACACTGAATTTAATATACACTCGGAAAAATCCACGCTCAATTTGAGTTTCACAGGGGCGTTGAAAAAATAAGAATGCAAAAATTCTTGTAGACACGGTTTAGAACTATCATCCTGGCGCATATTTGGGTATTGCCATGTTAAAACGGGACAGACCATAAACTAAATAAACGAACTACTTTTAATATGATTGTGTCATATGATACTTTAGATACTAATTTTTTTAAAGGTAGTGCAATTTCTACAAACCCAAATTTATTCTCACAATTCAAATTTTATTGTTACTGCAAAAGTTTAAGTTTGAATGGGATCGTAAGGTAAATCTGCCTTAGAGGTCAGACCGTTTTTCAAAACAAGTCTAAAGGAACTTATTATAAACTAACTTGGCCATTTCAAACAAAAAACTAACGTTCGTGGTCGCAATGGCGGGCCAATCGTTAATGGATCTCGATAGTTTGAGGAACAGGATACTTGATGTGCAATTGTGTGTAGTTACCTCGCGTGTATTCCCTCGAGGCACCTGCAAATTTCAAAATGAGTCTGAGAAACCACTTCGTCACGGAGTATATAATTACCGGATCAACGAGTTCCTGCCTTGAATTCTAACGTTAGTCAATAACAAAAACTCTGTACTTAATTTAGGAATATCATCTGGGTCACCAAATTCCCCAGCAAAAGCATTGCCTTGTGAAATTGCTTCTAATTGAAATTTATAAACAAATTTATCAACCATACTTGAGAAAGCGAACTGAAAGATACCTGCATTATTTTCCCTACCAATTTTGTCTTTAATAACATATTTGTTCAGCATAAATACGGTCGTCCTAGTTAGCACTAAACAGGATACATCGCAGAGAAGTTTTTGCACCAAACCAGCAAAGAATCCTAAAACACCTTCAGTTTTGGAGATCTCTTTCACTGAATCAAAAATGGATCGATAAAGTGATATTACATGAAATGGATGTGATACAATAATACTGGAAATACTCCGCACAACATCACGCTTAACTTTGATTTTGAACTGCACATAAAGCTCTTCATTAGTAGGGTCGACGTTGTCTTTATCATCATCAACCCATGGCAGGCCAGCCTTATTTGCAATTTTTTCGCTACAAATCATGTTCAAAATTGATCCCAATAACTTTGGCGTCAAACCACGATAGCAACCGTAAAATGCATCTATCTTCCCGATGTAGCCAACGTTCACTATTTCGTGTTATGGAGCCTGTGGTCGCTGGTGATAATAGTTTCCAGCTACGGTGTATTCGTATTGTATGTGCAAATGCCACGTAACTGAGTAAACCTCACAAGCTCCGATGATTTATATAACAGCATTCTTATTTTAAATTAAAAAAATTAAATCAGCATAAAAAACAAGTACATGCCTGTAGTTCAATTTACATAACATACATATTCATATAAGAGTACAAATTAATCCAAAACTATAACAATGTTTATGGTGCGTTCACACATCTACCCAATGTGACTGAAAATTATTAACTTTCACTGAATCTAAAAAAAACGTTAACTAACTACTACAACTGTTCGCGGAAAACTTTGCAAGTTTTGTATTTGAGAGAATACGATGTTTTACTCTCTGCATTTTGACGCCTTACCATTTGTACTGGCGTGAATACTCAAGGTTTTACAAATGCTTATGTCTTAATCTTTGTATTATTTCACATAAAATTAGTTATATGAACGGTTTGCTATATTTATGGTTGATTTTGATCGCTTACAGTGCTCGATATAATTTTCTGGTAAGAATGACAAATCAGTTTTGCCATGGTGAATTTTATACTTGAAACACTTTGCGATGGAGTCAAATTTGAATTCGAAAACTGTGTAGGGACAGTCAACTTTAGACATGGTCTTTCGATCATGTTTAATATAGTGTTCAGAAATCGTAAGCAAACGACTGGTCTCCATTTTTTATTCTTTGGTAAATTGGTAAATCCTTTACTTTAAGGAGTTTAGGTGGATCACGCAAATTCGGTAATTTTTTTTTTGCACATACGCTTTTCCGCTTATTCGCTTTTCTTGCTCCCAATTCGCTTTGATTGTTCCAATAAAATATTTTTTCGTCTTTGCAACTTTTAAAATTCTTCACAAATCTATTTACTCGATTTGGTTTTTCTTCTCTGAAACCCGAAAGAAAATTATATACCGCCTACTCCAATAGCGTTCAATGAGCTTATAACGTTTCAACTTGATTTAGAAGAAATTTTAATATAAAAAAAACACGCAGACGTTGCCTCCGTACGAACGCTACTCATAGCAAATTCGAAATTGAAAAAAAAAATGGTTATACGCCAAGCCACGCCGTAATCCAGAATGAAAAAACGAAAAAAATCATTCCATTCCGGCAGGACATGTCGTTTTCAACAAGAAACAGTCATGATTAAGGCTTCGGTACAAAGAAATCCGAGTCCCGAAGGTAAAGAGTCCCGAAATGAAAAGGCCCCGAAATGAAAAAGTCAGCTCTTTCTACGACCCTAGATAAAAAATAAAAATCCATATATATTCCCACTTTACAAATTATTCACATCAGCTCTATCAGCTGAAAAAAGAAACATGCGATAGGTTGGCACATAACATTTCGCATAATGATACGGGTAGATAGAACCCGTCGTGTAGCAAGCCTTGCCAATCTGACAAGTCAGGTCAGAAACCCTCAGAAGATTAGGCATTTGCCACTTTAAATAATTTTCCCACACGCAGCAACGAACTCACTCGCCACCGAACGCGTGACACAGTCATCATAAGTAAACGAGTTTCCTTTGGTTTTCTTCCATATTCTCTGCATAGAATGACTCGCTACGCATCGTTGCGCAACAGAAACGAACGCCAGGCCGCTCGATACCCCAAGCTGTGCCCTCTATGTGACGCTCGACATCCGATTCGCTCGTGCACCGTCTACAGGGCGAAGACCCCTCTGCAACGGTTGCGCGAGATCATCCGCCTTAACTATTGCCAAAATTGTGTATCGATGGTACATCGCGCGAAAAATTGTTCCAGCGACCGCAGGTGCCGACGATATGGCCGACCACACCACACTACATTTACCTATGGAAGATCTTCCAGGACAACCAGAGCCCTATAAGAGTTGGGCACAGCAAGTGGAAGAGAAGGAAGAGGAAGAGTGCGAAATGATACGGGCATCCAGAGAGAGTAGGTCCCACCATGCAGGAGAATATACGGATGAAGTGCTATCCATTCACCCTTCTGAGTCAGCATTTTATCGCGATGCACCGGAAAACCGCCAGGCGGAAGCAATCACACAGTCGCCACCACAGAACATCGGGGGATCGGACCCACGGCCGTTCCGACCCCTGTTAGCCAATGAGAAACGAAGGCAGAGGGGCGCAGAATCACGGCCTTTCCGCTCTCCAAATAAACGTCGCATTCAGAATCATCCCATCCGCCACGATCGCAGACTAGCTACTCGGCCACGCCAGCTGCACCGCACGACGAACTCCTCCCACATCGACGGCAACTAAGAGCGTATACTGGCCCCACGGATGCGCCAGCTAGGTACCTATCTATTCGGCATTTCGTAACGCTATTCCTATGATTAACACTACCTTGGGCCCAACTCTGCGACCGATGGCAAGTCTTGCGCCGACTGCGGAGTTTCGCCCCCATCTTTCCGAGCGCTGCTCGTTCAAAGTACGATGTTCGGGTGGTTACTTTCGGGAACCCACTCGATCTAGTATGCCTTAATGGTTATTTGGTTTTTTTACTTTTTTTATTTTATTTAAGTTTGTGCATTTAACGTTTTTTTTCGAAATAAATGGAGTCTTTCTTTAAACGGAAAGAAATATGACCACGTATATCTTCTTGTTTCTTTTTCTCAGTCCCTGGAGCTCAACATAAATAGTATGGTAGAAAGTGAGATAGTCGACATTTTAATAGCCAATCGTGACTCTATGAGAGAAAATTCAAGACAAGATATCATGGCCGGTCAGAAAGAATACAAAGAAAACTTTAACAGACGTCGTAAATCCGGAAAAATATACAAATTGGGAAAATTAGCGGCTATCAAACGGACGCAATTCGTCACAGGTAAAAAGTTGGCCAACGAATATGTTGGCCCTTATGAAGTGGTCAAAGTCAAACGGAACGATAGGTATGATGCAAAGAAGGCAGCAGATTTTGAAGATCCCAATGCTACATCAACGAGTTGTGACTATATGAAACCGCAGAGATTAGACGAATCTGATCTATCCGTTACATTGTACACATATTATGTTTTTTATTTTCTGTAATTTTTGTCTTAGTAGCGCGTTGCTGATGATGAGCAGCAGGTCTGCTCGAAATGCATACGTTGTGCCAAATAAATATACTGTTGTGTGATACGTTAACCCGCTAGCGCCAGTATTTTGATTTGACCAACATTTTTTGTAGTCATAAAGGAAGTAATCTTTCAAAAAATATAAATTAATAGCAGACTACAAATATTAGGTTCAGCTATTTGATAAAAAATAGTAATTATATGTTTCATTATACCGGTACACTTACTTACTTACTTACTTAATTGGCGCTTAACCGTCTAAACGGTTATGGCCGTCCAACAAGGCGCGCCAGTCGCTCCTTCGCTCCGCCAACCGGCGCCAATTGGTCACACCAAGGGAGTTTAAATCGTTTTCCACCTGGTCCTTCCAACGGAGTGGGGGCCGCCCTCTACCTCTGCTTCCATAGGCGGGTTCCGATAGAAACACTTTCTTGGCCGGAGCATCATCTTTCATTCGCATAACATGGCCTAGCCAGCGCAGCCGCTGCGTTTTAATTCGCTGGACTATGTTGATGTCTGCGTATAGCTCGTACAGCTCATCATTAAATCTTCTTCGGTACTCGCCATCGCCAACGCGTAGAGGTCCATAAATCTTTCGAAGAACTTTTCTCTCGAACACTCCCAAAGCCGCTTCATCTGCTGTTGTCATGGTCAATGCTTCTGCCCCATATAGCAGGACGGGTACGATAAGTGACTTGTAGAGTATGATTTTCGTTCGCCGAGAGAGGACTTTACTTTTCAATTGCCTACCTAGTCCAAAGTAGCATTTATTGGCAAGGTACACTAGATGACAGAAATAAACTCCTCACGTGACCGTAATAAGCCCTTCCAATTTACACTTGGAAAAGGTGGGATGATTCGAGGTTGGGATGAGGGTGTACCCAGTTGTCTGTAGGTCAACGCGTCAAACTTATGCTCATCTGACTATGCCTGCTCGCTGACATCTCGGTGTTATTCCTCCAAATGCAACTTTTGATGTAGAGCTACTGAAAGTTGAATAATTTTAGCCCAGTATACATAAATATTCGCATTGATTAAATATCTATATAAGAGTTGGGAGTAATGAAAAACTCAAACGTGTTAAAAGCCTCTTTTATCTAAGCACCAGTATGGAATTTTGCTCCATTCCAGTTGAACCGGAGGGCATGCCTTTTGAAAGCCGAATAAATTATAAACTGTAATGATTATAGGTTGAAAATAATGCCTTTACCAAAGGTTATTTAGGCGTACTATTTAGGTATTGCACGTTGTTATAAATGTAGTTTACAAAATCCGTATCCCATTCTCGATAACATTAAATTAATGCCGTATATATGAGGAAGCGACAATAATCAATTATTTAAGGTAGATCGCTACATATCTGATCAAGAATTAGATGATATCAAAACTAAATCAGATATCAGATCAAGTTAGCTTGGAAGTGGGCGTTTAAAATTTTCTTATAATACAGTGATAGCGCTTAGGTCAGTTCCTCTCTGATCTCTGTATCGCGTGACGTCATAACAAACCAGCTGGGTAAAACGGCGCATGTTTTAACATCATTAATGAGTCATTCACGGAAGTGATGATTGAACTCCAGATTATAAATTATCTAAACAAATCAGAAATTTCACAAAAAAGTACTTATGAAAAGCTTTTAAATGTAAAAATTTTAGAACTGTGACCAGTAAATTTACCCAGCATAGATGAGATATAAGTGTGATAAGTAATCACATCAGATCATAGGGACGTGCTGACATCAGATGCAACCTTATCGCGTCACGTTAGAACACATCGTGGAACATGAAATCGAAAGCCAAGTCAGGATGATAATTTTTGCTGATATGATGGAAATATAAAACTGTTTCGTTTGGCTCTTGTGTATCATGTCGTCACTAGGTCACGATATTCTGTTGCACTAGTTGTTTATGGATTTCGTATGTTCATAGGTTTACGAGAGTGTACGATTACTTGGTGTCGGTACTTTTCATAAAACCTATGTGCAACATTATTCGAATGACGATGCATTTTGCAAGTTCGATTTTATTGTTGGGTTCGTGCATTCAAATTCTGTGGCAGACAACGGATCTACGTTAGGGCTCTGGTGTCCTCGCTCGGCGTGAGCGAGTTAATTGGGGGTTGATTTTGAAAATTAAAAATAAGTGTTTTGTGGCAGATGGGGATCTGCACTAGGGTGGTTGATTGGCCTCGGGTTGATTTTTCTAAAAATTTAAAGACGGGTTCCCGAGAGGGGGTTGATTTCTTTTTTTATTTGAAAGGAGGGATGTGGAGGAACGGAGG
The DNA here is from genome assembly GCF_040869045.1 of Eurosta solidaginis. NCBI lineage: Eukaryota > Metazoa > Arthropoda > Insecta > Diptera > Tephritidae > Eurosta > Eurosta solidaginis. The sequence continues at coordinate 192,069,072 of NC_090319.1, read as the reverse complement.
GATTGTTAGGAGGAGCTCCTGGTCCTCTCAAAATCTATCTCCGTGGGAAGAAGAATCAGTTGGACCAAAGGTCATCTGACTTGACCCTCGGTGATGAGGTCGACTACACGTACTCGGTTATCTTCGCCGGGGTGTACGTTGACGACTCTACCTAACTTCCATTCGTTGGGAGATAAGTTTTCCTCTTTGATGACAACTAGATCCTCCACTTTAAGATTTTGTTTCGACAGTTTCCACTTCACTCGTTTTTGAAGTTCGGAAAGGTATTCGGTTTTCCACCGACGGCAGAAGGTTTGATGGAGGACCTTGAGCTTCTGCCATCTATTTATCATGGAGGCAGGGCTTTCGCCAGAAGATGGCTGCCCGTTAGAAAAGTCCTGGGGTGAGTAGTTCCAGATCCGTTGGGTCATTTGACCGTGGACTAAGAGGGCGCGAGTTGAGGCACGCCTCCTGCACAAAAGTGTTTGGAACTCCTCCATAGTATACTTATGGGGAGACGCGATCTTTTTGAAGTGGCTTTTGAAGATCTTCACTCCCGCTTCCCACAGGCCGCCCATGTGTGGAGCGGCGGCGGGAATAAAATGCCACGTTAATGCTTGATGGCTGTACTTGGAGACTGTTTTGTCTCGGCTATCTGCCAAAAAGTCTTTAAACTCTGACTGTAAACATCTTGACGCTCCGACAAAATTTGTACCATTGTCGGAGTAGATGTTTTTCCGACATCCTCTTCTCGCGATAAAACGTGAAAAGTCTGCGAGAAAGCATGGGGTACTAAGGTCACTAGTGGCTACTATGTGGAGGGCCTTAGTGGAGACAGTCGATATCCCCTACCGCGGCAGTTTTTGATGTCGTAAGGCTCCGCAAAGTCTACACCGGTATTGGTGTGAGCGCGCGGGTAAAAGTAGTGCGTTCGCAGGGAAGGATACCCATAAGTTGGGACTGCGCCTGCTTCCGGTGAATAATGCAGGTTTTGCAATTGTGGATGATGGCTCTGATCATGGTCTTGACATTCGGTATCCAGTATTGGGTTCGGATGAGACGGAGCATGAGCTGGTTCTCGCCATGAAGGGAATCATGATTAAACATCATGACTGTAAGGCGAGACAGTCTACAATTGTAAGGCAAGACGACCGGATGACGCTCGTTATATGACAAGTCTTTTGAAGCCCCTATACGCCCCCCTGTTCTAATAATATCATCTTTGTCGTGGTATGGATTGAGTGACAGTATTTCACTCTTTCGATCAATATGTTCCCTATTTTTCAATTTTAAGTACTCTGTACCGTATAATCGTTTTTGGCATACTTTAATAACGCTTGAGTCGTGGCCTTAATTTCGTCGGCTGAGATTATGCACGACTTTTCGCGGAACGAGGCTTTGGTTCTCGGCCGAGTTCTTTCATAAAATCTCCTAACATAGGATAGGACTTTCAAAGCCCTAGGTAAATTTGAGAATCGGTCGAGAATATCCATTTGATCTACCCTTGTCTTGGCATTCGATTTTGCCCTCTTCTCCTCAAGGGACGTTTTGTATTCGTTGTTTTGTGAAGGCCAGTGGGAATTGTCTTCTTGCAGCCAAGAAGGTCCCTGCCACCACAACGAACTGCTGCCCAAATCTGACGCAAGTATTGCTCTGCTTCGTAGATCCGCTGGATTAGGTTCCGAGTCCACGTGAAGCCATTCATTGCTACCGACCATGTCGATGATCTTAGTGATTCGGTGTGCGACGAAGGTTGACCAGGAACAGGGCGGCTTTCTTATCCATGCGAGTACGATGGTTGAATCCGTCCAGAGATGAACTCTTGCTGGTCCCAAATGAATGTTTCGGAATACTGATTCCATGATTTCTGCGAGCAGCATGGCGCCGCAGAGTTCTAAACGTGGTAGCGAGATGGTTTTCACTGGAGCTACTCTGGTTTTTGATAAAAATACGTCTATGAAAACCTGATCGTCTGTTTTCACGCGCGCGTATACCGCTGCCGCATATTCTTTCTCGGAAGCGTCACAGAGGCCGTGGATTTCTATGTCGTCTTCCGGTGTAAAATTTACCCACCACGGTATCCTAATATTATCTATTTCGCTATACTGTTGGGTGAAGTTTTCCCACAGTTCTAAGGTAGTGGGGGAGACAGGCTCGTCCCACCCGGTGCCTTCTAACCAGATATTCTGTATTAGTATTTTTGCCACTATGACCATTGGTGCAAGCTAGCCTAAAGGGTCGAAAAGTTTGGCTATAGCGGATAGGATTGCGCATTTGGTGATGTTCTCGCCATTCTCTAAAGCTCCTGCTTTGAAGAAAAACATGTCTGAGTGCGGGTTCCATCGTATTCCGAGTGCCTTCGCTGAGCTAGCCTCTTAGAACGCTAGGAAGTCCTCGCTGAGCAGATCCGTTTTGGGGATGTCCTGAAGGATTTCCTCACAATTTGATGTCCACTTGCGCAATGGAAAGCCAGCTGAGTGTAATGCTTCGCGAATCTCGTTTCTTGCTCTGATGGTTGACGCTATTGTATGTCAAACGTCGTCGACATACATACGTCGTCGACATACATACTTTCTCGGAGTTTACCCGATGCTATTGGGTGGGTATTTTCTACATCATCAGCCAATTGCAGAAGTGACCATATAGCGAGGTAGGGGGTGCAGTTTACACCAAAATTGACAGTCTTTATTTCGTAAAGACGGATGGGTTCGTTGGGGGATGTTCGATGGACAATTCTTTGAAATTTGGCGTGATTATCGGTCACCCAAATTTGCCTATACATCTTTTCTATGTCACTATTAAAGACAAAGCGGTACAGTCTCCAACATAGAATTAAAATGGGCAAGTCTGCTTGGAGTACTGGACCTGGGTGGAGTATGTCGTTTAGACTGATGCCATTTGCCGTCGGACTTGATGCGTTGAAGACGGTGCGCACCTTGGTAGTGGTATTTTCTGCCTTTACCACGGCGTGATGGGGAAGGAAATAATTATCCGAATCGTCGGATGTTATATTGTTCTTGATTTTTCTCATATGTCCGAGCGTTTCGTATTCTGACAGCACTCAAACATACTCTTTGCCTAAATTTTGTTTTTTTAGTAATCGCCCCTAATTCCGGAAGAATTGTGAACATGCTCGCTTTAGGGACGGTCCTAAATTAATATTCTCAGGGTAATCCTCCCTGAATGGCAGAGAAACTGTATATCTCCCATTTTGATCACGTTTTGTTGTGTCTTTAAAGAACTGTTCAAAATACCTTTCTTCTTCATTAACCATTTTATTTTTGGGCACATTTTATACCTCTCAGAAAGCTTTTAATTGTTTGTCCAACGCAACCTCGTTGTAAAATGACACGATGCTCTTCGTTGGACTCGGTGCTTCTATTCGACCGGCTATTATCCAAGCAAACACTGTCTGTTGAGCCAGAAGTGTATTAAGTACATTCTTTTTCAGACCGCTCATTATAATTTTGGGATATATGTCTCCACCAAGTATGAGGTCTACATCTTCGTTGACATAGAACCTCTTGTCTGCCAGAAACTAGTCTGGGAATGCCTGCGTAGTCATGGTGTTGATATGGCAGGTTTGCAGATTCCCAGTAAGTGTGGCTAGAATCAGAACTGGAGTAGTCAAGCTGAAGCATGGATCCACTGGGGAACGTAATTCGATGGTGGATGCCTCTCTAACTTGAGCAGATACCGCATTGGTTGACACTTTGGCATGCATTTTCCTCGCGGGCAAATTGATTCTGCGTTTCAGTCTTTCTGTCATGAAAGAACGTTCAGACCCTGAATCAATTAATACCCGCGCGGAGAAGTCGGTACCATTATGGTAAATGTGTACGCGAGCAGTTCCTAATAGCACACCTGTGCTGGAATTCGTATGACAGGATGTCACATTTTTGTTCCCGTTTAAACCTGGCTTTTCTGATTCATGTCTCGTTAGTGCCTGTCTAGAACTAGAGGGCCTATTGTAGTAGGAATTTTGGGGCGGGTTGTAAGTGGTGCTTTTCTGTAATGTATCCGTATGGTGGCGAGGGTGGCACATATTGCAGTTGTAGGACCTGGTGCATCTGGTCACTGTGTGTCTTGGGGATAGACAGTTTAGGCAACCATTTATGGATTTTATGAATTTAATCCTTTCTAGAGGGGGTACCTCCAAAAAGCGTGCACAGTTTGGTAATCGGCGATATCCTGACTTGCACATTTTACAGACTGACTTTGACGTCGGTCTGGATACCTTTGTTTGAAAGGAACCAACTCTTTTTGAAGGGGATTCTGTTATCTGGCGCGTTGCGTTTGGTTTTTGGTTGGAAGTGGCATGCCCTGTAAAACCAGACATTGTTTCAAGTATCTGAAACCGATTAGACAGAAATTTGTCCATATCCTACCACTTGGATATGTCCATTTTATGATCTATACTTTTTAAGTTTCTGGTAACTTGGTGGAGCAGAGATAAGTCAGGATTGCATCCCAATTAAAAGTGTAAATTTTGTGGCATTTAAGGGAGGAAATGCAATTATTTATATCATTTTGTAGCTTTTTTATTGAACTGCCACACTCACTTTCTACCTTTTTTAAGTTAAATAAAATGTTTAGTTGTGTGTTAACTAAGATACGTTTTTTCTCGTATCCTTCACACACGTTTTTCCAGGCCATCTCGAAGCCTTAATTTGTGATAGGGCATTTCTTCACAATGTCTTTTGCTTCGGCTTGAATTTTTGATATAAATGGCCGCGAACAGGTCACGAAATGTTGGCCAAGACAAATAATCCCCTTTAAAAAATTCCGTATCGCAAGCAAGGAGGCGAACTTTGTGCCCATGAGGTTCTTGCTCAGGGTTGACTCTCTTTTCTTCCTTCTTGTATTTTTTTGCCTCAGCAGATATAGAAGCTGAACATCGCATGTAGATTGCGTATGCCGCTTTTTGCTTCTCTCTGATCGCCATAACGTCATCCCATGACGCCTCCTCAGACCCCAATAGCGAATCAAACGCAGATTTTACCTTCTTCCACAAGGACGGCAACTCTGTGGGGACCCAAATCCACCGGCTTTGGAGCCCACACATTCGAACCTATTGCCAGAAACTTACCGAATGGTCATTTACTCTTTCACTTTTTGTCAGGGGTTTTTATATAAAATATAAAGAATATTTAATAATTCAAAAGAATGGAATTACAAAGTTTAGGGAATACAAAGTTTATAATATTTTAAATTTCAATTAATTTATTACTGCCGCGCGATACCAATTCGTTTGAATGTTCTTCGTCAACTCTTCTCAACTAACTGCCTTTCGCTGCGAGTCGCTCTTCGTTGTCATGTCAAGTAGGGTTGCATTTTTAAGTATGTGACAATTCGGCCAATTCTGACATTGGCATCGTCCCGATGTCACTGACTTCATCTTCGTCGGAATCATCTTCATCTAGATCTGGTGGTAGTGTACACCACGGTTTCATTTTTTCTGTTGTATACACTGAACAGAAACGCTTTTGTCTATGTTGCATACCATCGATGTCTTCAATCAAATAACGATCGTTACCCAATACTTTTGTTACCACGTATGGACCTTTATAACGTACGTCGAGTTTACGTGATTCACCTGTTGCTTGGAGATCGTTCTCGATTACTGCCAGATCGTTTACCTGATATACGACAGGCTTGCGATGTTTTGAATCGAAACGCTGCTTCCACTTCTCTCGGTGTTGTTGTATACATGCAGCGGCCTTTTCACGCTTTTCGGTTATGCTGTGTTTTTCAGAATCTTCAATTACTGCTGCCAAGAGTTTATTACGAATGATGTCACGTAATTTGAAATCATAGATTAATTCGTTTGGGCTGAAACCAGTGCTAGAATTTCGTTGAGAGTTTACACTCCATTGTAAATTTCTTAGCTCCTTGTCCCATTGAGTTGCTTTAGCTCCTGCTGTACGTAGAAAGTCTAGAATGATTTTGTTAGCCCGCTCCACCTGCCCATTTGCACGCGGAGTCCTAACTGCGGTTTTAATGTGAGATATATCGTTTCGGTTACAAAAATCTTCCAACTGTTTCGAGGAATAGGCGGTGCCTCGATCGCTGATTATACGGTACGGTAACCCAAAATAGGATGTCAAATCATTTAGTGCTTGCAACACAGGTTGCGTTTTTGTGCTGCGTACAGGCTTCGCCACAACATACTTTGTAAATGCGTCGCTTATTACTACTACATACGTATTACCTCTTTTGCTTCGTATAAATGGACCTAGATGGTCTATGTGAAGCGTGCGAAATGGTATAGGGTCCACCTCACTTATGTGTAGCTCACCTTCTGGCTTACCACCCTTACCTTTATTGTAGCAGCATTCAATGCATGCAGAAATATAGTCTTTCACGTACTTTCTAGCTTTCGGAAACCAGACATGCTCGTATATGCGTTGCAAACTTTTCTCCACAGCGAAATGTCCCATGTCATCGTGACAGTATTTTACAATTCTCCATCGTACTGCTTTTGGTACAACGTATAGAAGTTTTCCATTGATTATTTTGTAGAGTCTATTATTCAGTATTCGATATTCATTTTTAAATTGAGTTGCTTGCTTTGATTCAACCTTGCCTTGTATAATATCAATTATCTCGCGAATATTTTTGTCCTGCAGCTGCATAGTCAACAGCCAATCATCAGAACCTTCAGCTAAAATCAACACGTCTACACTATCAGCAATATTAACAGTTTCAGCTGGTGATCTGCTGAGCGCATCCACATGTCCCATGCGCACCCCTGGTCTGTGCACGCAATCGAAATCGTATTCTGTTATTCGCATCCACCAACGTGCGACTACTGATGGCTGAACAATCAGTTACCACTCTGAAATGCTTGCCGAGAATATATACCCTAAACCTGGCAAGAGCTTCAACCACTGCCAGCACTTCTAACTCATAGGCATGGTAGTGTGACTCTACTGTTGTACATCGTCGACTATAATACATAACTGCTTTCCATGTTTTACCGTCGTCGTTTGACTGTAATAACACTGCAGCTAGCCCTATACTACTAGCGTCAGTATGGACCTCATGCATTGCATTAAAATCATATAAAGTCAATACGGGTTCACTACATAATGCGACAACAAGCGCATCAAATGCTTTATCTTGGCTTTCTCCCCAGCAAAAATTCTTTATTGCTTCTTTTCTTGTAAGGTCAGTCAACGGACGTGCTATAATTGCATAGTCTTTTACGAACTTCCGGAAGAATCCGGTTAAACCCAGAAAACGTCTTATTTCAGTTACAGAATTTGGTTTTTTAAAATGTTTTATAGCATTTACCTTGCATTCACCAGGTGTAACACCATCACAAGTAATTTTGTGTCCCAAAAAGTTTATTTCTTTCACCAAAAATTTGCATTTACTGTAGCGTAGTGTTAAATCATATTCCTCTAACAGACTCAAAAACTTCTGCAATATTTTTAACCCGTCATCGATAGTACGGCTCGGAATTATAACATCGTCTAAATACGCAATCACTCGATAGGGTTTCATTTTATCCACGATCTTATTCATCATGCTTTGAAATACCGACGGCGCATTAACTAATCCGAAAGGCATACGGTTATATTCATAGTGTCCATTATTAGTCACGAACGCGGTGTATTGTTTAGCACTTTCTTCCAATTCGATTTGGTGATAACCCATATTAAAATATAATGTTGTATAGTACTCATTACCTGCAAGCGATGCAAATAATTCGTCCATTACCGGCATTGGAAATGGTTGTTTCACCGTAACGCGGTTCAGTTGTCTAAAGTCAACACACAATCTATGCTTATTATCTTTTTTCTCCACGAGAACTACCGGCGCAGCATACGCGGAATCAGATATACGAATTACGTCTTTTGCCAATAAGTCTTGTATTATTTCATCCAAGATTGGTCTTTTCGCGAAAGGTAACCGGTATGGTTTCATATTAATAGGAGTATCGCTGTCAAGCTTTATATTCATTTTTAGCAACTTGGCTTTTCCAAGAGTATTGAAACGGCCTTCGTATTTTCTCAACACTTTCTTTAAGTTTTCATTTTCAACGGTCACGTTATCAATTATGTTCACTTTGGATTTCATCCAACAATCCTGTCCGTCAATCACGAAAATATTTCCATTTGTGCATAACACATCTCTTCCCACTAGCACATCATAGTCAAGTTTATTGTCATCGATTATCAATAGATTCGCATCAACACACACATCGTCAATTATCATATTACTTTTCATAAGCTCAAAACATTCATATTCGCCTTCTGCGAATACTTTCAACTGAACAAAACATTTTTCTTTCAAATTATTTTCAAATTGATTTGCAAAATTTCTTTTAATTAACGATCGCGCACTGCCTGAATCTATTAGCGCTTCAACTACCACATTGTTTATTTTAACCATTTTCATATTACAATTTTCTTTGTTTTCTTCAATTGTGTTACACTTAGATTTTTGTGTTGCTTCACAATTTTCTACATTATGCCCATACTTGTTGCATTTTGTACACTTTTTACGCTTTTGGGGCTCTGTGCAATTTCGAGAAATGTGCCCTGACTTGCGACAATTGTAACACACAATGCCTTGATTTTCTTTTCTTTCTTTGTTATTGTTATTATGGTTTGACATTTGTTGTGCATGCTTTTCTCGCGAAACATCTAACTTTGACACTGAGTCTGGTTTGTACGAATATGTGTTAACTGAGCAGTGATTTACAATTACTCTCAATAACTCATTAGCATGGTTATACGTTTTTGCCGAAAATGAGCGCTTCATATCAATATCGTTTATTCCATTGAGGACATATTTTATTATCGATTGGTCATCTACCCACCCTGTCTACTAACAGATAACACACGATAGTAGAATGTCTCTGGAGTTTCACTCAATGCACGGCGCATACTCATTAATCCCATATGAATTTCGGCTGCGTTTATTTGAGCAGGAAACTCAAACAAAAAGTCACTCACAAATCTTGCCCAATTTGTATACACTTCTGGAGCAGAGTCCAGCCATAGTTTAGCACAACCTTTCATTTTTGCACTCACTGCAAATAATAATAATTTGTCACTCCAACCATATGCTTGGCGAAGTTGTTCTACTTTTCCAATAAATTGAACTGATGTCAACTCTTTCACACTTGGGTCAAAAGTTGGTAGAATACCAATGATATTTTGTACGCTCCCAAAATCTGAGCATGTTCTTCGTTCAGTTGGATACTCTCCCCTATCGCAACACATATTTGTTGATGGGTATGTATTTTGCACACATGTTGGTACATGCATGTTCGTGGTTACGTAGTTTGGTTGTGAAATACCAGCAAAATGTACTCTTCGCGTCGTATTTGGGATGTGTTGTACATTAAAATCTGCGGTATGACTTGGCATACATATTCTTGCTGTTCGATCATATTGAAATTGCATTTCCGTAGCAGCATTGTAAATGCTTGCGCTCGTCGGCTCTCCTACGTCACGATTCATTGTATACAAATTTGTCGCATTATACTTTACTCCAGCGGTATTCTCTCCACTGTAGCATATCGGCTGCTGCACAGCTGCAAAGGAATGAGGAGACAAACCAACTGTTGTTCTCTCTGTTCCTACCGTTCGTATATCTCTACGATTTGGTAACGTCAGTGGTGCGATAGAGTGAGAAGATTGACATAGCGTCGTCAAATCATCTCCTGCTCTCATCGTCGGCGCCACTGAAAAATTTGAAATAATCCGTTGATTCATGGGAATCAATTCATCTGTATGCGAGTTTGTATATATGTCATCGAATGTTCTGGAAGCTGAGCCTTGCATGTGGCGTTCCACCATATCTTCTGAAGATGCTGATGCAATTTCGTTACGATTTTCATTATTTCGCGAGGGTGACGATGCACTTAGCGGCGGTGTTTTATTAATACTTTTGCGAAGCGAATTATCTATGGATGTTTCTATTACCCGTAACCGGCGTTCAATACTTTCATTTAACGCGCTTTCGAATTGTTCATTAAACTGGTGCTCGCAGAGCTTTTCAACCAGCTTCGCTTTGTTACCGGCGGTGGATAATCCAAGTTCACGCAAACGCTGGCGAAAATCTACCACTGTCATTTCACTAAACTTTTCCATTCTTATTTTATTTATTCTTTAGGTGTAAATTACGTGTCTCGCTTATGAACGTGCAACACTTTTTTTCCTTATAGGCGCTTCGAATTTCGCGCACGAATATTCACGTTTCACTGTCAGGCATAGATCACGTCTCACTTCTGAACTACCAGAAACTTACCGAATGGTCATTTACTCTTTCACTTTTTGTCAGGGGTTTTTATATAAAATATAAAGAATATTTAATAATTCAAAAGAATGGAATTACAAAGTTTAGGGAATACAAAGTTTATAATATTTTAAATTTCAATTAATTTATTACTGCCGCGCGATACCAATTCGTTTGAATGTTCTTCGTCAACTCTTCTCAACTAACTGCCTTTCGCTGCGAGTCGCTCTTCGTTGTCATGTCAAGTAGGGTTGCATTTTTAAGTATGTGACACTATAAATATTTGTCAGAACTTATTTGAGCATGAATAAATCATATTCGAATTACAAATTATACATCATTTTTCGAAACACCCTAATGTATATTACAATGGATTTATATTAGTACATATATCATGTAAAACATATAAAACTGAATTATATAAATTGAATTTACACATATAAAATAATCATTTTTTGAATCACCCCAATATACATATAAACATTCATGACAACATCTAATTACTTCGTTTAAATAACTGTCTCTGCCCGCATACGGTAAATATTTTGGTTGAAATATAATTTTCACACATATCCCATAGCCGGCTAGAATTCTAAACAACGATGGGAATACAGCAACGCAATAAGCAACACACATAAGCTCCCATTGCAACAGCACCAAAAACGTACAAACATACGTATACAAAGAAATTGCAACCAAACACAACAGGCATTGAAGCGAACCACCAAGGCGGACATCGCACAAAGAGGAAACAAAAGAATGCAATGTACTAGAAAGGCGTCACCTCGGCATACCAACAACACATCATGGGCAATGGGCAGCCATAAACATTGCACTTGCAAGTTACTTACGAAGGGCAACTAACTCGTTCACGACAACAAGGCACAATAAGCAGGCAACAGAGGGAAATTGAAAGTAACTATGCCAACTAACTGGAGATGCGTACCAATGAACTCGCATGCTAGGGGCAGTCCAAGGGGAATTACTACATATGTAATTTAGAAATAAATACTTATGTGCAAATAGATAATTGAATATATGGGTAGAATAATACCGTTAAACGTAGGATACCTTATGTAAATACATATAATAAGTAAGATTTATTGTTGCAGGATAACTGTCCACCTGCGCGTGGAAAAGTATAAAAGGGCGACAAATTTTGCGAATTTGAGTAGTATCCAGCTAGGTTAGTAGCCTACTAACGCCTTGTTTAGCGATGAATAGGACTCCCAGGATTTTTCCATCTCACGAGTTCTTTATTTTAGTAACTTTGGGGGTTTTTCCAACCCCATCTTTAGAGGGATTGTGGTGGTTTTTCCACCTCCGCAACCTTCAGGAAGAGCGGGGCATCTCTAAGTTTTATACTCGGTGGGGGTTTTACGAACTCCACCGACTGGGAGGAAGTGGCGGTCCTCCACCTCCGCTTTCTTTACGAATAGGTTAAAACTTTAGTTTAAGCGTAGTCCTGGTGGGGGTTTTCCCAACCCCATCGGCGTAGAACCGACGGTGGCTTCCCACCTCCGTCGTCGTAACTTTTCTCTTGCCCAGCCGTAAATAAAAACTATTGAAATTCGAAGTATTATTTATTATTTTATATTTTAGACTTTTTGTCAGAGCAGCGACAACAACAAAAGAATTAATTTGGACTTTGTGTCTCAGTAGCGACAACAACAAAAGGTTTAGTTGGGACTTTGTGTCTCAGTAGCGACAAAAACAAATAAGGGACCACTCGCCACCTCCACAGTCAATGGGTTAATTGTGAACAAAGATTAAAAAGTGCGTGCGATATTGCTATTGAAATCGAAAATAAGCGAAAAAACAAAAGTGTAAAAAGTGTTTAGAGTGAAGTGCGCACCGAATTAATTAAATTGAACTTAATTTCGTGTTTGTAATGTGCAAAAAAAAAACAACAAAGAAACCTTTTCAATATAGTGCGGAAAGTGAGGTTAGGTTACCTCTTCCTTATTTTGTGTCTGGAAAACCTTAACACTGGTGGGGGGATAGACCAGATAATCACAAGGACCGAAATAAAATTAACAAACCAAGTGATTTAACTTTTAAAATGGTGCTCACTAAATAATTTCACTCTTTAAACTTCTTTTCGATTTCAATTCTTCGCGCACAACACGGGTGTTTTCTTTATTTTCCTTTAATAACTAACACTCTTACAAAAAAAAGTGGCAAGAAATATAACATTTACCTATTTCTCGTTTTTGCTGTGGCTCCGGTGGCTCTGCTGGGATGTGCTGTGGCAAATAAATTTTAGTAGGCAAATGTGCTGTGGCTCTGGTCTCTTGTATATAAAATAAACTCCAACTCTGTGCTTTTTGGCTGCTGGGGCAAACAATCCTCTCGACAAAAATTTTTTTCTCGGCAGATTGTGCTTACACGTTGATAATCTGTGTGAATTAGTGGACTGTATTATAAAAAGTTGCTTTCCGTTCCTTTCTCGGGAAATAAGGACCAATTTTCGGCCTGAGTGCATCGTATACCAGCAGTGGGTAGGGTACACGGGTCGATCTCGGGATTGATGGGTCACTTAATGTGGAAAATGACAATGGTGATCTTCGGCGATGTGTGCTGCTTGGCGGTCGGTCGAAAAAAAGAGAGCGCTTGTCCCGTGGATGACAACCGCTAAAAAGCCCTTCGGGTTAAGGATGGGAAAGTCACGCACACAATCACCCAACACATATGTGCATGGTGCTGACAAACAGCACACATACACATGCATGTGCCTGCATGCACACACATACGGGCGTGAGTGTATGGGAGACTGGAACTGTCATTGAAATGGTTAGGGAGGGGCGCCGTCAAACAGGGAAAGTTAGGCATTGGGCCTAAACATACCAGGCTTCCGTGCGGTCTGCTGACAATTTCGAAATAATATTTATGACAACTCTGTTTAACCGTTCGACTTGGCCATTGCGTCTTGGCATCCCAGTCGTTGTTAGGATGTGTTCTACGTTTTCTTCCTGACCCCAGTCCTTAAACCCCAAATTATTAAATAAATTATAAAATTAAAAATTGCTTGAAATAAATGTTTTCATACATTTAAACCGATACGGGTAATCCCCGGTTAACTCATATAAGTAGACAACATCTGGTTAATTCGTTGTAGTTCTATAAATAGAACAAAAACAGCAACAATACCAGGTTTCTCTGAAAACCGCCTTACAAACATGCATAACTTCAACACATAACTACATACGAAGTATGTGATGTGTAGAAGATAATATATGCGAAAGAAGGCAATTGGGAAAAACTTTACAACAACTAAGGCATGGCGTAGCTGAAGGCGTTTGTAACCATTTCAACTATCGTAGGAGTGCGGATTCGGCTCCCACTACCGGAAGAAAAGGCTTTGAAGAGATTTACAAGGTACAATCGAAACTGCTGTCGCCTTGTCCGTCCTGATGTCACGTTGTTTAAATTTTTCCCAAACTATACAATAAATTATAAAATTAAAAATTGCTTGAAATAAATGTTTTCATACATTTAAAGCGATACGGGCAATCCCCGGTTAACTCATATAAGTAGACAACATTTGGTTAATTCGTTGTAGGTCTATAAATAGAACAAAAACAGCAACAATACCAAGTTTCTCTGAAAACCGCCTTACAAACATGCATAACTTCAACACATAACTACGTACGAAGTATGTGATGTGTAGAAGATAATATATGCGAAAAAAGGCAACTGGGAAAAAATTTACAACAACTAAGGCATGACATAGCTGAATGCGTTTGTAACCATTTCAACTATCGTAGGAGTGTGGGTTCGACTCCCACTCCCGGGAGAAAAGGCTTTGAAGAGATTTACAAGTATAGTCGAAACAGCTGTCGCCTTGGCCGTCCTGATGTCACGTTGTTTAAATTTTTCCCAAATTATTAAATAAATTATAAAATTAAAAATTGCTTGAAATAAATGTTTTCATACATTTAAAGCTATACGGGCAATACGGGCAATCCCCGGTTAACTCGTATAAGTAGACTACATTCGCATTTTCCGATAAAGTCAAACCCTAAGATGACTTCATACTTAGACAAATTGTTCGGTAGAACCAAGAAGCCATGCTCACAAACAAGATTATCCACATTGATTTTGGCTACGGATTTGCCGATAGCAATCACCTTTTTATTAGCATAACCCGAAAGACTCTCACTACACTTCTTTAGAAAACAATTTAATTTTTTTGCAATCGCTTGCTCAATAATAGAAATTTCCGCACCGCTTTCGATTAGGCAACGAACTTTTATGTTGTTAATCTGTATTGTCTTTTGCATGTTTTGGCGCTAATTAACTGTATGGACCAAATTAACCTCACTATTTTTTTGTGTACTTGATGGACAATTTATTGAAATATGTCCAGTTTTATTGCATCCAAAGCATTTAGTTAATTCTTTGCATTCACTTCTTTTGTGCTCCGTAGATCCGCAGTTAAAACAATGTTCACTTTTACCCCCTTTGTTTTTATTATTTTCCGTTGCACTATATTTTCGAGCATTGCCTTCAAGTCATTGAAGCTTTTGGCGGCATGTAAAAAAGTTTTGTTCTCTGCTTTCTCATTTATTCCATCGATTATGTGCCCAATGATCGAAGGTTCATCCACTTTGCTGCACGTTCCTAAACGTCGCATAAGTAACATATACTCATGCATACTTTCTATATTCTTTTTGCCTCTCTCCCGAAGTTGTTTGTGTATGTCAGCGCTTACCAAGTCACGGTGAAATTCTAGTTCAACCTCTTTTCTAAGAGTATAATAATCAAAAACACAAATTGAATCCACGAACAACTTAGCTGTCTTTGTCATCTTCTTGGGAGCGAAAAGATATTTTTGATTATCACTCCATTTGAGTGTTGCTGCACATTTCTCAAAATTTTCAAACCAGCTCTCCACACGAACCGGTGACTGGCCATCAAAATCTCCAATTACATTATCAACGTTTTCTGTTGAAATTGCTGCTTGTTTTGTTTTTTCCTGTTCCTCTTCTTTCTGAAACTTCAATGTTAGACATTTGATTAGCTCGCCAATTTCAGACATTTCTGCTCTTATTTTGTTTTCTGCGTTTGGTCGTTGGTTGTTTCAACAAAAACTTCGTTGTCAACTTCAAAATTCTCTTCTATTTTTAATCCCCCTAAATCGGTATCTTCTGTCGCTGACCGCTTTACCCTTGCTATTGCGCGCTGCTCTCGACTTGTTGGTCTTGTTACTTGCAAGTTGGATTCGTTTTTTTGTACAGACATAAATTAGCAGTTAAACCAGTGTTTACTATATAGTTTGGCAGCTTAAATAGAGGTTTTGTTGCGAATAGAGTGGAAGGCAGTGGACTAGGCAGTCGAATGTCATATAATGAAGGAATGGTGTTCGGAGCTTTTTCAAAGTTAAAAAAAAAAATGTTAAAAGCTTTAATATAAATAAAACTATTGTTTTAGTAACAACAAAAACGCCTTATATATTCTATATACATAAATTCGTAAGGACTATCTCACTTTAAAAATTGAGTTAAATAATCTAAAGTTTGTTTTTGAAATTGAGTCGAGAACTGTGCGTGTGAATGTGCGAATTTTCACTGATCAGCTGTTAGTTGCGCTACTTGGTAAAATTTACAATGAGTTATGGGTTAACTGGGAAGATCACGGATATAGTTGATTTCATGAAGCGCATAACATCCGCATTGCAACGATCCAAGGGAACAAATACACAGCAAGATCTGCTCTGCAGACCTGCTCTGGGCATAATGTCCACAGAAAAGATCGCGAGAGCGGAAATGCAGGCGGTCTCGCGTTTATCACCCACCACACAGTGCAATATAATCTATTTGATTCCGACATCGGCATTACGCTACCATTTGTCTTACACCCTAAAATCTTGGGTGTGACGTTCGATCAGGATCTACATTTTGGATTGTACCGAAAATCCAGAGCCGTAATAAAATCCTCATATCTCTTTCCGGCAGCACTTGGGGTAAAGACAAAGAAACGCTCATTACAACTTACAAAGCAATTGGACGGCCGGTTGCATGCTACGCGTCCCCGATATGGTAGCCAAGCCTAAAGGTTACTCACAGGAAGAAAATACAGGCCTGCCAAAAATATTGCCCACACAACAGCTACAGGCTGTTTTCTTACGTCCCCAGAAAACCACGTACACAATGAGGCGAGAGTACTCCCTATTAGGGAGAGAAATAAAATGCTAAACAAACAGTTTCTGTTGAATACCCAGAAACCTGGGCATCCCAACAGACATCTGATTGATGAAGCTACACCTCCCAGGGGCTTAAGGGGTAATCTCCGTAAGCATTATGAGGAACAACGGCAAAAATTGCATGCATTTCCCCACCGCCAAAAGCAAATTTGAATCATATTTTAAGGCAGCTATGTGCTATAAAACGGCGAAAATATTTATCACGTCGTAATATTTTAAAAAATATGATTTTTTCGTTCACACATCAATAACGTACTTTCCATAAAATATTTCAAAAATACGACATTTGCAAAATTTTGCAAATAGACACCAGAAATAAGTTTTTTTTTATCTCGAGAAAAGTTACTGAAAAACACATAACTGTTTTTGTGAGCGCAGCGACGAAATATCATTAATCAAAAAACAAAAATCGTTAAACCTATCGTAACAAAATTCGGCAGAGAGTTTGCCTTTACTATAAGGAAAGCTTCGAAGAAAAATTAACGAAATCGGTTAAGGACCACGCCCACTTTTATATAAAAGATTTTTAAAATTGCCGTGGACGAATAAAATAAGCTATATCTTTGCAAAAGAGAGCTTTATATCATTTCATTTCCCAAGTGGATTTATAACAATGAATAGGAAAAACTTCAAATTTTAAAAAATAAGCGTGGCATCGCCACTTTTATGACTAAGCAATTTTCTATGTTTCGGGAGCCATAACTCGAAGAAAAATTAGTTTAGAATAGAACCATATGTATATCGTTAGCTTAATGTGAAAATGTGCTAAGACAACTTTTACGAATTTTACAGGAGACGAAAAAAACTGAACAATTTTTGAAATACCCTTCTTTTTTCAATACTGCGAATGAGGATACCTTAATTGCAATGCTTTTGAGTGTAGAAGCTTTGAAAAAATAAATAAATATCATTATGCCAACCCAGCAGCTATTTTATGACTTAGAACAATTTCCGCACTCAAAACAAATTTTTTCTCCTGACTTAGCACTGTTTACTCAATATGTTTTCCCATCACTCCTCACCTTTAATGATTGAAATAAAACACTAAAACTATATATTTCACAAAAAATACTATTTATTTGTTAAACTATTTCTAACGGTTCTGATCTGGACTCTTTTGCCGGATGGTGCGCAAACAATAATTTATATTTAAATTCAAATAAATGCTGCATTGTATCTTATTCCAAAAAGACAACTGCCACATACTTTATCTACAAACTATATACTAAATCTCTTAATCGTTGTCAGGAGAGTAAGGACTTGGGTGTAATTTTTAACTCCAAACTCTCTTTTTCTAGTACCATTGACTTCGATGTTTCAAAATTTGTTGCAATGGTTGGGTTCAGTAGACGTAACACCAGTGACTTTAAGGACCCTATGACGTTGAAGGCACTTTATATATCCTAAGTCAGAAGTAGTCTGGAATATTGCTCAATAATATGGAATCCTTTCTATGAATCTAACTCCTATAAAATTGGGAGAGTTAAAAAAATGTTTACAAAAATTGCTTTACGTATGCTTCACTGGCCAGACGGCTTCCCATCATATACCAGCAGGCGCAAATTGCTTGGTCTTCAGGCTTTGCAGGACAGTAGAACTTTTATCTCACTCATGCTTGCCTATAATGTAATAAACTTTAGCACGAATTGCTCTGATTTATCTAATTTGTTCATTCCATATATTCCACTGCATTATCTTCGGCATAATAGAATATTTATCGAAATAACGCATACAACGAATTATGCTATGAGTGAACCTATAACTAGGATTATACATATAGAAAATCGATTCAGCAGTTTTCTTAATTTTAATAACAGCTTATATAAGTTTAAGTTTGAATTATATACTATGTGTGCAAAGCACGCTGAGTATAAAAAGTTTTGTTTTTTGCTTGCGATGAATAAGTTGAAACGCCATGAACTGCCTATTTGTGTCTCGAACCCAGCTTTTCTTTTAAATGTATCTACAGAAAATCCGACTACATATTTCTATTAATTTAGTTAAGCGAGAAAATATGAGGAGCCAGTTAAGCAAACATTTTAAAATATCACCCCTATTATGAATTTTCATACGATAGGCGATAAACGCTTGCTAGCGTATCGTAAAAAATCAGTTTTCATATTGCGATTTCCACACGCGCGATAGATGTACTATTGTGAAAGACAGCAGAGTTTTGTTTACAATTTTTGTGAATTTATACGAAACAGATAGCAAAACAAAAGTTAAATACTAACAATTCAATCGTCTTGTACGTAAAAATGGCAACAGTTTTTTAAAACTGTAATAATAAAATGTTTTTTGCAACCTCTGTTGCCTTTTATATAATCTCAAATGAGCGAATCGACGAAACTCACATAGAGCCCATAGAAAGAAGAAAATTGAGATATGCTTCCAATCTTCGTGAAATAAACTCTACACTGTAAGTACTTGACATACTAAAAGTAAAAAAAAGTTTAATAAAAAAATTAGATTCCAGAGTATGTCTTGACAGAGGTAGTTTGCGTGCCCGTAAAAATAGGTCACCCATCCCAAATATTTTGAAGGTTTGTGCCACTTTAAGGTTTCTTGCTCAGGGTGTTGCAACAGAATGTTGTAAATGAGACTTTGGTTGCATTTTTTGAATTTTGTAATAATTTTATATTTACTTTTATTTAAATAGCTCCCAACGTATCGTGCAAAAATTTGTCAACGATAGCTAGTGTAGAAAATTGAACAGCTGAAGCGATAGTTAACGTATGGCAATACCACGATAAATGATAAAGGCTAACGATTGGGTTTCACACGCTAGAATTTATTTCATAATACGGTATAACAGATTGCAAGCGGTTATCATGTATCGTATGAGTTCATAATAGGGGTGTATGTAAATAATGCAATATACCAGTCGTCTAAAAAATTTTTTGAAGAACACTATTGAGCAAATGATTTAAATAATCGAACAGCGATTTAACAGGTGATCCACGCTGTTTACTATTGTGAACGTTTTTTTGAAACATTCGCATTTGTATTTATTCACAATGACAAATATTTATGTGTATTTCTTTAAAAAAATAAAATATTTTTACTAACATATTTTATTGGTAAATGGATTTTTTCCAAACGCGTTTCTTTACTCTCCAACCTGTCGCAAAATTAAATTTGGAACCTATGTTATCTCACTAGATGCAATTTGTCGTTTAGGGCACCATATAGTTCGTCGTTTAGGGCATATCTCTTTCGTCTGCATGCGAGCTTAGAAAACCAATATAAAACCAATATATATAAAAAATAAATATATGTAAGGCGCGATAACCTCCGAAGGGGTATTCGGTCGAGTTTCTCTTCCAGTTTACGTCGTGCCGTGGTGCGATGGTAGCGTGCTCCGTCCGGGCTCACGCCCCGGGCAAAGCAACATCAAAATCTTAGACACAAGTTTTCAATAAGAAGAAAATTTTTCTAAGCGGAAGCGCCCTTCGGCAGTGTTTGACACGCACTCCGGATGTATTTCTGCAATGAAAAGCTCTCAGTGAAAACTCATCTGCCTTTCCGTTCGTAGTCAGCATAAACAAGTGTGTGCCGTCCCGCCAATTTGTAGGAAAAAAATCTCTTCCGAGGTTATCGCGCCTAACATCTATTTTTTTATATTTTAAAAAATAAGCTATGCAAAATTTCAGGCGAATTTTATAACTCTTAGGAGTGCCACTTATGCATTCAGAGTGCAACAGTTTAAATAACACTAGTATCGCCTGTGGTCGAAATGCGACCAACTTGTTTTTTTATACTGAGCTGAGCAGAGCTCACAGTGTATATTAATTTTGTTCGCATAACGGTACTCCGTAACGGCATAAACTATTTGAGATAGATATATACTTCTATATATTAAAATGATCTGGGCGAAAAAAGAAATTCATTTAGCCATGTCCATCCGTCCGTCAGTCTGTCCGTAAACACGATAACTTGCGTAAATTTTGTGGTATCTTAATGAAATTCGGTATGTAAGTTCCTGGGCACTCATGTCAGATCGCTATTTAAAACGAATGAAATCGGACTATAACCACGCCCACTTTTTCTATATCGAAAATTTCGAAAAACCGAAAATTGCGATAATTGATTAGCAAAGACGGATAAAGCGGTGAAACTTGGTAGGTGGGTTGACCTCATGACGCAGAATAGAAAATTAGTAAAATTTTGGACAATGGGTGTGGCACCGCCCACCTTTAAAAGAAAGTAATTTAAAAGTTTTGTAAGCTGTAATTTGACAGTCGTTGAAGATATCATGACGAAATTTGGCAGGAAAGTTAATCCTATTACTATATGTGCGCTGAGCAAAATCAGATGACGAACACGTAATTTGGCAGTCGTTGAAGATATCATGACGAAATTTGGCAGGAACGTTAATCCTATTACTATATGTGCGCTGAGCAAAATCAGATGACGAACACGCCCACTTCTAAAAAAAAAATTTAGGAGTCAAATTCTAACAAAAACTTTAATACCTTTACAGTATATAAGTAAATTATGTCAACATTCAACTCCAGTAATGATATGGTGCAACAAAATACAAAAATAAAAGAAAATTTCAAAAAGGGCGAGGCTCCGCCCTTTTTCATTTAATTTGTCTATAATACCTCTAATGCCAAAAGTCGAACAAAAATTTACCAATTCTTGTGAAATTTGGCAAGCGCATAACTTCAATGACGATAATTGTTTTTTTTTTTGAAATGGGAGAAATCGGTTGAAGCCACGCCCAGTTTTTATACACAGTCGGCTGTCTGTCCTTCCGCTCGGCCGTTAACACGACAACTTGAGCAAAAATCGATATATTTTTACTGAACTTAGTTCACGTACTTATCTGAATTCACTTTACCTTGTTATTAAAATTGGGAGAAATCCGACTATGACCACGCCCACTTTTTCGATATCGAAAATTTCGATAAATGAAAAAAGTGCCATAATTCTATACCAGATACGAAAAAAGGGATAAACATGGTGATTGGATTGGTCTTTTGACGCGAAATATAACTTTAGAAAAAACTTTGTAAAATGGGTTACCATCGACCATATTAAGTAGAAGAAAATGAAAAAGTTCTGCAGGGTGAAATCAAAAGCCCTTGGAATCATGGCAGGAATACTGTTCTTGGTATTGAATATATAAATAAATTAGCGGTGCCCGACAGATGATGTTCTGGGTCACCATGGTCCACCTTTATGGCGATATCTCGAAAAGGCGTCCACCTATAGAACTAAGGCCCACTCCCTTTCAAAATACTCATTAACACTTTTCATTTGATACCCATGTCGTACAAACACATTCTAGAGTCACGCCTGGTTCATCTTTATGGCGATATCCCGAAAAGGCGTCCACCCATAGAACTAAGGTATATTCCCTTTTAAAATACTCTTTAATACCTTCCGTTTGATAACCATATCATACAAACACATTCCAGGGTTACCCTAGCTTCATATTCCTATATGGTGGTTTTCCCTTATTTTGTCTATAAAGCTCTCAGCTGAGTATGTAATGTTCGGTTACACCCGAACTTAGCCTTCCTTACTTGTTTTCAACTCAGTCTATGCGTCCAGTGTTGGGGTAGTGCAATAATGCGTTAATAGTTGAGAAGTAAGTGGAAATATAGCAAACTGGTCTAACTTACTTAAAGTTCTCATTAAAATTTTGAATTTGACCTAAGACTTTATAATTTTTGATTGCATATTCTTAAATTTTCTACAAACTTTTCAAATGTGATTATAACGTTTTGGTATGGAGCTCCTTAAACAAAAATATAAAAAATATGTAAAATCAAATGAAATTGACATAGAAATAGTGAAATGGCTTGAAATTGAATTGAAAATTCGCTTTTTCCACACCAGCTGGGAGGTACGCCGTTGGCGCGCTACCGAAGTTAGTTTCTGGTGCTCGGTTCCCCTGTAGGCCCATCACCCATAAAAACTACATATACATATATCGCGCATTTACTGCAATAGTATCGTAATTCAAAAAATACGATATGTTAGTTAAAAACGAAGAAATGTGATAAAGGAATTTAGCCTATTTCACACCACCAGTTAGGTATGCAATTAGCGCTTTACCGAGTTTAATTTTATATAAATACATATGTAATATGTAAGTGTGACACAAAACGAAAATTTCGAAAATAATTGTGCATACCTTCATAAAAAATAAAATAAAACAAGTAAGGAAGGCTAAGTTCCGGCCGGGTGTGACCCAACATTACATACTCAGCTGAGACCTTTGGAGACAAAACAAAGGAAAATAGTATGTAGGAAAATGAAACTAGGGTAACCCTGGAAAGTGTTTGTATGACATGGAGTGATCCTTAGTTCTATAGGTGGCCGCCATTCGAGATATCGCCATAAAGGTGGACCAGGGGTAACTCTAGAATGCGTTTGTACGCTATGGGTATCAAATGAAAGGTGTTAATGATTTTTTAAAAGGGAGTAGCCCTTAGTTCTATAGGTGGACGCCTTTTCGAGATATCGTAATAATGGTGAACCAGGGGTGACTCTAGAATGTATTTGTACGATATGGGTTTCAAATGAAAAGTGTTAATGAGTATTCTAAAAGGGAGTGGGCCTTAGTTCTATAGGTGAATACCTTTTCAAGATATCACCATAAAGGTTGACCAGGGGTGAATCTGGAATGTGTTTGTATGATATGAGTATCAAATGAAAGGTGGTATTTTAAAAGTGAGTGATCCTTAGTTCTATAGGTGGACGCCTTTTCGAGATATCGAGGGGTTACTCTAAAATACGCTTGTACGATATGGCTATCAAATGAAAGGTGTTAATGAGTATTTTAAAAGGGAGTGGGCCTTAGTTCTATAGGTGGACGCCTTTTCGATATATCGCCATAAAGGTGGACCAGGGGTGACTCTAGAATGTATTTGTACGATATGGGTTTCAAATGAAAGGTCTTAATGAGTATTCTAAAAGGGAGTGGGCCTTAGTTCTATAGGTGGACGCGTTTTCGAGATATCGCCATAAAGGTGGACCAGGGGTGACTCTGGAATGTGTTTGCACGATATGGGTATCAAATGAAAGGTGTTAATGAGTATTTTAAAAGGGAGTGGGCCTTATTTTATAGGTGGACGTCTTTTAGATATATCGCCATAAAGGGGGACCAGGGGTTACTATAGAATACGCTTGTACGCTATGGGTATCAAATGAAAGGTGTTAATGATTTTTTGAAAGGGAGTGGGCGTTAGTTATATAGATGGACGCCTTCTCTAGATATCACCATAAAGATGGACCAGGGATGACTATAGAATGTGTTTGTACGATATGGGTATCAAATGAAAAGTGTTAATGAGTATTTTGAAAGGGAGTGGGCCTTAGTTCTATAGGTGGACGCCTTTTCGGTATATCGCCATAAGGGGGGACCAGGGGAGACTCTAGAATGTGTTTGTACGATATGAGTATCAAATGAAAGGTGTTAATGAGTATTTTGAAAGGAAGTGGGCCTTAGTTCTATAGGTGGAGGCCTTTTCGGTATATCGCCATAAAGGAGGACCAGGGGAGACTCTAGAATGTGTTTGTGCGATATAGGTTTCAAATGAAAGGTGTTAATGAGTATTTTAAAAGGGAGTGTGCCTTAGTTCTATAGGTGGTCGCCTTTTCGAGATATCTACATAAAAGTAGACCAGGGGTGACTCTAGAATGTGTTTGTATGACATAGGTATCAAATGAAAGGTGGTAATGGGTATTTTAAAATGGGGTGATCCTTAGTTTTATAGGTGGACGCCTTTTCGAGATATCGCCATAAACGTGGACCAGTGGTGACTCTAGAATGCGTTTGTACGATATGGCTTTCAAATGAAAGGTGTTAATGAGTATTTTAAAAATGAGTGAATATTTTAAAAGGGAGTGGGCCTTAGTTCTATAGGTGGATGCCTTTTCGGTATATCGCCATAAAGGGGGACCAGGGGGACACTAGAATGTGTTTGTACGATATGAGTATGAAATGAAAGGTGTTAATGAGTATTTTAAAAGGGAATGTGCCGTAGTTCTATAGGAGGACGCCTTTTCGAGATATCGCAATAAAGGTGGACCAGGGGTGACTCTAGAATGTATTTGTACGATATGGCTTTCAAATGAAAGGTGTTAATGAGTATTCTAGAAGGAAGTGGGCCTTAGTTCTATAGGTGAACGCCTTTTCGAGATATCGCTATAACGGTGGACCAGGGGTAACTCTAGAATGTGTTTGTATGACATGGGTATCAAATGAAAGGTGGTAATGTGTATTTTAAAATGGAGTGATCCTTAGTTCTATATGTGGATGCCTTTTCGAGATATCACCATAAAGGTAGACCAGGGGTGATTCCAGAATGTGTTTGTACGATATGGGTATCAAATGAAAGGTGCTAATGAACATTTTAAAAGAGAGGGGGCCTTAGTTCTATAGGTGGACGCCTTTTCGAGATATCGCCATAAAGGTGGACCAGGGGTGACTCTGGAATGTGTTTGCACGATATGGGTATCAAATGAAAGGTGTTAATGAGTATTTTAAAAGGGAGTGGGCCTTAGTTTATAGGTGGACGTCTTTTAGAGATATCGCCATAAAGGTGGACCAGGGGTAACTCTAGAATGTGTTTGTATGACATGGGTATCAAATGAAAGGTGGTAATGGGTATTTTAAAATGGAGTGATCCTTAGTTCTATAGGTGGACGCCTTTTCGAGATATCGCCATAAAGGTAGACCAGGGGTGACTCCAGAATGTATTTGTACGATATGGGTATAAAATGAAAGGTGCTAATGAACATTTTAAAAGAGAGGGGGCCTTAGTTCTATAGGTGGCCGCCTTTTCGAGATATCGCCATAGAGGCGGACCAGGGGTGACTCCAGAATGTGGTTGCATGATACGGGTATCAAATGAAAGGTGTTAATGAGTTTTTAAATGGGAGTGGGCCTTATTTCTATAGGTAGACGCCTTTTCGAAATATCGCCATAAAGGTGGACCAGGGGTAACTCTAGAATGTGTTTGTAGATATGGGAAGCAAATTAAAGGTGTTAATGAGTATTTTAAAAGGGAGTGGGCCTTAGATCTGTAGGTAGACGCCTTTTCGAGATATTGCGATAAAGGGGGACCAGGGGTGACTCTATAATGTGTTTGTACGATATGGGTATCAAGTTAAAGGTATTAATGAGGGTTTTAAAAGGTAGTGAACCTTAGTTGTATATGTGAAGGCGTTTTCGAGATAGAGGACCAAGGTGACCCAGAACATTATTTGTCGGGTACTGCTAATTTATTTATATATGTAATACCACGAACAGTATTTTGCCAGGATTCCAAGGGCTTATGATTTCGCCCTGCAGAACTTTTTCATTTTCTATTACTTAATATGGTAGGTGTCACACAAGTTTTTTCTAAAGTTATATTTTGCGTCAACAAACCAATCCAACTACCATGTTTCATCCCTTTTTTCATATTTGGTATAGAATTATGGCATTTTTTCATTTTTCGTAATTTTCGACATCGAAAAAGTGGGCGTGGTCATAGTCGGATTTCGGCCATTTTTTATAACAATATAAAGTGAGTTCAGATAAGTACGTGA
Organism: Eurosta solidaginis; assembly: GCF_040869045.1. Classification (NCBI taxonomy): domain Eukaryota; kingdom Metazoa; phylum Arthropoda; class Insecta; order Diptera; family Tephritidae; genus Eurosta; species Eurosta solidaginis. The sequence goes on along the minus strand of NC_090319.1, from coordinate 192,043,082 downwards.
ACTGAGTTTAGGAAAGATTTTTGCTCAAGTAATCGTGTTAACGGCCGAGTGGAAGGACAGACGGTCGACTGTGTATAAAAACTGTGCGTGTCTTCAACCGATTTCGCCCATTTTCACAGAAAACATTTATCGTTATAGGATCTATGCCCCTAACAAATTTCACAAGGATTGGTAAATTTTTTTTTCGACTTATGGCATTAAAAGTATTCTAGACAAATTAAATGAAAAAGGGCGAGGCACGCCCATTTTGAAATTTTCTTTTATTTTTGTATTTTGTTGCACCATATCATTCTGGAGTTGAATGTTGACATAATTTACTTATATACTGTAAATATATTCAATTTTTTGTTAAAATTTGACTTAAAGAACATTTTTTTAAGAGGACGTGTTCGTTATCCGATTTTGCAAATTTTTATTTGGCACACATATAATAATAGGAGTAACGTCCGTGCCAAATTTGATCATGATATCTTCAACGACTGCCAAATTAATGCTTGCAAAACTTTTAAATTTCCTTCTGTTAAAAATGGGCGGTGCCACGCCCATTGTCTAAAATTTTACTAATTTTCTTTTCTGCGTCATAAGGTCAACCCACCTACAAAGTTTCAGCGCTTAGTCCGTCTGTGGTAATGAATTATCGCAATTTTTCGATTTAGGGGGCGTGGTTATAGTCCGATTTCGCTCATTTTAAATAGCGATCTGAGAAACCTACATACCAAATTTCATCAAGATACCTCAAAATTTGCTCAAGTTATCGTCTTAACGGAGAGACGGACGGACGGACGGACGGACATGTCTAAATAAATTTCATTTTTCGCCCAGATCATTTTGATATATAGACGTCTATATCTATCTCGATTAGCTTATACCGTGACGGATTACCGTTATGCGAAAAAAATTAATATACCCTATGAGCTTTGCTCAGTTGAGTATAAAAAGAACCATAATACAGTGTATACAAATTTAGTTCGAATAAGTGATGAAAATGTTAAATTTAGCGAGCTAGCCAGACAATACGTGGATCGAGCGTGTAGAAAATATTTATACATCGGAAAATTACATTCGTCTCCTAATATTCATACCCTGTGCAAAGGTTATAATTATTTTTTATGTCACGTAAATAAATTCCACTGTGAAGATGGTTTGCTAAATATTGTGGAAAATCCTTTTGAAGACAGTGCAAAAAAAAATCTGAAAAATAAACCGAACTACTGATGGCAGTATTCTTAATGCAGTTGGCACTTCATGCAATTTTTTTCGGATCTGCTCTCAATGGTTTGGAGATCCGCCGAATTTTCAAAGGGCTTACGTCGCATTTTCGAAGAAAATTACTGACGTTTCCAATTTTAATGACACTATCAGCTTCCCTGCATATAAAATAATATTTTGCGAACCGTCTTCAATAGTGGAATTTATTTACGTGACATAAAAAATAATTATAAACTTTGCACAGTGTATGACCAGTATTTACATTAGGAGACGAATGTAATTTTCCGTTATATAAATATTTTCAATTTCAAGTTTCTACACGCTCGACCCACGTATTGCCCGGCTAGCTCGCTAAATTTAACATTTTCATCACTTATTCGAACTAAACTAAACACTGTATTGTGGTTCTTTTTTTGAAAAGGGTTCAGCAGTGATTTGGATTCGGCATTTTGTTCAACAATATGCTCGTATTTAATACCAATGCAAACAATAGGAAGGCTAAGTTCGGGTGTAACCGAACACTACATACTCAGAGCTGACACTGAGTGCTTTGGAGACAAAATAAGGGGAAATTACCATGTAGGAAAATGAGCATAGGGTAACCCTGGAATGTGTTTGTATGACATGGGTATGAAATGGAAGGAGTGGCCATGGTTCTATAGGTGAACGCCATTTCGGGATGTCGCCATAAAGGCCGACCAGGGGTGACTCTAAAATGTTCTTGTACGATATGGGTATCAAATGAAAGGTGTTTATGAGTATTTTAAAAGGGAGTGATCCTTAGTTCTATAGGTTGACGCCTTTTCGAGATATCGCCATAAAGGTGGACCAGTGGTGACTCTAGAATGCGTTTGTACGATATGGGTTTCAAATGAAAGGTGTTAATGAGCATTTTAAAAATGAGTGAATATTTTAAAAGGGAGTGGGCCTTAGTTCTATAGGTGGATGCCTTTTCGAGATATCGCCATAAAGGTGGACCAGGGGTGATTCTAGAATTTGTTTGTACAATATGGGTATCAAATGAAAGGTGTTAATGAGTATTTTAAAAGGGAGTGGGCCTTAGTTCTATAGGTGGTCGCCTTTTCGATATATCTACATAAAAGTGGACCAGGGGTGACTCTAGAATGTGTTTGTATGACATGGGTATCAGATGAAAGGTGGTAATGAGTATTTTAAAATGGGGTGATCCTTAGTTCTATAGGTGGACACCTTTTCGAGATATCGCCATAAAGGTGGATCAGGAGTGACTCCAGATTGTGTTTGTACGATATGGGTATCAAATGAAAGGTGTTAATGAGTATTTTGAAAGGGAGTGGGCCTTAGTTCTATAGGTGGACGCCTTTTCGGTATATCGCCATAAAGGGGGACCAGGGGGACTCTAGAATGTGTTTGTACGATATGAGTATGAAATGAAAAGTGTTAATGAGTATTTTAAAAGGGAATGGGCCGTAGTTCTATAGGTGGACGCCTTTTCAAGGTATCGCAATAAAGGTGGACCACGGGTGACTCCAGAATGTGTTTGTACGATGTGGGTATCAAATGAAAGGTGTTAATGAATATTTTAAAAGGGAGTGGGACTTAGTTCTATAGGTGGATTCCTTTTCGAGATATCGATAAAGGTGGACAAGGAGGGACTCTAGAATTTGTTTGTACGACATAGGTATCAAAAGAAAGGTGTTAATTAGTATTTTAAAAGGGAGTAGGCCTTAGTTCTATAGGTGGACGCCTTTTCGAGATATCGATAAATGTGGACCAGGGGTGACTCTAGAATTTGTTTGTACGACATGGGTATCAAAAGAAAGGTGTTAATGAGTATTTTAAAATTGTGTGGGCGTTAGTTATATAGGTAGCGTCTTTTGGAGATGTCACCATAACGGTGGACCAGGGGTAACTCTAGAATGTATTTGTACGATATAAGAATCAAATGAAAGGTTTTAGTGAGTATTTTAAAAGCGGGTGTGCCTTAGTTCTATAGGTGGACGCCTTTTCGATATATCGCCATAAAGGTGGACGAGGGGTGACTCTAGAATGTGTTTGTATGACATGGGTATCAAATGAAAGGTGGTAATGAATATTTTAAAATGGGGAGATCCTTAGTTCTATAGGGTGACCCCTTTTCTAGATATCGCCATAAAGGTGGACCATGGGTGACTCTAGAATGCGTTTGTACGATATGGGTATCAAATGAAAGGTGCTAATGAAGGGGGTATTTTAAAAGGGAGTGCTCCTTAGCTCTATAGGTGGACGCCTTTTCGAGATATCGCCATAAAGGGGGATCAGGGATGACTCTAGAATGCGTTTGTACGATATGGGTATCAAATGAAAGGTGTTAATGATTATATAAAAGAGAGTGGGCTTAGTTCTATAGGTGGACGCCTTTTCGAGATATCGCCATAAAGGTGGACCAGGGGTGACTCTAGAATGTATTTGTACGATATAAGAATCAAATGAAAGGTGTTAATGAGTATTTTAAAAGGGAGTGGGCCTTAGTTCTATAGGTGGACGCCATTTCGAGATATAGCCATAAAGGTGGACCAGGGGTGACTCCAGAATGTGTTTGCATGATTTGGGTATCAAATGAAAGGTGTTAATGAGTGTTTTAAATGGGAGTGGGCCTTAGTTCTATAGGTGGACGCCTTTTCGAAATATCGCCATAAAGGTGGACCAGGGGTTACTCTAGAATGTGTTTGTAAATATGGGAATCAAATGAAAGGCGTTAATGAGTATTTTAGAAGGGAGTGGGCCTTAGTTCTATGGGTGGACGCCTTTTCGATATATCGCTATAAAGGTGGACCAGGGGTGACTCTATAATGTGTTTGTACGATATGGGTATCAAATTTAATGTATTAATCGGGGTTTTAAAAGGGAGTAAACCTTAGTTGTATATGTGAAGGAGTTTTAGAGATATAGGTCCAGGGTGATCCAGAACATCATCTGTCGGGTACTGCTAATTTAATTATATATGTAATGCCACGAACAGTATTCCTGCCAGGATTCCAAGCGCTTTCGATTTCGCCCTGCAGAAATATGGTAGGTGTTTAAGGGGGCTGGCAATACAAAATTTACCTTCTTTTCCTGGCGGGATAGTGTTACCTCCTTTTTTTGTAGGTGGGATGTAGCTGTTGTGGATACGGCAATGGAGCTTTTGATGACGTTGGTGCGTGGATGATGGTGCGGCTGTAATTGTGGCTCGTTCCAAGTTTATGGTGCTGCAAATGTACCAGAGGTGGAGAATGTTTACCACACGAGGGGGCACTTGGCAAATTTACAACGAAAAATAACTGTTTTCACTTTAAATTCACTATGTGTCTAATATATTATACAAATATATCTTTAAAAAGAGATTTTAAAAATTTTTTGCTGGCACACCGAGATGGTCAAAGAATTCGAATAATAAGAAAAAATGAAAAATGTCAAAACATTGTATATACATATATGCATATGTTTTGTCAACCAATGGTTGGGGTTGCCAGAGGGGCGAAATATGTTCAAGCATTCATTTACAATTCCATAAGTGCTAATCCGGGTTTAACATGAGTGTTACGTATAATGGTTATACGTATTCTAAGTAATTCATGAGTAGTTCAAATATAATATAAAAGTATAAAATATGTAATAAAGAACATATTTCGACGTATAATAATTCATAAATATACGTTTAAATTCAAAATAGGTTTAAATTCAATAGAACATATGCAATAATACATATTGAAGCGTGTAATAATTAAAAATTGTTTATAAATCAAATGTTCTTAAAATAAAAAGGTTGGCTGTTGGCGACCACGACAGCCGCTCAAACATCACGGCTAGAGCCTCTTGCAGTTCTTGAAGAGTCCGTAAAGCATCGCGTACGAGGAGGTCTGACACCTTTCCCCTAAAAGCGGCAGTCTGCAGCCCTTGAGCAGTGCACCGAACGGTGCGTCGAGCAGCAGTAGATGTTGGCGGTTGTGCGTCGATAGCTGGAAGAGAACGAGAGGGAACTGGGCGAGAACGGGGTCGCACAGTGGGCGTAGATGGTACCGGAGGTGGTACTACTTGGTGACCAGGCCGGGGTGCCTGGGTGTGACGCGGGATGCTCGGGGTTGCATCCCGTCGATGCAGCAGAGAGTGATGTCGTAAGCCGCAAGTTCGGCAGCGATCATGTGAGCTGCATTCATTTGTGGCGTGCGATAGCGCTAAGCAATTTAGGCAGAATTTATGCGCCCTCGCGAGAATCCATCATTGTGGCGGCTTCAGTTTCTTGAAGACGCTGCAATTGCGAAGAGTGTGGGTTTGTGTACATACGCGGCATCGTCGGTAGTCGGTTTGCAGCGGCGGGCTGCGCGCGACCACTGCTGACCGTAAGGAATTGCGGGGTGCCCGTTGCTGATCGCGATCCAAGACAATCTGGAAGTATAGTTGTAAATACCTTTTAGGTGAGAGAAATGTTAAGGCAGGGAGTTTCAGTTGGCATTATGTTGCGAAATACGACTATTAGTGACGGTGATGTGGTAAGAGTGGGCAGAGGTGGTTTGAGAGTAGCTACAAATTCTCCGGGTTTGCCCGAGATGGTGGGCTTTCAGTCTAAGGGAGGAAACAGAGCTTAACAAGTGGTATATGTATATGGCCGTCAGGTCCTGGATGTATTTTTTCAATAAGTCCAAGGCGCCATTCAGTCGGGGGAAGTGAGTCGTCGTGAATGCAGACACTCTCACCGACCTTGGTTTCGGGTTGTGGATTTTTCCACTTCTGCCTTTTCTGGAGATCCTTTAGGCAGTCTTCCTTCCACCTTTTGCTGAATTGATGATGTAAACTTTTTACCCTGTCCCATCGGTTTATAAGAGATAAATCCGCGTGATCCACTTCAGGGATAGCGAGGAGGGGCCACCTCTAAGAAAGTGGCCGGGGATCAGCGCGGTAAATTCGGTGGGATCTTGGGATAAAGGTGAGATAGGACGAGAGTTCAACACGGCTTCTATTCTTATCAAGAGGGTGGTAAATTCTTCAAATGTGAACCTGTGGACTCCTGCAGTCCTTTTGAAGTGCAGTTTGAAACTCTTCACTGCAGACTCCCACAAGCCGCCCATGTGGGGAGCTCCGGGCGGAATGAATTTCCAACTGATTCCCTGGGGAGGGTATTTTGCGATTACTTCTTGAGAGGCAGTTTTCATGAAGTCAGCAAACTCCTTTTCGGTCGCTTTTTTAGCTCCAATAAACGTCTTGCCGTTGTCACTCATCATTGTGGCAGGATATACACGACGTCCGACGAAGCGAGCAAATGCTGCGAGAAAGGCATTGGTTGTTAAGTCCGAGCACAGCTCAAGGTGGACAGCTTTTGTCAAGAAACAGACAAAAATGGCCACTTAGCCTTTCAGTAAGGTGTGAGACCTTAGCAAGGAGGCTTTTATTTGAAAAGGCCCCGCAAAGTCGACACCGGTAGTGGTAAAAGGCGGAGTGTGTGTGTGTCGTTCCGGGGGCAAAGCCGCCATGATTTGCGATCGCATTTGCTGCTCTCTTTATGAGGGCTTTGAGTCGTGGAATATAGAGATCCTGTCTGAGGCATTGCTGCATGATACGTATTTCGGCGTGAAGAAAAAGTTCATGTAGGTACTGTATATAGAGGACAGCGAATCTTGATTTTTCAGGGATAATAACGGGATGTTTTTCATTGTAAGTCAACGTTAAATGAATTAATCTACCATGAACTCTGAGGAGCCCGTTTTCATCGAGGTATGGGTTGAGGGTTAGTAGAGAGATTCTTTTATCAATTGGTTTTGCATTTTCCAAGCATGCTCGTTCGCGAGGAAAATATCGGGTTTGCGTTAACGTCACAAGTTTATTTTTCATTTTGCGGAGATCTTTAGCGAGTTTAATTTCTCGAATTCGGTCCTTGAGATTATTAATGAACCTAGAGGCATATGCCATGACCCTGAGGACGCGAGGAAAAGAGGAATACATCGCAGTCATCTTCAGCTGAATGTAGTGCTTCGACTCGGCGCATTTCAGGCGGGTTGATGCTGCGGGTAGATGGTTTTGGCGAGGCTTCGGGGGGCTGGGTCAGCCACGCAGGGCCATGCCACCACAGCGAAAAATTTGCCAAGTCCATGGTTTTGCATCCTCTTGTGCCCATATCGACTGGATTGTCGCGACTGTCTACATGCTTCCAGGAGGCGCTTCCGACGGGATCCAGAATATTTCAGCTGTTCGATTGGATACGAAAGTTTTCCAAACGTGGGGTGGCTTTTCGATCAATGCTAACACAGTTTCCGAGTAAGACCACATGTAAAGATTTTTAAGAGAGAGCTCGAGGTGGGATTGTACTACGGCGATTAGTCGGGCAAGGAGTAGAGCTGCAAATAGTTCAAGTCTTGGAAGACTGGTAGCGCGAAGAGGGGCAACCTTGCCTTTAGCGACCAGAAGGTGAGACGACGTGGTGGCACCGTGGGTTGTTCGCAGATATATAGTGGCGCAATATGCCTTTTTTGACGCATCGCAGAAACCATGCAATTCAACCTGCTGGTTCGGCATGTAGTCAACCCATCGAGGTATCTTTATATTTGAGATGTTTGGTAAACGAACTGCGTCCATTTAATGAAGCGCAGGGGCTTCACTGGTTCGTTCCAGCCGGTTCTGTCTATCCATAACTCTTGGAGTAAAATCTTGGCCTGAATCATAATCGGCGTAAGCCACCCTGCGGGGTCAAAAAGTTTTGCGACCGAGGAGAGAATTTGTCGTTTTGTACTAGCGGACGGGAGCGGTATTGAGTCCACTGTATACGAAAACGTGTCGGTCAGGGTGTTCCACTGTATACCGAGAGTTTTGGTGTTGCTTGCTTTCTCGAATTCAAAAAGATTGGTGTCTAGCAAGTCCTCTTCTTTGATGTTTTTTATTACACTGGGGTGATTGGCCGTTATTTTCCGTAATGGAAATCCTGCTGACGCTAACACCTGGATGACTTGGGAGAGAGATGTTTCAGCAGAGAGAATTTCATAGCTGCCAGAGAGAATATCATCTACATATGTTTCTTTCGTCAAAACAGGGACGGCTTTGGGCAAAGTTTCTTCTACGTCTTTGGCTAGTTGGTGATTTGCGCGTATGGCGAGGTAGGGGGCACAGTTTACGCCAAAGGTGACTGTTTTCAGACGATAATCTGGGGTTGCTCGACGATCCTCTTATAGTCTCTGTCGTCTTCGTGTATGATGATTTGACGGTACATTTTCTCTATGTCTCCGTTGAAAACAAATTGGTATGTACGCCATTTGAGAATCAGAAGCATCAGATCGGGTTGGAGGGTAGGGCCGGTATAAAGAACGTCGTTGAGTGCATGTCCATATGTCGACTTCTTTGAGGCGTTAAACACGACCCGCACCTTTGATGTCTTTTTCTCGGGTTTGACAACTGCATGATGGGGAAGGTAAAATGAGACGCATTTACCTCCGTCAAATTTTTCAAAAGAGCCGGTTTCCTCCATATGATCGAGGGTGAGGTATTCTTCTAGGACACTATCATATTGAGTCTTTAGATCCCCTTTCTTCTGCAGACTTCTCTCCATTCCAAGAAACTGGCTTAGAGCTGAAGACCGAGAGTGGGATAATGAGATTGACTCTGGGAAGTTGGGTTTAAACGGCATCCTTACGATATAATGACCGTTATCATCGCGTGAGGTTGTGGCTGCGTAGAAATTCTCGCAAAACTCGTCTTCTGGGGTTATTTGGGGTTTGGAGGGAACTTCCTCCAATTCTTCTGACACTTTCATGCAGAAAGAATTGACCATCACAGGGGTTCTACCGCTCAGAATCCATCCAAAAATGGTTTTCTGCGCTAGAAGATGGGGGGAAAGTTTTTCAATGCCATTTTGGATGATTTGCGGTATTACATCACTGCCCAGGATGAGACCTATTTGCGAGGGGAGTGACAGTTCGAGTCTGCGAGGTTGAGGTGTGCTTGAAGCTGGCTAGTGAGCTTAAGCGAGGGGAGCATTTTTGTTTACCGGGGTAATACTATTGCCTCTGCACTTATTCTGGTATTAAAATCGGGGGATACCAAAGTCAGAGAGCACAATTTGTTTGAGGTCTGAACTACCTTGCCGCCCATCCCTGATATTTCAAATCTAGAGGGTTTGAATGGGAGTTTGAGTCTATCTTGGCCTCTGGTAGAGATAAAGGTTCGTTCAGATTCCTGATCTACAAGAGCTCTGAGTTTGGAAATTTCTCCCCTATGCTCTACGGGTATGATAGCCGTGGGTAAAATTATTTCACAATCGTTTTCGGAATAAAACGATTGGACTTGGCTTTTCTGCGAGCATGAAGGGCTTTCATCCAGGGCATTGGCTTGATCGGGAGTATTACCGGGTGAGGCTGTGGAATTCGTGGTTGTAGCTTGTGAGGCTGTCTTTTGCAATCGTGAGGGTTGTCTTTTCGGCACTTGAGGTGTGTCTTCGTGAAGAACTGAGCTGTGCCGATCTTGACATTGATTGCAGGAGTACTGGAACAATCTTTCAATATGTGTGACTGAGAGAGGCAATTGAAACACATATTGTTTTCTCTCACAAACCTTCTTCGATCAGAGGTCCACAGCTTCTTAAATATGAAGCAACTTATAAGGTGGTGAGATGAGGTTTTACACATAGCGCACTTGTACACTGTCCGCTGCTCTGTCATATGCGACTGCTGGGGTTTTAATGATGGCCTAGTTTGGGGGATGGCTTTAAATTTATTTGGTCGCCATTGATCGACTCGCTCTACGACTTCATATCGAGTTGTGAAGAACTGGTCCATTTGGGACCTGTATTTTCAGGGAGTTTAGAGGTCATGAGATAAATAAGTACGGGGTCCCAGTGAAAGGGTACTTGGAAACAGGGGCTTGAGGTATTCGATTTAAATAAATGAACACTCGCACTTTAGTTTAAACATTTAATGAGTTAGTTAATAAAAATATTAATATGGAATTTAATAATGTTTGAATGTATGAAAATTAAAATTGATACGCCTTGCGTGGCGTACACTCTCGTCGGCTGCTCGTCACTTACTACTGCTTAGACCAAAACAGAGTTGCCACCCTTACACCAGTTATCTGTGGACACTTGCTGCGTAGCGGGAATTTGTAGGCAATTATTTACCGACGATTGCAACCTTTGTATATCCTCACTGTTTTCGGTAGTGATAGTTTTTAAGTTCATCAGGGCCCGTATTTGGTTATCTACGAGAACTCGTCTGTTCGCGTATCGGGACTTTAGGGCTTCCCACGCTAAGGCAAAGTTGGCATCAGTCAAGGGAAATTGATTGACTATTTGAGCTGCCTTTCCTTGGGTTTTGTATCTGAGGTGATACAATTTTTGCGCTTGGGAGAGTTTCGGGTGGTTAATGTAAACAGCTGTAAACATGTCACGAAATGAGGGCCATTTTTCATAACCACCATAAAATATTTCGGTATCGCAGTGGGGGATTTTTAGCTAAATACCGGAGTTGTCTGATGGACCTGGTGTGACGGTAGGGGGCGCGGGAGCATTTGCTTGTTTAAGCAACTGAAGCTGGTCTTCGATCTGGGCTTTCGTGTCTTCATACGCTATGTGACGGGACCTGTATTTGCTATTAGCAGATGTTGGAAAATCTTCGGGCAGGTCCTGATCTGGGGTTTCGACAATTTTATCGAAAGCGTGTTGGACTCTATTCCAGAATTGTTCTATATTCGAGTTTTTTATGTTGGGAGAAGACTCAGTGTTGTCTTGGAGGGACATCGACCTAAACCGAGCACAATATTCCATGAAATTATCTGTTTCGGAAATAAATTTTTTGGGGGTAGACGAGAATTTAAATCGTTAAACCGTTTTACTTTGTCTGGTTTCCTCGTCACTCATTTTTGAGCTTAGTTTGTGACGCTTACGAAAGAGAATTAACAAAAATTAAACTTCAGAGAGAAGAAACTTTTTTTTTTGAATAGAGATTATTTGCTTTTAACTATGTGAGGGAGTTACGTTAAAATATTCACGTTAAATAGCAAGAGAGGATAATTTCAAAACCAAAAAAAGTTTTTAATTGAGGGTGAGACTGAGCAAATTTGACCACTGTGCTGCGTTTGCACTATATTTTATATATGTAATATGTATATGAGGGTGGTTTAAACATACGTGGGAAAATAATAAGATATATATATATATACATATACATATACGTATTAACAAGTATCTAGGGGTAAATTATTATTATTCTGATACGGGAAATTAATTCGTATGAGATTATCTTAAAATTGTTTGTGTTTTCAGTGTGATTTAGAGGAGTCTTATTTAACTTCGATTTGTTGGACTGTAGAGGCTTTGAGGAGAGAGAAATTCTTAATGGGGATTGAGAATTTATAGCGTGCAAATTTAATGCGAGAAAAGTACTATTACACGCAGTCCACCAACTGCCTGTGCTTATATGAAGTGGATGGTTCAACCCGGGATATTAAATACAATTTTTACCAAGCGGAGATGCATTATTTACCATCAACTGACATGAATTTGCAGATTGGTGATTCGTTATCAACGACGCGTTGTATGGTGAGTTTGTGGCGTGCGAATATATGTATTTGCTTGTCCTTGAAAAACAAACTAGATCACCGGGGCAGTAGCACACTAAGCCAGTAGAAACAGTTGACTTTTTTCAATTTCGGGACTTATTCTTTTCATTTCGGGACTCTTTAACTTCGGGACTCCGATTTCTTTTACCGAAGCTTTAATCAGGATTGTTTGTAATGTTCGTTGTTGGAAACAACAAGTCCTGCCCCCACCCAAACAAAAAAACAAGCAGTACCGACGGCAATCCAAAAAACAAAAACAATTTTTTTCGTTTGTTTTTTTTTTCTTGTAAATGAGAACATAATTATTTTTAAACGAGGTGTTGGCCTTTATTTCTGTGCGTTAGTATTTTTTGGGACTGCTCGAAGCGTCAGTGTGGGTCAAAAAGCCGATCCCGATTTTGTTTCTTTTGCGGGTATTCGGTACCAGCGTACGTCATTTGACGCAGCACTTAAAAAATAGGCAAATATATGTACATACGTTGGTATAAGTATACCAACGTCCAGTGCACGGACTTTACCGCATTGGAAGCTTTACCAACTTTTTGACCCATTTTTTGTTTGTGCTACTTTATCACCAGATCCCAAAAAATCTACCAATATTTCAATCTGTTCGCATTGAAACTAACTACTTTAATTGCCGAGCACCTGCAAATGCTTTAACAGGTGATATTGACCAACTTAGTAAATTTAGAAATATTTGTGAACAAATTTAAACAAGGAATAAATTTGTTGATGAGATAAACGTGCGTGTGCTCGAAAATTTTTCTGCGCTATTTTCATCAGTTTTTTTTTTTGTCAATAATTTTCAACGAAAATAAAAAGTTTTAAAGTAACGATAACCTGCCGAAATCGGTTATTTGGTGGCAGTAATTTTGGTACGTGGAAGATTGTTGTTGGACTTAGGCGTTTCTGTAAAATTTTCGTCAGTATTTCAAGCTCACAATACGGGAAAAAGCAAGTAGCATATAGGCATAAGCTATTTCCATATATTTTGTTTTGTGTACACATCTCCCAACTTCTAGCACTATTTTCATTTTTTGCTACCAACTTTTTTTCCTTTTAAAAATTTCGCGCACTGGTAAAGTATAAAAAAAATACTCGCGAACATTTATACATACCTATGTATACAATGTAAATTGCACAGAATTGAAACAAACGGTACATTCGATTCATTGCGACGTTGCTTCATTCTTGTAATTTTTTCGCGTGGTTGGAGTACAATATTGGTGATCATTGAGGAGGAAATATGGTAAGTAAATTTTTATACTTTGTAATTTAATATGTCCCTTTTATTAATTAATTAATTTTCTTTTATTTTTAGGTTACTGGATGGAGATCCCGGAGGAGATGGAGCTAATAATTTGTTTCGTATCGGATTTTGTTTTATTTTAGATATGTAACCGGCATCGCAAAAGAGGTGCTCCAACTGCGGCGTCGGCCGCGCTGTCAGTTGTCACACTTTTGCGATGCCCATTTATGCACTTATTAATTGATTTTTTTTTTCCAGGTTGTGTGGCAAAATGTTGGCTTCTATGGGGACAATTTGAATTGCGGGGGGCGCTGTTCGTGCCTGTAATAAAGAACGATGGTACTGTTAGTCACTTTAATAACCCAAAGGCACAGGCTTCGTTTCTAACAAATATGTTAGCGATTACCGGACATGGGGAGAATAAATCAATTTCAGAAATGTTGTCTGGAATACTGACGTAGTTGGGGCCACAGGACCTCACACAATTAAAAAAGATTGCAACTGAATTTGCAAATAAAGGGGCTGCTGCGTCAGGTATCTCCACTGGTTGTTTGGCGAGTGCATCAACAGCTGTCGCTGATGATGATGTATTAGATTTAGTTTAGAACTTCGAAGAGGTTGCAATTGCGGGCGCATCCACTGTTAGGGAATTGATATACCCAGCACACCTGAAACTACACAAAAAACTGAAGAGATCCCATTGGCCTAAGCTGAATTTGATTGAGAGACTTTAGAATTAGTGGTGCCGTCAGACGCCAGCAACATGTATAGGTAAAATTAAAATCGTGGAGAATTATTACGTCAAAATGTTCGTTATTCATGTCGGATCGGATGTGCCTCTTAATGTGGAGCTGAGCTTAAATATGGGCTGTAAGTAAATCAAATAGTACCCGGGGGGCTATTCCTGGCTGCACCGTGTTGGGCATCAAATCGGTAGCCCAATATTCGGCACAAAAGGTTCTTACGGCTGCGTACTTCTTTTGCAAATGTTTCGGGACAATGTAACTTAAATATATGACGAAGACTTTGGTTTCCCCACGTTCTTCACAGCTTATTGCCTCGGGTGACAGGTCTAGTGGTACTTCAGGTACATGAGGTGAAACCTCAGCTGGCTTCAGACCAGTTGTCAATGGTGTGTGTGGACCATTGACCAATATAGTTAAGTAGCTTCTGTGCCCGATTTTATGATACGCGGAATTTGAAGAGCTGAGGATGTTCATCAATGAAGTATGTGTCCAAGACACCATGCAAAAATTTCTGATTTTCAAAACCTTCAATAAGAAAGGTATATTCGTTTTCACACCATGTGTACGCGACCGGGTCTTTGGTGGTGGCACAACCCTGAATGGCATCACCACGTGGTAGAATGTTTTCCTGTGTATAACCGAGTTCGGGTAGTGTCATGCCTTCGGCAATCCGTATTTGCGATTGTACTAAATCGATGCCGGTAATCTCCTCAGTGACGGTATCCTCAACTTGCAATCTCGCATTTACTTCGATGAAATGGAAATTTCCCATTTCATCGCAAAGAAACCCTACAGTGCCGGCATTTTCATAGCCCACATGTCGAGCTAAACGTACTGCTGCTTCGGTCATTTTATCGCATGTTTCTCGCGGTAGACGTGGCGTAGGTGCTATCTCACCAACCTTTTGATGACGTCGTTGCACCGAACAATCGCGCTCATAAAAATGTACCACATTTCCCGCTTTGTCGGCGAGAAATTGCACCTCAATGTGGCGTGGACCTTCAATGAATTTTTCACTAAACATAGCACCATTACCGAAAGCCGCCTTAGCCTCAGAACTAGCAAGTTCGAACATCTCTTCGACTTCATCCATTCTACATACTACTCGCATACCACGTCCACCACCGCCATGGCCAGCCTTAAATATCTCTGGTACACCAGTTTTTTTTTTTTGTTTTTACAAAATTCCATTGCCTCTTCCTTCGTTGCGACCGTTCCATCTGTACAGGGTACAATTGGTACACCAGCTTCGACAGCAGCAATACGTGCCGCCACCTTATCACCCATCTGTTGTACGACTTTCTGTGATGGACCAATCAACGCAGACCAGCATCAACGGCGTGCGCATAATCGCTACGTTCTGAGAGGCCCATAACCAGGATGCACAGCATCCACATCATTTTCTTTGCATACGCGTATGATTTCTGGAAATTTTTTTGTTTGGGGTGAGTTCTTCGGTAGAACCTCATAACGTGTAATAGCACCCGTAAAACCCTAGGTAGGTCGGAAAAGCGTTGAAGAATATCGGTAGTATTTACGGTTGTTGTTGCGCAGGTCTTCGCCCTCTTTTCCTCTACGGAGGTGATGTAGTCACTTTCTTGTGCTGGCCATTGGGAAGTGTCTTCTTGCAGCCAAGAAGGTCCCTGCCACCACAACGAATTGTTGACCAATTCAGACGCAGGTAATCCTCTGCTACATAAATCTGCTGGGTTTGATCCTGAATTTACGTGCAACCAGTCCTTATTTCCGACCATGTCGATGATCTTGGTGATCCGATGTGCGACGAAAGTGGACCACTAAATTAATGCTTGCAAAACTTTTAAATTTCCTTCTGTTAAAAGTGGGCGGTGCCATGCCCATTGTCCAAAATTTGACTAATTTTCTATTCTTGGTCATAAGGTCAACCCACCTACAAAGTTTCAGGGCTTAGTCCGTCTTTGGTAATGAATTATCGCACTTTTTCGAAATATTCGATATCGAAAAAGTGGGCGTGGTTATATTTCGATGTCGTTCATTTTAAATAGCGATCTGAGAAACCTACATACCAAATTTCATCAAAATACCTCAAAATTTACTCAAGTTATCGTCTTAACGAATAGACGGAAGGACGGACGGACGGACGGACGAACATGGCTAAATAGATTTCTTTTTCGCCCAATTCATTTTGATATATAGAAGTCTATATCTATCTCGATTAGTTTATGCCGTGACGGATTACTGTTATGCGAAGAAAATTAATATACTCTGTGAGCTTTGCTTAGCTGAGTATAAAAAGGACCATAATACAGTGTATACAAATTTAGTTCGAATAAGTGCTGAAAATGTTAAATTTATATTATAAATTTAGCGAGCTAGCCAGACAACACGTATGTCGAGCGTATAGAAAATATTTATACATCGGAAAATTACATTCTCTTCAAATGTAAATACTGGTCATACCCTGTGCAAAGGTTATAATTATTTTTTATGTCACGTAAATAAATTTCACTGTTGACGACGGTTTGCTACATACTTTGGAAGACAGTGAAAAAAAAAAATCTCAAAAATAAGCCGAACTACTGATGGCAGTATTCTTAATATAATTGGCACTTTATGCAATTTTTTTTGGATCTACTCTCAATGGTTTGGAGATCCGCCAAATTTTCAAAGGGCTTACGCCGTATTTTCGAAGAAAATTACTGACGTTTCCAATTTTAATGGCACTATCAGCTTCCCTGCATATAAAATAATATTTTGCGAACCGTCTTCAATAGTGGAATTTATTTACGTGACATAAAAAATAATTATAACATTTGCACAGGGTATGACCAGTATTTACATTAGGAAACGAATGTAATTTTCCGTTATATAAATATTTTCTACACGTTCGACCCACATATTGCCCGGCTAGCTCGCTAAATTTAACATTACCATCACTTATTCGAACTAAATTTGTATACACTGTATTATGGTTCTTTTTTTGAAAAGGGTTCAACAGTGATTTGGATTCGGCATTTTGTTCATCAATATGCTCGTATTTAATACCAATGCAAACAAAAAAATTATTAACAAGTAAGGAAGGCTAAGTTCAGGTGTAACCGAATATTACATACACAGAGCTGACACTGAGACCTTTGGAGACAAAATAAGGGGAAATTACCATGTAGGAAAATGAACCTAGGGTAACCCTGGAATGTGTTTGTATGCCATGGGTATCAAATGAAAGGTGTTAATGAGTATTTTAAAAGGAGTGTGCCTTAGTTCTATAGGTGGACACCTTTTCGAGATATCACCATAAAGGTGGGCCAGGGGTGGCTCTAGAATTTGTTTGTACGATATGGGTATCAAATGAAAGGTGTTAATGGGTATTTTAAAAGGGAGTGGGCCTTAGTTCTATTGGTGGACGCCTTTTCGAGATATCGCCATAGAGAGAATGTATTTGTGTGATATGGGTATCAAATGAAAGTTGTTAATAGGTATTTTAAAAGGGAGTGGGCCTTAGTTCTATAGGTGGACGCCTTGTCGAGATATCGCAATAAAGGTGGACTAGTGGCGAGTCTAGAATGTGCTTGTACGATATGGGAATCAAATGGAAGGTGTTAATGAGTATTTTAAAAGGGAGTGGGCCCTAGTTCTATGGGTGGACGCCTTTTCGAGATATCGCCATAAAGGTGGATCAGGAGTAACTCTAGAATGTGTTTGTATGATATGGGTATCAAATGAAAGGTGTTAATAAGTATTTTAAAAGGGAGTGTGCCTTAGTTCTATAGGTGGACGCCTTGTCGAGATATCGCAATAAAGGTGGACCAGTGGCGACTCTAGAATGTGTTTGTACGATATGGGAATCAAATGAAAGGTGTTAATGAGTATTTTAAAAGGGAGTGGGCCTTAGTTCTATAGGTGGCCGCCTTTTCGAGATATCGCCATAAAGGTGGACCAGAGGTGTGTCTAGAATTTTTTGTACGATATGGGTATCAAATGAAAGGTGTTAATGAGTATTTTAAAATTGAGTGGGCGTTAGTTCTATAGGTGGACGCCTTTTGGGGATGTCGCCATAAAGGTGGACCAGGGGTGACCTTAGAAGTTGTTTGTATGATATGGGTACCAAATGAAAGGTGTTAATGAGTATTTTAAAAGGGAGTGGGCCGTAGTTCTATAGGTGGACGCCTTTTCGAGATTTCGCCATAAAGGTGGAACAGGGGTGATTCTAGAATTTGTTTGTACAATATGGGTATCAAATGAAAGGTTTTAATGAGTATTTTAAAATTGATTGGTCGTTAGTTCTATAGGTGGACACCTTTTGGGGATGTCGCCATAAAGGTGGACCAGGGGTGACTTTAGAATTTGTTTGTATGATATGAGTACCAAATGAAGGTGTTAATGAGTATTTTAAAAGGGAGTGGGCCTTAGTTCTATAGGTGGACGCCTTTTCGCGATATCGCCATAAAGGTGGACCAGCGGTGACTCCAGAATGTGTTTGTACGATATGGGTATGAAATGAAAGGTGTTAATGACTATTTTAAAAGGGCGTGGGCTTTAGTACAATAGGTGGACGCCATTTCGATATATCGCCATAAAGGTGGACCAGGGGTGACTCCAGAATGTGTTTGTACGGTGTGGGTATCAAATGAAAGGTGTTAATTATTATTTATTTATTATGGGCCTTAGTTCTATTGGTGGACGCCTTTTCGAAATATCGCCATAACGGTGGACCAGGGGTTACTCTAGAATGTGTTTGTAGATATGGGAATCAAATGAAAGGTGTTAATGAGAATTTTAAAGGGGGTGGGCCTTAGTTTTATAGGTGGACGCCTTTTCGAGATATCGCCATAAAGGAGGACCAGGGGTAACTCTAGAATTTTTTTGTACGATATGGATATCAAATGAAAGGTGCTAATGAGTATTTTAAAATTGAGTGGGCGTTAGTTCTATAGGTGGACGCCTTTTGGAGATTTCGCCATAAAGGTGGACCAGGGGTGACTTTAGAATTTGTTTGTATGATATGGGCACCAAATGAAAGGTGTTAATGAGTATTTTAAAAGGGAGTGGACCTTAGTTCTATAGGTGGACACCTTTTCGAGATATCGCCATAAAGGTGGACCAGGGGTGATTCTAGAATTTGTTTGTACAATATGGGTACCAAATGAAAGGTGTTAATGAGTATTTTAAAAGGGAGTGGGCCTTAGTTCTATAGGTGGACGCCTTTTGGAGATATCACCATAAAGGTGGACCAGGGGTGATTCTAGAATTTGTTTGTACGATATGGGTATCAAGTGAAAGGTGTTAATAAATATTTTAAAAGGGCCTTAGTTCTATAGGTGGACGCCTTTTCGAGATATCGTAATAAAGGTGGACCAGTGGCGACTCTAGAATGTATTTGCACGATATGGGAATCAAATGAAAACTATTAATGAGTATTTTAAAAGGGAGTGGGCCTTAGTTCTATAGGTGACCGCCTTTTGAAGATATCGCCATAAAGGTGGACCAGGGGTGACTCTAGAATTTTTTTGTACGATATGGGTATCAAATGAAAGGTGTTAATGAGTATTTTAAAATTGAGTGAGCGTTAGTTCTATAAGCGAACGCCTTTTGGAGATGTCGCCATAAAGGTGGACCAAAAGAAATGTGTTAATGAGTATTTTAAAAGGGGATGGCCCTTAGTTTTATAGGTGGACGCCTTTTCGTGATATCGCCATAAAGGTGGACCAGGGGTGACTCTATAATGTGTTTGTGGGATATGGGTATCAAATTAAAGGTATTAATGAGGGGTTTAAAAGGAGTGAACCTTAGTTGTATATATGAAAGCGTTTCCGAGATATTGGACCATGGTGACCCAGAACATCATCTGTCGGGTACTGATAATTTATTTATATATGTAATACCACGAACAGTATTCCTGGCAAGATTCCAATGGCTTTTGATTTCGCCCTGCAGAACTTTTTCATTTTCTTCTACTTAATATAGTAGGTGTCACACCCATTTTACAAAGTTTTTTCTAAAGTTATATTTTGCTTCAATGTTCGATTCGAGCTCAAGGCCAGAACAATAAAACAAAATCAATTTTTATATTTTGCGTCAACAAACCAATCCAATTACCATGTTTCATCCCTTTTTTCATATTTGGTATAGAATTATGGCATTTTTTTCATTTTTCGTAATTTTCGACATCGAAAAAGTGGGCGTGGTCATAGTTGGATTTCGGTCATCTTTTATAACAACATAAAGTGAGTTCAGATAAATATGTGAACTGAGTTTAGTAAAGATATATCAATTTTTGCTCAAGTTATCTTGTTAACGGCCGAGCGGAAGGAAACACGGTCGACTGTGTATAAAAACTGTGCGTGTCCTCAACCGATTTCGCCCATTTTCACAGAAAACAGTTATCGTTATAGGATCTTTGCCCCAACCAAATTTCACAAGGATTGGTAAATTTTTTTTTTGACTTATGGCATTAAAATTATTCTAGACAAATTAAATGAAAAAGGGCGACGCACGCCCACTTTGAAATTTTTTTTTATTTTTGATTTTGTTGCACCATATCATTACTGGAGTTGAATGTTGATATAATTTACTTATATACTGTAAATATATTAAATTTTTTTGTTGAAATTTGACTTAAAAAAATTTTTTTTAAGAATTTTTCGAAATATTCGATATCGAAAAGTGAGCGTGGTCCGATTACATTCATTTTGAATAGCGATCTAAGAAACCTACATACGAAATTTCATCAAGGTACCTCAAAATTTACTCAAGTTATCGTCTTAACAGACAGACGGACAGTCGGACGGACGGACATGGCTAAATAAATTTCTTTTTTCGCCCAGATCATTTTGATATATAGAAGGCTATATCTATCTCGATTAGTTTATGCCGTGACAGATTACCGTTATGTGAAGAAAATTAATATACTCTGTGAGCTCTGCTCAGCTGAGTATAAAAAGAACCATAATACAGCGTATACAAATATAGTTCGAATAAGTGATGAAAATGTTAAATTTAGTGAGCTAGCCAGACAGTACGTGGGTCGAGCATGTAGAAAATATTTATACAACGGAAAATAACATTAGTCTCCTAATGTAAATACTGGTGCAGGGGTTATAATTATTTTTATGTCACGTAAATAAATTCCACTGTTAAAGACGGTTTGCTAAATATTGTGGAAAATCCTATGGAAGACAGTGAAAAAAAATCTGAAAAATAAGCCGAACTACTAATGGCAGTTTTCTTAATTTAATTGGCACTTTATGCAATTTTTTTTGGATCTGTTCTCAATGGTTTGGAGATCCGCCGAATTTTCAAAAGCTTACGCCGCATTTTCGAAGAAAATTACTGACGTTTCCAATTTTAATGGTACTATCAGCTTCCCTGCATATAAAATAATATTTTGCGAACCGTCTTCAATAGTGGCATTCATTTACGTGACATACAAAATAATTATAACCTTTGCACAGGGTATGACCAGTATTTACATTAGGAGACGAATGTAATTTTCCGTTATATAAATATTTTCTACGCGTTTGACCCACGTATTGCCCGGCTAGCTCGCTAAATTTAACATTTCCATCACTTATTCGAACTAAATTTGTATACACTGTATTATGGTTCTTTTTTTGAAAAGGGTTCAGCAGTGATTTGGATTCGGCATATTGTTCACCAATATGCTCGTATTTAATACCAATGCAAACCAAATAATTATTAACAAGTAAGGAAGGCTAAGTTCAGGCGTACCCGAACATTACATACTCAGAGCTAACACTGAGAGCTTTGGAGACAAAATAAGGGAAAATTTCAATGTAGGAAAATGAACCTAGGGTAACCCTGGAATGTGTTTGTATGACATGGGTATGAAATGGAAGGTATTAAAGAGTATTTTAAAAGGGAGTGGGCCACAGTTCTATAGGTGGACGCCATTTCGGGATGTCGCCATAAAGGTGGACCAGGGGTGACTCTAGAATGTGTTTGTACGATATGAGTATCAAATGAAAGGTGGTAATGAGTATTTTAAAAGGGGTGATCCTTAGTTCTATAGGTGAACGCCTTTTCGAGATATCTCCATTAAGGAGGACCAGGGGTGCCTCTAGAATGCGTTTGTACGATATGGGTATCAAATAAAAGGTGTTAATGAGTATTTTAAAAGGAGTGTGCCTTAGTTCTATAGGTGGACGCCTTTTCGAGATATCGCCATAAAGGTGGACCAGGGGTGACACTAGAATGTGTTTGTACGATATGGGTATCAAATGAAAGGTGTTAATAATTATTTAAAAAATGAGTGATTCTTAGTTCTATAGGTGGCCGCCTTTTCGAGATAGCACCGAAAGGTGGGCCAGGGGTGGCTCTAGAATTTGTTTGTACGATATGGGTATAAAATGAAAGGTGCTAATTAGTATTTTAAAAGGGAGTGGGCCCTAGTTCTATAGGTGGACGCCTTTTCGAGATATCGCCATAAAGGTGGACCAGGAGTAACTCTAGAATGTGTTTGTACGATATGGGTATCAAATGAAAGGTGTTAATAAGTATTTTAAAAGGGAGTGGGCCTTAGTTCTATAGGTGGACGCCTTTTCGAGATATCGCAATAAAGGTGGACCAGTGGCGACTTTAGAATGTGTTTGCACGATATGGGAATCAAATGAAAGGTGTTAATGAGTATTTTAAAATTGAGTGGGCGTTAGTTCTATAGGTGGACGCCTTTTCGAGATATCGCCATAAAGGTGGACCAGGAGTAACTCTAGAATGTGTTTGTACGATATGGGTATGAAATGAAAGGTGTTAATGGCTATTTTAAAAGGCAGTGGGCCTTAGTTCTATAGGTGGACGCCTTTTCGTGATATCGCCGTAAAGGTGGACCAGGGGTGATTCTAGAATTTGTTTGTACAATATGGGTACCAAATGAAAGGTGTTAATGAGTATTTTAAAAGGGAGTGGGCCTTAGTTCTATAGGTGGACGCCTTTTCGAGATATCGCCATAAAGGTGGACCAGGGGTGATTCTAGAATTTGTTTGTACGATATGGGTATCAAATGAAAGGTGTTAATAAGTACTTTAAAAGGGAGTGGGCCTCAGTTCTATAGGTGACCGCCTTTTCGAGATATCGCCATAAAGGTGGACCAGGGGTGACTCTAGAATTTTTTTGTACGATATTGGTATCAAATGAAAGGTGTTAATGAGTATTTTATAATTGAGTGAGCGTTAGTTCTATAGGCGGACGCCTTTTGGAGATGTCGCCATAAAGGTGGACCAGGGGTGACTTTAGAATTTGTTTGTATGATATGAGTACCAAATAAAAGGTGTTAATAAGTATTTTAAAAGACGGCGGGCCTTAGTTTTATAGGTGGACGCCTTTTCGAGATATCGCCATAAAGGTGGACCAGGGGTGAATCTATAATGTATTTGTGCGATTTGGGTATCAAATTAAAGGTATTAATGAGGGTTTTAAAAGGAGTGAAGCTTAGTTGTATATATGAAGGCGTTTTCGAGATATCGGGCCATGGTGACCCAGAACATCATCTGTCGGGTACTGCTAATTTATTTGTATATGTAATACCACGAACTGTATTCCTGCTAAGATTCCAAGGGCTTTTGATTTCGCCCTGCAGAACTTTTTAATTTTCTTCTACTTAGTATAGTAGGTGTCACACCCATTTTACAAAGTTTTTTCTAAAGTTATATTTTGCTTCAATGTTCGATTCGAGCTCAAGGCCAGAACAATAAAACAAAATCAATTGTTATATTTTGCGTCAACAAACCAATCCCATTACCATGTTTCATCCCTTTTTTCGTATTTGGTATAGAATTATGGCATTTTTTTCATTTTTCGTAATTTTCGACATCGAAAAAGTGGGCGTGGTCATAGTTGGATTTCGGCCATCTTTTTTAGCAACATAAAGTGAGTTCAGATAAATACGTGAACTAAGTTTAGTAAAGATATATCGATTTTTGCTCAAGTTATCTTGTTAACGGCCGAGCGGAAGGAAATACGGTCGACTGTGTATAAAAACTGTGCGTGTCCTCAACCGATTTCGCCCATTTTCAAAGAAAACAGTTATCGTTATAGGATCTTTGCCCCAACCAAATTTCACAAGGATTGGTAAATTTTTGTTCGACTTATGGCATTAAAATTATTCTAGACAAATTAAATGAAAAAGGGCGAGGCACGCCCACTTTGAAATTTTTTTTATTTTTGTATTTTCTTGCACCATATCATTACTGGAGTTGAATGTTGACATAATTTACTTATATATTGTAAATATATTAAATTTGTTTGTTGAAATTTGACTTAAAAAAATTTTTTTTAAGAATTTTTCGAAATATTCGATATCGAAAAGTGAGCGTGGTTATAGTCCGATTTCATTCATTTTGAATAGCGATCTAAGGAACCTACATACGAAATTTCATCAAGATACCTCAAAATTTACTCAAGTTATCGTCTTAACAGACAGACGGACAGTCGGACGGACGGATATGGCTAAATAAATTTCTTTTTTCGCCCAGATCATTTTGATATATAGAAGGCTATATCTATCTCGATTAGTTTATGCCGTGACAGATTACCGTTATGTGAAGAAAATTAATATACTCTGTGAGCTCTGCTCAGCTGAGTATAAAAAGAACCATAATACAGCGTATACAAATATAGTTCGAATAAGTGATGAAAATGTTAAATTTATTTAGCCAGACAATACGTGTGTCGATCATGTAGAAAATATTTATACAACGGAAAATAACATTAGTCTCCTAATGTAAATACTGGTCATACCCTGTGCAGGGGTTATAATTATTTTTTATGTCACGTAAATAAATTCCACTGTTAAAGACGGTTTGCTAAATATTGTGGAAAATCCTATGGAAGACAGTGAAAAATCTGAAAAATAAGCCGAACTACTAATGGCAGTTTTCTTAATTTAATTGGCACTTTATGCAATTTTTTTTGGATCTGTTCTCAATGGTTTGGAGATCCGCCGAATTTTCAAAAGCTTACGCCGCATTTTCGAAGAAAATTACTGACGTTTCCAATTTTAATGGTACTATCAGCTTCCCTGCATATAAAATAATATTTTGCGAACCGTCTTCAATAGTGGCATTCATTTACGTGACATACAAAATAATTATAATCTTTGCACAGGGTATGACCAGTATTTACATTAGGAGACGAATGTAATTTTCCGTTATATAAATATTTTCTACACGTTCGACCCACGTATTGCCCGGCTAGCTCGCTAAATTTAACATTTCCATCACTTATTCGAACTAAATTTGTATACACTGTATTATGGTTCTTTTTTTGAAAAGGGTTCAGCAGTGATTTGGATTCGGCGTTTTGTTCACCAATATGCTCGTATTTAATACCAATGCAAACCAAATAATTATTAACAAGTAAGGAAGGCTAAGTTCAGGCGTACCCGAATATTACATACACTGAGAGCTTTGGAGACAAAATAAGGGAAAATTTCAATGCAGGAAAATGAACCTAGGGTAACCCTGGAATGTGTTTGTATGACATGGGTATGAAATGGAAGGTATTAAAGAGTATTTTAAAAGGGAGTGGGCCACAGTTCTATAGGTGGACGCCATTTCGGGATGTCACCATAAAGGTGGATCAGGGGTGACTCTAGAATGTGTTTGTACGATATGGGTATCAAATGAAAGGTGGTAATGAGTATTTTAAAAGGGGGTGATCCTTAGTTCTATAGGTGAACGCCTTTTCGAGATATCGCCATTAAGGAGGACCAGGGGTGCCTCTAGAATGCGTTTGTACGATATGGGTATCAAATGAAAGTTGTTAATGAGTATTTTAAAAGGAGTGTGCCTTAGTTCTATAGGTAGACGCCTTTTCGAGATATCGCCATAAAGGTGGACCAGGGGTGACACTAGAATGTGTTTGTACGATATGGGTGTCAAATGAAAGGTGTTAATAATTATTTAAAAAATGAGAGATTCTTGGTTCTATAGGTGGCCGCCTTTTCGAGATAGCACCATAAAGGTGGGTTAGGGGTGGCTCTAGAATTTGTTTGTACGATATGGGTATCAAATGAAAGGTGCTTATGAGTATTTTAAAAGGGAGTGGGCCCTAGTTCTATAGGTGGACGCCTTTTCGAGATATCGCCATAAAGGTGGACCAGGAGTAACTCTAGAATGTGTTTGTACGATATGGGTATCAAATGAAAGGTGTTAATAAGTATTTTAAAAGGGAGTGGGCCTTAGTTCTATAGGTGGACGCCTTTTCGAGATATCGCAATAAACGTGGACCAGTGGCGACTTTAGAATGTGTTTGCACGATATGGGAATCAAATGAAAGGTGTTAATGAGTATTTTAAAATTGAGTGGGCGTTAGTTCTATATGTGGACGCCTTTTCGAGATATCGCCATAAAGGTGGACCAGCGGTGACTCCAGAATGTGTTTGTAAGATATAGGTATGAAATGAAAGGTGTTAATGGCTATTTTAAAAGGGAGTGGGCTTTAGTGCTATAGGTGGACGCCATTTCGAAATATCGCCATAAAGGTGGACCAGGGGTGACTCCAGAATGTGTTTGTACGATGTGGGTATCAAATGAAAGGTGTTAATGAGTATTTTAAAAGGGGGTGGGCCTTAGTTTTATAGGTGGATGCCTTTTCGAGATATCGCCATAAAGGAGGACCAGGGATGACTCTAGTATTTTTTTGTACGATATCGATATCAAATGAAAGGTGCTAATGATTATTTTAAAATTGAGTGGGCGTTAGTTCTATAGGTGGACGCCTTTTGGAGATGTCGCCATAAAGGTGGACCAGGGGTGACTTTAGAATTTGTTTGTATGATATGGGCACCAAATGAAAGGTGTTAATAAGTATTTTAAAAGGGAGTGGACCTTAGTTCTATAGGTGGACGCCTTTTCGAGATATCGCCATAAAGGTGGACCAGGGGTGACTTTAGAATTTGTTTGTATGATATGGGCACCAAATGAAAGGTGTTAATAAGTATTTTAAAAGGGAGTGGACCTTAGTTCTATAGGTGGATGCCTTTTCGAGATATCGCCATAAAGGAGGACCAGGGGTGACTCTAGAATTTTTTTGTACGATATCGATATCAAATGAAAGGTCCTAATGAGTACTTTAAAATTGAGTGGGCGTTAGTTCTATAGGTGGACGCCTTTTGGAAATGTCGCCATAAAGGTGGACCAGGGATGACTTTAGAATTTGTTTGTATGATATGGGCACCAAATGAAAGGCGTTAATGAGTATTTTAAAAGGGAGTGGACCTTAGTTATATAGGTGGACGCCTTTTCGAGATATCGCCATAAAGGTGGACCAGGGGTGATTCTAGAATTTGTTTGTACAATATGGGTACCAAATGAAAGGTTTTAATGAGTATTTTAAAAGGGAGTGGGCCTTAGTTCTATAGGTGGGCGCCTTTTCGAGATATCGCCATAAAGGTGGACCAGGGGTGATTCTAGAATGAGTATTTTAAAAGGGAGTGGACCTTAGTTATATAGGTGGACGCCTTTTCGATATCGCCATAAAGGTGGATCAGGGATGACTCCAGAATATGTTTGTACGATGTGGGTATCAAATGAAAGGTGTTAATTATTATTTATTTATTATGGGCCTAAGTTCTATAGGTCGACGCCTTTTCGAAATACCGCCATAACGGTGGACCAGGGGTTACTCCAGAATGTGTTTGTAGATATGGGAATCAAATGAAAGGTGTTAATGAGTATTTTAAAAGGGGGTGATCCTTAGTTCTATGGGTGAACGCCTTTTCGAGATATCGCCATTAAGAAGGACCAGGGGTGCCTCTAGAATGCGTTTGTACGATATGGGTATCAAATGAAAAGTGTTAATGAGTATTTTAAAAGGAGTGTACCTTAGTTCTATAGGTGGACGCCTTTTCGAGATATCGCAATAAAGGTGGACCAGTGGCGACTTTAGAATGTGGTTGCACGATATGGGAATCAAATGAAAGGTGTTAATGAGTATTTTAAAATTGAGTGGGCGTTAGTTCTATATGTGGACGCCTTTTCAAGATATCGCCATAAAGGTGGACCAGCGGTGACTCCAGAATGTGTTTATAAGATATAGGTATGAAATGAAAGGTGTTAATGGCTATTTTAAAAGGGAGTGGGCTTTAGTGCTATAGGTGGACGCCATTTCGAAATATCGCCATAAAGGTGGACCAGGGGTGACTCCAGAATGTGTTTGTACGATATCGATATCAAATGAAAGGTGATGATGAGTACTTTAAAATTGAGTGGGCGTTAGTTCTGTAGGTGGACGCCTTTTGGAAATGTCGCCATAAAGGTGGACCAGGGATGACTTTAGAATTTGTTTGTATGATATGGGCACCAAATGAAAGGTGTTAATGAGTATTTTAAAAGGGAGTGGACCTTAGTTATATAGGTGGACGCCTTTTCGAGATATCGCCATAAAGGTGGACCAGGGGTGATTCTAGAATTTGTTTGTACAATATGGGTACCAAATGAAAGGTTTTAATGAGTATTTTAAAAGGGAGTGGGCCTTAGTGCTATAGGTGGACGCCTTTTCGAGATATCGCCATAAAGGTGGACCAGGGGTGATTCTAGAATTTGTTTGTACGATATGGGTATCAAATGAAAGGTGTTAATAAGTATTTTAAAAGGAGTGTGCCTTAGTTCTATAGGTGGACGCCTTTTCGAGATATCGCCATTAAGGAGGACCAGGGGTGACTCTAGAATGTGTTTGTACGATATGGGTATCAAATGAAAGGTGGTAATGAGTATTTTAAAAGGGGGTGATCCTTAGTTCTATAGGTGAACGCCTTTTCGAGATATAGCCATTAAGGAGGATATGGCTATGGCTATATGGATATGGTTATCAAATGAAAGGTGTTAATGAGTGTTTTAAAAGGAGTGTGCCTTAGTTCTATAGGTGGACGCCTTTTCGAGATATCGCCATAAAGGTGGACCAGGGGTGACACTAGAATGTGTTTGTACGATATGGGTATCAAATGAAAGGTGTTAATAATTATTTAAAAATGAGTGATTCTTGGTTCTATAGGTGGCCGCCTTTTCGAGGTAGCACCATAAAGGTGGACCAGTGGTGATTCTAGAATTTGTTTGTACAATATGGGTATCAAATGAAAGGTGCTAATGAGTATTTTAAAAGGGAGTGGACCTTAGTTATATAGGTGGACGCCTTTTCGATATCGCCATAAAGGTGGACCAGGGATGACTCCAGAATATGTTTGTACGATGTGGGTATCAAATGAAAGGTGTTAATTATTATTTATTTATTATGGGCCTAAGTTCTATAGGTGGACGCTTTTTCGAAATATCGCCATAACGGTGGACCAGGGGTTACTCCAGAATGTGTTTGTAGATTTGGGAATCAAATGAAAGGTGTTAATGAGTATTTTAAAAGGGGGTGATCCTTAGTTCTATGGGTGAACGCCTTTTCGAGATATCGCCATTAAGAAGGACCAGGGGTGCCTCTAGAATGCGTTTGTACGATATGGGTATCAAATGAAAGGTGTTAATGAGTATTTTAAAAGGAGTGTACCTTGGTTCTATAGGTGGACGCCTTTTCGAGATATCGCCATAAAGGTGGACCAGGGGTGAAACTAGAACGTGTTTGTACGATATGGGTATCAAATGAAAGGTGTTAATAATTATTTTAAAAATGAGTGATTCTTAGTTCTATAGGTGGCCGCCTTTTCGAGATAGCACCATAAAGGTGGGCCAGGGGTGGCTCTAGAATTTGTTTGTACGATATGGGTATCAAATGAAAGGTGCTAATGGGTATTTTAAAAGGGAGTGGGCCCTAGTTCTATAGGTGGACGCCTTTTGGAGATATCGCCATAAAGGTGGACCAGGAGTAACTCTAGGATGTGTTTGTACGATATGGGTATCAAATGAACGGTGTTAATATGTATTTTAAAAGGGAGTGGGCCTTAGTTCTATAGGTGGACGCCTTTTCGAGATATTGCAATAAAGGTGGACCAGTGGCGACTCTAGAATGTGTTTGCACGATATGGGAATCAAATGAAAGGTGTTAATGAGTATTTTAAAATTGAGTGGGCGTTAGTTCTTTAGGTGGACGCCTTTTGGAAATGTCGCCATAAAGGTGGGCCAGGGGTGACTCCAGAATGTGTTTGTACGATGTGGGTATCAAATGAAAGGTGTTAATGATTATTTTAAATGGGAATGGGCTTTAGTTCTATAGGTGGACGCCTTTTCGAAATATCGCCATAATGGTGGACCAGGGGTTACTCTAGAATGTGTTTGTAGATATGGGATTCAAATGAAAGGTGTTAATGACTGTTTTAAAAGGGAGTGGGCTTTAGTGCTATAGGTGGACGCCATTTCGAGATATCGCCATAAAGGTGGGCCAGGGGTGACTCCAGAATGTGTTTGTACGATGTGATTATCAAATGAAAGGTGTTAATGATTACACTGGTCGACGGCCAAAATTTACCAGAGACGCCGTTATGAAATTCGTATGTAAAACCACCCCCTGATTTCGAAAATCGAGTTCATTTTTGATTCTATGGTACCGCTTTTGAGATATTTGCAATTTACCGTTATTCGAAAAAACCAAAAAGATGGCTCCATTTAATTACGTATATCTCACGAACGAGTCAAGCAATTGCAAATAAATTGGGTTCGAAACCTGCTGTAGGCACGTAGTTATAAGCATGTATTTCCGTCACTTATGGGTAAGTATGCAGGTAGATTTTCAAAATTATTAGACACAGAAAATTTTTAAAGCCTACATCTAAAGCAGGTAGTATTTTCTTTTCCCGACTTCGTATAAAAAGGAACCTTTCTGCCTAGGTAAGATTTAATTTTTTCAATTTTATTCTTGTTCCGAGTATAAATATGAGTTAATGCGCCTTTAAACTTCATAACATCTGCAAAGCTCGCCGGAGATAGTTCAGTTCATAAGTCAAATTACAAAACCGTGATTTATTAAAAAAAAATAAAATGAGTAAAAGGACGCGAGAATTTGAGTGTAATAACGATCCAGATATGTTCTGTTTCATGTGTGGCCAATATACTATCATAAGGCGACGACGAGTGTTCTCAGATCATATCAAAACTTTATTCTCCAAGTATTTTGACATTGAGCCTAAAAATGCTGAAAAACCATGGACACCGAACACTTTGTGTACATCGTATCGAGTAGAATTGATTCAGTCGGAATCAGGACAACAAATAAAATTTGATACACCAATGATATGGAGAGAACCTACTTGCCATTCAATAGAGTGTTATATTTGTCAAACAAAAGTACTTGGCGTTGGAAGATCAAGAAGAGTAACCTATGCCAGCGTACCTACAGTGACATTACCAGTACTACATTCAACGGCAGTTACGGATCCAGTTCCATTGTCAACAGTAATATCTGAGTGCGGGGAATCAATTTGTACTGAATTTCGCATGGGAAACGAGAGAAACGTTCTGTCACAAGCACAACTTAATGATTGGATAAGAGATTTGGAACTATCCAAGGAAAAGGCCGAGATCCACACTTCTCGTATGCAACAATTTAAATTTGTGTCATCCGATGTTAAGGTGATATAGATGATGTAGAACTCGTCACGAACCATTTTCCAAACACTATACCAAGAAAGACAGTATATGCTACTAGAACGACATTCCTGGTTTATTCAAAGAGTTTGGTCAAATATATGATTCAAAAGAGTGGCGATTGTTCATAGACAGCAATAAACTGAGTTTGAAGGCTGTGTCATTGCATATTGGTAACAAAAAGCCTTCTATCCCGATCGCACATGCAGTAAATAAGAAGGAATCCTACGAGGAAATGCAAATACTACTCAAATTTATCAAATATGAAGAACATGATTGGAAAATATGTTCTGATCTCAAAGTCGTTGCAATGCTATGCGGTCTACAAAGTGACTACACCAAGCACTGCTGCTTCCTCTGCAAGTGGGATAGCCGAGCTCGTAAGGACCACTACGTCAGAAAGGATTGGCCGGAAAGAGTCGAGTTTACCGTTGGTGTGGATAACATCAAATACACCCCTCTTGTCAAGAAAGAGAAAATCATACTTCCACCCTTACACATCAAGCTTGGTCTCATTAAAAACTTTGTTAAGGCTTTGGACAAAGAAGGCGAAGTATTCGACTATTTGAAAACAATTTTTCCAGATATTTCTCAAGCCAAGATAAAGGAAGGTATTTTTGCCGGACCACAAATAAAAAAGTTGATCAACAATAATCAATTCAAAGGACTACTCTCATCAGTTGAGGCAGCAGCGTGGGAATCCTTTGAAAAGGTCGTTGCTTCTTTTCTCGGTAGACACAAAAGCCCTAACTACGAGCAGATAGTGAATGACTTAATCAATAATTATGCGAAAATGGGTAAATATTAAAGGCCTATTAAAATTAATTTCCCAAAATTCTATAACTTGTTTACCTAACTAATATTTTCTTTCCAGGCGTAAATATGTCGTTAAAAATTCACTTTCTGCACTCACATTTGAGCTTTTTTCCGGCAAATCTTGGCGACGAAAGTGACGAACATGGCGAAAGGTTTCATTAGCAAATGAAATTAATTGATAATCGATATCAGGGATCCTGGGACGTCGCAATGATGGGTGATTACTGCTGGTTTCTCATAAGAGAAACCGATCCTAAACTGAATAAGCGTCAAAGTCGTACACATAATTATTTCGACTACATAGTAAAATAAAATTAAGATAAAGATTGTTAGAATATAGTACAAACATAAATAAATTAAAAAAAAAAAAGTTAAAAATATGGGTAATTTTATTCATAAATTGAACTTTTAACTAAATAGAAACAGAGCATAGCCAGATATTTCACTCTTCTTTATACCATACATACGTTTTGAGGTATACGTTGAAATTGCGCAACCTGGGTATTTTTATTTGATCGCTTATAACTTACGTAGTTTTGCATCGATTTTCTTCGATGACAGCTTATCTCTTCCTAATAAAGCGGAGCTTTACGTAAATAAAAAATATTTGGAAAAAAAGTTGTGGTTTTGGAATGCTGCCCTCGCAAAGAGTAATTTTTTTCATATTTTTTCATAAAAAAAAACAAAAATCTGAAATGATGAGCTAATATCTCGAAAACTATATGGTTGAGCAAAAAACAATGTATAATGCGTTTATAGCAAATTTTATCGTCTTTCCGATTCTGTAAAGTTATTTGCAATTGCTTTACCCGTTCGTAAGATATGCGTAATTAAATGGAGCCATCTTTTTGGTTTTTTCGAATAACGGTAAATTGCAAATATCTCAAAAACGGTACCATAGAATCAAAAATGAACTCCATTTTCGAAATCAGGGGGTGGTTTTACATACGAATTTCATATCGGCG
This sequence comes from Eurosta solidaginis, assembly GCF_040869045.1. Lineage (NCBI taxonomy): Eukaryota > Metazoa > Arthropoda > Insecta > Diptera > Tephritidae > Eurosta > Eurosta solidaginis. Next base: position 192,010,045 of record NC_090319.1, on the reverse strand, counting down.
TTTCTGGTAAAGAGAAAAAGTTGAAATTCGTGGTCCAGTGTTATTTTAAATGGGAATGGGCTTTAGTTCTATAGGTGGACGCCTTTTCGAAATATCGCCATAACGGTGGACCAGGGGTTACTCTAGAATGTGTTTGTAGATATGGGATTCAAATGAAAGGTGTTAATGAGTATTTTAAAAGGGGTTGGGCCTTAGTTTTATAGGTGGACGCCTTTTCGAGATATCGCCATAAAGGAGGAAAAGGGGTGACTCTAGAATTATTTTGTACAATATGGGTACCAAATGAAAGGTTTTAATGAGTATTTTAAAAGGGAGTGGGCCTTAGTTCTATAGGTGGACGCCTTTTCGAGATATCGCCATAAAGGTGGACCAGGGGTGATTCTAGAATTTGTTTGTGCGATATGGGTATCAAATGAAAGGTGTTAATAAATATTTTAAAAGGGAGTGGGCCTTAGTTCTATAGGTGGACGCCTTTTCGAGATATCGCAATAAAGGTGGACCTGTGGCGACTCTAGAATTTGTTTGTACAATATGGGTACCAAATGAAAGGTGTTAATGAGTATTTTAAAAGTGAGTGGGCCTTAGTTCTATAGGTGGACGCCTTTTCGAGATATCGCCATAAAGGTGGACCAGGGATGATTCTAGAATTTGTTTGTACGATATGGGTATCAAATGAAAGGTGTTAATAAGTATTTTAAAAGGGAGTGGGCCTTAGTTCTATAGGTGGACGCCATTTCGAGATATCGCCATAAAGGTGGACCAGGGGTGATTCTAGAATTTGTTTGTACAATATGGGTACCAAATGAAAGGTGTTAATGAGTATTTTAAAAGGGAGTGGGCCTTAGTTCTATAGGTGGACGCCTTTTCGAGATATCGCCATAAAGGTGGACCAGGGGTGATTCTAGAATTTGTTTGTACGATATGGGTATCAAATGAAAGGTGTTATATAGGTGACCGCCTTTTCGAGATATCGCCATAAAGGTGGACCGGGGGTGACTCTAGAATTTTTTTGTACGATATGGGTATCAAATGAAAGGTGTTAATGAGTATTTTAAAATTGAGTGGGCGTTAGTTCTTTGGCGGACGCCTTTTGGAGATATCGCTATAAAAGTGGACCAGGGGTGACTATAATGTGTTTGTGAGATATGGGTATCAAATTAAAGGTATTAATGAGGGTTTTAAAAGGGAGTGAACCTTACTTGTATATATGAAGGCGTTTTCGAGATATCGGACCATGGTGACCCAGAACATCATCTGTCGGGTACTGCTAATTTATTTATATATGTAATACCACGAACAGTATTCCTGCCAAGATTCCAAGGGCTTTTGATTTCGCCCTGCAGGACTTGTTCATTTTCTTCTACTTAATATAGTAGGTGTCACACCCATTTTTTCTAAAGTTATATTTTGCTTCAATGTTCGATTCGAGCTCAAGGCCAGAACAATAAAACAAACAAAATTGTTATATTTTGCGTCAACAAACCAATCCAATTACCATGTTTCATCCCTTTTTTCATATTTGGTATAGAATTATGGCATTTTTTTCATTTTCCGTAATTTTCGACATCGAAAAAGTGGGCGTAGTCATAGTTAGATTTCGGCCATTTTTTATAACAACATAAAGTGAGTTCAGATAAATACGTGAACTAAGTTTAGTAAAGATATATCGATTTTTGCTCAAGTTATCTTGTTAACGGCCGAGCAGAAGGAAAGACGGTCGACTGTGTATAAAAACTGTGCGTGTCCTCAACCGATTTCGCCCATTTTCACTGAAAACAACTATCGTTATAGGATCTTTGCCCCAACCAAATTTCACAAGGATTGGTAAATTTTTAAAATTATTGTAGACAAATTAAATGAAAAAGGGCGAGACACGCCCACTTTGAAATTTTTTTTATTTTTGTATTTTGTTGCACCATATCATTACTGGAGTTGAATGTTGACATAATTTACTTATATACTGTAAATATATTAAATTTTTTGGTTGAAATTTGACTTAAAAAATTTGTTTTTAAGAATTTTTCGAAATATTCGATATCGAAAAAGTGAGCGTGGTTATAGTCCGATTTCGTTCATTTTGAATAGCGATCTAAGAAACCTACATACGAAATTTCATCAAGATACCTAAAAATTTACTCAAGTTATCGTCTTAACAGACAGACGGACGGTCGGACGGACGGACATGGCTAAATAAAATTCTTTTTTCGCCCAGATCATTTTGATATATAGAAGGCTATATCTATCTCGATTAGTTTATGCCGTGACAGATTACCGTTATATGAAGAAAATTAATATACTCTGTGAGCTCTGCTCAGCTGAGTATAAAAAGAACCATAATACAGCGTATACAAATATAGTTCGAATAAGTGATGAAAATGTTAAATTTAGTGAGCTAGCCAGACAATACGTCGGTCGAGCATGTAGAAAATATTTATACAACGGAAAATAACATTAGTCTCCTAATGTAAATACTGGTCATACCCTGTGGAGGGGTTATAATTATTTTTTATGTCACGTAAATAAATTCCACTGTTAAAGACGATTTGCTAAATATTGTGGAAAATCCTATGAAAGACAGTGAAAAAAAAATCTGAAAAATAAGCCGAACTACTAATGGCAGTTTTCTTAATTTAATTGGCACTTTATGCAATTTTTTTTGGATCTGTTCTTAATGGTTTGGAGATCCGCCGAATTTTCAAAAGCTTACGCGGCATTTTCGAAGAAAATTACTGACGTTTCCAATTTTAATGGTACTATCAGCTTCCCTGCTTATAAAATAATATTTTGCGAACCGTCTTCAATAGTGCCATTTATTTACGTGACATACAACCTTTGCACAGGGTATGACCAGTATTTACATTAGGAGACGAATGTAATTTTCCGTTATATAAATATTTTCTACACGTTCGACCCACGTATTGCCCGGCTAGCTCGCTAAATTTAACATTTCCATCACTCATTCGAACTAAATTTGTATACACTGTATTATGGTTCTTTTTTTGAAAAGGGTTCAGCAGTAATTTGGATTCGGCATTTTGTTCACCAATATGCTCGTATTTAATACCAATGCAAACCAAATAATTATTAACAAGTAAGGAAGGCTAAGTTCAGGCGTACCCGAACATTACATACTCAGAGCTAACACTGACAGATTTGGAGACAAAATAAGGGAAAATTTCAATGTAGGAAAATGAACCTAGGGTAACCCTGGAATGTGTTTGTATGACATGGGTATGAAATGGAAGGTATTAAAGAGTATTTTAAAAGGGAGTGGGCCACAGTTCTATAGGTGGACGCCATTTCGGGATGTCGCCATAAAGGTGGACCAGGGGTGACTCTAGAATGTGTTTGTACGATATGGGTATCAAATGAAAGGTGGTAATGAGTATTTTAAAAGGAGGTGATCCTTAGTTCTATAGGTGAACGCCTTTTCGAGATATCGCCATTAAGGAGGACCAGGGGTGCCTCTAGAATGCGTTTGTACGATATGGGTATCAAATGAAAGGTGTTAATGAGTATTTTAAAAGGAGTGTGCCTTAGTTCTATAGGTGGACGCCTTTTCGAGATATCGCCATAAAGGTGGACCAGGGGTGACACTAGAATGTGTTTGTACGATATGGGTATCAAATGAAAGGTGTTAATAATTATTTTAAAAATGAGTGATTCTTAGTTCTATAGGTGGCCGCCTTTTCGAGATAGCACCATAAAGGTGGGCCAGGGGTGGCTCTAGAATTTATTTGTACGATATGGGTATCAAATGAAAGGTGCTAATGAGTATTTTAAAAGGGAGTGGGCCCTAGTTCTATAGGTGGACGCCTTTTCGAGATATCGCCATAAAGGTGGATCAGGAACAACTCTAGAATGTGTTTGTACGATATGGGTATCAAATGAAAGGTGTTAATAAGTATTTTAAAAGGGAGTGGGCCTTAGTTCTATAGGTGGACGCCTTTTCGAGATATCGCAATAAAGGTGGACCAGTGGCGACTCTAGAATGTGTTTGCACGATATGGGAATCAAATGAAAGGTGTTAATGAGTTTTTTAAAATTGAGTGGGCGTTAGTTCTTTAGGTGGACGCCTTTTCGAGATATCGCCATAAAGGTGGACCAGCGGTGACTCCAGAATGTGTTTGTACGATATGGGTATGAAATGAAAGGTGTTAATGACTGTTTTAAAATGGAGTGGGCCTTAGTGCTATAGGTGGACGCCATTTCGAGATATCGCCATAAAGGTGGGCCAGGGGTGACTCCAGAATGTGTTTGTACGATGTGGGTATCAAATGAAAGGTGTTAATGATTATTTTAAATGGGAATGGGCCTTAGTTCCATAGGTGGACGCCTTTTCGAAATATCGCCGTAAAGGAGGAGCAGGGGTGACTCTAGAATTTTTTTGTACGATATCGATATCAAATGAAAGGTGCTAATGAGTACTTTAAAATTGAGTGGGCGTTAGTTCTATAGGCGGACGCCTTTTGGAAATGTCGCCATAAAGGTGGACCATGGGTGACTTTAGAATTTGTTTGTATCATATGGGCACCAAATGAAAGGTGTTAATGAGTATTTTAAAAGGGAGTGGACCTTAGTTATATAGGTAGACGCCTTTTCGAGATATCGCCATAAAGGTGGACCAGGGGTGATTCTAGAATTTTTTTGTACAATATGGGTACCAAATGAAAGGTTTTAATGAGTATTTTAAAAGGGAGTGGGCCTTAGTTCTATAGGTGGACGCCTTTTCGAGATATCGCCATAAAGGTGGACCAGGGGTGATTCTAGAATTTGTTTGTACGATATGGGTATCAAATGAAAGGTGTTAATAAGTATTTTAAAAGGGAGTGGGCCTTAGTTCTATAGGTGGACGCCTTTTCGAGATATCGCAATAAAGGTGGACTTGTGGCAACTCTAGAATTTTTTGTACAATATGGGTACCAAATGAAAGGTGTTAATGAGTATTTTAAAATTGAGTGGGCCTTAGTTAAATAGGTGGACGCCTTTTCGAGATATCGCGATAAAGGTGGACCAGGGGTGATTCTAGAATTGGTTTGTACGATATGGGTATCAAATGAAAGGTGTTAATAAGTATTTTAAAAGGGAGTGGGCCTTAGTTCTATAGGTGGACGCCTTTTCGAGATATCGCCATAAAGGTGAACCAGGGGTGATTCTAGAATTTGTTTGTACAATATGGGTACCAAATGAAAGGTGCTAATGAGTATTTTAAAAGGGAGTGGGCCTTTCGAGATATCGCCATAAAGGTGGACCAGGGGTGATTCTAGAATTTGTTTGTACGATATGGGTATCAAATGAAAGGTGTTAATAAGTATTTTAAAAGGGAGTGGGCCTCAGTTCTATAGGTGACCGCCTTTTCGAGATATCGCCATAGAGGTGGACCAGGGGTGACTCTAGAATTTTTTTGTACGATATGGGTATCAAATGAAAGGTGTTAATGAGTATTTTAAAATTGAGTGGGCGTTAGTTCTATAGGCGGACGCCTTTTGGAGATGTCGCCATAAAGGTGCACCAGGGGTGACTTTAGAATTTGTTTGTATGATATGGGTACCAAATGAAAGGTGCTAATGAGTATTTTAAAAGGGGTGGGCCTTAGATTTATAGGTGGACGCCTTTTCGAGATATCGCCAAGAAAGTGGACCAGGGGTGACTCTATAATGTGTTTGTTCGATACGGGTATCTGATTTTCCGTTATATAAATATTTTCTACACGTTCGACCCACGTATTGCCCGGCTAGCTCGCTAAATTTTACATTTCCATCACTTATTCGAACTAAATTTGTATACACTGAATTATGGTTCTTTTTTTGAAAAGGGTTCACCAGTGATTTGGATTCGGCATTTTGTTCACCAATATGCTCGTATTTAATACCAATGCAAACCAAATAATTATTAACAAGTAAGGAAGGCTAAGTTCAGGTGTACCCGAACATTACATACTCAGAGCTAACACTGAGAGCTTTGGAGACAAAATAAGGGAAAATTTCAATGTATGAAAATGAACCTAGGGTAACCCTGGAATGTGTTTGTATGACATGGGTATGAAACGGAAGGTATTAAAGAGTATTTTAAAAGGGAGTGGGCCACAGTTCTATAGGTGGACGCCGTTTTGGGATGTCGCCATAAAGGTGGACCAGGGGTGACTCTAGAATGTGTTTGGACGATATGGGTATCAAATGAAACGTGGTAATGAGTATTTTAAAAGGGGGTGATCCTTAGTTCTATAGGTGAACGCCTTTTTGAAATATCGCCATAAAGGAGGGCCATGGGTGCCTCTAGAATGCGTTTGTACGATATGGGTATCAAATGAAAGGTGTTAATGAGTATTTTAAAAGGAGTGTGCCTTAGTTCTATAGGTGGACGCCTTTTCGAGATATCGCCATAAAGGTGGACCAGGGGTGACACTAGAATGTGTTTGTGCGATATGGGTATCAAATGAAAGGTGTTGATGAGTATTTTATAAATGAGTGATCCTTAGTTCTATAGGTGGCCGCCTTTTCGTGATATCACCATAAAGGTGGGCCAAGGGTGGCACTCGAATTTGTTCGTATGATATGGGCATCAAATGAAAGGTGTTAATGAGTATTATAAAAGGGAGTGGGCCTTAGTTCTATAGGTGGTCGCCTTTTCGAGATATCTACATAAAAGTAGACCAGCGGTGACTCTAGAATGTGTTTGTATGGCATGGCTATCAAATGAAAGGTGGTAATGAGTATTTCAAAATTAGTTCTATAGGTGGACGCCTTTTCGAGATATCGCAATAAAGGTGGACCAGTGGCGACTCTAGAATGTGTTTGTACGATATGGGAATCAAATGAAAGGTGTTAATGAATATTTTAAAAGGGAGTGTGTCTTAGTTCTATAGGTGGAAGCATTTTTGAGATATCGATAAAGGTGGACCAGGGGTGACTCTAGAATTTGTTTGTACGACATGGGTATCAAATGAAAGGTGTTAATTAGTATTTTAAAACGGAGTGGGCCTTAGTTCTATAGGTGGACGCCTTTTCGAGATATTGATAAAAGTGGACCAGGGATGACTCTAGAATGTGTTTGTACGATATGGGAATCAAGTGCAAGGTGGTAGTGAGTATTTTAAAAGGGAGTGGGCCTTAGTTCTAAAGGTGGACGCCTTTTCGAGATATCGCCATAAAGGTGGACCAGGGGTGACTTTAGAATTTGTTCGTATGATATGGGTACCAAAGGAATGGTGTTAATGAGTATTTTAAAAGGGAGTGGGCCTTAGTTCTAAAGGTGGTCGCGTTTTCGAGATATCTTCATAAAAGTAGACCAGGGGTGACTCTAGAATGTGTGTATAACATTAAAAAGAACACGATCAATTTTCAATTGGACTTCACTGTCCTGTACTTTTTCAGCAACTTTCTTTATTTTCCCTAAAACCAAATTAACATAAAATTGTGCTTAAACTTAAAACATGATGCATATACTGTATATGCCCTTTCTGATATGCAGTTAGGTCAAATTGACTTAGCTAAAGCTGTATGTATATATTATTTATGTACATTGTGTTTGAGAGACAAAAGAAATAGTAAAATATGTATTGAAATGGTATGTGCGACTCTCAGTGCAATTAACTGTGCTGTGATAGATATGTACATAGGTATGTAGATAAATATGTTATGCAGTACTTATATATCATACCAATGTAATATATGCGAAACTGTACGATAAGATAGGAGCAGTATTTGTGCACTAGCAGAGGCGTGCTTCTGGGTAATTATTCCCAATCTCAAACATCCTGCGCAGCTGAACCCTCGCGGCTCAGAATTTCTTCGGCTATTCCAGTCAGCCTCACAACCTTTTGTACTGGTCGCTGACACTGGCGTTTGACGTATGTTCCTTCCGAAGTTAGTTGGTCTCCGTTTTATGCAATGGTAACCACTCGTACAAGGCCATCGCTCCCAGGGTGGGTATCAATAATGCGACCAATTCTCCAGTACGCCGGTGGCAAGTTCTTATTTCGAATAAGTACTACATCATCGAGCTGTAGGTTTGGTTCAGGCCTCATTCACTTGCTGCGTGCCTGGAGCGAGGTCAAATATTCATTTTGCCAGCGTACCCAAAAATGCTCGTACATTTTTTGCAACCGTTGCCAGTACACTAGGCGGGTTTCGGGGATGTCCGGTGCTTAAATCTTCTGCAAGTTCTATATGGACGGCGCGTGAGGCCATACACACGAATACTGCCGCATAAGTCTTCGTCGTTGCATTTGACCTCTTGCCACCCATGCGTACATGAAACGGGCCACAATAATCGAGACCGCTGTTTGAAACGGTGGGGCCACAAGTACTTGTTCTCTAGGCAGCGATGCCATTTGCTGCTTCTGAACGATTCGCTGATGTCGCCGGCACACGCTACATCTCCAGACGTACGTCTTCACTTGTGACCGCGCGTGTATTACCCAGAATCTTTGTCTTAAATATTGTAACATCTGCTGAATACTTCCATGAAGACATCGATGATGGGCATCAGCAATTAGTAAGTTGGAAAATGTACCCTTGGGTATAATAATTGGGTGCCGCTGCTCGTGCGGTATGTTGGCATGTTTGAGGCGTCCACCGACTCGAATTATACCTTCATCGTCCATGTATGGGTTAAGTGTAAAGATTTGACTTCTCCTATCGAGCCTGAAATTTGATTTAAGGGCACACTAATTTCACTTTTGTACTCCTTGTCTTGCACTTGTTTAATAGTGAGATGCAGGGCCCATTCGCGTTCTTCAGCTGTCACTGGTTTCGACCTCCGGCCTTTGTAGAATTTGAGGAATCGCCGCAGCCTCACTTTTGTGTTCAGGACGCTGTGCTAAATTTGTCAAGAAGAGGAATGCGATGACCAAATGCTACTGTTGTAAGTAATTGATGTTCTGGGTTTATAGCTACTAATGCACGCAGAGGGTGACATTCCGCAGTATGCGATTGGTATTGATCCTCAGTAAGTTCTGGAACCACAGCCTCATCATCATAACGAAGCTGGCAACGAGGTGGACCTGTCCACCACAATGGATGGCACTGGAGAGCGGAGGGCTTAATTCCTCGGCTTGCACAATCAGCCGGGTTGAACTCGGAGCGAATGTAGTGCCAACATGTAACGTCGGTATTGGCCTGTATGAATGCCACGCGATTAGCCATGAATTGCTTTAATGACTCTGGCTGTTTGCGAATCCAATAAAGGACTATTGTCGAGTCACTCCAGAGTATATAAGGTGAGTGTTCCAAACGCAAAGCATTCCTTACATGATTGAGGGTTGTAACAAGGAGGTGAGCCGCACATAGCTCCAAACGTGGTATTGTAATTCCCTTTACCGGTGCCACCTTGGTTTTAGCAGTAACAAGTGCCATCTTGGAATCTCCACTTGGTGACATACTGTTCGCATAGATAACAGCAGCGTAGGCCCTTAAGCTGGCATCACAGAACCCATGTAGTGTAACCGATGCAGGCGAGGACATGTATAACCAACGAGATACCCTAACTTGCGCTAATTCCTGTAGACCGTTTCGAAACTCAAGCCATTGATCTCGCAAATCTGTGGGAAGTGGAGTATCCCAATTTAGGTCTGCCTTCCACAACAGTTGAATAAAAATTTTCGCCACAACAACAACAGGCGCAAGGATACCAACCGGGTCGTACAAATTAGCTAAGTCACTTAAAATATTCCGCTTAGTCGGTGGTGTGTGGATTTCGGAAATACGGACCTTAAAGAATAGTTCATCGGTTAGTGGATCCCAATGTAAGCCTAAAACAGTTGCTTTGGAATCGCTGAATTAGATGTCTTCTGATGATTTCTCTGGAACGGTGATCTGTCCAAGTGTTTTGGCACAGTTGGAGTTCCATTTGCTTAAAATGAAGTGACCTTGACGAAGTACTTTATCCACATCTTGGGCGCAATGAACAGCCTCCTCGGAAGAATCAAAACTCTCCAAGTTGTCGTCCACATAAAATGCACTAAGTATGCTATATCTCGCTGTAACTGCGCGGCAATCATTGGCGACAATCCCGAAATTATCTATGGCACATTGGCGTAATGAACGGATCGCATTGTACGGACCACTTCTCATGCCGTACGTCACCGTGACTAACTCAAATATGTGTAGTGAATCTAAAGAAGACTCTCGCCACAAAATGCGTTGCCATTTCCGATGCAAGGGATTGACCTCAATCTGGCGGAACATTTTCCTTATATCTGCAGTTATGGCAATCCGGAATCGGCGGAACCGGTGAAGAATAATTATCAAATTATCTTGAAGTTGTGGTCCTGCAAACTGCGTGTCGTTGAGAGATAACCCATTGGTTGTTTTACAAAACGCGTTAAATACAACACGAAATTTTCCCGTCACCGCATGGTGAGGGATGTAGTCGCATTCCGTTGGGTCAATCGAGTCATAATCGACTGCATTCATATGGCCAAGCGCAATGTACTCGCGCATAAACGTGATGTAATTGTTGCAAAGTTCAACGTCGCCGGCTAGCTTACGCTCAAGGTTGAAAAACTGACGTCTCGCTATCTGATATGACTCACCTAAAGCAGGCGCATCCGGGCGAAAGGGGATTTGTACACTATAACGGCCATTTGATATGCGCCGTTCCGTGTCGATGAATATGCTTTCGCATGGATCTACTGAGAGGTCGGATGCAGGGCCAATCTCCTCCACTTGCCAAAACCTCTGCAAAAGCTCGTCCAGTCGCTGAGTGTTGGTGCATTTACTGATACAAAGAGCGCGTTTTGACTCGCGTCGTGTATGTATTGTCGCAGGGCCGAAAACAACCCAGCCTAGGCGGGTGCGCAGCGCACACGGCTCGTCGAGAGATCCCTCAGAAATACCTTCGGCTATTAACGCTGGCCAAATATCGGCACCAATAAGCAAATCGATCTCGTCGGGCGTGCCAAAATTTGGATTAGCAAGTTGGAGTCCTGAAATGTGGTTCCAGGCAAAGGTGTCAACCTTTGACACTGGTGTCGTAGTCGTTATGGTTGGCAATATTTAAACCTCGAATTGTACTGAAAACGTGTTATCGATGAGGGACGTCATTTGCACAGTCGTGGTGCCTTTAGTATAAATTGCTGCGTTTGCCCCTATACCTTCCACTCGTATCTCGCCAGGGGTTCTGCGGAGATTCAAAAATTTAAACATGGATACACTGAGGAAGCTCACCTGAGATCCGATGTCGCATAGTGCGCGACACTTATGTCGCCGTCCATAGCAATTAGCCAGCTGAACTCTGGCCGTTGCAAGTAAGATAGTCCGGTCACCTTGGACAATGAATGACTGGACCTCATCTGTATGTCATTTCTGACGTGAATACACTCGTGGCGGGGTTGGTCCTTGTGCCGGTGCATTTGTCGAGGTGCATTTGTCGAGATGGAGCTGGATATTGCTGGTACTGAGTTTCTAGTTTCTTGGCTTACTCCTTGTGCTGTATCTCTACCACGACATAGCAAAGTGTTATGTTTCTGTTTGCAGATCGAGCACACACCAGAAGAGCACTGCCGACTGGTATGCCCTGGCCGGAGACAATTGAAACATACTGATACCTGTTTGACAGTCTCCCAGCGTTGTTGTATATCTAAGTTGCGAAAACGTTGGCATTTCATTAGGCGATGATTAGCTGAGCACTGTGGGCATACAGCATCTGGTGACAAACGCAATGATTACGTGGCGTATGCGGTACCAACATGCGCCTTAACAGTACGCCCAGAACCGCGCTTGAGCGTAGGTTCCATAATAGCAGACGTTGATGTAGAATTGATATTGTCGGAACGCCTCTCGATAAACTGTAGGAAGTCCAATAGCTTCGGTATGGCGGACGTTTTGAGGCTCATACCCCATTCGTTTCGCGTCGTTGTCGGTAGCTTCGGCAAAAGAACCGGAACGGCAATTGCATCCCAGTGTTCCACAGGAATTTCCATTACGGCGAGGGTGCGGAATGAGTTGCGCAGAAAATCGACAATGTGTCGCAGCGCAAGCGGAGTCTATGCTGGATTATCTGAAAGATTAAGGAGGCTCTGTAGATGTGTTTCGGATAATAGACGGGGATTTTCATAACGGCGTTTTAACTCTGACTACACCTCATCGTAGCCGCCAGTATACAATCCCCCAATCATGGGAACCCTGTCTTGGTCAACACATTGACGAAGCTTGCCTAGTTTGAAGGCAGGGTTCAAGTCGGATCGGTTATGTACCAAAGTTTCGAATAAATCCTTAAAAGCCAACCAACTTGTGGCTTTCCCATCAAAACGAGGAATTGTTAAAGGGTCTAGATGCATACCAGCCTGAGGGTTGGTTATCGTAGGCTACACCTGAGTAGCAAGAGGTTTTAAACGACGCTGTAACGCAACACATATTGTAGTGTACAGCTCCTCTGTTGTAGCAAATAATTCATCATGAGCTGTAACCTCCTCTTGTTTGGCCTTGCCTACTAGATCCAAGTGATGCTGTGCAAACCGGCCAAAGTGTTGGTTTACGCGGCCAAGTAACACCTCACACTCCACGTCGTCGGGATCGAAGTTTTCATCTTGGATTTCCCTTCCAAGACGCGCAATTGACGAGTGCGCTAAGGCACGTAAATTTAATGCGGCCATAAAATATAGGCTGACGATATCGGTGATCGTCGTTCCTCACAGGAGGCACCAAAAATGTAAAACATTAAAAAGAACACGATCAATTTTCAATTGGACATAACTGTCCTGTACTTTTTTAGCAACTGTCTTTATTTTCCAAAAACCAAATTCACATAAAACGGTGCTTAAACTTAAAACATGATGCATATACTGTATATGCCCTTTCTGATATGCAGTTAGGTCAAATTAACTTAGCTAAAGCTGTATGTATATATTATTTATGTACACTGTGTTTAGAGAGACAAAAGAAATAGTAAAATATGTATTGAAATGATATGTGCGACTCTCAGTGCAATTAACTGTGCTGTGATATATATGTACATAGGTATGTAGGTAAATATGTTATGCAGTACTTATATATTATACCAATGTAATATATGCGAAACTGTATGATAAGATGGGCGCAGTATTTGTGTACTAGCAGAGGGGTGCTTCTGGGTAATTATTCCCAATCTCAAACAATGTGTTTGTATGACATGGGTATCAAATGAAAGGTGGTAATGAGTATTTTAAAATGGGGTGATCCTTAGTTCTATAGGTGGACGCCTTTTCGAGATATCGCCATAAAGGTGGACCAGGGGTGACTCCAGAATGTGTTTGTACGATATGGGTATCAAATGAAAGGTGTTAATGAGTATTTCAACAGGGAGTGTGCCTTAGTTTTATAGGTGGAAGCCTTTTCGAGATATCGATAAAGGTGGACCAAATTTGACTACAGAATAAGTTTGTACGATGTGGGTGTCAAATGAAAAGTGTTAATGAGTATTTTAAATGGGAGTGGGCCTTAGTTCTATAGGTGGACGCCTTTTCGAAATATCGCCATAACGGTGGACCAGGGGTTACTCTAGAATGTGTTTGTAGATATGGGAATCAAATGAAAGGTGTTAATGAGTATTTTAAAAGGGAGTGGCCCTTAGTTCTATAGGTGGACGCCTTTTCGAGATATTGCCATAAAGGTGGACCAGGGGTGACACTATAATGTGTTTGTACGATATGGGTATCAAATTAAAGGTATTAATGAGGGTTTTAAAAGGAAGTGAACCTTAATTGTATATGTGAAGGCGTTTTCGATATAACGTACCAAGGTGACCCAGAACATCATCTGTCGGGTACTGCTAATTTATTTATATATGTAATACCACGAACAGTATTCCTGCGAAGATTCCAAGGGCTTTTGATTTCGCCCTGCAGAACTTTTTCATTTTCTTCTACTTAATATGGTAGGTGTCACACCCATTTTACAAAGTTTTTTCTAAAGTTATATTTTGCGCCAAGAAACCAATCCAATTACCATGTTTCAACCCTTTTTTCATATTTGGTATAGAATTATGGCATTTTTTTCATTTTTCGTAATTTTCGACATCCTGCAGGAGTGGTTAAAGGCAACTGCAGTTTCACCATGTGATTCTCGGTTCGAATCCCAGTGAAACCTTTGATAACATTACAAAATTGCCTGATGATGATTACTTTGGCGGTTTTCGAAATGGTTCCATCGCAATATGCCAGTAAATGTTTCTTTCTTTTCAGTTTCTCTTAGAAAAAGTAATAATTGAAATTCAATTATTATAAGCCGGTGTTAAGCTCATGAATTCCTTAATAAAAGTATAAACTGAACACACCATTAAACAAACATACGAAAATTACATTAGTCTCCTAATGTAAATACTGGTCATACCCTGTGCAAAGGTTATAATTATTTCTAATGTCACGTAAATAAATTCCACTGTTGAAGACGGGTTGCTAAATATTGTGGAAAATCCTATGGAAGACAGTGAAAAAAAATCTGAAAAATAAGCCGCACTACTGATGGCAGTTTTCTTAATGTAATTGGCACTTTATGCAATTTTTTTTGGATCTGTTCTCAATGGCTTGGAGATCCGCCGAATTTTTAGAGGGCCCACGCCGAATTTTCGAAGAAAATTATTGACGTTTCCAATTTTAATGGTACTATCAGCTTCCCTGCATATAAAATAATATTTTGCGAACCGTCTTCAATAGTGGAATTTATTTAGGGGACATAAAAAATAATTATAACCTTTGCACAGGGTATGACCAGAATTTACATTAGGAGACGAATGTAATTTTCCGTTATATAAATATTTTCTACACGTTCGACCCACGTATTGCCCGGCTAGCTCGCTAAATTTAACATTTCCATCACTTATTCGAACTCAATTTGTATACACTGTATTATGGTCCTTTTTTTGAAAAAGGTTCAACAGTGATTTGGATTCGGCGTTTTGTTCATCAATATGCTCGTATTTAATACCAATGCAAACAAAAAAATTATTAACAAGTAAAGAAGGCTAAGTTCAGGTGTAACCGAACATTACATACACAGAGCTGACACTGAGACCTTTGGAGACAAAATAAGGGGAAATTACCATGTAGGAAAATGAACCTAGGGTAACCCTGGAATGTGTTTGTATGACATGGGTATGAAATGGAAGGTATTAAAGAGTATTTTAAAAGGGAGTGGGCCATAGTTCTATAGGTGGACGCCATTTCGGGATGTCGCCATAAAGGTGGACCAGGGGTGACTCTAGAATGTGTTTGTACGATATGGGTATCAAATGTAAGTTGGTAATGAGTATTTAAAAAGGGAGTGATCCTTAGTTCTATAGGTGGACGCCTTTTCGAAATATCGCCATAAAGGTGGACCAGGGGTGACTCTAAAATGTGTTTGTACGATAAGGGTATCTAATGAAAGGTGTTAATGAATATTTTAAAAGGGAGTAGGCCTCAGTTCTATAGGTGGACGCCTTTTCGAGATATCGCCATAAAGGTGGACCAGGGGTGACATTAGAATGTGTTTTTACGGTATCAAATGAAAGGTGTTAATGAGTATTTTAAAAGCGAGTGGGCGTTAGATCTATAGGTGGACGCCTTTTCGAGATATCGCCATAAAGGTGGACCAGGGGTGACACTAGAATGTGTTTGTACGATATGGGTATCGAATGAAAGGTGTTAATGAGTATTTCAAAAATGAGTGATACTTAGTTCTATAGGTGCCTGCCTTTTCGAGATATCACCATAAAGGTGGGCCAGGGGTGACTCTAGAATTTGTTTGAC
Organism: Eurosta solidaginis; assembly: GCF_040869045.1. NCBI lineage: Eukaryota > Metazoa > Arthropoda > Insecta > Diptera > Tephritidae > Eurosta > Eurosta solidaginis. The sequence goes on along the minus strand of NC_090319.1, from coordinate 191,994,339 downwards.
GGTATGGGTATCTAATGAAAGGTGTTAATGAGTATTTTAAAAGTGGGGGCCTTAGTTATATAGGTGGACACCTTTTCGAGATATCGTCATAAAGGTGGACCAGGGGTGACCCTATAAAGTGTTTGTACGATATGGGTATCAAATGAAAGGTGGTAGTGAGTGAGTGACTAGGGGTGACTTTACAATTTGTTTGTATGATATTTAACTCATGTCAACTGAGTAGGACGTGTTTTCTAAGCGCTCTCATATAATTGTACATTTCCTCAGAAATACCTCGACTATTGCCAACATCGTTTGTGTTGTTGGTGTACGCGTGTGCTGCGAACTGTTTGTGGTGTTAATTTGTTTGTACCAGTTTACCTGTCTTGTGTTGGCACCCGCTCCAGACAATTGTCGAATAAACTTTAATAATACGAAACATAATTTATGAAACCAACCGCAATGTCGCGGAAAAATCCAGCAAGAGGACAGCCATCTCCCACTAAAACCCCTCTCACACCATCATCGAATGTGTTCAAAAAGGAATTGGAAGAGCTGAGAGACTCTATAGTTAATGAGTTGACAGCTGTAATGGGGAAGACTGAAGAGCGCATTATGCATACATTCGGTGAGGTAGCTGCTGAAACGGCTAACCTGAAAATGTCTTTCACAGCAATTGAGAGGATACTGACTGCAGTTGAGAACGCGTGCTCTGATGTTCTAATACTGCGTAATGACCTTATCGAAGCTCAGGCCCAGCTCAATGCTCTTGAAAGCAGTACTGTTGCATCTGATTTAATTATTACTGGCATTCCCCAAACTGCAAGTGAGTGTTTACCTGAGCTTTTCTCGAAAATTTGTTGTGTGGCTGAGAACAAAGCACCGCCACTACGAGATGTGTTTCGACTGCGAAAGGGAGGGGGTAATAAACAACAGAAAATACTCAATTCACCCATTGCTTTCTGCACCTGACCGAAATCAACTTCTGAAATCTATCGCTGTATTCTGCAAGCCAAAAAAGAGATCGCTTGCGCTCTCTGATGTCGATTTGCCGGGTTATGGACCAGTGTTTTTGCATGAAAGTTTACCAAAAAAACTGCGGGCGGTGATGACACATGCCTCTGTGCTTAGGCGGCAGAAACAGGTAGCGTCGGCGTTCTCTATTCGAGGCAAAATTTTTGTTCTTCATAAAGCAGGTGAAGAGGCAAAATTGGTAAGCAGCATAGCTGAGGTGAATGCTGGTATTCTTCTTTTTTTACTTTATTCCGTTCGCTGTCTGTTTAAATAAATTCCCGTAGATTTTTTTTATGTTAAATGGTCTTTCTTTATTAGATTTTCTCCTTAAATTAGCAGCGAAACTTCTCCTTACACACGCTTGATTAGAGTTGCCGCTTCTAATTGATATTTGAGACCTGATTGCGTAAATAATAACATACTTTGTATAATTTGAGAATGAACGTTTTGGTTTATTTCAGATATATTTTTTACCTTTTCTTTTGCTATCTTGCTCTCTTAAAACTACTTTTGTCTATCTCTTTGATTCTGCGCTGCAATCTACATTATTCAAATATTGTTTCTTCTTAGTCTTTGCTCTTCCCTTGCATAATTTTATTTGTTGTGCTCTCTTGCATTTGTTTCTGTGCTGTTGTTTTTATGTATTTAGCACCGCTTGTATTTGTTCCTTCTCCGACTGATGGACTCAATCTCCTGTAGGAAATCTGCCTTCAGCATAAACGAATATTACAAGATAAGGTAAGTGTCCCTAATTTCGTGGTACTAAGGATTTTTCTGACTTTCTACCTCTCTTGCGTTAAAAAAATTGAAAGAAAACTAAAAAAGTAAATTTTTCCCATTTAGTCGATCAATTAAGATAAGTTTCCACCTACCTTCAAACAAAACTAACAAATGTTTTAATTTATATAAATCAAAATGTGTGAGTACCTCAAATGTACCTAATTTCGTAGCAAAAATTTTCTGAACGTCCCTAATTTCGTGGTATTTAGCTAAACTCAAATTTTATGGAAAAAGATAGTTATAATTGATTTCAAGGGCAAATTCCTAAAGATACACAAATTCATTTACTGAAATTCATATTCACAATTTTTGTTGTTATATCGGGCTACTGATTTGTAAGATCGCGGGTTCGAATCGAGCTCAAGGCCTAACAATAATTTTTTATCATTATTATTGTTATGATAAATTTTTTCTTATTTGAAAAAACAATAATAATTATAAAAAATTATTGTTAGGCCTTGAGCTCGATTCGAACCCGCGATCTTGAAATTCATATTCAGAAATTTACAATTTAAACTATTTTTTTTTGTTATTTTATTTATGAAAAGGAAGAATTTCAAGACAAAAATAAATAAGTAAAAAACTAGTTATAGGCACGAACTTTTCAAAAAAATTTTATTTTTATTTTTTTGTTGTTATTTTCTTTTTAATTTTTTGTTTGTTTTGTATTTTATTGATATGAAATAAGTAACATTAAATGAAAAAGGTTTAAAACAAAAATAAACAATAAAAAAAATTTATTCAATGATGTAAATTTTTACTTTTCTAAAAATTACTTTTATTTATTATTATCAAAAAAATTTTTTTATTTTTGTTTTTTACTTTTTTCATTAGTGACACCATTAAGCGCTTCTGTCAAATCTTCTTTTGTGTAACGAGCTTTTGTCATTTTTTCTATAAAATTAAGTTATTAACCCAATAATCAGCGAATAGAGATCGAATTAAGTTTGAGGCAGTTTTCTTAAATTTATTTGAAAAAATACGCGCATAAATAACTCCACTCCAAAAATGCGTGCTTTCCTGCTGAAGTGTAAATGCGCAGTATACCACGAAATTAGGGGCATGCACAAAATTTGGTGTACGTAAATTCGTGGTATCGCTTTAAGCGGTAATTTGAGGTTTATATTCAAATTTTTTTTCTATTATCAATATTTATTCAAAACAATAGTAAAGAAGTTGAAATCTTGACAAATTTTTTAAATTAAACGAAAAATTATTGAATAAACAAAAGTTTTATAATGTCATTAAAAATAAATAAATGTAAGGCGCGATAACCTCCGAAGAGATCTAAGGCCGAGCTTCTCTTCCAATTTGCGTCGTGCTCCTCTTGATTTTTCCCTACAAATTGGCCGGACGGGACCTACATGTTTTATGCCGACTCCGAACGGCATCTGCAAGGCAGATGAGTTTTCACTGAGAGCTTTTCATGGCAGAAATACAATCGGAGCGCTTGCCAGACACTGCCGAGGGGCGACCCCGCTTAGAAAAATTTTCTTCTAATTGAAAAATCTTATTTCTAAAATTTTGATGTTGCTTTGCCCGGGAGTTGAACCCAGGGCATACGGTGTGATAGGCGGAGCACGCTACCATCACACCACGGTGGCCGCCTCATTATTTCGTTAAAATGTTGTGCTTCGCAGAGCCTTTTGATTAAAATATTGACGAATAGATTAATACAAGCATACCACGAAATTACATTAAAATCGTCCTCGGGGTTTATTTAATAATTAAAATACTTGAAAAATAAGGTTTCTTATGAAATGTTAAAGAAAATATGAAAAACATAAAGTATTATATTACCCTAATTTCGTGGGTACATCACAAAAAAGTGTGTCCCTAATTTCGTGGGTTAGAAATATTAAAAAAAAAAAGTTAAAAAAATTATTGGAATGAGTTTTGCAGTAATAGAAGCGTTAAAGAAATGTTCACTAAATACCAAAGAATTATCATCATAAAAAAAAAATTTACCGATACAATTTTTACAGGCTTAACAAAATACACTGAACTCCTTAACACTTTACTTAAGGGGCCTTCTTACAACAGGCTCATTTTCCGAGCTTCCAACTTTATATTGCTTGATATTTAATATTAGGTTTAATATTAAAAATTAGTAAAATATCAATTATTATACCATAAAAACCAATCTTTATTATGAAATTTTCAGTTTAAGGAAACACGCCCCCAATTCCTTGTTTGGAAGAAAAAATCGAAATTCCACGAAATAACGTACTACCACGAAATTAGGGACACTTACCTTAGTAATTAACATTTTATGCAAGCAATCTATTGGATTTAGCATTGTGCATTTCAACGTTCGTCGCTTAAATAGAGAGAAACTGGATTATGTTAGGGATGTTTTTGCTAAGTCGAATGTGGACGTCGTTTGTGTTTCAGAAACCTGGTTTTTTAATGACATATCCGATTTCTACTACAATATCCCTAACTATAGACTTACGCGCGTTGATCTAAAAAGGGAGGAGGCGTTGCCATCTATTGCAAGACTTCCCTTAAAATTAGAACCCTAGTGGAATCAAAAAACAATGATACGGAGTTTATTATTGCTGAAATCTCAGTTAACTCGAATAAGGTATTAGTATCCTGTGTATACAATCCCCATAAGTGTTTTCTGTTAGACTCGCTTTTTGCCGAGTTATCGCCGTTTTTGGTTGATTATGAGCGTTATGTTATATGTGGTGACTTTAATATTAATATTCTTGTTGATGACTCATATAGCAATAAATTGCTTGATCATGTCTCAGCTGCAGGTCTCACCATCGTAAACACGCATTTAGCAACAAGATATTCGCAAAATACGACTCCGAGTTTGTTAGATCTCTTTATCACGTCAAGTCCGGACCATATTCTTCAGTTTGACCAAATTAGCTTTATTTCGGGCCATGACTTAGTTTTTTGTACACTGGATGTTACCTTTAATTGCCCTGTTGATACTCTTACTACTGTATATCGTGATTTTAAGTCTATAAATGTACGCTCGTTGTTTTGGGATTTGTCTAATGTCGACTGGACCGCGTGTTGGAGTATTACTACGGTGGATGCGAAGCTGAACTTTTTGAATAAAACTCTTGGTAAACTTTATGATACACACGTCCCTCCAAAAAAAGTGAGTGTTAAAACTAACTCTGTTCCTTGGTAGAACGGCAAATTGAGATATGCAATTAAAAATCGTAACAAGCTTTACTCCAAGTGGAAGAGGAGCAAAACCGAGTTTGCCTGGTCGCAGTACAAAACCGCCCGGAATAAAGCCATTTTTATTACCAGAAAAGGGAAGCAGATGTACTGCGATTATAAGCTAAACCCGTCACTACCTTCAAAAGACTTATGGCGCCATTTGAAAAATCTAAATATACACGGTAAACAGCAATCTGCGTGTCAGGTTGACCCAGATACCCTTAATGAATATTTCGTTAGTTCAGGCAACTGACGGCAACTGCCCCCCCTCAGTTTTTTTGAAGTCGGCATTTTTGAATGTGCGATGACGAAATTTCAACCATTAGCAACTAAATTCCAGCAAAATTTAAAAAAAATTGGAATTTGACTAAATTTCTTATATCAGATTTTTAGAAGTTGGCTTTTTTGAATGTGCGATAACGATATTTCGACCATTAGCAACTAAATTCCTGCAAAATTTGAAAACAATCGGAATTATACTAAATCTCTTATCTCAGTTTTTTTGAAGTCGGCATTTTTGAATATGCGATAATGAAATTTCGACCATTAGCAACTAAATTCCGGCAAATTTGAAAAAAAAAAATGGAATTTGACTAAATTTCTTATCTCAGATTTTTAGAAGTCGGTATTTTTGAATGTGCGATAAGGATATATCGACCATTGGCAACTACATTCCTGCAAAATTTGAAAATAATCGGAATTATACTAAATTTCTTATCTCAATTTTTTTTGAAGTCGGCATTTTTGAATATGCGATGGACGAAATTTCGACCATTTTTAATTAAATTTCGGCAAATTTGAAAAAAAAAAATTGGAATTTGACTAAATTTCTTATCACAAAACTTGTAAAAATTGAGAATATCATCAAAATAGATTCATTCAACATACTTAATTGTTCTACAAGTTGTGTTGTAAAATTTTCATTCGGCAATTTGGAAGATATGGTTTTTTCGAGTTGACGATTCAAAGCTGAAGTTGATAGCAAATACACACAAGAAATATTACTAAATGTCGGCCATTAGCAACGTACCAAGAATGGATTCTTGAAAAGTTCAGGTAATTCATGCGTCGGTATACACAAAATCAGATATCGTAAGTTAATCGAATCATTGAAATAGAAACTCAAAGCCCTTCTATTTCTTGATAAATGGAACATTTCGTATATTATTTATGTAGGATTTTAAAAATATTTTTATTTGCCTTCTACAATTATAATTCATTAAATTTTGATGAGCTTGAGGCAGTTTAAAAAATTGAAACACAGCTTAAATTTTTATATTTCAATTTTATTTGGTCGATATTTCGATCTCATTCTCAGGAAACAATTGAATATGTTTTACCGACTGTCGGTCGGTGAGATCGAAATATCGACCAAATAAAATTGAAATATAAAAATTTAAAATGTTTAAATTTTTTAAACTGCCTCGAGCTCATCAAAATTTAATAAATTATATTTATGTAGGATAATATTAGCGAGTCGACTGTAGATGGTAATAGCGGCGACACCTGTTTGTCGAACTTTACATTCAATAACCAGCTACGCTTATTTATGTCGCAATAATTAAATCGCTGATTGATCGACTGCGCAACCCTTTCGCGTCGTTACGATGGTAACCGACAAATTCAAATAGTTTTATGGTGTTTTCTTTTCTACACGAAAATGTCGCCTTCACGCCAACCATTCAAAAAGTTGTGTTCTGTTGTAAAATCAGCTTAGCCTCAATAGAGGGCATCATTATCTTTTCTCAACAACCTACCCCTAAAAATGGCGAAAAATGCAACATGACTTGCCCTCACTGCCATTGACGGTGCAGAAAACAGCCCTGTCAATTAGCTGATGAATCACACGAAGCTGAAGCGAATGCTATATATGTACATATGTGTCGCATCATGCCTCACTCAAAAGCAATTTGCGATCACAGTTGACAGCGAACAAACACACGAACTGAATTTTTTTGTAAAAACGGTTACAATTTTTGTTCTTTTCAAGTCATGCAGGGTGGCACTGAACATTTTAAGTGGCTATAATTTCACAGGGCGAAGTGAGAATCTTAAAAATGTTTGCCGCTGAAAGTGGCGACATTTTGGTGTAGAAAAGAAATCACCATTAGTTTGCATTAGAGTGGAATACAGTGATATAGTGGCGAAAATGTAAGAATCTCCACATTTATATGGAGCAAAGTATGGAATTGGATGAAATTTGGTGAGAGTGGTCAACTATGTATATAGTAGTGTTAATTTCACTAAACAACGTGGTTAAATATTGGATAGTTACCAAGATAAAGGCGTTTGAATTTTAAATTTGTTGTCATGTAATCGACGTTCTAAGAAGAAATGCAAAAACGATATCAAAAGTATTTTGTACGTTCTTCCTAAAGATAATATTTGAAAAAGAAGTTAGAAAAATTTCATTGAAAATTTTGCAAAAAAACTTTTTAAATTTTTTTAAGTTTTAGATTTTTAATAACTTTTTCATTCTCAAATGAAAACTCGGTTCTTTTCCTTTAAATTGATACCTATCTGGTGCGCAAAAATTTATTTAATAATTTTTAATATAATGTCAATTTATGGATGAATTTTAGCCGTACATCTTCATTTAAAATAAAAATGTATTAAAGAAATTTGCGGGAACCATAACAAGATAGGTATAATTTTAAAGGAAAAGAAGCGAGCTTTCATTTAAGAATAAAACAAAAATTTAAAAAAGAGATCAAACTTGATAAAAAATTGAATATGTTCTTGTTTTGTAAAATTGTTACTAACATTTTTCGATAAAATTTGTTTAGTATTTATTTTCAGTTCAATTCAGAAGTTTTAATTGCATATTTTCTTGAAGCATGTATTACATGAGCTATAATTGAATGAAAACAAGCTTGCACAAAAAAAAAAATTGAAAATGCAGTGGCTCGCTTCACGAATTTCACCCCATATACTGGTCCTTCGACGCCGATTTTACACTTGGAAAATACATTTCAATTAAATCGAGCCCTATCATCAATTTTAGTGTAACCAACAAAAATAAAATTTTACAGGAGAACGTTTTTAAATAACATTTTTTAAAAAATTTGATGCAAAATGTCATATCAAAATTGCTTGTAGTTATCTTTGTAAAGGAACTTATTACGGTTGTGAAATTTTGTGAGGTAGTTTAAAACAAACAGAATTACCAATATCTGTCAAAAATAGATTTTCATAACTTTGTTGGTTACACCGAAATGGCGGTTAAGGCTCGAAATAATTTTTTTCGACTCTTTGTTCAAAAATATTCGACATGTATTTTTTTTACGATTGTTTTCGAAAATATGATTTTTTGAATATTTGACTCATATAAAATACACAATTATTCGAACGTCATTCAACAGCTTTTCGATTATGTCCGACTCAGTACTAATATCCTGAATCAATACAATGCGCTGAAATACACTTTCGAGTGTTAAATGCAGGGATTCTCCAAATGAAATCAATCAATGGATTCACATTTTACACCCCACCTCTTCCGATTTGCATGAAATTTTTTTACAGCATCTATGGACAAATATAACAACCCGTATTTTTTAGTTTTGTAAAATTCACTTTAGTTCCATTTTTATGAATTTTTTAAAATTTTGTGTTTCAGCCGATTTATTTTTTTTATAAATTCAATGGCGCGAGGTACTTTTCAGTAAAAAGCCCATTGTGAAGTTGTTGTTTAAGTTAAAGCTATCAAACTTACAGCTCTGATGTGAAATTTCACCGAGATTCCTAGTATCACATTGAAAGTAAGTAGGTATTGTTAAAATATGTTTTTTCACACTTTAAATTTGATATTTTAGGTTTTTTTTCTCAGTATAGTCTTTTTTATGAATGCTAATAACTTTTTCTAAGTTTCCCAAAAAAAAAAAAAAACTCAAAGAGGTCTCGTTTTAAAGAGAATAAAACATACTATTATGTTCCAAAATAAAATTCGTGGGTATTTGATGGTAAGTGACCTAAAAAAGGCTTAAAATTTAAAAAAGCTCAAAATTCGATAGTGCTAGTAACAAAGCAAAACCAAATCAATAACATTGTGTGACACTAAAAAAGTAATATTTGCGAGACATACCTCACGTTGTAGGTCTAGTCCGACATACAAAAACTTCATACTCAGAATTTCCAATGAACCCCCGAAATCTGGATTTAGGGGCCAAAAACCCTTTTTCCATAGGTGGAATATTGGCCCATAACTTTATTTTAGGTTGCTGTATAAAAAAGAGTTTGATGTCACTGAAAAGAAGACGTTTTGTCGCTTCTAATAATATATGAAAATCTATTTTGTTTATATAAAACTCCGAGAAACAATAAAGAAGAGGTGGGGTTTAGCCCTGGTTGATTTTATTTGGAGTATCCCTGCACTTAGTTCAAAGTGTCTCACATTAAATTGAAAAGTGAGAAAAATTGGTTGGACCTTTTCTAATATATCTAAATAATATAATAAGAAGTGCACCTTTTGAATGTGATTCTGAGGTAACTTCTTGTGTATCAAAATGAATGGGAGCAGCATTCTTCGCTCTCGGTGATGGAGTTGAAGAATGTCCAAACGACGATACCTGGCGTGCTCTTTTAGAAGCCTCAAATGGATTTAAACGAGAACGTTTATCTTCATTTGGACATTCTTCAACTCCATCACCGAAAGCGAAGAATGGTACTCCCATTCATTTTGATACACAAGAAATTACCTTAAAATCACATTCAAAAGGTGCACTTCCAATCATTGAACGTTCAACCGTTATATCTCCAGTTCCCTAGCTACAGACTAATATCCTTTGAGCGATGTCTCCACCTGTATTATCTTCTTCAATACCGCCATCACTACCGTCCCCAGATCTGCTTCATTTACAATCATCAATGTCGCCACAAGTAACACCAGAACTCCCATCAACATTACTATCAGAACAAGATGAGATCAATTGCAATTGGGTGGATATTTCCGGCAAGGTTGCTGAATTCCTAAAGAATTTTGAACGAAGGAATGACGTTCTAAGTAGATTAAAGAACGAGGCAGTGCCGAATTTAAAAGCATTGTTCGTCGATGTGATCGACTGTTAAACAAACATCAACAAAGAAAGTGGTGAGCTATTGCTATTTGCAAAAAAGGAAAATGAAAAGCTGTCGTCTACCAATTTCAATGAAATGGGAATGACGTTCTAATGGATCATGACCCCGGTCGACGAAATAAAATATCATCCAGTAATGAACGTAAATATTTGAGTTCTCTCGGTCCATATCAACCGAAACTTGACATTTATCCGACCAATACAGATATTCCCACTAACAAGCAACGTCGATTTAACCCAGTTTGGTATGAAGAATTTTATTTTTTGGAATATAGTCCCCATAGAGATGCAGCTTTTTGTTTTGCTTGCATTTTATTTCCTGAAGGGCCAGGGAGATGGGTATCAGTAGAAGTCCGCCAGTGGCATAAAATGAAGAGTCGTGGTCAAGATAAAAAAGGGAAACTACTTCAGCACTTCACTTCCGAATCTCACAACGCATCTCTAAGTGATTATTCCAATTTTAGCAACGAAGGGGTCCATGTCCATGTTGATATATTAATAGATAGATCCATCAGGGACAACAAAATTAAAGAAGTACAAGAAAAATAGTATCATTCAATGGTCTTGTGGGTTTTATTCGATGTTGCGAGGACTCTCGGAAGGCAAGGTCTCGCTTTACGTGGTCACAAAGATTCACCAGTAAACAATGATGGAAATTTTCAACAGATTGTTAATTTAATTTCCCGACATTGTCCACCGGTTAAAAAATGGTTGGCTGAAACCTCCAAAAGACCACATCATGTAACTTACCTCAGTAACGTGACACAAAATGAATTCATCGATTTGTTATGGAATGAAACAATAAAGGCCATCGTAAACGAAGTTAACCAAGCGGGGATATTTTCTGTCATGGCTGATACTACTCCAGACCTGTCACATCAAGATCGATTAGCTGTCAATATTCGGTATGCGCATCAAACAAATGAAGGAATTGTACCTGTTGAACGGCTTTTGAAGATGGATATTGTCCTGACTTAAAAATCAGGAGAAGATTTAGCTTGAAAAATTGTAACAGCTCTTCGATGGGAATTTCCACAAAAAACATTGTTTTTCAATTGTATGATTTTGCAAAAAACATGTCTGGAAAGTTTAAAGGCACGCAGCAAAAATTATCGGAAAAATATGAAAAACGTGTTCCCTATATTCCATGTCATGCTCATAGAATCAAAATATTTGTTGAAGCATCATGCAATGTAAGCTGTTTGATTAAAGAAATTTTCAATGTGGAGGTACGAAACGTTTCTTAAGTTTGCGTGAAGAGTTACGTAATATTGAAAATTCATTGCAGTTGAAGAATTTGTCCAAAAACCGGTGGACTGTTCGGGCAGAAACAGTAGAAGCTGTATGTATTTCTTTCGAAGGCATCATTCATGCTCTTGAGATTATAAAGAAAGATTCCTAGAGTCAGGCTTGTTAAAAAAAATTTTGGATTTCGATTTTATAAGCTTTTTAGTTTTTTCCAAAAATGTAATGTTCAAAGTTAAAAATTTGACAGAAAGTTTGGAAGCGGAAGAATTAAACATCATCGATGGATTATTGTTGATTTAAAGCACATCAGCGTCATTTCAGAAAATGAACGATGATATTCAAATTAACGATTTAATTGCGGGTTCGGTTTCCTTTGCTCGAAAGTGGTAGATAAGCCCCGAAAACGACACAGAACGTGACGTTTGCCCAAAAAATTTGACGAAAACGCGGAATCTGCTAAAATTTTCGATTTTGAAACATTTTATAGAATCGAATTTAAAATTGTCCTTCAAGTTTTTACAAGTTGCATCCAAGAAAAGTTACAAGAAAGTTTGTCAACGTTCAAACACATTCAGGAAATGTTTAGAATTCCAGCAGACAGAAACAATGTTACGATTGATTTGATAAACTCTATTGTACAATTGGAACCAGGATTCTTCAAGGAAGATGTCGAATGTTTTCTTTGTGAGTTCCAAATTCTTTTTGACTCATGTCATCGTTCGAAGATATTTCCACGGTAGCATTCAAGTTAAAACGAATTACCCCCTTAGCATATAAACTGACTGCTCCTGTCACGTCAGCGTCCTGTGAACGTTCCTTCAGTAAATTGAAAATAGTTTTCGACCATTTGCGCACAACAATGGGAGATGATCGTTTAAATTCGTTGATGCTACTCTTCTCTTCAAAAGATAAAGTAGATGAAATTGACCTTTGTAAAATTGTTCAAAAATAGTCCTTACTAAAACATCGCAGAGTCAAATTTGAATTTAATTCTTCCATTTTTCGCGAAAAAAAATTTTTTTTTTAAATCATTTTGATTCTTGTGAAAATGGTATCTTTTTAGTATGTATTTTATTTTGTAAAACATTGTATATGACGAAAATAAAAAAAGAGTAAACAATCACTGTAATTTTTAATTCATTCGGCAACATATTGCGATTTGTCAGAAATATTTAAATGTTTATTTAAGGCTTTTGTACACGATATGGTTTGAACAGCTGACCTGCCACTTTTTCTACACTCACGTAATGTCTTATGACTTCCAACGATTTTAGCAGTTTAGCTTGGCTGCTTTCTTTCTCCCAATAAATAAATAAATCCAAAAAAATTTAAGTCAACGAATTAAAGAACATCATATTCTACTACTTGTACAAAAGAAAATTTATTTTGCATTTACACGGTATGTTGCTTTTCATACGTAAAAAGTGACATATACATATAACAAATACATATCGTGTAAGAAGAAGTTTTCCAAATACGCTAAAATTCTTAATTACCCTCGAATACGCACTCACGCGAATTCAATTTTAATCCATTATCATTCCTATAAAAAAGAGTCGGCAATTTTTCGAGAATTTCGAGATCAGTCGGCATACCAGTCATCAACCACCCCCCCCCCTCCGCCTCCCCCTCCGCCCTCCCCCTCCCCTCGATCGGAACCTTCGCACCGCCCCTGAGTCGAGCTTAGCAATTATAGGCCTATTAGCATCTTATCTGCTTTTGAAAATTTAATCAAAATTTGTCCTAGATCACCATCTTTTAAGCCCAGTCTAATCAGGGTTTAGATCCAAGCATAGTTGCAATACTAAAAATACTTGACGATATAAGAATAAATTTTGATAATAGTAACCTTAATCTCCTGTGTCTCCTTGATATCTCTAAGGCATTTCACTCAGTCAGCCATAGTCTTCTATGCAAAAAGCTTGAGTCCTATTTTGGATTCTCTGACAGTTCTGTAAAGCTTATGGCCAGTTATTTGGCGAGAAGGACACAGAAAGTGTTATTCAAAGGTTCTGCATCAAAACCATGTACTGTTTCCTCGGGTGTACCACAAGGCTCTGTACTAGGCCCTCTCCTATTTAGTCTTTTTGTCAATGATGTGTTCTCTGTTTGCCAGTATGTAAATGTCCATGCTTATGCCGATGACATTCAATTATATTTTGTCTAGCCGTGTTGGTCTCGTCGAGGATTTGTGTTTTAAAATTAACAGTGATTTGTCTGCAATTTCGAAATGGGCGTTTGAAAACTGTCTGTCTAAATGCTCAAAAGTCCTATGTGTTGCCCATTAGTAACAGTGTTGTGAACGTTGAAGATGTTCCTAAATTGTTAGTTGGCAATAGTGTCCTTTCGTTTACTGACAAAATTAGGAACTAGGGTTTTGTGATAAATTCTATGTTGAACTGTGTTGACCACGTTAATAAAGTCGTGAGTAATGTTTATTCGGTTTTACGTAGATTGAGAGTGTCTGCCTCGTTTACTCCCTTAGAGACAACAAAAAAGATAGCTGTTCAGCTTATAGTCCCACACATAACGTACTCAGAGCTAGTTTATAGTCAGTTTGATTCTGCTTCGTACCACAAAATTGATGTTGCTTTCAACAATATCACGCGTTATGTCTACAGCCTAAGAAAATATGACCACATCTCTCTATTTAAGCGCGAAATTCTAGGCTGCAGTATTTTTGAGTACATTGAGGCGCGAAACTGTATTTATATGTTCAAGCTCATCGAGTACAAAACCCCTCAATATCTTTATGAAAAGCTTAAATTCCCAAAGTCTTGTAGGCTTCGGAATCTGATAATTCCCAATCATTACTATCTGGCCTTTTTTGTAAATGATGTAAGGCTTTGGAACTCTATACCTGATTTTCTCAAGGGTGCTTTGAGTAGGAGCAATAACAAAAAGGTGATCCATGATTACTTCAGTTCAGTGTGAATATTGTAACTGCATGACTATATCCCTTTCACTTGCTCCCTCTGTTTTTTTTTCCTACCATATTTAAATGTCTCTACTTTTTAGTCTTAAGTGCGTATTTAAGGTTTAACATTAAATTTAGTTTTAACATTAATCTGAATTATAAGAGAATCGTTTTATTTTTATACTCAGATGAGCAGAGCTCACAGAGTATATTAACTTTGATTGGATAACCGTTGGTTGTACAGGTATAAAGGAATCGATATAGATATAGACTTCCATATATCAAAATCACCAGGATCGAAAAAAAATTTGATTGAGCCGTCCGCCCGTCCCTCCGTTAACACGATAACTTGAGTAAATTTTGAGGTATCTTGATGAAATTTGGTACGTAGGTTCCTGAGTACTCATCTCAGATCGCTATTTAAAATGAACGATATCGGACTATAACCACGCCCACTTTTTCGATATAGAAATTTCGAAAAACCGAAAAAGTGCGATAATTCATTACCAAAGACGGATAAAGCGATGAAACTTGGAAGGTGAGTTGAACTTATGACCCAGAATAGAAAATTAGTAAAATTTTGGACAATGGGCGTGGCACCGCCCACTTTTAAAAGAAGGTAATTTAAAATTTTTGCAAGCTGTAATTTGGTAGTCGTTGAAGATATCATGATGAAATTTGGCAGGAACGTTACTCCTATTACTATATGTATGCTTTATAAAAATTAGCAAAATCGGAGAACGACCACGCCCACTTTCAAAAAAAAATTTTTTTTAAGTCTAATTTTAACAAAAAATTTAATATCTTTACAGTGTATAAGTAAATTATGTCAACATTCAACTCCAGTAATGATATGGTTCAACAAAATACAAAAATAAAAGAAAATTTCAAAATGGGCGTGGCTCCGCCCTTTTTTATTTAATTTTTCTAGGATACTTTTAATGCCATAAGTCGAAAAAAAATTTTCCAATCCTTGTGAAATTTGGTAGGGGCTTAGATTCTAGGACGATAACTTATTTCTGTGAAAAATGGCGCAATCGGTTGAATCCGCACCCTGTTTTTATACACAGTCGTCCGTCTGTCCTTCCGCTAGGCCATTAACACGATAACTTGAGCAAAAATCGATATATCTTTACAAAACTCAGGTCACGTACTTATCTGAACTCACTTTGTATTGGTATAAAAAATGGCTGAAATCCGACTATGACCACGCCCACTTTTTCGATATAGAAAATTACGAAAAATGAAAAAAATGCCATAATTCTATACCAGATACGAAAAATGGGATGAAACAGGGTAATTGGATTGGTTTATTGATGCAAAATATAACTTTAGAAAATACTTTGTAAAATAGGTGTGACACCTACAATATTAAATAGAAGAAAATGAAAAAGTTCTACAGGGCGAAATAAAAAACCCTTGCAATCTTCGCAGGAATGCTGTTCGTGGTGTTACACATATAAATAAATTAGCGGTATCCAACAAATGGTGTTCTGGGTCACCCTTGTCCACATTTTGGTCGATATCTGGAAAACGCCTTCACATATACAACTAACACCACTCCCATTTAAAACCCTCATTAAGAAATTTAATTTGATACCCATAACGTACAAACACATTGTAGAGTCACCACTATAAAAGACACCGTCATAGTGTCACAACAACTTTGTTCAACTAATAAATAAATAAATAAATAAATATGGGAACCTAATGAAAGGTGTTAATGAGTATTTTAAAGGGGAGTGGGCCTAAGTTCTATAGGTGGACTCCTTTTCGAGGTATCGCCATAAAGGTGGACCAGGAGTAACTCTAGAATGTGTTTGTACGATATGGGTATCAAATGAAATGTGTTAATGAGTATTTTAAAAGGAGTGTGCCTTAGTTCTATAGGTGGACTTTCGAGATATCGCCATAATGGTGGACCAGGGGTGACTCTAGAATGTGTTTGTACGATAAGGTTATCAAATGAAAGGTGTTAATTAGTATTTTAAAAGGAGTGTGCCGTAGTAATATAGGTGGACGCCTTTTTGAGATATCGCCATAAAGGTGGACCAGGGGTGACTAGGAGGAGTATTTTAAAAGGGCGTGGGCTTAGTTCTATAGGTTGACGCCTTTTCGAGATATCGCCATAAAGGTGGACAAGGGGTGACTCTAGAATGTGTTTGTACGATATGGGTATCAAATTAAATTTATTAATTAGGGTTTTAAAAGGGAGTTGTGGTAGTTGTATATGTGAAGGCGTTTTCCAGATATCGACCAAAATGTGGACCAGGGTGACCCAGAACATCATCTGTTGGATACCGCTAATTTATTTATATATGTATCACCACGAACAGTATTCCTGCCAAGATTTCAAGGGTTTTTTATTTCGCCCTGCAGAACTTTTTCATTTTTTAAACGGTTTTATTTAGCTTGAGTTGACAGGCCGCATGGTCGCATGCACGGCTGCACGGCCGTTGTGAACGAATCTTGTAATTGAAATTTAAGTAACTTCCCGATAAGCTGCAAGCATGAAACTTGGAATATAGTTCAGAACCCGATGACAATGCAATAATAAGAAAAAATCGCCGCTAGGTGGCGCATGGATCGAGATATTCGCAAAAATCGTATTTGTGGACCGATTTAGCTCATACTTGGAACACTTAATACATACAAGAATAGAAATCGACCTTTGAAAGAAAATCGCCGCTAGGTGGAGCATGGATCGAGATATTCACAAAAATCGTATTTGTGGCCCGATTTGGCTCATATTTGGAACACTTAATACATACAAGAATAGAAAGCGACCTATAAAAAAAAGCGCACCTAGGTGGCGCATGGATCGAGATATTCACAAAAATCATATTTGTGGTCCGATTTTGCCCATATTTGGAACACATAATACATAGATACATGAATAGAAAGCGGCCTATGATGCCCGATTTGGCTCATATTTGGAACAAATATTGCATACAGTCCGGTAGAAGTGACATCAAAATATTTTGGAGTTGGAGGAGGGACAATCATACGTGGCGCAGAGTCGAGTAAAGTATTTGGAAGGATTATGTATTGAGGACTTAGGTTGTAACAAATTGTCAGGAAAGAGTCTTTGTAGTAATGAGTCACTAAATGAACTAAATAGAATGAGAAATAATAGACAATTAAATAAAGACTAAAAACTTGAAAATAAAATAATTAAAAAAAAAATTGTTTAAGTTAAACGGTTTTATTGAACGCAATACTTACATGAAGTAATAATAATACGAAAAGCTAGAAAATAATTATGTAGGTCCTAGGTACTAGTCATCACACTCCTTATCAATCTATGGCGTTGATCAGACAATTAAATAAATGCGTTGGACGCTTCATATTTCTACTGATAGTCATAAGTAAAACTAACTGAACCCTAATCAGTCACATTTTTAGAAATTTCACGCGCCCAACGCTTTTATTTAATTGTCTGCCCAACGCCATAGATTGATAAGGAGTGTGATGACTAGTACCTAGGACCTACCTAATTATTTTCTAGGTTTTTGTATTATTATTACTTCATGTAAGTATTGTTTTCAATAAAACCGTTTAACATAAAAAATTTTTTAAATTATTTTATTTCTATTTAATATGGTAGGTGTCACACCCATTTTACAAAGGTTTTTTCTAAAGTTATATTTTTCGTCAATAAATCAATCCAATTACCATGTTTCATCCCTTTTTTCGTATTTGGTATAGAATTATGGCATTTTTCATATGGAGTTCAGATAAGTACGTGAACTGAGTAAAAATATATCGATTTTTGCTCAAGTTATCGTATTAACGGCCTAGCGGAAGGACAGACGGTCGACTGTGTATAAAAACAGGGCGTGGCTTCAACCGATTTCGCCCTTTTTCACAGAAATAAGCTATCGTCCTAGAATCTAAGCCCCTACCAAATTTCACAAGGATTGGAAAATTTTTGTTCGACTTATGGCATTAAAAGTATCCTAGAAAAATTAAATAAAAAAGGGCGGAGCCACGCCCATTTTGAAATTTTCTCTTATTTTTGTATTTTGTTGCACCATATCATTACTGGAGTTGAATGTTGACAAAATATATTTATACACTGTAAAGATATTAAATTTTTTGTTAAAACTTGACTTAAAAAAAATTTTTTTGAAAGTGGGCGTGGTCGTTCTACGATTTTGTAATTATGCATATATATAGTAATAGGAG
The DNA here is from genome assembly GCF_040869045.1 of Eurosta solidaginis. Lineage (NCBI taxonomy): Eukaryota > Metazoa > Arthropoda > Insecta > Diptera > Tephritidae > Eurosta > Eurosta solidaginis. The sequence goes on along the minus strand of NC_090319.1, from coordinate 191,975,952 downwards.
TAACGTTCCTGCCAAATTTCATCATGATATCTTCAACGACTGCCAAATTACAGCTTGCAGAAATTTTAAATTACCTTCCTTTAAAAGTGAGCGGTGCCACGACCATTGTCCAAAATGTTACTAATTTTCTATTCTGCGCCATAAGTTCAACTCACCTACCAAGTTTCATCGCTTTATCCGTATTTGGTAATGAATTATCGCACTTTTTCGGGTTTTCGAAATTTTCCATATCGAAAAAGTGGGCGTGGTTATAGTCCGATATCGTTCATTTTAAACAAAGATCTGAGATCAGTGCCCAGGAACGTGCGTACCAAATTTCATCAAGATACCTCCAAATTTACTCAAGTTATCGTGTTAACGGATGGACGGATATGGCTCAATCAAATTTTTTTTCGATCCTGATGATTTTGATATATAGAAGTCTATATCTATCTCGATTCCTTTATACCTGTACAACCAACTGTTATCCAATCAAAGTCAATATACTCTGTGAGCTCTGCTCAACTGAGCACAAACACATTCTAGGGGTACGCGGGTCCATGTTTTGGCCTATATCTCGAGACCCTAGTCACTCAGCGGTGTAAAACTTACTCTGTATTATAGCACACATCAACAGCTTCATTTTGATACCCATAATATAAAAACATATTCTAGGTGTATCCGGGTCCAGGTTTTGGGCTATATCTCGAGACCCTAGCCTCCCAGTTGTATGAAGATTATCCCATACTATAGCACTCATCAACAGCTTTCATTTGATATCTTTAACTTTAGAAAAAAACTTTGTAAAATATGTGTGACACCTACCATATTCAGTAGAAAAAAATGAAAAAGTTTTGCAGGGCGAAATAAAAAACCCTTGAAATCTTGGCAGGAATACTGTTCGTGGTGTTACATATATAAATAAATTAGCGGTATCCAACTGATGATGTTCTGGATCACCCTTGTCCACATTTTGGTCGATATCTGGAAAACGCCTCCACATATACAACTACCACCACTTCCATTTAAAACCCTCATTAATAAATTTAATTTGACACCCATATCGTACAAACACATTCTAGAGTCACTCCTGGTCCACCTTTATGGCGATATCGCAAAAAGGCGTCCACCTATAGAACTAAACCCCACGCCCCTTTAAAATACTCATTAACACCATTCATTTGATACCCATATCGTTCAAACATATTCTAGTCACCCCTGGTCCACCGTTATGGTGATATCTCGAAAAGGCGACCACCTATAGAACTAAGGCCCACTCCTTTTTAAAATACTCATTAACCTCTTTCATTTGATACCCATATCGGACAAACAAAATCTAGGGTCACCCCTGCTCCACATTTATGGCGATATCTCGAAAAGGCGTCCACCTATAGAACTAAGGACCACTCCCTTTTAAAATACTCATTAACCTCTTTCATTTGATACCCATATCGTACAAACAAATTCTACGTTCACTCCCTGGTCCACCTTTATGGCGATATCTCGAAACGGCGCCGACCTATGGAACTAAGGATCACTCCCTTTTAAAGTACCCATTAACACCTTTCATTTGATACCTATATCGTACAAACAAATTCTAGAGTCAACCCTGATCCACCTTTATGGCGATATCTCGAAAAGGCGTCCACCTATAGAACTAAGGTCACGCCTTTTAAAATTCTCATTAACATCTTTCATTTGATACCCATATCGTACAAACAAATTCTAGAGTCAGCCCTGGTCCACCTTTATGCCGATATCCCTAAATGGCGTCCACCTATAGAAATATGACCCACTCCCTCATAAAATACTCTTTAATACGTTTTATTTGATACACATGTCATACAAACACATTAACACCAGGGTTACCCTCGGTTCATTTTCCTATATGGTTATTTTCCCTTATGTTGTCACCGTAGCTCTCAACTGAGTATGTAATGTTTGGTTACACCTGAACTTAACCTTCCTTACTTGTTAATATTAAACTCGAATTTAATTTAATGGTAATTATATTGTATTTATAAAACGGATGATGTGCTATAAAAGACATCGTCATAGTGTCCCAACAACTTTGTTCAACTAATAAATAAATAAATATGGGAACCAAATGAAAGGTGCTAATGAGTATTTTAAAAGGGAGTGGGCCTTAGTTCTATAGGTGGACGCCTTTTCGAGATATCGCCATAAAGGTGGACCAGGGGTGACTAGAATAAGTTTGAACGATATGGGTATCAAATGAAAGGTGTTAATAAGTATTTTAAAAGGGCGTGGGGCTTAGTTCTATAGGTGGACGCCTTTTCGAGATATCGCCATAAAGGTGGGCCAGGGGTGACTCTAGAATGTGTTTGTACGATATGGGTATCAAATTAGATTTATTAATGAGGGTTTTAAAAGGGTGTGGTGGTAGTTGTATATGTGAAGGCGTTTTCCAGATATCGACCAAAATGTGGACCAGGGTGACCCAGAATATCATCTGTTGGATACCGCTAATTTATTTATATATGTAACACCACGAACAGTATTCCTGCCAAGATTTCAAGGGTTTTTTATTTCGCCCTGCAGAACTTTTTCATTTTCTTCTACTTAATATGGTAGGTGTCACACCCATTTTACAAAGGTTTTTTCTAAAGTTATATTTGTCGTCAATAAACCAATCCAATTCCATGTTTCATCCCTTTTTTCGTATTTGGTATAGAATTATGGCATTTTTTTCATTTTTCGTAATTTTCGATATCGAAAAAGTGGGCGTGGTCATAGTCAGATCTTGGCCATTTTTTATACCAATACAAAGTGAGTTCAGATAAGTACGTGAACTTAGTTTAGTAAAAATATATCGATTTTTGCTCAAGTTGTCGTGGTTAAAGGCCTAGCGGAAGGACAGACGGTCGACTGTATATAAAAACAGGGCGTGGCTTCAACCGATTTCGCCCTTTTTCACAGAAGTAAGTTACCGTCCTAGAATCTAAGCCCCTACCAAATTTCACAAGGATTGCAAAATTTTTGTTCGACTTATGGCATTAAAATTATCCCAGAAAAATTAAATGAAAGAGGGCTGAGCCACGCCCATTTTGAGATTTTGTTTTATTTTTGTATTTTGTTGCACCATATCATTACTGGAGTTGAATGTTGACATAATTTACTTATACATTGTAAAGATATAAAATTTTTTGTTAAAATTTGACTTACAAACAAATTTTTTTTGAAAGTGGGCGTGGTCGTTCTTCGATTTTGTAATTTTTATTAGGCATATATATAGTAATAGGGGTAACGTTCCTGCCAAATTTCATCATGATATCTTCAACGACTGCCAAAATACAGCTTGCAGAAATTTTAAATTACCTTCTTTTAAAAGTGGGCGGTGCCACGCCCATTGTCCAAAATTTTACTAATTTTCTATTCTGCGTCATAAGTTCAACTCACCTACAAAGTTTCATCGCTTTGTCCATCTTTGGTAATGAATTATCGCACTTTTTCGGTTTTTCGAAATTTTCCATATCGAAAAAGTGGGCGTGGTTATTTTCCGATATCGTTCATTTTAAATAGCGATCTGAGATCAGTGCCCAGGAACGTACGTACCAAATTTCGTCAAGATACCTCAAAATTTACTCAAGTTATCGTGTTAACGGACGGACGGACATGGCTCAATCAAATTTTTTTTCGATCCTGATGATTTTGATGTATAGAAGTATATATCTATCTCGATTCCTTTATACCTGTACAACCAACTGTTATCCAATCAAAGTTATTATACTCTGTGAGCTCTGCTCAACTGAGTACAAACACATTCTAGGGGTACGCGGGTCCATGTTTTGGCCTATATATCGAGACCCTAGTCACTCAACGGCGTAAAACTTACTCTGTATTATAGCGCACATCAACAGCTTCAATTTGATGCCCATAATATAAAAGCACATTCTAGGTGTATCCGGGTCCATGTTTTGGGCTATACCTCGAGACCCTAGCCTCCCAGTTGTATGAAAATTATCCTACACTATAGCACTCATCAACAGTTTTCATTTGATATCCATATTGTATAAACACATTCTAGGGGTACCCGGGTCCACGTTTTGGGCTATATCTCGAGACCCTAGCCTCCCAGTTGTATGAAAAGTATCCTGTACTATAGCACTCATCAACGGCTTTCATTTGATATCCATATTGTATAAACACATTCTAGGGGTACCCTGGTCCACGTTTTGGGCTATATCTCGAGACCCTAGCCTCCCAGTTGTATGAAAATTATCCGGTACTATAGCACTCATCAACAGCTTTCATTTTATAGCCATATTATATAAACACATTCTAGGGGTACCCAGATCCACGTTTTGGGCTATATCTCGAGACCCTAGTCTCCCAGTTGTATGAAAATTATCCGGTACTATAGCACTCATCAACAGCTTTCATTTGATATCCATATTGTATAAACAAATTCTAGGGGTACCCGGGTCCACGTTTTGAGCTATATCTCGAGACTCTAGCCTCCCAGTTGTATGAAAATTATCCGGTACTATAGCACTCATCAACAGCTTTCATTTGATATCCATATTGTATAAACAAATTCTAGGGGTACCCGGGTCCACGTTTTGAGCTATATCTCGAGACTCTAGCCTCCCAGTTGTATGAAAATTATCCTGTACTATAGCACTCATCAACAGCTTTCATTTGATATCCATATTGTATAAACGCATTCTAGGGGTACCTAGCCGGGTCCACGTTTTGGGCTATATCTCTAGACCCTAGCCTCCCAGTTGTATGAAGATTATCCTGTACTATAGCAATCATCAACAGCTTTCTTTTGATATCCATATTGTATAAACACATTCTAGGGGTACCCGGGTCCACGTTTTGGCCTATATCTCGAGACCCTAGTCACCCAGGGGTATGAAAATTATCCTGTACTATAGCACTCATCAACAGCTTTCATTTGATATCCATATTGTATAAACACATTCTACGGGTACCCGGTTCCACGTTTTTATCTCAAGACCTTAGGCACGTAGCGAAGAAGAAGGTAGACGTTGGCCGATTCTCAGATCTACCCAATATGCTCACAAAATTTTATGAGAATCGGTTCAGCCGTTTCGGAGGAGTTAAGCCTCTAACACCGTGACAGAAGAATTTTATATATTAGATTAACGGTAACGGTTATAACGGTATATCACAAGCATGTGACGCTTCAGCATGCACGTGCAACACATTTGCACAGACTTAATTATATTTTCATATTTGTTTGTCGAAAAAAATATATATTTTGCCCTGTAACTCTGTTATTGATCGACCGATTTTCAAGATTATTGCCATTTTAGAAAAGTAAGAAAATACACATCTTATTACGGTATGGAAAAGCAGTCAATTTTCGAAGGGTTTAGAAATATGGAAGCCTGAAACACGAAATTTGAAAAATTCGTAATTTTTCAGGATTTCAATCCCTTTGCGCCATCTCTAAATCTTTTTTGATTGACCTAAAACTTTGTATATATTCGTTTTTGAGCTATTCGCATATTTTTAAGTGGTGAGATCAAGAATCCAGACACTTTTTTTCCCCTCCATACAACGAAGGGCCACCCTAATATACATACATAGTATCAGGCATGCTTAACCAACGAACCGATATCATTTGGTTACGATAATAACCATTAATAAACGAAACAAAGTCATTTCGTTTCGTTTATTGACGTTAAGAACGTCGAATTAACGTTAATTTGACGTTCTTGACGTTAATAAACGAAAAGAAATGACTTTGTTTCGTTTATTAACGTTGATTATCGTAACGAAATGATATCGGTTCGTTGGTTAAGCATGCCTGCATAGTATTCACCGACTAATTTGTGGAAGGAAAGATGTAATAATATTTTCTAATAGAAGTAAAGTATCTTTCTGATACCGGCAACATTAGGGTGTGACGATTTATACACAACTCTCGGTATTGTTCATTTACCTTTTTATACTCAGAGTGTTTTGCACACAGAGTATATTAACTTTGATTTGGTAACGGTTGGTTGTACAGGTATAAAGGAGTCGAGATAGATATAGACTTCCATATATCAAAATCATCAGTATCGAAAAAAATATTGATTGAGCCATGTCCGTCCATCCGTCCGTCGGTCCGTGAACATGATAACTTGAGTAAATATTGAGATATCTTCACCAAATTTGGTACACGAGCTTATCTCGACCCAGAATAGATTGGTATTGGACCCAGAATAGATTGGTATTGAAGCGAAATCGGATGATAACCACGCCACAACTACGTTTATAGCTTCTCATATGCGCGTGAGTAATATTTGCACAAATTATTGCCCTCCCTTGTGAGCACCTCAGATAAGATATATGCATGTGTTTGTGGTTTGCTTCTCCGCTGCGTATACGTACATATGTGTAGACATAATTATTGATTCGTTTATGTAGATACATAATGATTGATTTATGGATGTGCATGATATCACTGTTTAGCATGGGCTTAGGGATGACAGTACCCCTTAGTGTTGCTAATATTCGTAACACTGCCCTCCACCTAAGTCTGATCGTCCCGATCAGACAAATCTCTCGATCTAAACGCTGCCAGCTTTTCCAAATGAACTACTTTCATTTTGGTTCGTGGATTGCCAATAGTTTGAATGCGGTACACTACATCGTTGATCCGTTTTATAACTTTGTATGGGCCTTCCCAATTACACTGCAATTTCGGGGACAAACATTTTTTTCGTTGTGGGTTGTATAACAGTGTGAAACAATGTTGTTATGTATATTGTAATAATTACCCACATTGTCCCTTTATAATTTTGTCAAATTGCTGCATGCTTATAATTGTTCCAAAAAACCCACTCGAAGCACCGCAGCCGGCAAACAATAGAGAAATATATCACTAATATGTGTTTAATAAAAGTTTTCGACGTAGGTAATTTTTATTTAAACTTTATATATTTTGCGTTTTTACAATTTTATATAATCTTGTGAAATTCAGGTGTTGATTTACCAGTCGCCAAATTATAATGGCCGAGCCACTCACGCGCCGGGTTGCATTAGCCCCTCGAGCGTGTTCGGTCAACTTGTACATACATCAGCTGATGTATGGTTGATGTGGTGAGTTGCTCTTAGGGTGTCGTTACATCACCCTCCTTTGGGAAGAAGAAGTCGGCAGAGTGATCAATTCTGCTGGCTTCTTCTTGTATGATATTATTTAATCTAAAATATGTTGTATATTGGACTCAAACACACATCAGCCTATGTTCCAATTAATACATAGTTTTATCGACTTATTTAATATGAGAAATAGTTTAAATTTAAGATAATTTAATTTATTTGTACAAGGTTATTGAAATTTTTGCATTTCAATATGCAAATAGTAGTTGCATGATATATGTATATAAAAATTTTTATTCAAGAATTCAGTTCTTTTTTTTTTTTAATGTATTTTGTACTACTAGTTAAACTATTATTTAAAGTATATTTTTTGTTTGTTTATAACGTTTAAAGTATTATTAACTTATAATATAGTCTTTTTTCGTTTTGTTATAATTTCATTTAAATGTATAGTTTAACATTTTTATCTTATGTTTTTGAAACTAGGGAGTTTTTGCTATGCCAATTGGCATATGTGATATATACAAATTTTCGGTTTTTTTTTTTTGTGTTTAAATTTAGATTTGTATGATTTTTATTCTGCGTTCTTGGCTGTTTGTAAAGGAAAAAATTTTTTGTTGTATATACGAGTTTAGTATAAACAATTAGTTATTGATTTATTTTATTAATTCTATTTTTGTGTACAATCTTTTCTTTTCTTGTAACTTCATCAAAAATAGTTACATTAGGTTCGTTAATTTTAGTTATAGTGAACGGACCTTGATATATATTCTCGTGTATATTTATTTATTTACGGTCGTGCCGTTTTATCGTACAGATTTTTGCTTTGTAACTTATTTTTCTTTATTAGATTTTGTACCATTTTGTGCGTTTTCTGCATCCTAAACTTAATTTCTTTGGCATAGTTTTCGACATTATAAATTGGGTCAATTTTTTTCCCCAAAGACTAACTCGAAAGCAGAAAACTGATTGTCGAAAACTGTGCTACTCGTAGTATTGTGTAGGAAAGTAAAATATTTTAAATAAACATCCCAATCAGAAAAAGTATCTTTCAAATATGCACGTAAGTATTCATTAAAAACTCTATGATTACGTTCAATCATGCCAACAGTTTCGTGATGGTATGCAGTTGAAAAATTATGTTCAATATTTAGAAGTTTAGTTAATTCTTCGAATAATTCATTTTTAAATTCTGTCCCTAAATCTGATTTTATGGCATTCATTGTGCCGTATGTTAAAATGAATCCTTCAAAAATTGCTGGAGCGATTGTTTTGGCCGATTTGTCTGGCACAGCGACTGTTACCAGGTATTTAGTCATGTCGCAAATCATGGTAAGTGCGAACTTGTTACCATATTTGGACTCAGGTAGGGGTCCTATTGTGTCAATTACTAGTATATCAAATGGTTTACAAGGAGTTGGTGTTAAAACAAGTTTCTCTTTTGTTTTAAGTTTAACCTTGTTTATAAGACAATCTTTACAATATTGATATATTTCGATATATCACGAGTCATGTTCTTCCAATAAAATTTTGTTTGGAGTTTTGCGTAAAGTCTTTTCATTCCGCAATGTCCACCAGAAATTGGATCATTATGGTAAATTTTCATTAGCTTTAATTTAATTAATTTCTTCATCCGTTACTGTCTCCACTGGATCTGTTAAAATAATTTCTAATGATTTTAGAATTTTATTTCCAATATTTTTGAAATTTGAATAGTATAATGTTCGAACATAATATTTTTTAGGCCATTCAATTTGCTTAATTTTGTGTTTGCCGGCTTCTGATTCAAGCCTCGAAAGTAATTTCTCTAAAGTCATTATTTCGTTAACATGCTCAAAACTAATTAACTCGAGTTTCTTATGTTTAATATGCGCAAAAATTTTTAAACTTGTTGTTTTAGTATTTTTATCGTACGTAATTGCAGATCTTATCCGTGGAACTTTTTTCGAAAAGTTAAATGAAAATTTGTCGTAGACATGTAAAGTAAGTTGCTTTTCGTCGTTTTTGCCTGTTTTAATATGAAGATTATTGTCGTTTTGCCGTTTTGTCATTAATCTTGTCTGAACTGCTAAAATTTGTTTGTTCGATTCCTTGATCTCATCGATTGTAATACGCGATAGTGCATCAGCACCAACGTTTGATTTACCCTTTATGTAAACTATAGTAAAGTTATATTCTGCTAATTCTAATCTTATTCTTGAAAGTTTTGAAGATGGGTATTTTATACTGAATAAGTATACTAGAGGTCTATGATCTGACTTTACAATAAAATGGGTGCCATAAACGTATGGTCGAAATTGCTTGATTGCAAAGTAAATAGCTAAAAGCTCTAATTATATAATGGGTTTTTTTCTGTTCGGTTTTATTGAATGCTTTAGAAGCGAAACAAATTGGTAAATCACTACCTTGCTGTTCTTGACTTAAAATAGCGCCACATCCAGTTGTGGAAGCATCAACAGTAATAATGAATTGTTTAGTAAAATCTGGGTATTGAAGTAATTTTGGTGAAAGTAACGCTGCTTTCAAATATAAAAATGCTCTTTCGCATTCAACATCCCATACGAATTCAACTCTTTTTCTGCTTAATCGATTCAGAGGCGCTGCCAGAGGCGCAAAATTTGGTATAAACCGTCTGTAATAATTTGCAAATGCGACGAATCGTCGTACCGCGTCTTTATCAGTCGGTTTTGTATACTTTTTAACTGCGTTTATTTTAGAGTCGTCTGGCAACAAACCTTTGGCTGAACATTTATGACCTAAAAATGTAACTTCTGGTCGTATAAAGTTGCATTTCTTTGGGTTAAGTTTGAGATTGAAAGACCTACAAGTATCGAAAACTTTTGAAAGATTTTTAATATGGCGTGCTTCACTACAACCTACGACGATAATATCGACGACGTACAGGAATGCGACGTTGGGTGGTATACCCGAAAAAGCTATTGTCATCATTCGTGAGAATGAATTTGGTGCTATGTTTAAACCGAATGGAAGCACTTTCCATCTAAATGCGCCGACCGAGGTGCTGAAAGAAGGTATGTCACTTGGGTCAGGATGCAAGGGGATTTGATGAAATCCTGAAAAAAGATCTAATGTGGAAAAATACTTTACTCTACCGAGATTGTCTAAAATATCGTCGACTCTAGCTAGTGGGAATTTATCAGCAATGGGTTTTTTGATTACTGCGCGAAAATCTACGCACATACGATAAGCTTTTTAACCATTAGTATCTTTCTTTGGGACTACAATCAATGGACTATTGTAATTCGAATAACTGGGTTCAATCAAATCGTTGTCTAACAATTTATTTACTTGGCGATTTATTTCTTCGCGTTGAGACTATGGCAATCTATTGTTTTTAACATATACCGGTTCGTTGTCTGTCAATCTTAATTTTTGCTCGTAGAAGTTGTTTAACGTCAATTTGTCCGTGTCAGGAGCGAAAATGTCGGCATAATCAATGCAAAGGTCAATTAATTTACTATGAGCATGTTGAGGTATTTGATTTTTTAAAATTGAAGTCAGTTTTTTCGTACGTTTATCTTCTGTTTCTGTCTTGTTAATTGTATAAACATTATAGTTTGAAAGTTTTTCTGTCCGAATACTATTTCTTTTCACATATTTTGCATCATCCGTGGTGTTAATGACTTTAATTATTGGGTTACTGGAATTAACAATGCACCTAGCTGTGAAAACACATTTTTCAATTTCCTGCGGGTCCACGAAAAGTGGTTCGGCTGAATCTTCTAAATCAAAAAGTCTGAATATTTCACAGCTTGGCGGAATGGTACAACTGTCGCTTTCTGTTTCGTGTAGGATTGGTATTGCAACTTTTTCATTGCCTACCCAAAAGGAAATACTATTTCTTTCATAATTAATAATGCATTTGTTAATTTTCAGAAAATCTTTACCCAGTATGCCATCGGATGGAATATTAAAGTCTTCATTTACTACATGTAAAGTATTTTTAATAGAAAAGTTTGAAAAATTTAAATTTGCGGTAATTTTACCTAAAGTGGAAACTGAATTAGAAGTGACACCGCTAATGTTAATAATGCCGTTTGTATTTAAGGAAATATTACTGTCTATACATGATATTTTTATTAAAGAAATGTCTGCTTGAGTGTCTACTAAGAAAGAAAAAAATTGTTGTGACTCGTTAAGTTGTTATTATATGAAATCTGAACAATTTAAGTTTAAACAATAGATGCCTATTGGTGAGGGATGTTCGCTTACTGGCTTAGTTCGTCCTTCCCCAGTGTTCGCTCCTGAGGGGCGCTGGCGTTTAAAGCGCGAACGTTTGCGTTTCGACCTCTACCGTTTGACGATCTTGAATTGTTGCTTCTATTGTTACTATTATTTGTATTTGAATTGGAATTTGTATTTGGACGCGTATTATTATTGTTGTTATTCTGGTATATATTTCCGTTACAATTCCTATATCTTTGATTGATTTTGATTTTTGATTTTGTTGTTGTTGCAAATGAATTATTGTTTCTATAACCAGTATAGCCGCGGTTTGGGTAAAATCCTCGATAACTACCACGTGAATTTCTGAATGTGTTGTTACCACGTGATCGAAAAGCTAAAACCTGACGCTCAGTTACTTCGTTGTTTTGTTCTACAATTAATTTTGCTACCACGTCTTTCGGATCTGTAAATGCCGTTGAGGCTAAAATGGTTTTTACTAAACTGGATTTTGCGTTTAAACGACACACGTTAACAGTTTGTTCGACTGCCATTTCATGAGCTTTCGCTTGAGTGATCCCTTCAATAATAAGAGACCGCTCAAGTGAGTCAGCTAAATCTTCAACTTTCTTTACAAAATCTGTGTAATTGTTACCGTTAACGTGCAACGCTGAATGTCTCCCTGATACAACTTTCGAGTTGTCTGGTTTGATCCTATTACGTAGAGCTGTTTTAATTTCATTGAATGCAGCTACTTGTGTTGGTATTGCTTCACGGGCTTTATCCTCTAATTTTGATTTTAAGAACGCTATAAAAGTATCATTAAAATCTGCAGTAGCGAATTGTTCAAGTAATGCGATTTTGTCTATAAAAGAATCAAGTGCTAGAGGATTACCATTTTAGTTTTCTCTAATAGAATTAGCACATGTGTTAATGAAAATTCTCTTTTCCTCAGGTGTCGTCATGATTTGATCGTTAAGATCTGAAGCTGAATTAGCAGAAGGTGAGGCCACGTTTGTACTATTTGGATCGTTAAGATCTGATTTTAAAATAAAAAAAGTTGAAGTTAGTTTTGTACTATTTGAATAGTTAAGATTTGAATCTAAATTAGAAGCTGAATTTTTAATGGAAGAATTTTCGAAGCCTGGAAAATCTGTTGACAAAGAAAATCTATTTTCCTAGTTTGTGACTTCTTCGGTCGAGGATGAAGCTAAACTTTCGTAGCTTGAGGCTGAATTATCGGAATCGGATTCTGAGTTTGAATTTTTTTGCACTTGCTTACCACTTCTAAGGTACATATGTAGTTATCAGAATATCAAAATAATTCAGTTCAAACTATGAAATTAATGAAGTACTTATTTGAATGTCTGAATTTATATTTAAGCTGAAATGTTGAGGAAAAAGAAAAAAAAAATTGTAAAATTGAACTGATTTACAGGTGAATAGTCGCTAAAGAAGTATTTAAAAATTTATTTGAAGAATTAATTAAAACTGTAGTAAATGTGTATGAAAAAACTTTAAGGTGTAATTGAATTTAAACTTTGCACAAAAGTATATAAGTATTAATTGGTAAAAATCTCAAAATTGTTGTAACTTGTTCAAAAGATCCATTTATATTCACGCGTTGTAAAAAAATTCGTATATTTTCACGGACGCACCGCTTTATGTAATAAAATATAAATAATAAAAATTCACGGAACCACCGTTTATATAAAAAAAAATTATTGTTTTTTAACGGAACCGCCGCAAAAAAAAATTTTTTTTTTTTTGTTTTTAACAGAATCACCGCATATATCAAAAAGAAATTTTATTGGTTTTTAACGGAACTACCGCATATATCAAAAAAAAAAATTATTGGTTTTTAACGGAACCACCGCATATATCAAAAAGAAATTTCATTGGTTTTTAACGAAACCACCGCATATGTATATCAAAAATTATCAATTTTATAGGGTACTAGCAGTCTGTACATCTAATTCACTCAGTATGATATTTTGCTGAAAAATGAATGTATTGAAGAAATTCTACCTGGGTTAAGAGAAATCCTTAAATGGAAGATTTGTGAGAGGTTAAGTTTAGAATTTAGACGCACGCACCGTTTTATAAAAAAAAATCAGGTGTTTTATTAATAGACGCACTGTTGTAACCAAAATCTAAAATATATTATGCGAACGCACCGAATTTAATGAAAATTTTAATATTTTGTACACATACATGTGTTTAATAGAAAGACGTAAGTAAAAAAAATGTAATAAATACATATATATTATATACTTAGTTTCTGCTGCTGGTCTTTGCTGGTTCCTACTGGTTCTTGTACCTTGATGTTGAAGCTTGAAAATATGCCAATTTACTATATGATGTAGTCGTATGGACTAAAATTGGAATCCCAAAAAAAGTGTTTGGCGGTGTGGATTTGAGGCGTTTAAAATTTGTGAAATGGTCATATTCATATGAGCGTATTGATGCAATTGTGAATTTGTGCTATTCATATGAAATTGTGAAATGGTGTCGCGACTTACTCTCTTCATAACCAAGAAAATCATGTAATGCCACCATTTTGTATTTCCCGTGGCGTGGTTTCGATGTCACGGTCGCCATGTGAAACAATGTGGTTATGTATATTATAATAATTACCCACATTGTCCCTTTGTAATTTTGTCAAATTGCTGCATGCTTATAATTGTTCCAAAAAACCCACTCGAGCACCGCAGCCGCAAACAATAGAGAAATATATCACTAATATGTGTTTGATAAAAGTTTTCGACGTAGGTACTTTTTATTTAAACTTTATATATTTTGTGTTTTTACAATTTTATATAATCTTGTGAAATTCAGGTGTTGATTTACCAGTTGCCAAATTATAATGGCCGAGCAAATCACGCGCCGGGTTGCATTCGCCGGTGCGAGCGTGTTCGGTCAACTAGTACATACATCAGCTGATGTATGGTTGGTGTGCTGAGTTGCTCTTAGGGTGTCGTTACAACAGCACCAAATCTCCTCCCTGAAAACCTTCCGAATTAATTGCTTTATCGTATCGGGCTTTCATCTTGTCACTCATAATGTTTGCTCGTTGTCTTACAAGAGCGTGTATCTCTCTCAGCTCATCTTCCAAGACACAAGTGGATTTCTTGACATTTCTCTTCGCCTCGGCATCTATCCCAAACGTCAAATCAGCTGGCAGTCGAATGCCATTTCCAAAAATTACTTTTGCAGGGGTTTGGCCCGTTGTCGCATGCAATGCTGATTGGTAAGCCATCAAGAATAATGGTATGCGGGTATCCCAATCCTTATGGTACTTGTCTACTACTTTCCTTAAATGCTCCTCCAAGGTTCTATTGAAACGTTCCACCATACCATCGGACTGAGGATGCAATGCAGATGTCCGTGTTTTTCGAATGCCCAATGATTTACACATTTCCTGGAACACAGCTGATTCGAAATTCCTGCCTTGGACAGAATGTAACCCTATTGATACACCATATCTTGCAACCCAATTGTTTATAAACACTTCTGCTACTGTTTCTGCTTCTTGATTTGGGATTGGGTATAGCTCTGGCCATTTTCTGAAATAATCCATAACTACCAGTACATATTTGCTTCCGCAGTTGCTAGTAGGAAATGGACCTGCGACATCTATAGAGATCCTTTCAAATGGCGCACCTGAGTTATGTTGCTTCATCTGACCATGACTTCGGGTTTTGGGCACTTTCGCTCTGCTGCAAACCTCGCAGTTCGCAATCCACTCAGTGACCGACTGACGGCAACCAACCCAATAGAATCTCTGTTTAATCTTCTCGAGCGTCTTCTTGATTCCAAGATGACCTCCTCTTGGACCATTAGGCAACTCGCTGAGCACATCAGGAATCCTTTTTCTGGGAACAACTATCAGTTTCTTCTTGCATTGACCATCCTCACTCTCCCATACTCGATGCAAGCAACCGGATATCAATTCTAAACTTTTCCACTGTGCCCAATATGACTTCGCAATGGGACTCTCTGCTGACATCTCCTCTCTATTTGGTCTTTCGTTTCATTCGAACCCTTGCATAACATGTGACAGATCTGTATTTTCTAGCTGACACTTCCTTAGTTGTTCCTTGTTCTATTCATCCGTACACGTTATACTCATTAGCTGGACATCTATAATGTCTTCTTTAGCCTCGGCCTTTGAACAGTGCTTTCATTCCAAACTACATGGTCTTCGTGGCATTGCATCGGCATTCACATGGATACTACCTTTCCGATGCTCAATGGAAAAGTCATAGCATTGTAGCCGCTCGATCCGCCGTGCCAATTGTCCTTCTGGATTATGGAACCAGTGTGGAAAACCATTTCGTACCAGAGAGCGAGTCCAGAATGTCGTCAATTCTCGGAAATGGGTAGCTATCCTTTTTCGTGACGTCGTTCAACTTGCAATAGTCCACGCAAAACCTCATTTTCCCATCCTTCTTCTTCACAAGTACCACAGGTGAGCTCCATGGACTAGATGATGGTTCGATGACGCCGCTGCCGCTTATTTCTTGTACGATTTGACTCACAACTTCCCGCTTCGCCAGTGGAACAGTACGTGGAGCTTGACGGATCGGCCTCGCATCTCCAGTGTCAATTTGATGTTTCACAACGTTGGTGCGGCCTGGTTTGGAACTATCCTGATCAAATATGTTCGCGTACTCTAGGAGCAGTTGTTTTGCCTTACTCTGATAGGCTTCCTCTAGCCCCTGCGTCCATGCCGTGATGTTATTTGAAAGATCAGTATTACTAGATGAAACGTTTTCCTGGAGCTGTTCACAGTTAATAGCTACTTCAGCCTCTGGCATATTCCCAAAATAGCTCCTTTGGTCAGTTTGAGTGGTGACTTGAACTCATTGTGTACTCTTACCGGAATACGTCCATCTTGTTTTGTCATAGCCTGGGTTTTTCCTACAAGTATATTCAGTGCTGATATGTTTGCTGCTTCTACAACCAACAATTTGTTTGTCCCACAATCTCCATCAGATGACTGCTTCGGATTTTGGTGGTATTTGCTGACTCTCATCCACCAGCACCCGTTTACTGCTGTAGCCTCTCTCGTAGCCGAAATTAAGTGGCACATCCATGTTCTTATATCGCATCGTCTTGCTTTGCATATCGATCTTGATGCCTTGGTCGATTAAAAAGTCCATTCCAATTATGATTTCATCAACAATCTCTGCCACTATAAAATTGTGTAGTACCGTGAAGTTCCCAATTGCTGCTTCACATGCTACTTCTCCAATTACCTGGGTGTCCTTTCCCGCGGCTGTACGTAATCTTGCTCTAAGCAATGGTCTTATCTTCTTGTTGACTAAATCTGATCGAATGATGGAATGGGATGCACCCGTATCTACAGTCAGTAAGCGTTCTTTCCATCCAAATGTCCTCCGACAGTAAGAATATTTGACCTTCTACCAACTTGTGAGATAGAGATTATGGGGCATTCAATTGAGGGAGCCAGATGTCGCCCCTTGCTGCTGACTCGCTTTAGTTTATCGATTGATTGGTCTTGGAGATCTGATCATCTCCTTCAGCTCTGCGTTTACGACCACCCACATTGTTGGAACTTTTAGGGTTGGTGTTGCAATAACGCGCAATGTGCCCTGGCTTTCCACACTTAAAGCATTTGACTGCATCATTATTCTTCTGCTGCATACCCTTCAATGCTTCCAAAATTGTGTCTACCCACTCTGGTCTTTCTACTTCCACACGATGAGCCTTATATGCTGGTTTACTCTATAGGGAGGCAGTTTCCTGAGTCAATGCATGTGATACCGTTTCAGCAAATGTCAGCTTTGGGTTTGCGTATGTAGCTCGCTTCATTTCCACGTCCCGTATGCCATTTATAAAACTCTGGATTTTTACCCTCTCGGTGTATTCCACGGGTGCGTCCGCATTTGCGAGATGAGCCAATCTTTCAACATCCGAGGCAAACTCCTGCAAAGTCTCATTCGCTCATTGGTGACGGTTTTGCAACTCAATTTGGAATATCTGTTTTCTATGCTCGCTTCCATAACGTCTCTCGACAGCGGCCATCAATGCTTCATAGTTGTTCCGCTCTCCTTCGGGAATCGTCTGTAGGATTTCGGCTGCTGGCCCCTTCAATGCTACGAATAGAGCTGCAACTTTATCTTCAGCATTCCAGTTGTTCACAGCTGCGGTCTTCTCAAACTGTAGCTTAAAGACCTGGAAAGGAACAGAACCGTCAAAGGATGGTGCTTTTACCTTTAGATTGCTTGCTGAAACTGCTGGGCGATTTACTTGCAACTCCTGTATATGATCTTTCAAAGCATCCGTCTCGGCCTCTATTCTATCCTGTCGACCACTGAAGCCTTCATGAAACTGGGTTAGTTTTTCTTCCATATGCGCTTCCAGTTTCGGTGATATACGAACTTCCTGCTCTTCTAGTTGTGTGGAGATCTGAGATGATATCTGTGCTGAAATTTGTGCCGACATTTCGGAAATACGCGTCTCCTGTGCTTCAATCTTAGGTGTTATGCGTGTATTTTGCGATTCCTGTTGGGATGCCATATATGTCTTCTGTTCTTGCAGTTGAATTTCCATTTTGGATGTAATCTGTGTCGACATTTCTGACATACGCGTTTCTTGTGATTCCATCTTGGATGTTAAACGTGTCTCCTGCGATTCCAGCTGAGATGCCACTGTCGATGTTTGAGCAGTTATTGCAGCCAATATCATGTTCAAGTCTGTGCTCGTAACTGTCTGCGATGTTTCGTTTCTCTCTTCAATTTTTGTTGTTTTCTCGTCGACAAAAAGATGAAAGACATACTCTTCCACGTTAATTCCTTCTGCTTCCATTGCCTCTCGTAGTCGTGCCTGAAGTTCGAGTTTAATGCCGGTTGTATTCAATCCACGTCTCCTCAACTCCTCCTTCAGTTGCTGGACCTTCAATTCACTGAACTTTGCCATGTCCTTGTTGTCCTCTGAAATTTATTCAACAATTCCTCTTCTGACATCAATTGTAACGAACTTACTGCAAATCCTCTTATTTGCAACCTTCTGCTAAGTTCGAATCACTAAACAGTTGAATGAATAACTCCAATTGATAGCTTGTTTAACTCAACTGATTGATAGCTTAAATGAAACTTAACTCTCGCGCCTCTACTGTGACGGCCTTTTATACCTTTTGATTTCTCATTGCATACTTCTAGGCTTTTCCATTCCAGAACTTACTAGTTAGTTATCAGCTACAAAATCACCAGCCACAACTACGTTTATAGCTTCTCATATCAGATAAGATATATGCATGTGTTTGTAGTTGCTTCTCCGCTGCGTGTACGTACATATGTGTAGACATAAAAATTGATTCGTTTATGTAGATACATAATGATTGATTTATGGATGTGCATAATATCACTTTTTAGCATCGGCTTAGGGATGACAGTACCCCTTAGTGTTGCTAATATTCGTAACAATATATAACATTTTGTAAAACACAAAAACCTGGTTATTTAGTAAATAATAGACCTAGAATGTTGATATTTGACGTGTGGACTGATATTGAGACTCTTGAAAAAATTTGAAATTTTTTTTTGAAATGTGCGTGGCACCGCCTACTTGTGATAGAATCAATTTTACAAATATTATTAATCATAAATCGTTAAACTTTTAACCTTAAAAAAATAAATAAATGTAAGGCGCGATAACCTCCGAAGAGATCTAAGGCCGAGCTTCTCTTCCAATTTGTGTCGTGCTCCTCTTGATTTTCCCTACAAATTGACCGGACGGGACCTACATGTTTTATGCCGACTCCGAACGGCATCTGCAAGGCAGATGAGTTTTCACTGAGAGCTTTTCATGGCATAAATACAGCGGGAGCGCTTGCCAAACACTGCCGAGGGGCGACCCCGCTTAGACAAATTTTCTTCTAATTGAAAAACCTTATTTCTAAAATTTTGATTTTGCTTTGCCCGGGAGTTGAACCCAGGGCATACGGTGTGATAGGCGGAGCACGCTACCATCACACCACGGTTGCTTTGAAGAAAAATTAACAAAATCGGTTAAGGACCACGCCCACTTTTATATAAAAGATTTTTAAAAGGGTCGTGGACGAATAAAATAAGCTATATCTTTGCAAAAAAGAGCTTTATATCAATGGTATTTCCTTTCCCAAGTGTATTTATAACAATAAATAGGAAAAACCTCAAATTTTAAAAAATGGGCGTGACACTGCGTGCTTATGGCTAAGCAATTTTCTATCTTTCTGGAGCCATAACTTGAAGAAAAATTAACGGATCGTAATCAACTTTGGTTAACAAATTTTCCCTATAGCAGGAAATATCTCTTTTTTTTTTAGGAAATATCTCTAGAAAAAATGGACGAGATCGGTTTTTTAAAAGGGTCTTAGACGAAAATAATGAGCTATATCTTAGCGAAAATGCTTTGTATCAATAGAATTTTACTTTCTAAATTGAATTATAACACTAAATTGGAAAATACTAAAGTTTTTGAAAATGGGTGTGGGACCGCCCCTTTTATGACTAAGCCATTTTCTATGTTTCGGCAGCAATAACTCGAAGAAAAATTAACGGATCGTAATAAAATTTGGTACACAAATTTTCCCTGTAGCAGGAAATATCTCTAAAAAAATGGATGAGATCGGTTAGAGACCACGCCCACTTTTATATAAAAGATTTTTAAAAGGGTCGTAGACGAAAATAATAAGCTATATCATAGCGTGAAAGAACTTTGTATCAATAGAATTTTACTTTCTAAATTGAATTATAACATTAAATTGGAAAACTTTAAAATTTTGAAAATGGGTGTGGCACCGCCCCATTTATGACTAAGCAATTTTCTATGTTTCGGGAGCCATAACTCGAAGAAAAATTAACATATGGTAATGAAATTGTGTACTCGTATTTTCCTTATAGCAGAAAATATTTATAGTAAAAATGGACGGGATCGGTTAAAGACCACGGCAACTTAGATATAAAACAAGTTTAAAAGGGTCGTAGACTAGAATAATAAGCTATAACTCAGCAAAAAATAGTTTTGAATCAATGATATTTCACTTATCAAGATTTATTGTATGAGGAAATGGGGAGACATTTTTTTAAACGGGCGGTGCCACGTGTTATATAGAAACGTGTTATCTGAAATGAAATGTACAATTGAAGCTCATGCTGAGTATATAATATTCAGTTACACCCGAACTTAGACACCTTTACTTGTTTTGTTACAAATTTTTATTTTTTACCTTGCTTCAAAGTTGCATATTTTTGCATTTATTATTGAAGATTTTTTTGAATATATAGATATATTTTTTACTAGATAGAATTGTCAAAACTAGACTTAAGACATTTTGCTCTGCTGTTGCTTTTGATAATTTTTATATACATATACATATTTAAGCCTAGTGAGTAGGGTTATATATTGTGACGAATATTAGTATCACTAAGCCGATAATAAGCATTATTTACGTAAACAAATCAATAATCATGTGCACACATACATACAAGGCAGCAGAGAGATACTCACAAACGCATGTCATCATCAGGCGAAGTAGTACTCACATATACACACGCATATGGATACAAACTACAAACATACATGTGTATAGCTGGTAAACAATTATGAAGTTCACGAAATTACTAGACCTTAGCAGAAATGGGTGAACGAGGAAACCGAGAGTATAAAAGCAGCAGAAGCTGAGGCATGACTAATCAGTTTGATTTTAGGACGCTATTGGTTGCGAAGTATAAGTGGTATTGTGAAGTACTTTCAAAGTAGTCTAATAAATACCATTTTGCATTATTGAATATTGGAGTTTTTTATTCAATAGTTTAGCGATACGAACGTTGGTAGGTGTAAAATAAGTTTCTCTAAATTCGTTACAATTGGTGTCAGTAGAGGAATTGTTGAACAAATTCCGAAGATTTCGAATACAACTTGGACATGGCAAAGTTAAGTGAATCAAGGATCCAGCAACTGAAAAAGGAGTTGGGGAACTGTGGATTGAGTACAACCTTCAATAAGATCGAACTTCAAGTATGACTACGAGAGGCAATGGAGTCGAAAGGACGATGATGTCTTTCATCCTGGTGGAGAAGAGACAACAACTAAAATTTAAGAGAAAAACGAAACATCGCATACAGTTACGAGCACAGACTTGAACATTATATTGGCTGAATATATCTGCTCAAACGTCGACAGTCGCATCTCAACTGGAATCCCAGAGACATATACATATGCCATCTCAAATGAAAGAACAAGAAACACGCATAACAGAAATGTTATCCAATGCCTCTATCACCCCTTTCATTATGGTCCACCCCTGTCGAAACAGCAAGTTTCCTTGGACTCCCGTTAGAAGATATTGATGACAATTTGTGATAGGTCGCAGATATTAGGTGGGGCGAAACATTGCTACAACAACAACAATAACAGAAATGTCATCAGAAATATCCACAAATATAAAATCTCAATTGGAATCGCAGGAGGCTCATATAACATCCAAGATGGAAGAAGAAGAGGAGCGCTTATCATTGCAGGTGGCACAAATGTCTTAGCAGTTAGAAGTACAGGAAGCAAGCGTAATGTCAAAGCTGGAAGCACAGGATACAAAAATTGTACAGCTAGAGGACAAAATAGATGCCGAAATAGAAGCTTTGAGAGGTCGTATAAAGGAGTTGCAAATAAATCGCCCAGCATTTTCAGCGAGTAATCCAAAGGTAAAAGCACCATCCTTTGACGGTTCTGTTATTTTCCAGGTGTTTAAGATTCAGTTAGAGAAGACCGCAGCAGTGAACAACTGGAGTGCTGAAGATAAAGAAGATGCACTGTTCGTGGCACTGAAAGGGCCTGCAGCTGAAATCTTGCACACAATTGCAGAGTACGAACAGAAGAACTATGAAACATCGATGAGCGCTCTAGAGAGGCGATACGGAAGCGAATACAGGAAACAGATATACCAAATTGAGTTGCAAAACCGTTGCCAACAATCGAATGAGACTTTGCAGGAGTTAGCATCGGATGTCGAGAGGCTGGCCCAACTAGCGAATGTGAACGCACCCGTGGAATACACCGAGAGGGTAAAAATCCAGCGTTTTATAAATGGCATACGGGACGTCGAAACAAAGGGAGCTACATACACAAACCCAAAGCAAACATTTGTAGAAACAGGTATCACATGCTCTGACTCAGGAAACAGCATCGCTTCTGTGCAAGCCAGCTTTCAAAGCACGCCGTGTTGAAGTAGAAAGGCCAGCCTGTGTGAACACAATATTGGAGGCGTTGAGAGGATCGCAAAAGCGGAGTGACAGAGTAATCAAATGCTTCAAGTGCGGTAATCCAGGTCACATTGCACGTCATTGCAGCACCGGTCCTGGTAGTTTCAACTTGTCTGGTCGTAAACGCAAACTGGTTAGATGTAAACACTGAAAACTTGTCCCAGCTATTGAATGTCCTGTAATATATATCTCGCAAATTGGAAGAAAATCGAGCAGTCTTACCATCAAAGGGAATGTGGATGCCAAGGAGCGTGTACTGACTGTAGATACGGGCGCATCTTATTCTTTAATCCGACCTGATTGGGTCAACAGGAGAGTAAAGATATTACCTGGAGCAAGATTGCGTACGGTTACTGGCGAATATAACCAAGTCCAGGGAGAGGTGGTATGCGAAGTCGTAATTGGGAAAGTTATGGTTGTACACAAATTGGTTGTGGCCGAGATCGTTGATGAAGTTATATTGGGAGTGGACCTCTTATTTGACCATGACATCAGGATCGAGATGCAGAGAATGATTATGGTCTATAAGAACCAGGATATACCACTTTACTTCAGTTTGGAGAAAGGGTTGAGCAGTAAGCGAGTGCTGGTACTGACAAAACCAAACGGACGCACTAAAAGGAAGGAAAGAATTTCCCAGAAAGAATACGAGGGTGAAGTAGTACTCACATATACACACGCATATGGATACAAATACAAATATACATGTATACAGCTGGTAAACAACCATGAAGTTCACGAAATTACTAGACCTTAGGAGAAATGGATGAACTGGGAAACCGAGAGTATAAAAGCAGCAGAAGCTGAGGCATGACTAATCAGTTTGATTTAAGCACGCTATTAGTTGCGAAGTGTAAGTGTTATTGTGAAGTACTTTCAAAGTAGTCTAATAAATACCATTTTGCATGACGTGAAAGACTCTTAGACAGACGAACTTGAGTCAGGCATATGGGGCACTGTGAGGTTATCGGAGTCAGCACAGTGACCATGGCTTCGCGCAAGCTGCGCTGAAGGGGTGGGTAGACTCTCCTCACTTCGGACAGGCCTTCTTTTCTTTTTTTTCACCTCCTACTATCCCCAGGATCATTTTAGTTATTTATTTTCATCTAGGCATGAACCGCTCTTTTTTGTTAATGTAACTGCGGGTAAGGCATGTGTGAAAAACCCTACCCCATTCGACGAGCTAGCAGGGGCTTGGAACAATGCCACATGGCACCTCCGCCCTACCACCCAAAAGTCAATTACGTAACAATGGCGCCCAATGACAGATATCGTGGGAGGTGCAGTGTTAATGCTGGTTCCCCAATAAACTAAATCTTTCACTATTTCGAAATTATGGCTGCCAACAGTAGCGTGGTTGCCAAGGCACATATGCGCTGATCGATGGTACTTCGTTTTGTCCTCATTCTCCATGTTATTGTTGTTGTTGTAGCAGTGCTTCATTCACCATCACACCCATCTGTACTGCTTCTTTTCTAGTTAACTAACGGCGCGGGTGTTCAGGCCGATGATATCAATGTCATTAGCATTAGAGGATTACGTCGATCACTATATCGGCGACGGCGGCTTCTTACTTTAAAACCTTAATTCTTTTATTTAAAAAAATAATATTTAGGAAAGGGTTTGTTTGTATATATTTACGGAAATCAACGTTTCGGCCATTTTGGAAAGATCCAGGGTTTTTGCCTCAAAGTCTCGCAGATCGTTCAAAAAATTTCAGGAGCAGCTCCTTGCGAAGGGACTGTCCTTCATTCACTTTCACCAGGGTGGCTTCGAACTTAACCCCGGTTTAAGGGACAGGTTCTACCGTGTCTGCCGAAAAAGATTTATGTACTTAAAATTGTCACACTTTTGTACGTATGCCTCGTACAAAGCGTAGTTTCACCGAAGGAGATGTACTGGTCTAACTTCTAATGCTCGTTGTCGACACGATTTTTTTAAATTATTTGTGGTCCCTTGCTGGTCACGCACAAAAGTGGCTTATGGTTGCTATTAATGGTCTTTTAATACTCATGGCTCTCGTGGCCTCTAATTTTCGACTGTTTTAAGAGCTATAATTCCCGATGTGTGAACAGTAGTCATCCTATCCACCACCAGTTACTTCCACACCTCCTAGCCCTCACACCACAGAAGCTATAGGACTGTGACTTCGAACTCATACCTTCGTTTCCTAGAATCTCTGGGTGTAACTCCTAAGACTTTTTAACTGATTTTTTTGTCAAGCTATGCTTCCTAC
The DNA here is from genome assembly GCF_040869045.1 of Eurosta solidaginis. Classification (NCBI taxonomy): domain Eukaryota; kingdom Metazoa; phylum Arthropoda; class Insecta; order Diptera; family Tephritidae; genus Eurosta; species Eurosta solidaginis. The sequence goes on along the minus strand of NC_090319.1, from coordinate 191,951,202 downwards.
CACACTGAAGATCCTGGGTTCACACCCGAGCAAAGCAACATCACAATTTTAGAAAAAAGTTTTTTCAATTAGAAAAAATTTTTTCTAACGAGGTCGCCCCTCGGCAGTGTTTGGCAAGCACTCCGAGTGTACTTCTGCCATGAGTGTACTTCTGCCGTTCTGAGTCCGCATAAAACAAGTAGGTCCCGTCCCGCCAATTTCTAAGGAAAATTAAAAGGAGCACAGCGCAAATTGGCCTAAAATCTTTTCGGAGGTTATCGCGACTGACATTTGTTTATTTATGTTGCCGAGCACTACCAGAGAAACACCTTAAAACAGTAGGGAGTAACTATTGGGCCAAGGATGCCGCCATCAAAATCGTAAGCAGTCCAAGTGGATATTATTGCGTAACTTATAGGTGAAAATAGTATAATTCTACATAATTTAAATTTTACAAAGACCCTGGATAAATTTTTTTAAATGTAGACCAAAATTTGCAGAAGTTTGTGTTCGAAACATTGATTTCAATAGTCTTCGTTAATGTTAGGCTCAATCCAAACTGTTGTTTCCTGCCTTTTGATACAAGAGTTCATTATAAATAAGCTCGTGGCTTCAGTTTTCAGACTAGTTCGACTGTCCACTACGTTAGAGTAGTAGGACACCCGGTCATTTGTTCAACTGTCTTGGGAAAGATTTTGCTTCACCACTTTGAGTGTTCTTGCGAAGGACAAAGCCTCACCTGGTAAATATATGTGCCTACGTATTTACATATGTAACAGGAGCCGTAACGTGTAGGTTATATTTAAACTTGGTTGGCAGGCTATAATCAATGTGATTCACTTTAGGAAATGTCAAGCCCGGAGACTTGGGTTTTGACAACAGCTGTTTGAATATAAGGCCAAGTGATGAATCGGAATATAGAATTTTTGAAAAAATCGGCAATCGGGTAAATTTCTTTTTAAACAACTTAACGAAAATTTGAAAATATGTCCGACTTGGGTCATTTTATATGAACTCATTGTTCCTATATTGCTAATAGAAAATGCTTGCAATGTGTATTGAATTGGAAATCAAAACAAGACAGCCTATAAAATTTTTGTGATTGTAGCAGCATAAGTGTGACAAGAAAAAATTTAAATTTAGGTACCTTCGATTTTTGAATACAAAAACAAAAATGTTTAAACAGCAATATATTGGGAATATACCTAGCCTTTTTAACAATATAGGATTAATACATATATGTTGTTCCTTATTAATTTTTTGAAAAAATCATGCAAAGTGAGCATTTAAATCTTTTATATAACTTTTATTTTAGTGTTTTGTTTTTTGTTTGTTGTTTTTTTGGTAAATTAGGTGATGCAAAATCCGTGTTAAGCTGGCATAGAAAGTTACTGTCAATAACTTGAATGGGTGAAAACAGTTAAATTTCGCAATTGGAACTGGCAGTGTCACGCATCCGTTGATACCCCTTCCGACCATATCGGACCTATTTTCGACATGAACAATAAATGGCCTTAGACAATCTAAAATGCGTAGAAAATATTTTTTGAAACTCGGCGGCGGCGTGCAAAAGACGACGAAAATCGACGGCGGCGGCGGCGTATATCTCTAGTCGCCATACGCCAGTAATTTCTCGCTTTTATAGAATATTGTTCCAGAGCGGTTAATTCTACAGCTAGTATAATTTTTTCTCAGAACCAAATTAAAGAAATCGCACGATAGGGGGTCACCCTGTCTGAAACCTCGTTTAATTTCGAACGGCTCGGAGAGGTCCTTCCCAATTCCGACTGAACTGATGGTTTTGCTCAAGATTATTTTGGGGATTATTTTGCACAGCCGTATAAGTTTTGCGGGGAAACCAAATTCAGACATAGCGGCATGTAAGCAGCACCTTTTCGCGCTATCGAAGGCGGTTTTAAAATTATCGAAGGGGTGATGTGTGTAGATTCCTTTTTCGCGGGTTTTTTCCAAGATAGGGTCAAATGCATTGTGAAAATTTGGTCGATGGTAGATTTACCAGGTCTGAAAGCGCACTGATAGGGTCCAATCAGACGAATTTAAGAAGGCTGATTTCGCGATAGTTGGCGCAATTTGCAGGATCCCCTTTTTTGTGGACTGGGCAAAGAACACTTAGATTCCAATCATCGGGCATGCACTCGTCCGACCATATTTTACAAAGAAGTGGATGCATGCGCCCTACCAACTCCTCGCAGACGATCCATCAGCGCCCGCGGCCTAGTTGTTTTTTAATCTGGTTATTGTTATTCTGACTTCTTCATAATCGGGTGGGGGACATTTATTTACCATCGACTGCGGGATCGGGTTCGTCATCTCTGTGCGGTCCATTTAGGAGTGCAGAGAACTGTCCCTTCCATAATCTGAGTACTCTCTGGACATCGGTTATAAGGTCGCCCTTTTCATCCTTACAAGAGTTTGCCACTGACTTAAAACTTTCCGTTTGTCGCCGAATTTTTTGGTAAAATTTTAGGGCGTTATTCCTGATGGCCAGCAGTTCAAGCTCCTCGTACTTACAACCTTTCTAACTCTGCTTTTTCTTCCTAAATAGGCGTCTCGCTTCTCTTTTCAACTCGCGATAGCGTTCACATACTCCTTTTGTTGCGGTCGCTTTTAAGGTAGACCTGTAGGCAGCGTCTTTTCTTTGGGTTGCAACGCGGCATTCTTTATCATACCAGTTGTTTTTCCGTGGTCGCCGTTAACCAATTTTTTCCTCGGCGGCAGAACGAAGTATTAAGATATGCTCGCACTGCTCCTGCATTCCGCCGGGTTGAGGTGTGCTCTCAGAGAGCAGCTGTGAGAGTCGAGTTGCGAAATCATTGGCAGTCTGATGTTATTGCAGCCTTTCGACGTCTAGCTTTTCTTGTGCTTTTTGCCCCTTGGTTTTAGGCGCGCAAATGCGAGTGCGTATTTTGGCTGCGACGAGCAAATGGTCCGAGTCGATGTTAGGTCCTCGGATCGTGCGCACATCTAAAATACTGGAAGCCGTCCATCTATCACAACGTGGTCGATCTGAATGAGTGTATTTCGATCGGGGGGCAGCCAAGTAACTTGATGTATATTTTTATGCATGAACCTCGTGCTTGGTATGACCATATTTCGTGCACCCGGAAAGTCAATTAGCCTCAGCCCGTTAGGAGAAGTTTTGTTGTGTAGGCTGAACTTTCCGACTGTAGGGCCAAAAACACCTTCTTTGCCCACCCTGGCGTTAAAGTCGTCAAGCACGACTTTTATGTCATGGCGGGCGCAGCGCTCGTATGTGCGTTCTAAACGTTCATGCAAAGCATATTTAACCTCATTGTCTTACTCCTCTGTCGGTGAATGGGCGCAGATGAATGATATATTAAAAAATTTTGCTTTTATTCGGATAGCGGCGATACGTTCGTCCACAAGCGTGAACGCCAAAACTTAGCACCAAAGCCTCTCACCCATCACGAATCCGACGCCGAAACTGTGCTTATTTGTATGGATACTACAATATCTTCTTTCTTCCTTGCTTCGTCCAACGCATTTCTTGGATGGCGGTGATGTTAGACTTTGGTTTGACGAGGACATCAACCAACACCAATCGCATTCTGGGAACGGACGTCCCATGTGTATGCCCTCAAATCATTTTCTTTAAAACGTTTAACATGGTCGTCATCAGTAAAGGGTTGTCTTCTAATCCGAGGCTTGTTGTTGCTTTTCACTGGAGTGTGGTTTGACTTCGCGGGTTCCAAGCCCAAGCGCAAAACCCGCTCAGCGGGGATGAAAATATTATTTGAACGTTTATATAGTGAGCCGTTTGATCCAAGACAGACGCCCGCTTGCAGCCGCACCTCGTGGTGGACAGACGCTCCCAATGAAAGATCTCCCAGCTAGCCCTTAAACCGAGCATGTTAAAGTGGTCAGCCAGGTTGCCGCCCTCTGACATTAGCATTAGCACTAAACGGATGTTCAGTGGCTACCCAGAAGATACTTGACCGCAAGCGACCGGAAGTAGTGAGCTGCTTGGACCGCATGCAAAAGAAAATCTGGCCGTATAGCGAGATAGGGTCCGCAATTGACATCGAATGTAGCCGTTTTTTAAAGAAAGTTTTCTATGGGCATGTATGGGGATCTAAGGAAGACTATTTTCTGCAGGTCTTGATCATCTCTGTGTATGACAATTTGGCGATACATTTTCTCTATATCTCCATTAATGCGGTTAAAGTCGTCATTTTAAAATTATTAGCATTAAATCGTCTTGAGGAACGGGGGAAAGAGCATAGCACATCATTATTATTTATTATTATTATTTATATATATAGAATAGAGTAGTTTTGAAGCATTGAAAACCAGCGAGCTTTGGCCGTTTTACTGTGTTACTGAATGAGCGCTGGCAAATAGAAGGAAACATAATTCCATGCTTTACAATTTCTTGGGGTAGTTTGGGCTCCATGTGTTTGAGAGTGAGGTAATTTTCTACAACCTCTGTGTTTAACTTTAAGCGCTGGGTGTTTCTCCGAATTCCGTGCAATACTGAGATACTGGTGTTGTGCTGCGATTTTGGAGTGTCCAAGAGGAATGGAATCAGGGAATTCTAGTTTTCGTGGGAGTCTAACCATGTATCTGCCGTCTGCCCGTCGGGTTGTTGTGGGTTGATACATCTCTTCGCAAAAGTTTTCTTTAGTGGATCGGGTTCGAGTGCTTGGTATTTCTTCTTGCTCCAAAAACTTTCGAAGGAGGGTTTTGAAGGATTCACTTTCAGACTGTATCTGAGTGGTGAATCTTGAAATCTTTTCGGGGATTGGGCCGCGGAGAATCTATCCAAATATTGAGTTCTGGACTATGATGCAGCCGCTTACGTTGGTGTGTAGTCCTTCTAGGAGTATGCGGGGAATATATAGAGGTCGTAGGTGAGCTATTTCTTCCATGTTTATACTTGAAATATGGGATTAGGGGGAAGTGTGTCAACTGCGGCAGAACGATCTCTTGGGCATATATTTTTATGTGTTTTATGCACTGAGCGTGACTTCGCAGATCTGTTTGGAGTTCTGTACCACCGTTCCGCCCATTCCAAAAATTTCGAATATCGCTTTTTGATGGGTAGTCGCAAGAGCTTTTGTACCCGAGACGAGATACACATTTTTTGTCCTTGGTCCACCAGATGTCGAATGTTGCGGTATTCACCACCACAATACATGGGTATTAATGCAGTTGGGAGTAGCATTGTTACATGGGTGCTTCGCAGTAACCGTGTTTTCTGACGAATTTTACGCGATCCGCTACGTATAACGCCTTAGATTTTATGCAGGTTTTCATTGCACGTCGGGAGTTTGCAAGATATTGGATGGTTTGATTCTGCATGAAAATTTTGAATTCTGTTTTTATTAACAATTGTAGAGTTGTGAGATGGCGCTTTGGGAGTGAAACTCGAGTGAGGGGGTTTTGCATTCCCCGGCTTCGTATCATCTTGTAAGAAATTTGTTCATATCTGCCCACGGATATAGTTCTTTCCGTGAGCTAAGTGATTGTTCCCCGAGAGAGAGGGATTCACTGGGGAGTTTCGATGAACAGAGATACACAAGCTTGGGGTCCCAATCGCTGGTTGGGATTCCTTATGTAGAGAGCGTCGATAAGCAGGTATTGATTGTGGATTGTAGTTTTTGTATTTTTTCACCATTTTCCGATGGGGGGGGGGGGGGGGGGGGAGATTCAATAAACTTTTCAGCTGAGTATATACTAACATTTTGCACTTTTCATACCGAGAATTGCTTGACGATTTGTCCCGCCTGGCTCGACTAGCCCACTAGATTCGACGAATTCCGCACAGTTCTGTATGCGGATACTAAAGAGTCCCATAATTTATCCAGTTGCTGTATATTTACGTTGAGCAAATTTGGGGTTAGATAATTTATAGGTGTTGACGACCATTTGGAGTTGATTTATTTTTTCGGAATATTTTTTTTTGTGGGGTGTCTAATGTATAGATATATGTACATATTAAGCTGGGTCGATTTATTAACCTATATCGTGCCATCGCTTTTTCGATAGGTTTTGGGCTCAGGAAAAAAAGTTCTGCTAAGCATACCCAAAAAAGTAATTTTCGAGCCTGCAAAATTTGAGTTTTTTGACTTTTTTTTTTCTTTGATTTTTAAGGTTTTTTTCATGACCTACTTAAAAAATTTTCATTTGATTTTAAAATTTTCATGTATACCCTGTCCGACTCAAAATTGTCCGCTAAAAACTTTGGCGATAACAGTTTTTTGAAAAAAAAAAAAAATATATATTTTTGGAGTTTTGAGGAGTGTTTTGGTGAAAAAATTTATTTTTTCGCCATTTTTTTTTAAGGGTTTCTTCAGAAACGTTCAAAAGTGTTGCCGATGAAAACGAATTTAAAATTATGCGATAAATAAGTTGGCATTAACAGTTTTAAAAAAAAAATTTTTTTTTTGGCTTTTGGGACTTGTTTTGGTTTGATGATTTTTTTCAGACAACAATCTATAATACGTAAGCTTGTGGTAAAATTTGATGTTGCTAGCTGTTAAAATGAGGCAGAAATGGGGCAGAAATGGCGAAACCCCTCTTATTGAACAATCGATTGTATGGGAGGTATATGCTATAGTGGTCCGATCCGGTCGATTCCGACAAATGTCAAATCCACCATCAGCCTGCTTACTAAATTTCATCAAGAATTGAGGACTAGTTTGCGTTCAAACAAAAGAACAGACGGACAGACGGACGGACGGACAGACGGACATGGCTAAATCAACTTAGCTCGTCCCCTGATCATTTAGGTATACATATTGGTGGGTCTAACGGAAGTATATACATAACTAATGATTTGGAGCCTTGAAAATTAAAAAATTCGACTTCGACCAAAACAAGTCCCAAAAACCAAAAAAAAAAATTTTTTTAAACTGTTAATGCCAACGTTTTTATCGCATAATTTTAAGTGGGATAGGAACTATGAGACAAATTCGTTTTCATCGGCAACACTTTTGCACGTCTCTGAAGAAACCCTAAAAAAAAATAGCGAAAAAATAAATTTTTTCACCAAAACACTCAACCCCAAAAAATATTTTTTTTTTTTTCAAAAACTGTTATCGCCAAAGTTTTTAGCGGACAATTTTGAGTCGGATAGAATCAAATGAAAATTTTTTAAAAAGGGCATGAAAAAAAATTTAAAAATCAAAGAAAAAAAAGTCAAAAAAACACAAATTTTGCAGGCTCGAAAATTATTTTTTTGGGTATGCTTAGTGGAACTTTTTTTCCTGAGCCCAAAACCTATCAAAAAATCGATGGCGCGATATGGGTTAACTTTCGTAACTTCGTAGTAAGCCTTACCAAATCAAGGTTGGAGATAAAGTGGTGGGTTATTGTGTATGTTTGTATTTAATGAGCTGCAAACTGTACATCCACCTTTAACCAGGAATAAGAAGTGAACGAGAACAATTGATTGCAGCAAATTCAATCTGAGTAGGGAATCTTTACTTGTATGTATATATGTACGTTTGTATGTTTCTTAAAAGCCGGCAGTGGCATTACTTTAATAAAGTGGATGGGCGGAACAACGACTGTTTAAAACAAGTAAGGAAGTCTTAGTTCGGGAGAAACCGAACATTATATACCCAGCTGTCCACTTGAATATTGTTGTTTGTTTTGTATGCTTAATAGTGTTACAAGGCTGCGCAATAATACATATACATATGGTTCAATTCTGAACTAATTTTTCTTAGAGTTATGGCTCCCGAAACATAGAAAATTGTTAAGTCAAAAAAGGGACGGTGCCACGCCCATTTTTTTAAAGTTGAAGCCTTCCTATTTATTGTTATAAACCCACTTGGGAAATGAGATACCATTGATATAAAGCTCTTTTTTGCAAAGATGTAGCTTCTTTTATTCGTCCACGTCCCTTTTAAAAATCTTTTGTATAAAAGTGGGCGTGGTCCTTAGCCGATTTCGTCAATTTTTCTTCAAAGCATTCCTTATAGTAAAGACAACCACTCGATTTTTTTACGATAGGTTTAACGATTTTTGATTTATGATTAATAATATATGTAAAATTTTTTTCAAATTTTTATCAAGAGTTTAATATTAGTCCACACGTCAGATTTCAACATTCTAGGTGTATTATTTACTAAATAATCAGGTTTTTGTGTTTTGCAAAATGTTATATATATAAAAAATGGGCGTGGTTATCATCCGGTTTCGCTCATTGTCAATACCCATCTATTCTGGGGCCACATAAGCTCGTGTACCAAATTTGGTGAAGATATCTCAATATTTGTCAAGTCATCGTGTTAACGGACAGACGGACGGACGGACATGGCTCAATCAAATTTTTTTTTCCGATACTGATGATTTTGATATATATCTATCTCTATTCCTTTATACCTGTACAACCAACCGTTATCCAATCAAAGTTATAATACCCTGTGTACAAGTACAGCTGGGTATAATTATTGGGTTTTTTGGTTGAGTAGTTACTTTTATATATATTTCTTTATCTATATATATTTTTGGAATGCAATAAAATTCAACTTTTGAGGGGGAGGTTGTATTTATGGGGAAATTTAACGGCTAAAAATATGAAACTACTTATCAGTACGTGTACCGATAGATTTATGATATTCGCGTGTGGTATATTCACGAAATCGAATTGGGGTGTATTGAAATAATTATATACAAGTATAAGAAGAGGATAAAATGAGAGATGTATATATTTTTGTAGCGGTTTTTTGTTTTCAGAGATTTTCTTTTGTTCTATAACATACGTTCTGGTACCTAATTAGTCGTCAAAAAATTTTGGTTGAGGTCATTATTGATCGGCCAGCTCAACCTCAACTTCTCATATTTATTGACTATTTTAGATTTCTTCTTATGATTTGCGGATTAATATCTCTATGAAATTTAAGAAATGTTGTATCTGGCTTCGGCTGACTGACTAAAACTATTTATTTTTATCTATATCTAGATTATTCATAGAGATTTGGCAGCAAGGAATATTCTCATAATGGAAGATCACACTTGTAAGATAGCTGATTTTGGGTTTGCCCGTGATATAATTACGTCAAAAATATATGAACGCAAAAGTGAAGGCAAACTGCCCATAAGGTAAGATTAAGTATTGTTTAACCAATAAGACTAGCGCCAAGGTTTATGTGTAGCAGCCAAAATTTTTGAAAAAAGTTTTCTCAATTAAATAAAAAATTTTCTAAGAGGGGTCGCCCCTCGGCAATGTTTGGCAAGCACTCCGAGTGTATTTCTGCAATGAAAAGCTTCTCAATGAAAACTCATCTGCCTTGCAGATGCCGTTCGGAGTCGGCATTAAACAAGTAGGTTCCGTCCCGCCAATTCGTACGAAAAACAAAAAGGAGCACTACGCAAATTGGTTTAAGTGTAATGTAATTATGCTGGCTTGAGTTACGCTCATATAGGAAAAATAACAATAGTTATCCGAATAAGATAATTTTTAGTATATTAAATGGATGCTCATTTTTTTAATTTCATTTCATTTATTTGTTTATAATTCAGTACATAGATTTCATCTTATATAAAAGCACTGAATAGTATTATAGTCATATTAAAAATGATTATATCAAAAACTAAAACCAACATAAAAACTTAAATTAATATTAGTTTACAATATAAAATCACACAATATGGAATCAAAAGTTTAAGATTTTAGTAGTTAAAAATATAATAGTATTATTTAAAATACTCATATATTAACTTTTTAAATTGCGTTGCATTGCTGACCAATTGTAAATAGGGGGGTAATCGATTCCAAATTCGTATGGCGTTAATATAGAAATGTTGATCTGAAAAAGCAGTGTCATGTTCTATTTGAATAATACGGTTTCCTCTTTCTGACCTGAAGAAGTTTAGTTTTCGGTAAAGATAATCCGGTTGTCGTGTGTATATTATCCTATGAAGGTATATTAAAGTTTTGCAGTTTAAAAAGTTCTCGAAGGTAACTCCAAAACTGAGTTTGGAATAATGAGATATTCTTTCAAATCGTCGTATGCCAAATATATATCTTGCAACACTATTAAAAGCTACATTTAATTTACGCCTACTGGTTGCGTCATAACTTGAAAACAAATCACAACCATATAGTAATGGTAATTAAACGGTATTAAATATGATTTAGACAGAAGCATTCTGACTTCCGGTGGTATGAACCATTGGCTACACCACAAACTTCTTAAAATCCCGTATATTTTGCCGGATGTGATGATAATGTGATCATTCCAGTGAAGGTGTTTATTAAATGTAACACAAATTTTGTTTACTTTATCTACGTATTCAATTTTAGACTCACCCAGAACTAAATCGGGAAAAGATGTTAAAATTTGTGTTTTTTGGTGACCAATATATATTTGGATTTGCTTGGATTGAGACATAAACCGTTAATTGCAGCCCAGGTTCTTACACTGTCCAAGTCAACATTAATTTTGCGTACACAATCATCAATATATGATACTTTAAAGCTTATATAATAGAGTTGTACATCGTCAGCGTACGTTTGAACATTGCAGTGTTTTAACTGACCCGGAAGATCATTTGCATAAGCAGTATACAATAATGGACCTAAAATAGATCTTTGAGGTACACTTCTTGTTAAGTCTACACTACTAGACATTTTATCACCGTGGAAAACCGATTTTGATCTGCCTCTTAAATAAGACGTCATCAGTTTCGCAGCTGTAGGCGAAAAATTAAGTAATTTGACTAATTTTAATATCAGATTTTCATAATTAACGGTATCAAAAGCCTTTGATTGGTCCAAGAGAATAAGAAAAGCTATTTTATCATTATCAAATTGTGATCTTAAATATTCCGTAACATCAATCAAAGCAGTTACACAACTATGATGTTGTCGAAACCCAGATTGTCTGGGAGTAAGTAATTTGTTATCCTGAACAGATTTATTGATTTGGTTATGCATTAAGCCAGGCATGCTTACCGAACGAAACGATATCATTTCGTTACGATAATCAACGTTAATAAACGAAACGAACTCACTTCGTTATGATATCGTTCGAAATGATATCGTTTCGTTCGTTAAGCATGCCTGCATTAAGCGTTCAAGTATCTTAGACAGAAAGGGAAGTATAGCAATAGGCCGTAACTCATTTTCTGTTTTGGGTATAGGTACGATTTTAGCATGCTTCCATTGATTTTGTTATTATAGAATTAATCAGGTGGGTGATATATGGCAAAATAAATTTTTTGTAAATGTTGAATGGACTCCATCACAGCCAATAGCATCGGACTTGATGCTTAGAAAACTTTGAAATATTTCAGTTTCAGTGAAACATCTAAAATAAAAAGAATTTTGATCATTTGTACTGGCATGATTCTTGTAATAAGCAATATCAGCCGTAGACGTTGGTAAATTCGTAAATTTGCTGTTCAAATCATTAACATCTAAATCATCTGAACTATCTACTGCTTTTCCAATAATTCCAACATTACGTATTCCACTCCATCTCGCCATACTATCTAAGCAATTTTTAAATTTTGTTTTATAGTATTATGTTTTGGCAATTATAATGCTTGTATTGACTCTATTTCTTATTGTGCGGAAAGCAGAATGCAGTTCAGAGATTTTAAACCTCTTCCATCTTGCGTAAGCTATATTACGTTATTCAATTAAACTTTTAATTTCAGGTGTAAACCAAGGATTGTACTTTGGTGATTTCCTTTTCCTTTTCATGGGAACAAATTCTTCGAAGAGTTGTTCAATATTTTCTTGGACAAACTGAAGTTGATCATCTACAGACGGCATATAATATATGCAACCCCAATCGACCTGTGAAATTTTATCGTATAAGGCAGAAAGATCTATATTCTTCAAATCACGATAGCCATAGTCTTCATTAACCTTCTTTAATTTAAAATCGTAAGTGGTGCATAGGAGTTCATGTTTAGAGAACACAGGTGCAGATATTTGTTCAAACAACAGAATTTTTGACAATGAATTAGTAAAGAATATATCGAGAAGCGAATTTGAGTTAGAGGAGTAGTGTGTAGGTAAAATTTTGTTAACAATATCTAGGCCAATACATTTCATTTCATCTGAGAAAGAAGAATCTGCAAGAATGTTGCTATTAAAATCGCCTCATATTATAATATTACTATACCCCACTGTGATATTGGACAATTCCAAAAAAAATGCTTCTGAATTAATATTTTTGTTTGGCTTATATACATTTCCAAGCAGTATTTTTTCATTTCCGTTATATAATTCCAAGAAAATAAATTCAATTTAATCGCCATCTTTTGATTTAGCTTTAAGTTTGCATCTAACATTATTTTTAACATAGATGGCAACACCGCCGGCTTTTTTGTCCTTTTTACCATTTTTTTGCTTTCTATCAGCCCTGAAGAGCTTGTATCCTCTCAATTTTTAGCATTCGTCATTAACTTTTTCATTGAACCATGTTTCGGAGACACATACTATCTCCACATTGGAACACTCGAATATATAACGAAACTCATCTATTTTAATCTTTAAACTTTCAGCATTAATATGAACAACGCTTAAACCATTTTTAAGTTTAGTAAATACGCGAACCATGTTATATATATTGAATTTGGAATGTACCCTCGTATTATCTAAATTGTTCTAGTCGTGATACAGAAGGGATTGCAACGCAGGTAAATGTGTCTTTTACATTAAAATTGATTTTATGTATAGTATTATTGGTTTTATTACAAAGTAATTTAAATAGAACTATTAGATGTTACAACAGTAATTTTGACAATGATTTTAGACATGGTGGTTGAGTAGTTAAATACAAATATAAAGAAAATAATGAGAGAATTTTAGAACTATAAAATAAATGCAAATTAACATTCAGTATACATATTACCATTTTGCGGACGAAATAACTTATAAACATTACCGATGGTATTAAGACGATAAGGTTCAACAGACTGGTTCAATTTGGCAAACACAACACCACGTGTTGAGAAAACTGAGGCTAGCTTTCTTTCCTTCCAAAGTTTGACAGCTTCAATATATATACTAAAATTTCGAGGAGTTAAGTTCTCCTTTACATTAAAAGGAGTATCCGATGCAATACCGATGCCGTTCAAACCTAACGGACTTTTTGTTCGTGGTAGATTTGAAATTGATTTTAAGAGGGAGTTTCTTTCAAATGATGTTCCGAGTCTAACGATTATTGCAGGGTCTGTATTAATCATCCCAGATTTGGTTTTTTAAGACGGAATATTGACTTTACTGCTGGACAATTAATATTAATTGTGTCACATAGATTATTAAAAATTTGATATACATCATCATTTTCATGCATAGGTACACCATTTATGCGTATATCGCAGGCAACTGCAGCATTTTCTTGTTTATCAAATAGATTTTTTAAATCAATTATTTCTTTTTGTATACCTGAGACATTAGCTGCGGCTGTCTCTAATTCAAGTACTCTTTCTTTAACATCATTTAGCTCTTTCTTATAGCTTTCTAACTTCTGTTCAACCCCTTTGAGTGTTTGGCTTATTCTTTGTTCTATTTCATTTAATAGTCTATCTTCATGTTCGCGAAACATACGTTGTATGAGTGTTTGCAAATTTTCTGTTAGATCTACGCTTAACTTATCAAAACGGTTATCCATTGTTGTTATTATTTTTAAAGGAGATTCAACGTTAGTTAATCGAGGTGATTTTGCTACACTTTCATTTATAGAATTTTGCAAGACGTCTCTTAATCGTTTGTTTGTAGTATTATTTGCAGTATTATCATTATTTATTGTTGTTGTTGTTGTAGAAGTGTCATTATTTATTGTGTTATCGTCGTTTATTGTTGATGTAGCATTATCTATCGTTGAAACACTCACTTGCTGATTTTTTATTGTGGCTCTTTTATTTCTCATATTTGGGTATTTATCTATTGAGATTTAATGTTTTGATTACATTTAGGTATTTTGTAAAATGAGAGGTGGCAGCACGATATATTAAGTTTTCAGACAGATGTCGCCACTGTTAGGTGTCCGGGACACAAACCAAGATGAAATGGTTTCAAACAGACTGATGGAGCCGAACGCAAGACATCAGATGATGGATTCTCGTAGTTGTTGTTGCTATATCGAGACACCTGGTTTGCCAACACAAGAAAAATAAACAGGAGCACCTTTGAGAACTTGCTTGCTTTTACAGAATACGTCCGCCGGAACAAATTTTTGATGCTGAGGGTTATTTAATGCACTTTAATTTTGTGAAGTGAACTTTATTTTATTTAATTGTCTATTTAATTGGCCATTAAGTCTTTAACTTTGAAAAGTCGTATAAAGAGCATGTAACGACAGCCTGTCTCCATACTGGCTTGAATGAGTGGCAGCGTGTATATGTGACTATGTGTTTAGGTGTTTTGTGTCCAGGTCCGTGCCTTAGCCGCAATGTTGCCATCAACATCATATTAACATAATAACATTAACATTGACAACATTGTACTGATAGTGAACACAATGTTGCAGCGGAAATAATATGTTGCGCTTGGTGTCATGCTGTTATAACAAATAAAATGTCACCATACTGCTAACAACTTAGCAACATTGATGAATGCCATGCACCTATGTGTTTGTTTTGTTCTGTATTATGTATGTTGATGTGTATTGGTACAAGGCTATGAACGTGTGAATGCATCAGTGTGAGCGGTCAGGGCACGAACCAAATGTATCTGTGTGGGTGTTCGTTTTGTGGAGCGGTAAGCGTGTGAATGTATGAGTGCCTGATTGTATAGATGGAAAATACGGGAAAGCCGAAAAGAAAGTTTGGCATGTGATAGTAAAAATTTTCCGTTTCTGGATAACGTTCTTTGCCACGGCGGTGGCTATAAAAGGGCATCAAGCTAGGCAACGGGCAAACGTTTTCTTGTAACAGTGCTCAGTGCAAGTGAAGTGAAGAGTGAAAAGACAAAAAAAAAAAAAAAAACTAAAAAAGTGTGAAGTGCCAAGTCAGTAAGACCTTTTTAAAAGGTTTAAAAGTTTTAGTGCGCGTGATTTTAAAACGGTAAGAAATCTCCGCGAAAAGTTTCAGTGCTTCAAGGACTACTCGCGCCCTAACCCGGCAGTTTATTTGAATCCCGCCATCAAAATTTATGGTACCAGGTAAGTGTAACTTTTTGTGTTTCACCTCCCCCTCAAAATCTGGCATGCCCACTGGGAAGTTGGCTTCTATATAGCCAAGTTTCCAAGCAAGCCGAAAGTAAACTTGCATGCATAGCTCTACATCCCCATATATATGTACATAAGCATGTAGGTGAGGAAATAAGGCAGGCAAACAAGTAGGCGTACGTTGGTAGAAAGGCATAAGTTTCTTAAGTAATTTTTTTTTTCTATGTAAATAATAAGCTTTTTTCTCTTTTTTTGCAGATCGCTTCAAATTGGCGGAAATTGCGTACTGGGCACTAGCATCGAAGCAAAGGTGGCTAAAACTCGAATTTGTTGGCGCAAAAAGACCCAAATTGGTGGCGATCAACACAACAAACAACAACAGCCACAACAACATTTTTCACTTTATTCAGCGTACCACAGCAACAACCACGACAACACTTTGAATTGCCAGCGTACATCATTTTTATGCGGATGCAAACCGCCCCAACAACACTCCCTATTGCCAACAAAGTGGCCTCAACAACCACAACAATTACAACAAATTTTGGACACACGGCAACTGCACAGTATCTTCAGCAGCCACACATAGAACGAGATAAATGGTAAAATATTTTTGATTGGTAGCAACGCAACGTCATCAGACACGTGCACATATACAGCGGTTCAATCAAACGACAGCAGAAAACACAAAGATCTGTTAATATCAAGAATACAATTTTTCACCGGCGCATCGGACCGCAACAACAACAGCCGACGGCACACTGCATCCATAACAACTACACAAATTTGCGTCCTTAGATGGCTCACTGCATCTACAGCAACTATACACATTGATTTCTCGGACGGCACACAACACATTCAACAACTACACATAATTTTTTTTCACCGACGGCACACAAAGTCTAGCCCAACATCACATATTTGTTTTCATCGCCCGTGCAACACCAACAATAAGTACGAAACCTTTTTACTGCTGGCAATTACAATTACCACCTGTGACTCAGGCAGCAGCAACAATAACATTTTTACTGTATCGGCGATATATCACCACAACAACTACAACCACAACAACTCCATCTTCATCCCTGCTCAACATAATAAATTTGCATCAGCTCGGTCAGCCTCCAGAGGCCAACAACAACACCATTTCACAACAAAACACAACACAACGGCAGCAGCAGAAATAATCACCAACATTTAACTTCAAAATTTCTTTTCTGTCCTTGTAACAAGTGACGCGTTTGTATTTAACGCATACCTTTTTATATATGTATATTTCTATCCATATGTAGGTTCCTTTTGGGATATAGATTTTGGTGCGAAAAAAAAGGTGTGAAGAAAGCGAAAGGCTTCGAACTTTACTTTTGTTGGTTTCTAAATTGAAAATTTTTCGAAGTAATTTTTTTGTTAAGTAATTTAACTTCACTTTTTAAATTTTTGTTGAGTAATTTTTCACTCACACTTTTCCTTTTCTTCTGACATTTATTTAGATTCATTTATTTTTTTGATTCTTTACACTCCTTTTTTTTGGTTAATTACTATGTTCTGAGTACGCCGATCTTTATCGGTGTGCTCTGCCCATAGTTTCACTCCCGCACATGCTTTTCTTGGACTAAGTCAAAATTACGCAATTTTGAACTTACTTTATTAAATTGGTTTGCACCGATCGCACATACATACTTATTTGCCGGAACGCTTCCGGCAAACTTACCCCTGACTTCCGCACATTTAGCCCCAGGAGCTTGCTTTTAAACACCTGAAAAATTGTTGAATCTTTTTTATAATTTTTTCTTTCGAATTTTTTTTTCTTCCACTCACGTTTTTTTTATATTGTCAGCACGGCTATAACTTTATCACTATTAATACGCTCACATCCAAGACCGTATGCGATCGATCTTGATCAGTGGTTGGGCATGGTCATATGTACGTATGTATGTTTGAGTTTTTTTGTTTCAGCTACTCAACTGAAGCGGCGCCGTTGGATAAGGAGAGTAACTTGGTGAGTGTTTTGAGTGAAACATAAAAATTTATCAAAATACGCCTGTTTAGTCGTATGTACATGTGTTAGCACAGATTCCTGCTCTTGCAAAAATAGAACAGGAATTAGCAAAGCAGAAAAATAAAAACAGAGTGCAACGAACATATGTGCATGCATGGAAAACGTCACAAACGTACATTTGCACTTACATACATACCATTTGTTTTCATATACACATAAATTCTTTTCCTTGATGACCTACTTTTGAGGTGTACATAATTGATCTTATGTTTATTTGAGCGGTTGCGGTAGGTCAGGGATTAGTGTACTTGAATTTTTTTTTATTCGCCCTCGTATTTTATTTTATTTGAAGTTGTATCTTTAGAATTTAGAATTAGCTCCTATTAATAATATCGCATTAGGGTGGCCCTAAAAGTTTAAATTTTTTTATTTGAGGCCAGACACTTTGTCTATTAGTCGTAGGTATTTTTTTTATAGAATTGAATTTGGAATGTATCTACTTGTTCTTGCACTCTTATGAATTTTTAATGTTCGCCAGTAATAAAATTTAGCATTAAGTTTGAGCAATTTTTTATTGTTACTTTGAGTAAACTTTTGAAACCCTTGGAAAATTATTTTGTAGTAAACTTTGAGTTTAAAGATTTATTGAAATTATTGAACTGGTAGTAGGGTGTTAGTCGGTAATTAGTAAACCAAAAATTTTGTAAATAAATTATAAGAATTATGTTTGGATGAAATTTTAATACATTCATTATGCAGGGCTAAAGTTTTAAGTTGGTGTTGGTGCTGCGCTTGTGCGCGGAAAGGTTAGGTGAAGGTGAGTGTTTAGGGAAAATGACTGAGTGACAGGGGACAGACTCATGTCAGGTCTGGGGGCACTGTAAGGTAAACCGGAGTCAGCGCAGTGCCCACGGTGCAGTGCAATTTGCACTGCAGAGGGAGGGTAGACTCCACCTGACAGGACAGGCCTTCACCTTTTTCTGCCCCTCATGCTTTCCCCTCTATAACTTTGCCCCTCACATCTATTTATATCTTCTTCAGCTTTTCTTTCATTCTTTTTTTTCATCATGCAGGTATGAACCCCAATTTTGTTCATGTGGCTGCGGGTGAGGTCGGTGGTGTAATACCCCGCCCAAGACGACGAGCTAGCCTGGGCCCGCAAGCATACCTGCTTGCCGCCGCTCCTCACCACCCAAACAGTCAGCCACGTAACAAGCGCAAAAACTTTCATTTAGTCACTAGGGTTGCCAAATTCAATTTAATTTTATTTAAATTTAGTAGTCAACAGGATTAACAACTGCTTTTCCAGGAATTGAAAAACCACCTGCAAAAAGTTCGTATGAATAAGTCTGACATTTTTGAATACAAATTAAATGGAATTGAAATAAATTATTTAAATAAAAATTTTAACATCGTTATCTGTATTTAACTAGCAATGGTCACTTGGACATGTTTCGCTAATTAAATAGAGATAATAACGTTGATATAATAGTGAACAGTGGAAGCATCCATTATAAAGCTCTAGTAAAAATCCAATGTTACTAAGCTCTTTACAGCGCGCCTACAAACATTCCCCACAATTAGGATTAAAAATATATAAAACAAGTATGAACCTAAATGGTGTATATAGAAATAGCACCTTTTTTGGCCGTCAGTATAAACTGTTATTTTATATTTTTGAGCTCAAGGCCGGATTAAATAAAACACTTTAAATTTTTTAATTTGATTTGTTTTATTTTAATTATTTGTCAATGTTTCGCCTTGTTTATATTGTTTTTGCACTCAGTCCTGATGATAACTTCAGAGTGAAGTCGAAATATTGACAAATAATTAAAATAAAACATATCAAATTAAAAAATTAAAAGTGTTTTATTTAATCCGGCCTTGAGCTCAAAAATATAAAATAATAGAAATAGCACCAAAAAAGCAAAACTTAGACACCAATTTCGATTACAATACTCAGTTCCACAGAAGCTAGCTAATGAAAAAGTGAAATTCAGAAACATGTCTTAGTAAACATCGCCGTTTGTAAACTTTGTAATTTTTCTCTAATATCAATAACAAAACCAATTGTATAATGCAATATAAGCATGTCCCGCTAATTAAAAACAGATAATAATATTGGTATAATATTGAACAGCGGCAGCATTGCTTATAGAGCTCTGCCAAAAAACCAATGTTACTAGCTTTTGGGAGCGCGCCTTCAAGTATTCCACACAATTAGTGTTAAAAACATATAAAATAAGTATGTACCTACCTAATATTGTATAAAGGAATAGCAACAAAAAGGCAATACTAAGATACCTATTGCAAAGCGAGCAGCGGGCATTCATATGGCTGAGTGGATAAAGGCATCTGCCTTTACATTAGTATGAAGTATGAGTACGTTGCGGATTTCGAGTACGATACTCAGCTCCCGAGAAGCTAGCTGATGAAGCATACAATTTTAAAAACATGTCCTGGTAACCATCGCCGTTTGTAAACCTTGGCGTTTTTCTAAAATTTTCTACTTATTAAAAAAAAGGATAAACTCGGTAAGGTTTCTTGTAGGGGTTGAAATAAGACATGCCCCGCAGTACCCTTAATTGAATACAGAGGGCTTGCGCGATACTAGCCGTATAGTAACAAATATTACTTGTCTGACACTATTCGTAGGGATACAAAGATAACATGTCTGGTAGTGCCTGTTCAGGTGAATGGAGTCGATTTATTTTTGTAACCACTGTACTGAAGCTGGTAAGTTCAGGTTAACGGCAAAGGTCTAGTTATTCGAATAAACACAACGACAAAATAGCAATCGAAATATTTCCCCGAAATAATGCGCGAGCGCGTTAGACGACAATTTGAAACCCTACTGGACATGGGCCGAGTGAATAAAAAACAAGTAAGGAAGTGTAACTTCGGGCGAAACCAAAAGTTATGTACCCTGAGTGTTCACTCATCTGTTATATAAATGAGCAAGTTACAATTTTCGAGCCCCTGTTACGGCCTAACTATAATTCTAAGAATTTTTTTCCCCGAGGAGGAAGCATCGAAAGCCCGAAAGTAATTCTGGGACTTTAACCGCATTGTATTGTCGTGTAGTGTTTCGGAATAATTCAGAATCGATGCAGGGAAGGGGGCGGTTGAAGAGGACGTGTCTCCAATATGCACCTTCGATGCTCTCTGTGATAAGAAGTGGGGCTGTCAACTTGCTCTGGGATTAAGGATTTTTTCTTTTTTTTTGAATTTTTTTAAATATATTTTTTCTTATTTTTATTTATTGATCTTTTTAGTAGTTTCTTTTCATTCCCTCAATACTTTGCGAGCATGTAACCTCCCAGATGTCGCTGATTGCCGCGGTTGAAGAGGCCGTGTCTCCAGTCACTATATTTCTTCTGGCTTTTTCCGCGATTGCAGCGATTGCTTTCAATCCATCCGTCCCCTTTTACTACTTGATTTATTTTTTGCATATCCCGCGATTGTAAATGCCTTAATTCAGATCCGCACGTTTTATCTCTTGATATAACCGCTGCAGCGTTAGTTTTAAGCATAAGCCCCACAAAAGTCTCAGGACTTTAATCAACACCAAAAATGTGTCGCAGTTTCTATCTTTAGTTGTGGGACCTTGGACATTCGAAAAACACATGGTAAACATCTTCTGCTGTTTCACCTCCGCAATAGTCGCATATGTTATTCTCCTCGTGTTTGAAACTGTGATACTTCTTGAAGCATACATGCCCGGTTAGAAACTGGGTAAGGTAGAAATCAACTTTACTGCGCTTTCGTGACAGTCAGTGTTTCAAAGAAGTGTATGTACTTTTACGTCCAGCGACACTTTGTCGAGTTATCCCATTTACTTTCCCAGTTTTGCATATTAACTTCTCGTGCTTCGGAGCGTGTAGTTTCCTCTTTAGCAATCATCGCTGCTTATTTGCCAGTATGTCGATCGGATACGTACCCGCTTTTACTGGCGCTGCTTCATCAGATACCGTTTACACTCGGAGCGCGCAAAGATGGTACGCTGTCTTAGGGCCGCGGAAATATGTCTGATACTCTGTAGTCTGTTGCCAAACTCTAGCATCATAGAGTATTTGGCTTTTCACGACACATGCAAGCAATTGGCGCCGTCGTTGCTTCGGCCCTCTTGCATTTAATATTATCTTCGATAATGACGTTACGGTTTTTGATGCCTTTTCGTTACCATATTGTTATTGTTGTATTAATAGTGCTTCGCCCCATTCAATGGGAACGACCACTCAAAAATTTTCATCAAAGTCTTCTAACGGGAGTCCAAGGAAATTGGCTGTTTCAACAGGGGCGGACCATAGGGAGATAGGTGTTAGAGGCGTAGGTTCTACATTACAATTGAAAAGATGGTTGGTGTCATGTGGGGACACATCATATGCAGGACATACAATACGTATGTTGGGGTTGATTCTGGACAAGTAATAGTTTAACTTGTTACAGTATCCAGAACGAAGTTGGGCCAGGGTGACTCGTGCACTTGCACCCCCTGCTATGAAAGAAAATACAAGAAAATTATATTTTTTTATTTTTTTTTATTAAATTATTGTTTGAATAAAAACTGAAGACGTCGAGGTTGCTGTCCAAATGTATTTACCACTTTCTCAATAAATTCAGTGTCTTCTTCTACTCCTTTCCTGTGAACACTGAGCATGCACAAGATACTTAGCCTCGCGTCTCCCATCGTTGAGCGATTCTACGTCTTGACACGGCGTAACGTGCTAAATGTACGTTCAATGCTACATTTTGTTGATGGAATAGTTAAACCAATTTTGATTGCCTCACGTACTGCTGGGTAAAACGGAGTGGCTTGAGCAATTACATCTGCGTATTCAACAACAGATTCATTTAATCCCGCATCATTAACTTCATTTATCCTTATCATCTCGTAACATATGGTAGCTTCAGCAACAAAATTATGTAAAAACCCTCCATAAAAATTGTGAATATCTTCTACTATTGCTGAAAATTCTGATTTATTTAACTTTTTCATATTTCATAGCTTCACCCAGGCTACATAAGCGAAAATGATTGCTTGTGGGTTGAAGAAAATCGATCCTTTAGTGAAGAAATAATAGAATCTAAGTATGGGATGAATATAGATACTCTGAAAAATTCTTCCACATTTTCAGATGGTTGATTTGATCTTTAAGTTTGTTTTACCACTGATCGAGGACGCTCGAATTAAACATCCAATTTTTCACAAATCTTTTGAGCTCGGTCGAAAATGACCGCAAACTCTGTAGAGGCATTATCGCGGTGAGATTGAAGCACATCAATTAATTTATTTACGTGATCTTAAACTGCCTTTATATTCATATTTACTTCTTGTAATTGATTGCACAGGGGTTTAAGTTAGGCAGAATAGGCAGCAATTACAAAAAGTGTCATAATGTATGTTGGAGCAGTTGCAGTTGTGTAGAGCTGGTACGATTTGATTTTTGTCTTAGAGTTGGGTGCTTCCAGCGAAAGTTCTTTTAAGACTTACATATACAATAGTCAGAAAGTTTTCAGAAAATTTTCTGATACTTTTGTATTTTGCTGTCCAAAGCGTTTCACAAAATAGAGGTATATTTGGAATTTACCTTCGCCGCAACGTACTCTCTCTACAAAAATTTATAATGTCTTTTGTAGTCCCAGCAGTATTTCTCACTTCACTGACAGTATTCTGATCATTAATGACAAGATTTAGTACATGGCTTGCACAGTGGAAAAATAGAGCTGAAGGATATTTATCATTAATAATTTTCTGAACACCACCTATGTAAACTGCCATTGCAGCACACCCGTCGCACTATGGCGCCTCTGCCCGAAAAGCCTGGCAAAAATTAAAAATTTCATGACAGCGTTCGATAAACCTAATACATGTATTTAATAGAGAATTTTCCAGGGATTACGAATACATAATCCTTATATATATTTTAGGAGGCAGAGCAGCTCAAAGTTGATTAATTTTTAACACATAAAATATTTTGTGGTTTTTGTTCTTGTTTGTTGTATTAATAATTGTTTTGTCTCTAAATAAAATGGCCTGCTACTGCTTTCTTATTTTATAACGAAAGACTATTTAATTCTAGGTTGAAACGAAACATAAAATTTGTTTTTTTTTTTTTAATAAAAGTTGTCACATCTACCTGTTTTTCGAAAAGCCTATTTTTAGGACCTTTTTCGAACTTTGATGGAAAATAAAAAGAAGGACAAAAAAGTATCCTTGAAATTTACAGTAGGTATTTGCTAAATATTCAGTTACCTGAATTCATAAGGTCTACCTCCGTCCAGCTGCGATTTCACTTTGTACATCAAATAAAGTGAAGCAACCTTGGGTATACAATTGTGCCGGCCGATATTATTTAAATATGAGAAAGAGTCTTCGGAACTCATAAAACTTACAGTGAGTGATATAAAAAATCAAATCGCAAAATTAGAACAAACAATAATTGAAATCGAAGATGGGAATGTTATTACCATAAAGCATGATTTTCTTCTAACAATGGTCTATGGAAAAGTTTTAAAATTACTAACAAACACATCATCTACATTGAAATAGAAATACATTGAAATGGAAAAGATTTAATAGAATACCAGTGTTTACCATTAGAAATATTGTCTGAAGAAGCTCAAGAATCTAAAAACATTGACACCAAAAGATATAGAAGTATTAACGTTTGCAAAATCTCACGAGTTAGACAAAACGAGAACCTTTTCAACATGTTGGCCATCTCTTCTGATGCAGTCATATCATCCATGAGGCATGCAAGATCACAAAAGGATCTTACAGACCCCTATAGCTTAGAAATGGTTTCCTTGTTAGATATATTTTCCAGTGACGAAGACTACGTTTAGATTAAATAAATGACCCACCTTTTTCTATCACAACAAAAAAATGATTTAGTACTTAGTTTTTTTATTTCATTGAAAAAGAAAAGAAATCAATAAATACAAATTTATTATTTATAATAAATAATACAGTTATTTCATTTAGTAATTATAATCAAATAATTTTCGTTTTTACATCTTTTTAACATTTATCAAATTTTAAGATGAGTTTTGAAGCACCCTTTATGTATATTTATTTTAAAGCTTAGGCTTTCGCTATCAGAAGAGTAATACATTTTTACGGAAATCAATAAAATTGGTAAAGCGGTTATTAAGATAAAACTCTTTATCATAAGTGGGCAGTGCTCAAAAATTTATTAGTTGCTCATCTTTGGCTCAAATACAATAATATTGAACAACTTTTAATAATTTTTCTTAGTTAAGTATTAATAAAATATTTGGTTTTTGAATTTTTCAAAAATATATAAGTAAATTTATACAATGAATTTTCAAGCAATGTTTATATACTTATCCCCTAGCGTACACATTTCACTTTTATAAGAGTATAACATCTTAAAAGAAGTAATGCGTCCATCAAGTTTAGTGGAGATTGATAACCTTGCTACTAAGACAAAACTTTTAATCACAAGTGGGTAGAGCCACACTCCTTCATACAAATCATAAGTTTATCTGATTTCATGTTCAAATACATCCTCCTAAAAAAAATTTGAAAGTTTGTCCTTCAGTTTTTAATATTTTTTTTTTTTTTTTTGTATTTTTCTACAATTTTTCAACTTTGACGAATTATTGTGAAGCACCCTGTTACTCTGGTACTCTGTATTTTAAACTGTGCAAAGTCTAAATTAGCTTTCAGGTGCAGTATAAATCTTTAAAATATCTTCATTAGTTCAAAAGTTATGATTTTTGCAAAGAAAAAACTCAAAAGGCGACATAGTGCGTCGTATCCCTGGCCAACAAGTTTATTTAAATCAAGATTGCAATCTTGCGGAAAGTGAATAATAGTTTCCGAAATTGCCTTTGCAGTCAGTTCTTGTAGTGGTAAATATCCGAGAAATTCTTCACATATTATTGGTGTTTTATCATCTTTATCATAACGTAGATAACCAACACCAATAGATAATTGCTCGGTGCCACTAATATCAACAGTCTCATCAGCCAAAACCGAAAAAGCCGATTTTTAAAACGTCGAAACAAATTTCAATTAATTCATTTTGAATTTGATGCGATATGTATAAGGATTTTTTCGCTCCTGATTCTAAGTGATTCTTCAGAATCTCGTCTCCCGAGTCCACTCGAAAATGTAGCAGATCTGTAAAAACAGAACCCTTGTCAACTTTTCCACGAAGTGGAATGTCATGCTGCCCGCAAAATACAATTGTCGATACAATAGATCGAAGTTTTAAACGATTTGCTTCAATTTCATTGTGATATGTCGTATTTAAAGATTCATGAACGCTTAATTCTTTCCTATCCATAATTTTTTCAAATTTATTTGCTGATACCAGTGCATCACAATGCCATTTACTTGCCGCATGAGACTGTGCAGCTTCATGAAACTTTTGATATTTAAGACAAGGAGGAACTATAAACTGTCCTTGTAGACCACGCTGCACTGGAGGTCGAAATAATACAATTATTCTACACAGAGGCCCCTTTGCTATAGCCGAATAGGCTAACCACGGATATGTTATAAGCCATTCATGTCGAAAAGCTCGGTTAGCATCAAGTTTAACATCATTTTTAAAGTTGTAAGTTTTACTAGGATTCCAAGGATATCTTAGTAATTTCAAACGTAGATCTTCATTGAATTGATAACCAGAATCCAAACACAAGCCAATATCCACTGATGAATCACTTGTGCTTCTGCTAGAAATATTGAATGATGCATCTGCTTGTAAATCTGTATGCACAGAGCTAGTACCTTTAAGAAAAAATAAATATTTTGAATAAACTAAAGCAAATGCCTAACTGAACACTCAAGAAGTTTTCTTTTTACTTTTAATTATTATTAATGAACTAATAATTATAAAGCAAAAACAATTAAATTTTTTATTTTGTTAAAAAATATTTTTAGATTCTTTAAATGTACTATAGATTTTACTATAATTACTTAGTTGATTACCATTAAATTTTTTATAAAAGTTATAAAAGTTAAAAATGCGTAAATTACCAATAACTGAACAGCTGTCTCTGATTATTGAACATCAAAATCACCAATTGCTGTACTCTTACAATGAATATAATTATTTGGCGATTCTGCTGGCTCAAGGTCTCTTTAAATAAAACACATAGGTTTTTTTCTTTCCGATATATTTCGGTTACACTACGGTAACCGTCCTCAGGGAACTACAAACGTACAAAAAATTTTTTATTAATAAATAAAACCAAAAACTTTACAATAAAATTCATTAAAAATATCACATACATTATTTTACACGTCCTTCCGCCGTGACGTGGAGTTTGGTACTGGTCGTTTGTTTGTTAGTAAATATTTATAGTTGTGAGCGGAATGGTCAATGTCAGTTTTATAGTTCAGTCTAATGTGTTCTGGAGTGTTTACGATATGTAGCATTTCCAATGTAAATCGCTTATTGTAGTGTTGCTCTTGTTGTAGAATGCTCGCGCTCTCGAAGCTCGGTATATGGCCGCTAGCTGCACAGTGAGACATTAGTGCAGTTTTTTGATTATTAGACTGTTGGCAATATTTTAAATCTGATTTGTGTTGCGACAATCTGGTTTTTAATTTTGATTTTGTTGTTCCTGCGTAAACGCTGTTACATGGTTCGTTGTTTTTGCCGCCGCATGGGATTTTATATATGACATTACTTTTTTCGGTTTCGGGTATCTTTGCTTTTGTTTTGTTAAAGAAACACCTTAATGTGTTGTTAGGTTTATGTGCAATTTTAACTTTTTCTCCGTCATAGCAATCAGACTTTGCGAGTCGTTCTGATAACCGCGGTATATATGTTACGGATCTAAAAATGGTAGGTTTTTCTGACTTTTGTATTCCTTTGTTAGATTTTGCATTTTTAATTAATGTTTTAATAATGTTGTTCGGGAAATCATTGCTCTTCAATATATTTCCCGCTTCTCTTATTACCTCGTTGTGGTACGTGTCGTCCGATATACGCAGCATCCGTTGTATACAGCACATTGCTGTATTCATTATCATTGACTTCGGGTGTTTTGAGTGGAAGTTAATGATTCGTCCTGAAGATATTTGCTTCTTATACCACGATAACTTTAGCTGATTTCCTCTTTTTATCACAATGGAGTCTAGATACGGTAGTTTTCCATCTTCCTCTATTTCTAATGTAAATTTAATGTTTTTATGAAAAGTGTTGAGAGCGTTGAGTGTGTTATGTACTTCTTTTTCGGGGACAATCGCGAACAGATCATCAACGTACTTTGTTAGCAATCTCGGTGGCTGTGCTAGTTTTTTTAATGTGGTTGTTAAAAGTTCTTCCAATATTATGTCCGCAATCACTGGGGATAACGGGGATCCCATAGGCATTCCCTTTAGTTGTATGTATACCTGGTCGTTGAACTTGAAATAACGGCTCTCTTCAATACAGAATGTTACAATTTCCATAAATGTTTGTTTTGGTATCTTCGTGTAGTTTTTTATCAGCAGCCATTTACTTTGTATTATTTCGAGTGCTAACTGTGTTGGGATACTCGGAAACAGCGAGACCACATCGAAAGAAACCAACTGTAAAACGGTAATAAATAAATTCCAATCCATATCAAAAAAATTGGTTAAAATCAGGTCTAGTATAAAATTCTTGCTACAATGCAGGAAATCTAAGCTTATTCCTAATTTTATAAGAAACTCTACTCAGTGTAAAAAATTATTTGTATTTGACCGATACACACACTCCGACATAAACAGCATTTTAGACAAACATACACACAACTTCCATACAAAAATCTTAAATACACTTATCAAACACAAACACAACTTTTTGAAGATACAAAATCAGCGGTTAGAAAAAATAACAACAAAATTAAAAAAGCAACTCAGCCCAGATGACTTCAACACATTTATGGAAAGTGAGGAGAATGTTACAAAAAAAGTATCATCAACATTAAAAGGTAATCAAATATCAAAATATGAGAAACTTCGAAGTGAACGTAATAATATTCTTACCAACAACAACCACGAAGATTGGTTTGTTAACAAAACAAAAGTGGACTTCCCACAAAACATTAAAGCGCTGTTGACAAAGGGACCGAAGTATGGGATACCAGTGGAAAACAAACGTTTTCCTCTTTTTCAATACATCGCCGATGGAGAGCATCTAATACAGACTCTCAATGAGAAGGAGAAACAAGAGGAGGCGCGTACCAAGTTTGCGCTATTATTAAAAGAGCACACAAAAACAAACAACCAAAGTGCAGTAGATCGTGCAATAATAGACACAGTGGGGCAAACGCGGAAATTTTTAAATCAAAATAAAAACATTAAAATTTTAACTTCTGATAAAGGAAATAAAACTGTAGCAATGGAAAAAGATGACTATGAAAATAAAATGACCAATATATTAAGCGACCTGACGACCTACAGAGTTCAAAGACAAGATCCCACATCGAAATTTCAAAGCAAAAATAATAGTCTGGTGGAAAAACTCTTTAAAATGGGAATTATTTCAAAAAAAGAAAAATTTAAACTGTCCACAACTACTGCATTGCCTCCAATGATATATGGTCTCCCGAAAATACACAAAGAAGGAACCCCACTGAGACCAATATGCTCAGCCGTAGGATCACCTTCATATAGTTTATGCAAATTCATCACCAACATTTTAAGCAACATAACAGCGAACTCTGCATTTAATATCAAAAATACAATTGATTTTAAAGAGAGAATTAATAACACATTTATATGCGACGATGAAAAATTGGTTTCTTTCGATGTGGTCTCGCTGTTTCCGAGTATCCCAACACAGTTAGCACTCGAAATAATACAAAGTAAATGGCTGCTGATAAAAAACTACACGAAGATACCAAAACAAACATTTATGGAAATTGTAACATTCTGTATTGAAGAGAGCCGTTATTTCAAGTTCAACGACCAGGTATACATACAACTAAAGGGAATGCCTATGGGATCCCCGTTGTCCCCAGTGATTGCGGACATAATATTGGAAGAACTTTTAACAACCACATTAAAAAAACTAGCACAGCCACCGAGATTGCTAACAAAGTACGTTGATGATCTGTTCGCGATTGTCCCCGAAAAAGAAGTACATAACACACTCAACGCTCTCAACACTTTTCATAAAAACATTAAATTTACATTAGAAATAGAGGAAGATGGAAAACTACCGTATCTAGACTCCATTGTGATAAAAAGAGGAAATCAGCTAAAGTTATCGTGGTATAAGAAGCAAATATCTTCAGGACGAATCATTAACTTCCACTCAAAACACCCGAAGTCAATGATAATGAATACAGCAATGTGCTGTATACAACGGATGCTGCGTATATCGGACGACACGTACCACAACGAGGTAATAAGAGAAGCGGGAAATATATTGAAGAGCAATGATTTCCCGAACAACATTATTAAAACATTAATTAAAAATGCAAAATCTAACAAAGGAATACAAAAGTCAGAAAAACCTACCATTTTTAGATCCGTAACATATATACCGCGGTTATCAGAACGACTCGCAAAGTCTGATTGCTATGACGGAGAAAAAGTTAAAATTGCACATAAACCTAACAACACATTAAGGTGTTTCTTTAACAAAACAAAAGCAAAGATACCCGAAACCGAAAAAAGTAATGTCATATATAAAATCCCATGCGGCGGCAAAAACAACGAACCATGTAACAGCGTTTACGCAGGAACAACAAAATCAAAATTAAAAACCAGATTGTCGCAACACAAATCAGATTTAAAATATTGCCAACAGTCTAATAATCAAAAAACTGCACTAATGTCTCACTGTGCAGCTAGCGGCCATATACCGAGCTTCGAGAGCGCGAGCATTCTACAACAAGAGCAACACTACAATAAGCGATTTACATTGGAAATGCTACATATCGTAAACACTCCAGAACACATTAGACTGAACTATAAAACTGACATTGACCATTCCGCTCACAACTATAAATATTTACTAACAAACAAACGACCAGTACCAAACTCCACGTCACGGCGGAAGGACGTGTAAAATAATGTATGTGATATTTTTAATGAATTTTATTGTAAAGTTTTTGGTTTTATTTATTAATAAAAAATTTTTTGTACGTTTGTAGTTCCCTGAGGACGGTTACCGTAGTGTAACCGAAATATATCGGAAAGAAAAAAACCTATGTGTTTTATTTAAAGAGACCTTGAGCCAGCAGAATCGCCAAATATTTGCAAGAACACAGGTCGCAAAAAATCAAATAGTATTGAATATAATTATAATTAGTCAGTTATAGTTATCGTAGTTGTTAAAATAATAAAAAATATTTTTATATAGTGTTAAAACAATTATAGTGAGTGATATTAAAAAATTTTAAGCAATTATACAAAACAATATTAAAAAATATATAATAAACATATTTCTACTGAGTTGTACATCTATTCGTGCTTATGCAGTAATTGGTAACTTTGCCCTAATTTATTAACACATTCAGAAAAAAAATTTAAAAATATTTTATGAAGTAATTATAATGTATCTATACTTCAACCAATTTTTGTAGTAACGAATCAATTAAAATATAAAAATGATATTTTCTGTCAATAAAAAACAAATTTAATGAATGAAAGTAGTAAATATTTTCAACTTTTCAATAAGAAAAGAAGAAAATGCCCAATATTCGCCTTTTGATTTCTTTTAATTCTCATCCCCTCTCTCGACTGCATCGCATTCCATCAGGATGTGTTCTGCAGTCTCATCT
The DNA here is from genome assembly GCF_040869045.1 of Eurosta solidaginis. NCBI lineage: Eukaryota > Metazoa > Arthropoda > Insecta > Diptera > Tephritidae > Eurosta > Eurosta solidaginis. The sequence continues at coordinate 191,920,365 of NC_090319.1, read as the reverse complement.
TAGTGATATCAGAATCGACTGAGACTACTAGACGATAGATGTACCTAGTTTATCCATGTGGCTCTTTAGCATGCAGTGACCTGTGAGTATGGCTGTTAAAATTCTAAGGCTGCTTTTTGGGAGCTTAATCATGGCTTTATATCGCTTATCCTCCTATCCTGTACTTTCGCGCCAGTGTTGTTCTGTGAGGCACGCTTCTTTTTGCCTGAACTCTTCCCTTATTGTGTATGACACTATCGGTATGATGGGCTCGGGTCCCATTTTCCGCCGCCGCCAACCTGGCAAGCTCGTTACTAGCCACTATTCTGTGTCCAGTTACCCAGGCTATACGGATGGTGTTATTGGCCCCTAGACTGCTTAACCTCTCTACGCAAGTCAAGGACTGTTGATGATTTAATCTCAACTGAAGATAGTGCCTTGCGCGCAACCTGACGGTCGCTGAGTATAGCGATTCCATCGTTTATATATCCCCGCTGTAAATTTATCTCTGCACACCGGCTCTTGGCGAAAGCTTCAACTTGGAAGATGCTCGGACATTTTCCGATTGGTAGGGAAATTTTGGTGCGGGGGCCGAAGATCTCCGCTCCTATGCCCACCGGTGTCTTCAAGACATCGATATACCCTATTATAGTGTGCTCCTGGTGAAGCGCTTCAATTCTGGAAGTGTACTATGTCCATTTTAAGCGCTTCTAAAACTTAATTAGCTTCCTCGTCTCATCACTGGGAAGATGGATGAGTGGAATCTGCTCCTTCAGCTTTTCCATGTTCCGTGACTGTATCACTTTGCCTCTTCCGCATCCCTCTTTAGCTATGTTTACTAAAGTACTCCTGGTTGACCGCTAAATTATTATGTGTAGAGGTGTTACCTTAAGCAGAACCTCTATTGCCGCCGTCGGCCATGTTCGCATAGCTCCCATCCATGGATGAGTCCTCTTCCCCTTTCCTCTCCCGGGGAATGACTGGGGTGAAGGTTACACAGGAAACAGTTATCGGCATAAAATAGTCCGTCCTGTCAGTGATAAAGGCGAAGGCTAGAGTGTCCAAAGTCAGAAAGCCCATAGCCTATGTCAGTGGATCCCCTAGTAAATAATAAACAACTTTTTAAAGAATTTTGGCAATTAGTGCGTCTAATTTATTATTTGTTTCTTTTTGGGCATTTAGCCTCTCTTTAGCCTCATTCTTATGGCTCTTCCTCTTCTCCATCATTTTATATCCCTCCCTCTCTTTCTCCTTACCCTCGATCTCCCCCTCTCCCTCCGCCTTTCCTATCCTCTCCCTTTCTTTTCCATATTCCTTCCCCTTTTCCTTTTCCGTTCCGTTTTTCTTCTCCTTTTCTTCCCCATCTTTTCGTTTCCTTTTTCCTTCCCCTTTTCCTTCTCTCTTTCCATCCCCTTTTCCTTTTCGTTCTCCTTTCATTCTCCTTTTTCTTCCCCTTCTCCTTTTCCCTTTCTTCTCCTTTACATCTCCGCCCCCTCTCCTTCTCTTCCATGTTTTTATCCCTCTCCCTCTCAGTCTCTCTCGTTCGCCCTCCCGATTTCTTACTCTTCTCAATTTCCCTTTCCCTATAATTTTTAATTTTCGTTTCCGTTCACTTTTCCTTCTCCTATGCCTTCTTCCTCTCCCTATTCCTATGTTTTGTTTACCCTTATCTGTATTCTTGTATCTATTCTTATTCGTCGGATAGGGACCATTCCCAGGAAGTGGGTTTACCTCGAGTGGTATGCATCATATATGGACTATTCACGTTAACCTGCTTATCTAGTTATTTGTTTTAAAAAATTGTCTGTCTAATATATTTAATTTTTGTAATAGAGCAAAAAAATAACTAAATGAGCTTATAACGTGATAGGATCCCCAAATGATCGAAATTATTCAGAAAAACCACGAAATCACCCCGACGGTATCGCGGACGGATCACGAAAACCATCCAGAAATGTTCCCGGAAGGTTCTCCAAATGGTCCCAGAATAGTCCCATAAAAGTCCCGAAATGACAACGACGCAATTCTAGACTGATCCAGATAACCACACAGAAATGAACCCTGAAGGGGACACAAATGATCCCCAAATAGTCTCGAGAAAGTTCCGAAATGACCCTGACGGGCTCCCGGATGGATACCAAGTACCATCCGGAAAAGGTCCCTAGGTAGATAGGTTGAACTGGCCGATCCATGAGGACCTCACATAGATTGATTGAGTCCGTAGTGTTACCAGAAGTTTGTTTTAACGACCAAACTGAAAAACCCTATCAAAAACCAGGACCTATGTTATAAAATAACTCCGTCCTCTTGGCAAATACTAGAAGCTTCCTAGGACTTAAGCCACTTGCTGCTTCTAGATCTGACAGCTGTATCACTCCTAATAGATGGAGTGTTAGCCTTGCAAGTGCAGGGCACGAGCACAGAACGTGCTCGATCGTTTCCTCTTCCAACCCGCACTTCCTACATCTGCTATCACTGACCAAGCCTAATTTAAAGGCATGTGACGCCAGAAGGCAGTGTCCAGTCAGAATACCCGCCATGACTCTACAGTCCTCTCTTTTAAATGATAGAAGCAGCTGTGTTAGTCTAAGGTTGTAAGACCTACACATAATCTTCGACATCTTAACAGCCCCGCGCTTAAACCCACGCCTTTCTTGCTTGGTCGATCATGTGCACCTCACGCCTTCGCTTAATCTCACCCAATCTAATTGGGACGTCTACGGAGCAAGCTTCAAGGGATGCGTTCTTTTTAGCTAGTTCGTTCGCTTTTTCATTCCCATCTATTCCCATATGCCCTGGGACCCAATATAGATGTATGCTTCTCCCTGTCCCGATTCTCTCCAGAGACTGTTTACACTCTAATATGCATTTAAATGCTGTGCTATGCGAGATTATTGCCTTAATTGCTGCTTGACTGTCAATATAAAAGTTAACACGGTTGCAGCTTAAGCTATTCTCTTCCAGGGTTTCTACTGCTTTGGTTACGGCTAATATTCCGCTTGGAAAACGCTACAGTAATCCGGCAGCCTGTAGGATCGGCTTATTTCCGGATCAGCGCAGTATACCGCAGACCCTACTCCTTCCACTACTTTGGAACCATCGGTGTACACATGTATCGCCTCGTCCGCCATTTGCGCACCCTTGCGCCAACCGTCCAGCTCTATTGTGGCCTTAAGATCTCCCTCGAAGCGCATATAGGGAATCATGTAGTCTGTTCGTCTTGTGATTGATGACGCTATACTACTATGGCCATATGGTCGGCGCTCAAGCTGCCCCGAAGTACCGAGCCTGGTTGCGGTCGTTAACGCTTTGTTCTTTGCTACCAGGTCTACAGGTGGGATGTGCAGAATGGCATAAAGTGCAGCCGTCGGGGTTATTTTCAGGGCTCCCGTAATGCTAAGCATTGATAGTCTGCATACCCCCTCTAATTTTTTGAGGTATGTTGTTTTTTGTGTGGCTCTCCACCAAGCATAGCCGGCCGGCATGGCCGGGAATATACCATCTGGGCCGGCGATTTAAACTTAGAAAACGTCTTCACTGCCCACTCGATCTTGGTATCGGTCACCAAGCCCGGCACCACTAGCTCCGTGATCGTAGTGTGAGTGATGTCTGCTGGTTCTTCTAAACCGTCTCCCAATGTGAAATGTGTATCGAGAAGCACCTCAAGGGATTCCTCACTATCACGTGACCATTCCCCGTTCTCTTTCTTTATTAGTCCCTGGACTATGTTTCCCTTTGCTAGGACTTTTCTCAACCGTGCTGTTTCACTGGAGCACTCTATGTCCGTACAGAAACTTTTCCATGAGTTTCTCTTCGCCCTGGTAATTTCACGCTTGTAGATCCTCAGTAGATCCGTGTACTCGTCCCGACACGCTTCGCTTTCCGCGGTCTTTGCGAGTTTAAACATTTCGTTTACCTGTCTTCTTAGAAGACTCAGCTCATTACTCCACCATGGCGGCTTTGCTTTTCCTCTGAATCTTCTTAGAGGGCAAGCTTTGGAATTCATTCGACTCCTCCAACCTCTTTGGGTTGTCCCAGTTTTGTTTCTACATGTTTCTGGAATTTAGTCCAATTCGTTGCCCTAGGGTTTCTAAAGGTTCCTCCCTTCTCTACCCTCTTTAGTGGGATGCCGAAGCTTATATACGCATGGTCGGAGAAGGATGGTCTATCAAGAACCATCCAAAAATACCTTGATATATCACGCTCGGAGCTCAATGTAATATCCAGAACATTGCTGGATGTTGGACCAATGTATGTAGGAACATTTCCCTTGTTGGCTATCTGCAAATTGGTTTGCAGGATGTAACAAAATAGAGATTCGCCTCTCTCGTTCGTATCTGCTCCTCCCCACGCATTGTGGTGCGCATTTGCATCTGCGCCTATGACCAACCGCCCCACGCGCCCTTCCTCCTGTACTAGCCTTTTGCACTCCATCGGTGGAACCTCCGCAGCATGGGCCATGTAGCAGGACGCCAGGATAAATGCCTGCTTATTCTTTTGCTCAACGGCCACCGCTCAGTGGTGTAATTAGGCAGCATATATGAATGCAGCTGTTTCCTTACCATTCCTACAGCTCGCACCCGTCCTTCTGTTTGCGAGTAGTAAACGCCAAACCCGCGCGCGCTAAGTCCAGAAACTTTCCTCCCGATGAGAGCCACGGCTTCTGTATCAGCGCCACGTCAGACGAACCCTCCTCAAGGGTTAGGAGGAGTTCGTTCGACGCCACTTTACTGTGTTGGAGGTTTATCTGTAGGACTCGCAGCACCATTGGGCTGTTTGTCCCCCTCCAGCACCTTCGTCTTGATGTCGTCGTCCTCCCTTGCCCTTTTGGTTTAGAGTATTCGAGGCCCCCTTCAACCTCTCGTGACTGTTGTGCCGTGTGTTCTTCTGTGCGAGACACAGCACCATTTAGCGGTTGGTCCTCTTCTAGCACGTTCGTGGTGACGTCGGGGACCTCCACCTGTCTTTTTCCCCTTAGGCTTTTGAGGTCATTTTCGACTTCGCCCACCTCTAACGTGTTAGGGTTTTTATCCTCGGGACTTCTTTTCCTGAGTCGCATGTAAATTTCGCCAGTGCCAAAGGACATTTTGCCAAGCTGCGTGTACAAAATATCCTCCGCCTGCTTGTTTATTTGGAAGATGTAGAACTGACCATCCTCGGTAGCCCGAAATACAGTAAGTACCTTCCAATCCTGTGTCGGTATGTTCGGATTCTGATTCTGCATAAGTCGCAGTGTATCCTCCGACTTCATCACGCATGGTATCCATACCTTAAATTTTGATACCGTGGGGATTTGCGCTTTATCCACCACCTCAAACCGCGCGTTCGTGCCTTGCCTTTGGAGGTTTGGAACCACTTCCTCCAGCCACCGCAAGCTCGCGATGTTTTCGCACGCTATCATCTTCACACCATTATACCATCCCCCCGAATCAAAGGTTGGAAGGGGCTTACTTGGTTGTTCCCGCATCATCTTAAGCATTAAGCTAATAAGCTCCCTTACCACAGATCTCCACCTTTCAGTAGTAATTTGTCCGAGAGGACTGCTATGATCAACCAGCGCCACAATCAGTGACTGCTTTGCCACATCACTCATCTTCTCGGTAAAAGCAGGAGTCTTAGTGTTATATCCCTTTGGCACCTCCGAGAAAGCCGGAGTCCTAGCGTTAACTCTCTTTAGCGCCTCCGAGAAAGCCGAAGTCTTAGCGTTATCTCCCTTTGGCTTATCTCCTACTTCCGTAATTGGAACTTCCCTCTGACTCGCAGCTTTCGAGGTAGTTGCTACCTCGCTATTGGAGCCCATCTGTCTTACAGCTTTGGGCCTACTTGTCTTGTCTATGCGACTGCCCTGCCTCGCGGCTCTAGGACTGGGTCCTTTCTGCCTCTTGAAAGCAGGCTTGTCGCCTTCCGCCGAACGTTGCCTCTTCATTGTGCCATTCGATGCTTCTTCCTCTCGCAGCAAACCTTTTGAACTGCCTTCGACCTGCTTCTACCGCTTCATGGGCCCATTCCAAGCGCTCTATCTCCACTTCTGTTGGGTCGACCACTGCTCCCAAGCGTTGTACAATTCTTAGTGCTGCACGGTACTGCGAGAGAGCTCTTTTACTTCCTCTGCTCCGCACCCTTCTCCACTCTTCTACTCCGTTTTCATTTGTGTGCTTCTCCAACACGGAGTTCCTTGAATCAGCACTACTCTCGCTCCCCGAGTCCGACGCATCGCTTAACTCGTATTTGTCGTCCTTGGATTGCTACTGAGTCCTCCTCTTTACATCGTCCTTATTACAATCAGGTAATGAGTAGTTCATCTTGGTCGTACGACCACCTGCCCGACAAGGCGGGCTCAGCGGTCCAGTACGGGGAAAGAATCGTCCGCCACAGCAGCGCCCCTTACTGTGGTAATGCTATTAATACTTCCCGAAGTGGCCCGGTATCGGGAAGGCTCCGTTCGAATACAGCCGAATTTATCCCCTGGCTGCAAATCGTCCAATATTCACGGTCCGCATAACACCCTGGATTAGGGGGTTGGCAGTTCTTGGTCACCGACATCCCGCCGCCCTCCTATGAGGCGAAACGGCGTAGATGTCATTCCTAAACAGCTCCGCCTCATAGTCGGGCGCTATGGAGTTCGGCTGAGCCCTCACACCAACGACGGGGTGCCTACCCTAGTGAGGGAAAAAAAGGCCCCAAATTATCCCGAAATTTCCCCGACTTGATCCCGGACGGATCCCGAAAGCCACCCAGAAATGATCCCGGAAGGGTCCCAAAATTATCCCGAAATAACCCCGACGGGATCCCAAATGATTTCGAAATAGTCCTGAAAAAGTTCCGAAATTACCCCGACCGGATCCGGAAAATCATCAAAAAATTATGCCAGAAGAGTCCCAAAATGATCCCGAAATAGTCCCGAAATTACCCTGAACGGATCCCGAAAACCATCCAGAAATGATGCGAGAAGGTTCCCCAAATGACCCAGAATAGGACAAAAATATTCAGAAATTACCCTGAGGGGATCCCGGACGGGTCCTGAAAACTATCCAGAAATGATGCCCGAAGGATACCGAGAATGTCCCGAAATAACCCCGACGTGATCCCAGATGGATCCCGAAAACTATCCAGAAATGATGCCTCAAGGATACCGAGAATGTCACGAAATAACCCCGACCGAACCCTTTAAAAATGATCCCGGAAGAATCCCCAAATAACCCTGACATAGTCCTGAAAAAGTCTCAAATAACCCCGACGGGATCCCGGACGGATTCGGAAACCCATCCAGACGGGATAAAAAGTATCCTATGTCCGTCTCCTGGTTCTAAGCTACCTCTCGTACCAATTTTCAGCCAAACCGGTTCATCCGTTCTTGAGTTATAGTGTAACAGTTACACAATGAAAACATAATAAATGACTTTGCAGCTAAAAAGTCAAGACGTCTTAATTTCATTTTGGAATAAATTTATATAAATTTGTAATATGTATCGGGAGCTGGTAAGAGTTGAGCACAAGGAAGTTCCCTGGCAATAAACGTATCAAAATCTGCAAGTTCAAAACAATTACAAAATATTTTTCTTACTCAAGTTCCTTTGCCGTCTGCTAAAAAAAAAGTTTATGCATCTATTACTTTTGTTTTTGTTGTTTAAGTGAATTGTTATACTTCAATCATTTATTTTCTTTTAACAAAACGCGTTTTAATAAATTTAAAATTAAAAGAAATTCAATAGCGCCATCCGCGCGCTGCGTTCCACCAATATGTAAATGCATCTGATTATGTAGATAGCATCTTCATTACATTTTGACTTTTTAGTCGTTGACGCATCGCACGCCATTCTTATATCGATCAGTATTCGTGTGGCGATCTCGTTCACTTCCTATGTATTGCGTTGATGGTATCATAGCCTTGAACGCTTCAGGATCAAAGGTACTAACTTTTACCCCCAGAGTTTGGGAATTGTGCATCCCTTCCATGTTAAATTTGATGTCCACAATAATCGTTGAGTGATTGCTTTGGGTATAGCACTCGCTAATCTTCCATTCACACAATATGTAGAGATTGGCACTACGTGGTCGAATATAATATCGATTTCTGAAGGCATTTAGGAGAGTTTGTGCAATTGTTTTGCTGTATGACCTTCGATCTCGCATTTAAATCATGCACTTGAAGCAGGTTTTTGGCTGAATCCTTGCATGTATGCGGCATATGACGCAGACGATCCTGACCTTACCGCTAGGCAGAAGCCAATTCCGAAGGAATGGCGAGAGATGCCGTAACGGCAAAAACCTAATCGAGATAGATATAGACTTCTATATATCAAAATTATCTGGGCGAAAAAAGAAATTCATTCAGCCATGTCCGTTCGTCCGTCCGTCTCACCGTGAACACTATAACTTGAGTAAATTTTGAGGTATCTTAATGAAATTTGGATATAAGTTCCTGGGCACTCACCTCAGATCGCTATTTAAAATGAACGAAATCGGACTATAACCACACCCACTTTTTCGATATCCATAATTTGGAAAAACAGAAAAATTTACTCAAGTACTCAAGCTCGCGATGTTGTCGCACGCTATCATCTTCACACCATTATACCATCCCCCCGAATCAAAGGTTGGAAGGGCTTACTTGTTTGTTCCCGCATCATCTTAAACATTCAGCTAATAAGCTCGCTTTCTACAGATATGCACTTTTCAGTAGTATCTTCTCGGGAAAAGCCGGAGTCTTAGTGTTATCTCCCTTTGGCCCCTCCGAGAAAAACTGAGTCTTAGCGTCTGCACTTTTCAGTAGTATCTTCTTAGGGAAAAGCCGGAGTCTTAGTGTTATCTACCTTTAGCACCTCCGAGAAAGAGGGAGTTTTAGCGTTATCTCCCTTTTGGCTCCTGTTCCGTAGTTGGAACTTCCCTCTGACTCGCAGCTTTCGAGGTAGTTTCTACCTCGCTATTGAGGCCGATCTGTCTTACAGCTTTGGTCCTACTTGTCTTGTCTATGCAAATGCCCTGCCTCGCGGCTCTGGGACTGGGTCCTTTCTGCCTCTTGAAAGCAGGCTTGCCGTCTTCCCCCGCTTTCTGCCTCCTCATTCTGCCATTCGAAGTTTCTTCTTCCTCGCATCGGTGTCAGAACCGAGGGTTTCTCGCAGCAAACCTTTTTAGCTGCCTCCGACCTACGTCTACCGCCTCATGGGCCCATTCGAAGCGCTCGATCTCCACTTCTGTTGGGTCGACCACTGCTCCGAGGCGTTGGACAATTCTTAGCGCTGCACGGTACTGCGAGAGAGCTCCTTTACTTCCTCTGCTCCTTACTGTTCGCCACTCTTCTAATCCGTTTTCATTTGTATGCTTTTCCAACACAGAGTTAATTAAATCAGCACTACTCTCGCTCCCGAAGTCCGACGCATCGCTTAATGCGTATTTGTCGTGCTCCTCTTATCATCGTCCTTATTACAATTAGGTAATGAGTCGTTCATCTTTGCCGAACGACCACCCGTCCGGCAAGGCGGGCTCAGCGGTCCAGTATTTTATGCGGGGAAAGAACCGGCCGCCACAACAGCGCCCCTTACTCTGGTAAGGCCATCAATACTTCCCGCGGTGGACTGGAATCGGAAAGGCTCCGTTTGAATACAGCCGAATTTATTCCCTAGCTGCAAATCGTCTTATAGGCACGGTCCGCATAACACCCTGGATTAGGAGGTTGGAAGTTCTTGGTCACCGATATCCCCCCGCCCTCCCATGCACTGAAACGGCGTAGATGTCAGTCCTAAACAGCTTCGCCTCATAGTCGGGCACTATGGAGTTCGGCTAAGCCCTCACACCAACAACAAGGTGTCTACCCTAGTGAGGAAGTGCTCAGGAACTTAAATACCAAATTTCATTAAGATACCTTAAAATTTACTCAAGTTATCGTATTTACGGACAGACGGACGGACGGACGGACATGGCATAAAGAGTTTCTTTTTTCGCTCAGATCAATTTAATATATAGAAGCCTATATCTATCTCGATTAGTTTATGCCGTTACGGAGTACCGTTATGCGAACAAAATTAATATACTCCGTGAGGTCTGCTCAGCTGATTAAAAAAATCAAAATATAACTGGGAATATGTGAGGCTATGTGTATGCATAGATAAATAGCATTTCCTCATCGAGGGGTGAATGTTTTGCTTTTTTCCATACACAAAAACTCCACCTATGTATTGTGGCGAATGTTGACATCACTAGGCTATTAGTAGATAATCACGCAAGAACAAAAAAATGAAGCAGCCAATCTTATGAACATGTACACATTAAAGCTAGCAACACTTATGTACAAGGCAACGAAGATATATCTCACACACACAGAGATGCAGTCATCAACCGAAGTTCTAACTCCCACATACACACGCATATAACTAAATTACCAAGCAGGAGATACAACAGGTGAGATATAGAAGGTGAATTGTCTAGACCTTTGGAGAAATATGCGGACGAGGCAACAAAGAGTATAAAAGCAGCGCAAACTGAGTATTAACTAATTAGTTTGATTTAAACACGCTATTAGTTGCGAAGTGGAGTATAATTGTGAAGTATAATTGTACTACTCCCAAAGTAATCTAATAAAGACCATTTGGCAATACAGAATATTGGAATTATTTACTCGACAGTTCAGCGATTCGAACGTTAGCAGAAGGTTTCAAATAAGTGGAATTCCCCAAAATTCATTACAGTATGTATAAAATTAAAATGTCGAAGCACATGCATAAGCATGCTAAAATGAAATGAAATTAAATAAAGTATAATAAAATATAAAAAAATAAAATAAAGTAAAATAAATTGAAATAATTTATATATATTTTACGGGCTCGAGGTCAATTAAAATTAAAGAAAAACACAAGTTTTCTTTTCAGGGATATAAACTGCAAAATTTATATAAACAAATAACATGCTATAAACAAAAGAACTGTTTTTAACAATAATAATAAATGACATACATTAATTTACACGTCATCTTGCTTAGGCGTGGAGTTTGGTACTAATTTATTTATAATTAAATGTCTGTAAAGGTGCGAGACGTTGTCCGTCTCAGTCTTCCAGATTAGACGTATACATATTTGGCGGAATGTAAACCAGGCATCGGCAAATTGGAAGTGCAGATGTGCTAGTGAGAGCGCGATAATCGCGCACATCACTTGATGCATCGGTTTGCGTAGTTCAATCGCTTATTAGCAAGCAACAAGACAAGATCGTTTGTCATTATATTTTTAATGCGCACAATGGGAAGCAAAAGGTTTATACAATTAAAAAGATTGTATTTGGGCAAAAGGGTTGGTCAACATTAAATATTTTTCGATTGTGCGCATTGAAAAAATTAAGAAACGGTCTTCGCTTGTTGCTTGCTAACAACATCGCCAACATTGCCAGCGACGCACACAATCGACGTTTCTGCGCCAAATGCTCAGTGACCATAGATGAATAGATTTGCATCTCTTTGTTTCGAGAGAGCGCTGTCAAAATGCACATTTTTTCTAACATTTGTCAATGATGCCACTCCCAACAAAAATGAATAGATCTGAATATGGGGATTTTTGACATACATTTCGGCGATTACAGTTTCAATCATTTAATAAAATGATAGTCGTAAAATATTCATTTTTTTAAACTTATTTTACAATAATACGACTACTTTGAGTCAAATATAAACAAATATAAGTAAAATTTACATTTTGATTAAATTAATTAGTCAAATATTGTAACGCATTTAACTCACGGTGAAAACCATATATTCTTTTGAAATTTCAGTAAATCGGACCTATGATATAACAGTTAACATCATTTAATGGATAGAGCTTATCCTACATGTCTGTCGTTCCAGGTTCTGTGATCAAAATGGACTGGTTGCATCGGGACTTCTTATTTACAAAACCTGTTTTTAGTGATAACTTTTGAATGGGAAATAGTATTTACCCTCCGCCTTCGAACTAATAATATTTACACTAAAACAAGTATTTTTATCATGTTTCCCATAATTTTTGAACGCATTTCTAGAGTTGTAGGTCAAACTAAAGTTTACCGAATTTGTTGGCCCGTTTTTCATTTTAGCTGGCACATTTTTTGTTCTGGTAGCCGCTTCAGCTGGCGCGAGGGATTTATCTGTGATTGCTGCCAGCTCAAATTTGTGGTAAATCCCTCGTGAGAGCGCAAAAAATGAGAGAGTTGCGTATCAAGTCAACTTTGTCAGTGACTACTAAACTAAAGAGAATAAGAATACGTGTGAATTGAGTGTGCACAATTGTACCACTAAATGGCGATGTCTGGTGTAAACACATGTAGAATTTCCAGTGAGAAACGCTTGGAATAATTTGTTTCTTGCTGTAGGATGGATGCTTTAACGAAGTTGGGTGAGTGTCCGTTCGATGCACAGCGTGCCATAAGCGCAGTTTCATGCGTGAAAGAATTTTGGCATTGTTTAACGTCTGATATATGCTGTGCCAATCGCGTATTTATTTTGATTTCTTTGTACCAACGTATATCTTGTTGTACAGCTCTTTCTAGTTTCCATTACATGGGATTTTATAAATGCGATTGCTTTTCTCCATTTCCGGTATTTTTGATTCAGTTCTATTAAATTTATTTTTAAGGGTACTGGTAGGCTTGTGAGATATTTTTATTTTCTCTTTATCTGACATCATTAGACGCTCAGATAAATGCGTTACTGATTTGAAGACAATATTCTGCATCAAATTCAAGAAAACGAAAAACAAAATAAAATAAGGCTCATTCCATCTCAAGACACCCGGTCCGCCCAGGACATGATTTTTGATTTCGATGAAATTTTAATATTAATAATAATTATTATAATATTTTATTCACCTATTTTTTCAACTGTCAATAACTTGTCAAAAATTAACCGATTCTCATGATTTTTACTTTGAAATTTTCGTTATTATATTTACTTTTATATAACTTTATAAACAATAGCATATAGTAAAAAAAACTTGTTTAATATTTAGTAAAAATTTATGACTTTTTTCAAAAATTAATTTCTCAAAAAATGTTATTTTTTTTGTTTAAACTTTTTTATATTGAGTGAACAGTTCATATTTCAACTTGGCTAAATGCCTATTAGCCAAAACTTGTTGTTCTCGAGATATGAATTTTTTAATATTGTTACGAATATTAGCAACACTAAGTGGTACTGCCATCTCCAGGCCGATGCTAAGCAGTGACTTGAATTCACATCAATAATTCAATCATTATGTATCTACATAAACGAATCAATAATTGCGTCTACACATATGTACGTATACGAGCAGCGGAGAAGCAATGCACAAACACATTCATATATCTTATCTGAGTTGTCACAAGAGAGGGCAATAATTTGTGCAAGTATTACTCAAATGAGAAGTTATAAACGTAGTTGTGGCTGGCGATTTTGTAGCTGAAACTAACTAGTAAGTTCTTGAATAGAAAAGCCTGGAAGTATGCAATGAGAAATCAAAAAGTATAAAAGGCGCGACAGCAGAGGCGAAGAGTGACTTTCATTTGAGCTACCAATCAGTTTGGTTGTTAATCAAGCTAGTTGCAAAGTATAAGTGTTATTGTTAAGTAATTTAATAAAGGCCATTTTTCCATTATTCAATATTGGAGTTATTTACTCAACAGTTTAGTGATCGAACTTAGCAAAAGGGCAAATAAGAGGATTTGCAATTGGTTACAATTGGTGTCAGAAGAGGAATTGTTGAATAAATTCCAGACGACAGCAAGGACATGGCAAAGTTCAGTGATTTGAGCAACTGAAGAAGGAGTTGGAGAGCCGTGGATTGAATACAAGCGGCGTTAAACTCGAACTTCAGGCACGGCACTTCTCATAGAAATGGAAGCAGAAGGAATTGATGTCGTTTATCCTGATGGGGACGAGAAAACAATAAAAATTGAAGAGAAAAACGAAACATCGCAGACAGTTTCGAGCGCAGACTTGAACATGATTTTGGCTGCAATATCTGCACAAACATCGACAGTAAAAGAAATGTTGTCAGAAATAATATCGAAGATTGAAGCACAAGAAACGCGTATGTCAGAAATGTCGACACAGATAACATCCAAGATGGAAGCACAGGAGGCACATATTGCAGAAATGTCGTCAGATATAACATCGAAGATTGAAGCACAAGAAACGCGTATGTCAGAAATGTCGACAGAGATAACATCCAAGATGGAAGCACAGGAGGCACATATCGCAGAAATGTCGTCAGAAATAACATCGAAGATTGAAGTACAAGAAACGCGTATGTCAGAAATGCCGACACAGATTACATCCAATATGGCATACCAACTGGAATCGCAGGAGACACGCATAACATCCAAGATGGGAGAACAAGAGGAGCACTTATCATTGCAGGTGGCACACATTTCTTCACAGTTAGAAGCACAGGAAGCAAGGGTAACATCAAAGCTGGAAGCGCAGGATGCAAAAATCTCTCAATTTCAGGCAGAAGTCGATGATTTGAAGGGTCGTATGGAGCAGTTACAACTAAATCGGCCAGCAGTTTCAAGGAGTAATCCAAAGGTAAAAACACCATCCTTTGACGGTTCTGTTCCTTTCCAGGTCTTTAAGATACACTTTGAGAAGACCGCAACAGTGAACAACTGGTATGCTGAAGATAAAGTTGCTGCACTCTTCGTAGCATTGAAAGGACCAGCTGCCGAAATCTTACAGACTATTCCAGAGTACGAACGGAACAGCTATGAAGCATTGATGGCCGCTGTCGAGAGACGTTGTGGAAGCGAGCATAGAAAACAGATATTCCAAATTGAGTTGCAAAACCGCCACCAAAGAGCGAATGAGACTTTGCAGGAGTTTGCTTCGGATGTTGAAAGGTTGGCACATTTGGCAAATGCGGACGCACCCTCGGAGTACACCGAGAGGGTAAAAATCCACAGTTTTATAAATGGCATACGGGACGTAGAAACGAAGCGAGCGACATATGCAAACCCAAAAACATTTCGCAGAAACGGTATCCTATGCACTGACGCAAGAAACAGCGTCGCTTTTGAGAAAGCCCGCATACAAAGCTCATCGTGTGGAAATGGAAAGGCCAGACTGGGTAGAGACAATTTTGGAAGCATTGCAGGGTACGCAGCAGAAGAATATTGATGCAGTCAAATGCTTTAAGTATGGAAAGCCAGGGCACATTGCGCGTTATTGAAACAACAACCCTAACAGTTCCAACAATGTGGGTGGTCGTAAACGCAGATCTGAAGGAGATGAGCAGATCTACAAGACCAATCAATCGTTAAGCTAAAGCGAGTCAGCCGCAAGGGGCCACAGCTGGCTCCCTCAATTGAATGCCCCATAATATCTATCTCACAAATTGGAAGAAGGTCAAACAATCTTACTGTTGGAGGACATGTGGATGGAAAGGAACGTTTACTGACTGTAGATACGGGTGCATCCCATTCCATTATTCGAGCGGATTTAGTCAACACGAAAATAAGACCATTGCATGGAGCAAGATTGCGTACAGCCACTGGAGAAGACAGCACGGTTCTAGGAGAAGTATCATGTGAAGTCGCAATTGGGAACGTCACGGTAGTACACAATTTTATAGTGGCAGAGATTGTTGATGAAATCATAATTGCAGTCGACTTCTTAATCGACCAGGGCATCAAGATCGACATGCAAAGCAGGACGATGCAATATAAGAACATGGATGTACCACTTAATTTCGGCTACGAGAGAGGCTACAGCAGTAAACGAGTACTGGTGGAAGAGAGTCAGCAAATACCACCAAAATCCGAAGCAGTCATCTGGGCAAAGGTTGATGGAGATTGTGGGACAAACAAATTGTTGGTTGGCGAAGCAGCAAACAAATCAGCACCGAACATACTTGTAGGAAAACCCTGGCTATGACAAAACAAGATGGACGTATTCCGGTAAGAGTACTCAATGAGTTCAAGTCACCACTCAAACTGACCAAAGGAGCTATTTTGGGAATATGTCAAAAGGCTGAAGTAATTATTAACTGTGAACAGCTCCAGGAACACGTTTCATCTGGTAATACTGATCTCTCAAATGACATCACGGCATGGACGGAGGGGCTAGAGGAAGATTATCAAAGTAAGGCAAAGCAACTGCTCCTAAAGTACGCAAACATATTTGACCAGGATGGTTCCAAACCAGGCCGCACCAATGTTTTAAAACATCAAATTGACACTGGAGACACGAGGCCGATACGTCAAGCTCCACGTAGTGTACCACTGGCGAAGCGGGAAGTTGTGAGTCAAATTATACAAGAAATGAGCGACAGCGGCGTCATCGAACCATCAGCTAGTCCCTGGAGCTCACCGGTAGTACTTGTAAAGAAGAAGGATGGAGAAATGAGGTTTTGCGTGGACTACCGGAAGTTGAATGATTTTACGAAAAAGGATAGCTACCCATTGCCAAGAATTGACGGCACTCTGGAATCGCTATCTGGTACGAAATGGTTTTCCACACTGGACTTGAAAAGAGGCTACTGGCAAGTTGAGGTGAAGGAGGAAGGTAAAGAGAAAACAGCCTTCAGTGTCGGTGATGGTCTTTGGCAATTTACAGTGATGCCTTTTGGACTTTATAATGCACCAGCTACTTTTGAGAGGCTCATGGACCAGGTACTGAAAGGACTACATTGGAAAACATGCTTGGAGTACCTGAACAACATCGTCGTATTAGGCAAGAACTTTGATGAACATCTTAAGAACTTGGATGAAGTTTTCCAGAGAATAGCTGGCGCTGGTCTGAAGTTAAGTCCCAAAAATTGTGCGCTGTTTAAAAAGGAAGTAAATTATTTGGGTCACAAGGTAACGACAGAGAGCATCTGCACTGCAAGCGAAAAGATAGAGGCAGTAAAGGATTGGCCAAGACCACAGAACCTACATGAATTGAGAAGTTTCCTTGGGTTGTGCACATATTACCGCCGATTTGTACCAAATTTTTCTAGCGTAGCCCATATCTTACATGAGCATACAAGAGAAAATAAAGCTTTTGAATGGAAAAAGGAGCAAGAGGTGGCTTTCCAAACATTGAAGGAGCGTTTGTGCATTGCCCCAATGTTGGCATATCCGATTCCAGAAGCAACATTTATTCTAGATACATTTGCGAGTGGATATGCTATAGGAGGCGTTTTGTCACAACTGGTTGATGGACAGGAGAAGGTAGTTGCATACTACAGCCGTTCGATTGGAAAACGAGAGAGGAACTACTGCGTTACGCGGAGAGAGCTCTTGGCATTGGTAGAGTGCATTAAACATTTTCACAAATACCTCTACGGCCAGCGATTCCGTGTTAGGACAGATCACGCAGCGTTAAAATGGCTTCTGCAGTTCCGTAATCCGGAAGAACAATTGGCACGGTGGATCGAGCGACTACAAAGCTATGACTTTTCCATTGAGCATCGGAAAGGTAGAACCCATAGAAATGCCGATGCAATGTCACGAAGACCATGTAGTTTGGAATGCAAGCACTGTTCAAGGGCCGAGGCTAAAGAAGACATTATAGATGTCCGGCTAATAACTATAACGTGTACGGATGAATGGGACAAGGAACAACTAAGAAAGTGTCAGCTAGAAGATACAGATCTGTCACATGTTATGCAAGGGCTCGAACGAAACGAAAGACCAAACAGAGAAGAGATGTTAGCAGAGAGTCCCATTGCGAAGTCATATTGGGCAGAGTGGAACAGTTTAGAATTGATATCCGGTTGCCTTCATCGAGTATGGGAGAGTGAGGATGGTCAATGCAAGAAAAAACTGATAGTTGTTCCCAGAAAGAGGATTCCAGACGTGCTCAGCGAGCTGCATAATGGTCCAAGTGGAGGTCATCTTGGAATCACAAAGACGCTCGAGAAAATTAAGCAGATATTCTATTGGGTTGGTTGCCATCAGTCGGTCACCGAGTGGATTGCCAACTGCGAGGTGTGCAACAGAGCGAAAGGGCCCACAACACGAAGTCATGGCCAGATGAAGCAATATATTTCAGGTGCACCATTTGAAAGGATCGCCATGGATGTCGCAGGTTCATTTCCTAGTAGCAACCGCGGAAGCAAATATGTACTGGTAGTTTTGGATTATTCCAGCAAATGGCCAGAGCTATACCCAATCCCAAATCAAGAAGCAGAAGCAGTAGCAGAAGTGTTTATAAACAATTGGGTTGCAAGGTATGGTGTACCAGTGGAGTTACGTTCTGACCAAGGCAGGAATTTTGAATCAGCTGTGTTCCAAGAAATGTGCAAGAAATTGGGCATTCGGAAAACACGGGCAACTGCATTGCATCCTCAGTCCCATAGTGGTGGAACGTTTCAATAGAACGTTGGAGGAGCATTTAAGGAAAGTAGTAGACAAGTACCATAAGGAGTGGGATACACACTTATCATTATTCTTGATGGCCTACCGATCGGCATTACATGAGACAACGAGCCAAACTCCAGCAAAGGTAATTTTTGGCAATGACCTTCGACTGCCAGCTGATTTGAAGTATGGGATAGATGCCGACGCGGAGAGGAGAGTCAAGACATCCACTGGTGTCTTGGAAGAAGAGCTGAGAGAGATACACGATCTGGTAAGGCAACCAGCAAAGATTATGAGTGACAAGGTGAAAGCGATGTACAATAAAGCAATTAATTCGGAAGGGTTTTAGGAAGGAGATTTGGTGCTGCTATACAACCCACAACGGAAAAAGGTTTGTCCCCGAAATTACAGTGTAACTGGGAAGGCCTATACATAGTTGTAAAACGGATCAACGATGTAGTGTACCGCATACAAACCGTGGGCAAACCACGAACCAAAATGAAAGTGGTTCATTTGGAGAGGCTAGCAGCGTTGAGATCGAGAGATTTGTCTGATCGGGACGATCAGATTTAGGTGGATGGCAGTGTTACGAATATTAGCAACACTAAGGGGTACTGCCATCTCCAGGCCGATGCTAAGCAGTGACGTGAATTCACATCAATATTTCAATCATTATGTATCTACATAAACGAATCAATAATTGCGTCTAAACATATGTACGTATACGAGCAGCGGAGAAGCAATGGACACACACATGCATATATCTTATCTGAGTTGTCACAAGAGAGGGCAATAATTTGTGCAAATATTACTCAAATGAGAAGTTATAAACGTAGTTGTGGCTGGCGATTTTGTAGCTGAAACTAACCAGTAAGTTCTGGAATAGAAAAGCCTTGAAGTATGCAATGAGAAATCAAGAAGTATAAAAGGCGCGACAGTAGAGGCGAAGAGTGAGTTTTATTTGAGCTATCAATCAGTTTGGTTGTTAAGCAAGCTAGTTGCAAAGTATAAGTGTTATTGTGAAGTACTTTAATAAAGGTCATTTTTCCATTATTCAATATTGGAGTTATTTACTCAACAGTTTAGTAATCGAACTTAGCAAAAGGGCAAATAAGAGGATTTGCAAGTAAATTTTTTCCCCCATTTATTGTTGCAATGCATTACAGCATATAATAACTTTGTCAAAACTTAACCGATTCTCATGAGTTTTTCTTTGAAATGTTCGTTATTACTTTTAATTTTATATAAATTTATTAACAATTGCATATAGTTAAAAAAATCGTAGGAGTGCGGGTTCGACTCCCACTCCCGGGAGAAAAGGCTTTGAAGAGATTTAAAAGGTATAATCGAAACAGCTGTCGCCTTGTCCGTCCTGATGTCACGTTGTTTAAATTTTTCCCAAATTATTAAGTAAATTATAAAAATTAAAAAATTGCTTCAAATAAATGTTTTCATACATTTAATAACAAGCAACACGGGCAATCCCCGATCATTAAATCATACAAACAGACAAAATTGGTTAATTCGTTGTAGTTCTATAAATAGAACAAAAACAGCAACAAAACCAAAGTTTCTTTGAAAACCGCCGTACCAAGCATAGCTTTAACACATAATTGCATACGAAGTATGCAATGTGTAAAAGATTAAAATATGCAAAAAGAAGGCAATTGGGAAAAACTTTACAACAACTAAGGCATGACGTAGCTGAATGCGTTTATAACCATTTCAACTATCGTAGGAGTGCGGGTTCGACTCCCACTCCCGGGAGAAAAGGCTTTGAAGAGATTTACAAGGTATAATCGAAACAGCTGTCGCCTTGTCCGTCCTGATGTCACGTTGTTTAAATTTTTCCCAAATTATTAAATAAATTATAAAAATTAAAAAATTGCTTCAAATAAATGTTTTCATACATTTAATAACAAGCAATACGGGCAATCCCCGATTATCAAATCATACAAACAGACAAAATTGGTTAATTCGTTGTAGTTCTATAAATAGAACAAAAACAGCAACAAAACCAAAGTTTCTTTGAAAACCGCCGTACCAAGCATAGCTTTAACACATAATTGCATACGAAGTATGCAATGTGTAAAAGATTAAAATATGCAAAAAGAAGGCAATTGGGAAAAACAACTAAGGCATGACGTAGCTGAATGCGTTTATAACCATTTCAACTATCGTAGGAGTGCGGGTTCGACTCCCACTCCCGGGAGAAAAGGCTTTGAAGAGATTTACAAGGTATAATCGAAACAGCTTTTTTTTTTTTAATATATCATTCATCTGCGCCCATGCGCCGACAGAGGAGAAAGACGATGAGGTGAAAGACACTTTTTATGAACAATTAGAACGCACATACGAGCGCTGCCCCCGTCATGATATAAAAGTCGTGCTTGGCGACTTTAACGCCAGGGTGGGCAAAGAAGGTGTTTTTGGCCCTACAGTCGGAAAGTTCAGCCTACACAATGAAACTTCTCCTAACGGACTGAGGCTGATTGACTTTGCCGGTGCTCGAAACATGGTCATATCAAGCACGAGGTTCATGCATAAAAAGATACATCAAGCTACATGGCTGTCTCCTGATCGAAATACTCGCAATCAGATCGATCACGTTGTGATAGACGGACGGCATGCATCCAGTGTTTTAGATGTGCGAACGATCCGAGGACCTAACATCGATTCGGACCATTATCTCGTTGCAGCCAAAATACGCACCCGCCTCAACGCGGCTAAAAACAAGGAACAAAAAACACAAGGAAAGCTAGACGTCGAAAAGCTTCAATCACAACAGACTGCCAATGATTTCGCAACTCGACTCTCACACCTGCTCTCTGAGGGCACAGCTCATCCTGAAGGAATACAGGAGCAGTGGGAGCATATCTCCAAAGCACTTCCGCCGAGGAAAAAATTGGAAGATATGATGAAGAATGCCGCGTTGCAACCGAAAGAAAAGACGCTGCCTACAGGGCTACGTTAAAAGCGAGCGCGACAAGAGGAGTGTGTGAACGCTATCGAGAGTTGAAAAGGGAAGCGAGATGCCTTTTCAGGAAGAAAAAAAGCAGAAGCAGAAAGGCGTGAGTACGAGGAGCTTGAGCTGCTAGCCACCAGGAATAACGCCCGAAAATTCTACCAAAAAATACGGCGACAGACGGAAGGTTTTAAGACCGGGGCAAACTCCTGTAGGAATGAAAACGGCGACCTTGTAACTGATATCCAGAGAGTGCTTAGATTATGGAGGGAACACTTCTCTGTCCTCCTAAATGGAGGCAGCAATTCACCGCGCAGAGATGAAGAACCCGATCCCGCAATCGATGACGATGGAATATATGTCCCCCCGCCCGATTATGACGAAGTTAGAATAGCAATAACCAGATTGAAAAAGAACAAGGCCGTGGGCGCTGATGGATTGCCTGCGGAGCTATTCAAGTTCGGCGGCGAGGAGTTGGTAAGGCGCATGCAGCAGCTTCTTAGCAAAATATGGGCGGAAGAAAGCATGCCCGACGGTTGGAATCTAAGTGTTCTTTGCCCAGTCCACAAGAAGGGGGATACTGCAAAATGCACCAACTATCGTGGAATCAGCCTTCTTAATATCGCATATAAGGTCCTTTCAAGTGTATTGTGCGAAAGATTGAAGCCCACCGTGAACCGGCTGATTGGACCTTATCAGTGCGGCTTCAGACCTGGTAAATCTACCATCGACCAGATTTTCACAATGCGCCAAATCTTGGAAAAAACCCGTGAAAAGAGAATCGACACACATCACCTCTTCGTCGACTTTAAAGCCGCCTTCGACAGCACGAAAAGTAGCTGCCTATATGCCGCTATGTCTGAATTTGGTTTCCCCGCAAAACGTATACGGCTGTGCAAAATGACGTTGAGCAACACCATCAGCTCAGTCAGAATTGGGAAGGACCTCTCCGAGCCGTTCGAAACTAAACGAGGTTTCAGACAGGGTGACCCCCTATCGTGCGATTTCTTTAATTTGATGCTGGAGAAAATGATACTAGCTGCAGAACTTAACCGCACTGGAACAATATACTATAAAAGCGTGCAATTAC
The DNA here is from genome assembly GCF_040869045.1 of Eurosta solidaginis. Classification (NCBI taxonomy): domain Eukaryota; kingdom Metazoa; phylum Arthropoda; class Insecta; order Diptera; family Tephritidae; genus Eurosta; species Eurosta solidaginis. Next base: position 191,898,052 of record NC_090319.1, on the reverse strand, counting down.
TGGCATATGCTGATGACATTGATATCATCGGCCTAAACACCCGCGCTGTTAGTTCTGCTTACTCCAAGCTGGAAAAAGAAGCGGTAAAGATGGGTTTGATGGTGAATGAGGACAAAACGAAGTACCTGCTGTCATCGAGCAAAGAGTCAGCGCATATGCGCCTTGGCAACCACGCTACTGTTGGCAGCCATAATTTCGAAATAGTAAAAGACTTCGTTTATTTGGGAACCAGCATCAACACTAGCAACAACATCAGCACTGAAATCCAGCGAAGAATCAATCTTGCCAATAAATGCTACTTTGGACTAGGTAGGCAATTGAAAAGTAAAGTCCTCTCTCGGCGAACGAAAATCATACTCTACAAGTCACTTATCGTACCCGTCCTGCTATATGGGGCAGAAGCATGGACCATGACAACAGCAGATGAAGCGGCTTTGGGAGTGTTCGAGAGAAAAATTCTTCGAAAGATTTATGGACCTCTACGCGTTGGCGATGGCGAGTACCGAAGAAGATTTAATGATGAGCTGTACGAGCTATACGCAGACATCAACATAGTCCAGCGAATTAAAACGCAGCGGCTGCGCTGGCTAGGCCATGTTATGCGAATGAAAGATGATGCTCCGGCCAAGAAAGTGTTTCTATCGGAACCCGCCTATGGAAGCAGAGGTAGAGGGCGGCCCCCACTCCGTTGGAAGGACCAGGTGGAAAACGATTTAAACTCCCTTGGTGTAACCAATTGGCGCCGGTTGGCGGAGCGAAGGAGCGACTGGCGCGCCTTGTTGGACGGCCATAACCGTTTAGACGGTTAGGCGCCAATTAAGTAAGTAAGTAAGTAAGTAATCGAAACAGCTGTCGCCTTGTCCGTCCTGATGTCACATTGTTTAAATTTTTCCCAAATTATTAAATAAATTATAAAAAAATTATTTTTTTAGTATTTAGTAAAAGTTTATAACTTTTTTTTCAAAAATTAATATTTCAAAAAAAATCTCATTGTTTTTTTTTTTAACTTTTTCTATATCGTGTGAGCAATTTATATTTCAACTTGGGTAAATATCCATTAGCCAAAGCTCGTTGTTTTTGAAATATGAATTTTTGAATCAACTTTTTTTTCGCCATATATTGATGCAATACATATCAGCATACAAGGCGATCAATGTCAAATGCTTAGAATTAATTAAAATATCACATTTATTTTTGAAAACATTCATTTGTTATTATTTTTCAGAATTACAGTCATTTTGTAGCAGGACATGGCAAAGGCTCTTGTGACGGTATTGGAGGTTTAGCGAAATATTTTGCCATATTCTGAAAAATAACAACAAATTAACGTTTTCAATAATAAATGTGATATTTTAATTAATTTTAAGCATTTGGCATTGATCGCCCTTTATGCTGATATGTATTCAAAAAATCACATTTCGAAAACAACGAGTTTTGCCTAATAGATATTTACCCAAATTGAAATATAAACAGCTCAATATAGAAAAAGTTTAAACAAAAAGCAATAACCGTTTTTTTGAAATATTAATTTTTGAAAAAAAAGTCATAAATTTTTACTAAATACTCAAAAATATTTTTTTTATAATATTTATATAAAATTAAAAGTAATAACGAACATTTCAAAGAAAAAATCATGAGAATAGGTTAATTTTTGACAAAGTTATTGTACGATGTAATGCATTGCATCAATAAATGGGGGGAAAGATGTTTAATAATCAAAAATTCATATCTCGAAAACAACAAGTTTTGGCTAATAGGCATTTAGCCAAGTTGAAATATTAACTGTTCACTCAATAAAAAAAAGTTTAAACAAAAAAAAAATAACATTTTTTGAGAAATTAATTTTTGAAATAAGGCATAAATTTTTACTAAATACTAAACAAAATTTTTTTCAAACTATATGCTAATGTTTATAAAGTTATATAAAAGTAGAGCATTTCAAAGAAAAACCCATGGCAATCGGTTAATTTATGACAAAGTTATTGACAGGTGAAAAAATAGGTGAATAAAATACCGATTGCATTTTACGGAATTCAATTGTTGATAAAGCCGAAAAAAAAATTTTTTTGAGGCAAAAAAAACACGTTTTTCATTATTTTAACCAAAGAACAACATATTAGAATTTCATCGAAATCAAAAATCATGTCCTGCGCGGACAGGGTGTCTTGAAATGGAATGAGCCATAAAATAAAACAAAAGCAATAAAATAAAAGTATAAAATAAAATAACATTAAATAAAAAATAAAAATAAATTAATTTAATAATTTGGGAAAAATTTAAAAACGTGGGTTCGACTCGCACTCCCGGGAGAAAAGGCTTTGAAGAGATTTACAAGGTATAATAGAAACAGCTGTCGCCTTGTCCGTCCTGATGTCACGTTGTTTAAATTTTTCCCAAATTATTAAATAAATTAAAATATAAATTAAATTATAAACAAAATAAAACAAAATATAATAAAATCTAAGAAGAGCAGATGATCGGTTCACAATTTATTAAAGTACATATGTAATAATCCATATAGTTAGCAATACAATGAATCGTATGATCTGAGAATGAACATGGAAAGCAAATAACAATTAAAGAGAGTAGTGAACCAGGGTTGCATTATAGTGTATATAATTTAACAACATCCATTTAACTTACACGATTTTTTATAAATAAATTTATACAAAACATTATGTTCGACAAAAATTTAGTAAAGCCATCAGTTACATTATCTGTTGTGGAGACATATTCAATATTTATTTTATTTAAATAACATTTTTGTCTCTTATAAAGGATACTTGATATATTAATGTTTGCTCCTCTTCTTACTGTTATCATTTTTGGCCGCAAAAGCAGCCCCTTGCTTATCACAATAGATATTTGTTGGCGATTTAGTATATGATTTGAATCCAACTTCATTAAGCAAGTTTTTAAGAAATATTTCTTTCTTTGCTGCTTGAGACATGGAAATGTAATCAGCTTCGGTAGAGCTTAGAGCTAATACATTTTGTTTCTTGGACTCCCAATGTATTGGCCCATGACCAAACATAAGTACGAAACCAGTATACGACTTTCTATCAGACGCATCAGATGCCCAGTCTGAGTGTGTGTAGTATACAAATTCGTTGCCGTTAGAGTAAAGTAAAAATTCATCACTCATGCCTTTTAAGTATCGGAAAATGTGTTTGGCCATAACAAAGTGTTCTTGATGAGCGTGGCTGCAAAATTGCTAGAGCGTAGAAACAACAAATATGTCAGGCCTTGAAATCGTCGCTAAATATGTCTGTGCGCCCATTAGCGATTGAAACTTCTTCGTTGCTTCCCCCACACATTCGGGGCCGTGTAGCATTCATTCATTCAGTCATTCATTCATTTGTACAAACATATATTTTGACTCGTTTTGGTATGTCTTCAGATGCATTGATTCTTACATACATATTCATTTGAACAAATTATTTTAATGCAATTGTGTGCTTTATTTAGTCTAATTTAGAACTAGTTAATCTACCCTAACTTATTTCTACCCTGAGCTATAGTCATCACCGTCGCACTATCAAGGGCGTAGCCAGGATTTGATTTTGGAACAATCAGGGGGGTATCCAATTTAATGTGTTTTTTTTTTTTTTACGTGGGGGAAGCATCGAAAGCCTCAAAGTCGGTGTGCGACTTTAACCGCACTAAACCTCCTACTGTCTGAGTACCATATACCCCCGGTACCACCATCAAGTTTTCCGTCGGGAGGTAGGTTGAGCACTAAACTCTACGTCTGTCGGCGTCATGTTGCGCAATTCCATCCAATTTGAATTATACAAGTGCCAACCGGCGTGTATCGTGTGCAAATCGTTCTCAAACTCGGAGTACAATATCCTTTCTTTATCTTTGACCATTTTCCTATGTACACTCAGCATGCATAATCCTAAAAAAATTAATCATATTCATCATCACAATCCGAGAATAACTTTTGGATTTTCATTACATTTCTTACCATTCAAACGATTTTCGACCATCGTTGAGCGAAGCCAAGTCTTTACTCTTCTCAACGTGCTAAATGTCCGTTCTATGGAACTTGTCGTACAAGGAAATGCGATAGCAATATACAAAGCAAGCTTCGTCGTTGGATAAAACAATTCCGTTTCTTGAACGACATCACACAGGTCTAACTTATGAAGATCTTCAGATTTTAAGTTTTTCTCCTTCCAATAAAGTACCACAATTCGGCCTCCGCAGCAAAACTTGTAAGACCGTAAAACTGAATAAAATTTTCTGTTGCTTTCTTGAAGTCTGGGAAATTCATTTTCAACATGTTAGCTGAGTTCAAGTGAAACAATGTATACGCTGGCAAGTTCTGTTCAGGAAATCTTTGCTCCAGTGAAGCGACAAATGAATCTAAATACGGAATTTAAAGTGATCTCTTACAAAATTGATCATCATCAGAAGCAGGATGACTCGAGCGATGTTTTTAACGGTCGACTTTGAATATGTCAAAAGTTCATAAATTCCAGAATCCGCATTCATTCGATGATCTTTTGCTAATTGAATGATCCGTTGGATTTGTTTTCTGCACGAAAGAAGATCCAACTGCTTTTATTGTAAAATATTAACCACTGGCTCAAGATAAGACGAGTATTTGGAAATCAAGGAAAGACATATGATGAAAGCTGATTGAGTGACAGCTGAGTGCAGGTGAAACGCAGTTGTTTTTGTTGAGTTGTTTCCTTCGATGTACAGTTCTTTTTATCCATTAAGGATGCTGAAAAAGTGCTGTAGAAAGATCGAAATACTCCTGTATTTCTTTTACCATAATGTTTCGCAAAAAGCAGGAATATGTGGAACATATTTCCTTCTGGCAAGAAAACCACGATAAAAATTTATGACGTCCTTGATTGTTGCAATAGTGTTACGAATTTCGGGGACTTCATTTAAATCATTCACTACTAAATTCAATTTATGGCTTGCGCAATGAAAGTATAAAGCTTGAGGATATTTCTCCCTCAAAATAGCTTGCACACCATTTTCTTTTCCTGACATTGTTGAACAACCGTCATACCCTTGTCCTTTAAGTTTCATAGGTTCAAGTCCTGTTTCAGTGATAAAATTATCCATCGCGGTGGCAATTGTTTTGGCATCCATAGCGTCTAGTTCAACAAAACCTACAAATTCTTTTCGAATAACTTGCTTTTCTTCATCGTAGAATCTGATACCAATTGATAATTGTCCATTTCCTGCTATGTCACGGATTTCGTACCCCATAAGACTGAATGCTGTAGCTTTTTTGCTTCGTTTATAATGTCATATTGAATAACCTGACCCCAAAAAATTATGATTTCATTCTGGATTTGGGGCGAGGTGTATGTAGCGTTTTTTTTTTTCCTTCTTTAAAATTCTGCTTAAGATGCCAATCACCTGCTTTCGTTTGGAGGCCGATTAGGTCATAAAATACACCTTAAAGCATAAAATAGTTTTCGGAGTTTGCTCCAAATCATGAGATATGAGGATAGAAGTAAAAGTTTTGAAACGATAAGCAGAAACAAGGCAAATTAAACAAGGTAGAATTGACAACTGAAAAATTTTAGTTTTGCATGAATTGTTACTTCAAAAAATTGCAAACAAGCGCATTAACCCTTTGAGTCCTAAGCATATATTTTGGATCCTACACATGATCCAACTACTGCAGGTTTGCTCACTCGAAACACTCGAAATCAAAACGTTTTCGTCGGTCAGTACGGTTTGCTTTTACTTATCATGGAAAAGGGGGAGAAATTATATCTTTCTCAGCAGAAATTGTAATATAAAAGGACTTAAGGTAGTATGTAGTAGTAGTAGTAGTGCTAGCAAATTCGTAAATGCGAGTAGTTTTCAGAAAATTGTAAATTTCAAACTAAATATTTCGTCACTTTGGCAACCAGGTTTCGCAAAAAAATATAACCAGCTCGTTAGGAAATATGCGAAAACTTCCTTAATGTGAGCTCCTTGGAGTCGCTTTTCATCCGAACTAGATGCCTTAAAGAATTGAACAACTGATATTCTGAGTAACTCCGTAAACAGCACAACTTATGAATATCTTCCCACACTGATTTATTCCACTCACTCATATCACTTATTACGGATGCGTGTTGTTGTTTTTTTTTTTCAACAAAAGTATTCAAATTGAAAATTTTGTGTGTTTACAAAAAAAAAATTAATTTTTCGAAAGTCAACGGGTTAAATATTTTTTTCATTTGACGCAACAATTCATACAGAGAAGGGAGAACTGTCAAGCTCACTATTACTTTGTTTAATATATTTTGAGCAGTAATATTCAGATTCGTCTTATTTACAACACTTCTATTCTATCACAACTGAAAATGAAGTGATATTTAGCTGAAGTGATGAAGTTACACAATTCTATATAAATCTGTAATTTACGAAGCTTCACTGGATGAGTCTTGGTCTCCATAATACAAATGCATTGCAAAGTGCGAATTACTGAACAGGATAATCAAAATACGCTTAATTTGGAACAACCAAGTTTCAAATGATACTTGTATTTTTATTTGTTTGCGAGAAGCGTGCTTATGTATATTGCCACAATCAAAATTTTAGATATGATTTTAAAACTAGTGCTAGTTTAAAACTAAATACTTCTACCTCACACATAAAATTCAAAATGTGAAATATTACCTTGATCATTGTTCTTTCCTCTCAGTGGCAGATCATGGACGCCACAGAATATAACAATATCTATAATAGACGATATGAATTTTCTATTCTCCTCCACTATTTTTTCGTGCCCAATTTGTAATGACAGGTTGGTTGGTGTTATTTCCCAAAAGTTCTTTGCTTATCTGACTGCTCCCAGGTGCCATTGATTTGTAGAGTCCTTTTTGCAATATTCATGCATGTTTTTATAACGTTTGAAAGGTTTTTTATCAATGATCCTAGAACACCTTGAACATTTTTCGGCGGAAAAAGAACACAATATAAACACAAAGCTCCCTTCAGTTTTTTCGAATACTGAAGCCAAGGAGAATACATTTTGAGCCATTCAAATTTAAATTTTCGGCCTAAGTCTTCGACATCGTCATTAAAATTGTAACTTTCTGACGGTACCCAACATCTCTTTAGAAATGTTGTCAGTAGTTGCTATCTGTGATGATCGTCCAACACAAAAGCCTAAATCGTGTGAGTGATATTCATCCAAACTTGTTTTATTTAAACATGATGATATACTTGAAGTAAAGGCAGTACACCAGACCCACAATATAGACATACTTCTCATATCTGAGACCCACTTCACTGATAAAAGCTACTTTGAAGTCCGCTGATATAAGTTTTATCACACAAAACACCCAGATAACAAAGTACATGCTAATAAGGAGAAGTATTAAGCATTGTAATACAAACAATTGATAAAAATCTCACACCCACAGCTAATCATTGTAGCCTCTATAATCGGAAACTAATTGAGAGTACTTCCGATCTATGATCTCGTCTAATATTGACTTAAAACTATCGCTGAAATTCGACGAAGATATGGCTGAAGCAGTCGAACACTTTAACAGGTGTATCCAACAAGCTGCATGGAACTCAACTCCCGCCCTCAGCAGGCAAAAACCCAGGGGCGTTACCCACGAAGTAAAAGCCAAGCTTAAAGAAAAGCGCGTCGCACGGAAAAGGTGGCAGCAAACCCAGCATCCCGACGACAAGAAACGGTTGAATGCATTGACTAATGAACTTAAATCCATCCTTAATATGGAGCGCAACAAAAACAACAATACCTCAGTAATATTGATGCAACAACTGCAACTGATTACTCCCTTTGGAAAGCGACTAGCAAGCTTAAGAGGCCAATTATCTCAAATGCACCTATACGAATGGAGAATAACGAATGGGCAAAAAGTGATGTTGAAAAAGCAAATACTTTCGCACGCCACATAAAACTAGTATTCACCCCGCATGATATTGAACCCCCACTAAGATTAATTAAGGAAGTGGAAACTACCTAAGGTCATCCACATCAAATGCACCCTCCCATAAAAAAATTCTCAATATCGGAGGTAAAAACCGTAATTGCAAAACTCTAGCCAAAAAAAGCTCCGGGCTACGACCTTATCAATGGCACTATTCTAAAAATTTACCCCACGAAGGCATACAATTCTTGACACAATTGTTTAATGCAGTACTAAAAGTTCAATTCATACCCCCACAGTGGAAAGTATCGCAGATGAAAATGATTCTGAAACCCGTAAAGCCAGCTGATACGTTGCATCTTACAGACCTATTAGTCTGCTGCCTATCGTTTCAAAAGGCATTGAAGTTCTCTTCCTTAAAAGACTCTTGCCCATAATAGAAGACCGCAAAATCATACCCAATCACAAGTTTGGCTTCATAAGAGGGCACAGAACAATTGAGCAGGTCCACAGGCTCACCGAGCAAGTATACGACGCTTTTGAGAAGAAAAAATACTGCACAGCTGCTTTCTAGATATTTCAAAAGCTTTTGATCGCATATGGCATGACGGACTTCTCTATAAAGCAAATTACACCCTCCCTATAAACTACTTCTTATTTATACAATCATATCTAAAACATCGTTATTTCTTCGTTAAACAAAGTGTGGAGCAGACTGCCCTTTATGAGTGCTTAGCTGGCGTCCCGCAAAGCAGTGTAATGTGTCCAACACTTTATCTACTTTACACGTATGACCTCCCAATAACAGAAGGCGTCACTATAGGCACGTTTGCCGATGATACTGCGGTGCTGGCCGCTGATCCTAACCCTAGCGTGGCTTCACTCAAGCTCCAAGGAAGTTTAAATAAAATTAACCATTGGCTGAAAGAATGGAGGATCAAATCCAAAGAATCAAAATCCGTTCAAGTGACGTTTACTACCAGACGTAACACTTGCCCACCCGTTAAACTCAACGATATTAATATACCACAAAGCGACGAAACATAGTACCTTGGTATACACCTCGACAGAAAATTAACTTGGATGACCCACATATTGAACAAAATAAAATCCCTTGGTATCAAACTAAGAAATCTGTATTGGCTTATGAACCGAAATTCACAATTATCAGTTGATAACAAAGTCCTGCTTTACTCAGCCATCATAAAACCCATTTGAACATATAGAATACAACTGTGGGGAACTGCAGCAAATTTAAACATAGAAATTATCCAAAGATTCCAATCGAAAACCCTTAGAATGATTGCAAACGCACCCTACTATGTGACTAACAACCAGCTACTCCGGGATCTAAAGGTTCCAACAATAGCTGAAGAAATCAAAAAGTATGCTATTTCATACAACACGAGGCTTCTAACTCACCCAACCCATTCATTCTAGCCCTGTCAGCAAGACCAACTAATTTCGCGCGCCTGAAAAGAAAGTCAATCACAGATCTTCAACACTGATTAATTCACAAAAAAAATTGTTGCAGTACAAGAGCAATCCATCCCATGCCGACCAAGTTTATTAAGTGGTATTAATAATTCTTAAAAAATGGATGCACTACTGAGAGAAATTCATCCATGCTGAACAAACTGGCCTCTCTTCGCTACACTCTTCACTTGGTCTTTAATAAAAAGATGTTTAGTTTTCGCATTAAACGTTATAAATTCACTTTATTTCCAATTTATTAATGGTTGCTTAAATTCATACAAACTACGTATATAAAATATAAATAAAGGTAAACTCAAGTAGATAATTAAAATGAATGTACATATGCAAAAAAGTATCGCGTCCGCGGTTGCCGAGTGATAATGCTTGACTGCCGATTCGCACATTGGTTGATGGTGATGGCCCCTCGTCGGTGTTGGCGCCTTCCAGTTCGCCGCGTACGGCTGCGCGTGAGGGAGGCGCGTGCCGCCGTTTAATTTTGAAATGAAGGCGGCTTAAACATCCTGCCCGCCCTGCAGGGAGGTGCTAGTAAGCACCTTCTGCAGTTCCTACAGGGCGCGGATGGTCGTATCTAAGGCGCGAGTCGTATTGCGCCGTTGGCATTGCGCCATTTGCAGGCCTTGAGGGGTGCGCGCGATCGTGCGCTTGGCCGTCTTCGCACGTTTGGGGGTTGCCGCTGTTTTATTTGCGGGATGCGCCTTTTGGGCTCTACAGGCGCAGGTCGGCGTCCTCTCTTTTTCCTTCTTCGGCTCGGGTATCGGCTTGCGGGATGCTTGGGGGTTTTCCGTGGAGGGGCTTTGCGCTGCCAATGTCGACCTTTCGGTCCTTCGTGCAGGAGGGTGTGATGTGCCAGGCCGCAAATTTTGCACGACCCTTGGGAGTCGCATTCCCCCGTGGTGTGCGTGAGTGCCAGACAATTGAAACAGTAGCCCTGTGCCCTGGCAGTTTATTCCCTGGGGTGGCCGCATCGCCTTAAAGGCCGGGCAGGTCCGCAACGCGTGGTAGCGATGGCAGAGCCGACACTGGAGGCAGTTATCGGTCTCTGCCGTGGGAGTCAGTGGGCATTCTGGTTGAGATGCCATGATGGAGTTATCCTGAAAGTACAAGAGCAGCGTATATAAGTTATAACGCCGGGCGCGAAGAGTGCTCCATTGGAAGAAAGCACAGTTTTACTAAGGGGCGCATGACAAGCCCATTTTAGGTGCGAACCTCTACAAACCGAACAGGTTGTCAGGTTCGAGGCGAAGGTTCTCGATTCGTCCCAGACGCCACTCGGTGGGTGGGAGCGAATCTTCTTTAATTGCGACGAAGTCGCCTGGTTGAGGATTTCGCTGTGGTGTTTGCCATTTATAGCGCTCCTGGAGGTCCTTCAGATAATCCTCTTCCAGCGTCGACTGAATTGGTGATGAAGCGATTAAAGTTTTTCCCATCGATTTATCCAGGAGAGGTCTTCCGCGTTTGGCTCAGGAATGGCTAATAGCGATGCACCTCGAAGGAAGTGACCCGGAGTGAGCGCTGTGAAGTCAGCTGGGTCTTGGGATAGCGAGGTTAGAGGCCTCGAATTGAGAACTGCTTCAATACGCACCAATAATGTCGTGAATTCTTCGAATGTAAACTTGTGGGATGCAGCGGTATTTTTGAAGTGGGTTTTAAAACTTTTTACTGCGGATTCCCACAAGCCGCCCATATGAGGGGCACTGGGTGGAATATACTGCCAGTTTATTCCCTGGGGGGCATATTTCTGCACAATGTCCGCGGAGCATTCGTTAAGAAATTTAACGAAGTCACGTTTGAGTGCGCGCTGAGCGCCAATGAATGTTTTACCATTGTCGCTCATCATTTTTGAGGATAACCTCGTCTGCCAACGAATCGGGCGAATGCTGCTCGAAAGGCTTCAGTATTAAGGTCCGAGCATAGCTCGAGGTGTATTGTTGATTGTATTTTGCAATTTCTGAAGTTGCTCTCTGTTTTCGGATGGAATAGTGGCAAGAGTCAGTAAGGACTTTATCTGGTTGTCAACCAAGATACGCTTGTTTTCGTATCGTGACCGTAAAGCTTCCCAGGCAAGGTCAAAGTTATCATCGCTCAACGCATATTGTTTGACGATAGAGCCGGCTTTGCCTTGCGTTCTGTACCGGAGATGGTACAATTTCTGAGCACGGGAGAGCCTTGGATGGTTAATGTACACCGCTGTGAACATGTCACGAAAAGCGGGCCATTCTTCATAGCCACCATAAAAGGTATCCGTGTCGCATGCTGGGACTTTGAGGTAAATATTTGCCTCAGCCGGGGGTTGTTCCACGCGGGGTGGTGGATTCGGCGTTGCCATTATTTTGATCAACGAAAGTTGATCGGCAATCTTTGCTTTTGTCACTCCATACGTATCAAGGCAGGCGCATTGTTTGCTTTGTACTGAACTCCTAAAGTCATCAGGGAAACTTTCGTCTGGTTTTGAAAATACCAGATCGTAAACCGATTGAAGTCGTGCCCAATAATCATCTAGTGATTTGTCATTTATCATGAGATACGATTCAGTGTGATCCTGAATCGGTGCTTCGTTGAATTTTGCACAGTATCTCATCAGATTGTCACTTTCCGCGATGAACTTTTGCGCGGATGGGTCAATTGATTTGGATTTCCGGAGAGGGGATGTTGACCTTTCCTTGGCCGTTTCTTCCTTTGGGCCACCTTTTGGTTTTGTCCCGGTTTCGGTCGTTTTTGAGGGACTGAGAGGTATTTTATGCAAGCTTTTGGGTTTTCACCAAAAAAAACCGAATAAAATATTTGTCCGCTCAGCGAACGTTCGCAAAATTCGTAGATGGAAAACTCTTCGTGCCATAGAAATTTAGAAAAGGGAATTTAAATTGGTGGCGGTGTTTGTGTTTTTTTTTTTGAGAAAATAGAGTCAAGCACGGACAACGGGACGTTCCTTAAATGATTTAAATCCGCGAAATTCGGAATTTAATAGTATGTATAATGTTTTGTAAAAACAAAAAATATAAAATTAAAAAAAAAAAATCACAAACACTTTTCACTTATATATACGTCTAAATATACGTGTGGAAATAAACGTGTATTTGTAAATTACTGGTATATATAGGTACGAATATATTAGAAAATAATAATATGTACTTGAAGTTTGTATGGATATTTTTTTTGAAAGTTCCTATAAGGACGAAAATATCTCAAACTTAGTTTTGTACGCCAGAATAAGTACAAATGTACGTGCGCAATATACAAACGTATGTATGTATATATTTGTTTGTGCGAACGTATGCACGAGAGTCAGATGAGCTTCTCTTTTTATGTTTACAAACAAAAGAGTTTGTTTTGATTCGCTTCTTCGTCGCTTCAATGTCGCGTTTCTTTTGTGAAGCTGAGTGCGCTTGATTGCACTGTTGGGAGAGTGCAGCAAAGAAAGATGAAAAAATTGCAAATATGAGAGAGGTTGAGAAATTTGATCAGCAGTACACAATTCTCGTTGCTAATGTAGCTATATGTGCTGGGAGAATGTCGCCGGAAGAGCGACTTGAACGTGTGAGTAAACACGTATGATGTTCTCAGAGTGGAGAAATAGGAATGTTGGAAAAGCAACTTGAAATTATTTGTACATGTATGTAAGTATGTACATACGTATGAATATTATACTTTTCTACATACTGCGAAGCAGAAAAAATGATTTGAAAGTTGAACTGTATCGCCAAGTTCAACGCTCTGTGCGAACAACGGGGTAAACTCAGCTGTAGAAGAAATTTTTGCTGATGTTGTTCTTGCACAGTGGGTTTGAGTAGGCAAGTAAACTGCAATTTTTTGTTGGTTAAATACCACTAGAAATATGTATACATATATATATATATATATATATAATTGACGGATTTTGCCTATTGGTATAGCGGAATATTTTCTACCAATTTTTGGCTGCAAAACGTTTGCAGTAAAACCAACGGTAATTTTTTTTATTATTAGCTGGCTTTTGTTCCTGCTGCTTGGCTTCTTGTAAAGTTGATTTCTATAGTTTTTTGATTGTTTTTGAAAATTGAAATTTTTTCGCAATTTTTTTTTTTTTTTTTTGTAAATGTATAAGTGTATGTGTATATATATTTTTTATTTATTTGTTTTTTGTTCCAAAATTAATTTTTTTTTTTTTTTGTCAATATATATGTAGCTATGTATGTGTATATTTTGAACACACACTGTAACTTCTATTTTATATATTTCTTTTTTTTTCCCAACAAAGCACTTTGAAATTCCTTCACTCCTCAGATTTCATTTGTTGTATAGATATATTTTTATGGACACATTGTAGTTTTGTTTTGTGGCACTTGTGTGTTGTTCTTGTTTTATATTTTTATTTTTACTTTTTTGCACGAGAAAATTCGATTTTAATTAATTTTTTTAGGGGCGGGCCAAAGATGGCTGCGAAGGACCATGAACAAACTGGCCTCTCTTCGCTACACTCTTAGTTTTCGCATTAAACGTTATAAATTCACTTTATTTCCAATTTATTAATGGGTGCTTAAATTCATGCAAACTTCAACACAAATGTATTTAAATTTTGTCAAACCCTTAACTCTTGACTTCAATAAGCTACGTATATAAAATATATATAAAGGTAAACTCAAGTAGATAGTTAAAATGAAAGTACATATGAAAAAAAGGATCGCGTCTGCGGTGCCGAGTGATAATGCTTGACTGCCGATTCGCACATTGGTTGATGGTGATGGCCCCTCGTCGGTGTTGAGGCCTTCCAGTTGTGACGGACTTTTCCTTTGACTTTGCCGGGGTTAGCCTCAGTCCGTCCAATGTTCCTGAAAGTAGAAATTCCTACCGGTCCTTCTAAAAGAAAGCCCCTGTTTATTTCTTATAAAACGTTACAAGAGTATTTATTTAATAAAAATTCTATTTCTACTCCTAGCTGATTCCCTTGCTTTGTAAGAGGTGACTGAGGTAATAAAGCCCTCGGCCAACCTCTGCGGTCGAATGGAGTAATAAAGCCTCCAGACGAATATACTTTTAGTACAAATGAAGTCAAAAACCTTCAGGTGTACTCTTAGTCGGTAGTGATAAAACCTACCGACTCGTATGCCTGTCTCCTAATCTCTGAAATTTAATGCGAACTCGTCGCCCTTATATACTAATTTTTGCAAGCAGGCAAACGGTAATTTTATAATAACAACTTCTAACTAATAGTATTAACAATATAAAACAACTGTTATTCCGGTGAATATTTCCTTCCCATGAATTTCCATGCCCATAATGCTGCTTATTGAATACAATGCCTTTGTACTTGATCGTGCCGTGCTTTCCAGCCTTGGTATAACTATTGTGTGTTTGTATATTTGTTTGTGATCACCTGATTCTAATCTTGTGTTTTGCTTTGCCCAATGCTTCTGCCTTCTGTAGTATGGCGTGCGTTGGTGTGTTGTATGCTAGTGCGTAAATATGTATAGCGAAATCTCTATTAGTAGCGGCGCTTATTTTGACGACTTGCTGCTGATCTCCGTTCACTTTAGTTATTATGTATGTTGTATTTGTAGCTGGATGTATTGGATTTTGAGATTGCAAAGGGTTGGTTGACCGCTGCATTTTTATGTTTTGTGCGTATCTACCTTCCTTCCAAATATTCAATGAATGTTAGGGTGGTCCTATATTTAAAATTTATGTTTGCGAAAATGTTAATATTTTGCTTGCGTGCAAAAGTGCGCAAGTCAAATTTGTCCTTCAATTTAATAATTATCAATTCAATGTACAACAGAATATATGTATTTAGGGTATAATTCATAAAGGTATACGTATGTGTATTTCATATAAAATGTATAAGTGATAAATTCAAAAATAAATTCCAAGTTATTTCATAAAGTATGTTGTTTACAAAAATATATAGATATGTGTATGTTGTGAGGATACAAAGCCCTCAGCTTTGGGATCCTCACACAGTTCGCCGCGTACGGCTGCGCGTGAGGGTGGCGCGTGCCGCCGTTTAATTTTGAAATGAAGGCGGCTTAAACACATGCCCATCAAGTTTATTAAGTTTAATTAATTATGAATTACTTTTAAAAACCAAATGAAAAAAAATATGATGATGGTGAAGTGAAAGAATTTTTTTTAACACGATCGGAGGAATTTATAGGTTGAGGACTAGAGGTCGAAGTTTGGCCTTCATCACACTTCGAAGTGCTTCCTTTTGGATCGTTCGATGGAATATTTGTTTAATTTTCTACAAATACTTGCAATTATTTGTTATTGAGAAACTCACGATGAATTTTATCAGCATGAAGCTATAATTTTTACCAATCACAATATTCATTAGCATGTATACGCAGGTAATGTTCTAGGACAGTGGCCGAGTGCTAAAAAAATAGGTGCAAATCCGAAAGTGGTACCCAAAAATGAAAACTTCAAATTGGTGTTGCAAATATCGCGAGAATTATCAGAGATATCGGGTTTATGGTTTCGGATTCGAGATCCTGGGGCCAAAGCGCGCTTTTGGGTACCATTTTCTGATTTTTAGCTATTTTTTTTAGCACCCGGCCACTGTCCTAGAACATTACCTGCGTATAAATAAATAAAATGAAAGGCGCGGTAACATCCGAAGAGATTTAAGGCCGAGTTTCTCTTCCAATTTGCGTCGTGCTTATTTTAATTTTTCCTACAAACTGGTGGGACGGGACCTACTCGTTTTATGCCGACTCTGAATGGCATCTGCAAGGTAGATGCGTTTTCACTGAGAGCCTTTCATGGTAGAAATATACTCGGAGTGCTTGCCAAACACTGCCGAGGGGCGACCCCGCTTAGAAAAATTTTCTTCTAATTGAAAAAACTTGTTTAAAAAATTTTGATATTGCTTTGCCCTAGGCGAGAACCCAGGGTCTTCGGTGTGGTAGGCGGAGCACGCTACCATCACACCACGGCGGCCGCCTGCCATACCTGCGTATATATGCTAATAAATATTGTGATTGGTAAAAACACAAAAAAATGTATATCATTCATTCAAACCTTTTGAACATGTAGGCTTCCCTTGCAGACTCAAACAGGAAGCAGCAACTTCTTCAACCCGAGTCGTGGCGGGTTCCACAATCTTTCGTTTTGGTGCTGTGAAGACACAAGTATACAATTTGGGTTGAAGCAAGAACAAAACTGTTTGAGGAAGAAAAGCTTCAAATGCGAATCCCTTCAATTTGAATAGTTTTGTGATTATGTATGGAAATGCATTGTATACTTCAACTCAGCCTGGCTTTTACATGAAAAACTTTGTCAAGAACCTGGCACTTAGCTGGGTTTGACATCCACAATAATACATATATGCACTAGCGCGTACAAATATATATATTACGGTGATACTACAAAATCTTCCTGAACTTTTTCAGGGACTTGGCACTTAGCCGGGTTTGACATCCACCATAATACATATATCCACTAGCGCATACAATTATATATATTACGATGATACTACAAAATCTTCTTGAACTATGTTAGGGATCTGGCACTTAGCCGGGGTACATCCACCATAATACATATATGCACTAGCGCATACAAATATATATATTAAGGTGATACTACAAAATCTTCCTGAACTTTGTCAGGGGCCTGGCACTTAGCCGGGTTTGACATCCACCATAATACATATATGCACTAGCGCCCGCTGGTAATTTGCATTTTTCTGGAGCTTTCGCCTTGCGCCGTTGCGATTTTATGAAATAGGATAGATTTATTAATTAACACAAAATCTTGAAACAAACAATAATATATCACAAAAGTGTGTAAAATGCATTTCAAAAGCGGGCGGCAGAAAATTCACCATCCAAAATTTCAGCAAACTCTGCCCGAATAACGTGTTGGCGCCTATTTTTGGAATTACCAAAGTTAATTGCAGATTGCAATTTTATAGAAATGTGGCTAAATTAAATTAAATGGTAGCCACTGTTGTTAAAAGTGCTAAGGTTATCAGTAGTAAATATCTTACCTTTAAAAAATTTGCATATGTCCATCTTTGTAATTTTTTATTACAGAATTCAACTTTTGTTTTTTTTTTTTAACTTTAAACCAATCGCAGAGAAACTAAATCTCCATAAACCAAATGTATTCCAAGAATGTTGTATTCAAATCCAAGTAATTTAATTACACACTTTCCACTTCAGAAATAGAATTTAATTGTAATAAAGACGTGATAAAAGCTATTACTCAAGTAGTCATATTTGGACTTGAAATACTACAGGGTGATCAATTGCATTCAACTTCACCAATATTTGGTACTCCAACTAAAAAGTTGAACCGATAAAAAAATGAAATGATAGAAACACGAAATCAGATAAACTTATGATTTGTATGAAGGTGTGTGGCTCTACCCACTTATAATTAAAAATTTTGTCTTAGTAGCAAGGTTATCAATCTCCACCAAACTTGATGGACGCATTACTTCTTTTAAGATGTTATACTCTTATAAAAGTGAAATGTGTACGCTTGTACATTGCTTGAAAATTCATTGTATAAATTCACTTACATATTTTTGAAAAATTGAAAAACCAAAAATTTTATTAATACTTAGCTAAGAGGAGGGTTCTTTTGACGTGGCGCTGATCCAGGAGCCGTGGCTCTCATCGGGAGCGCGCGGTTTTGGCGTTTTTTACGCGCAAACGGAAGGGCGGGTGCGAGCTGTAGTAATGGTAAGGAAACAGCTGCATTCATATATGCTGCCTACTGAGGACCTCGTAGTAGTGGCCGTTGAACAAAAGAATAAGAAGGCATTTATCCTGGTATTCTGCTACATGGCCCATGCTGCGGAGGTTCCACCGATAGAGTGCAAAAGGCTAAACAGGAGGAAGGGCGCAAAGGGCGGTTGGTCATAGGTGCAGATGCAAATGCGCACCACAATGCGTGGGGAGGAGCAGATACGAACGACAGAGGCGAATCTCTCTTTTTTTTGTACATCCTGCAAACCAATTTGCAGATAGCCAAAAGGGGAAATGTCCCTACATACATTGGACCAACATCCAGCAATATTCTGGATATTACATTGAGCTCCGAGCGTGATATATCAAGGTATGATTGGATGGTTCTTGATAGACCATCGTTCTCCGACCATGCGTATATCAGCTCCAGCATCCCCCTAAAGAGCGTAGTAAAGGGAGGGATCTTTAGAAACCCTAGGCCAACGAACTGGACTAAACAGGTAGGAAGAAAGCTGGGACAACCCAAAGAGGTTGGCAATGTTGAGAAACTGGAGGAGTCTAATGAATTCCTAACAAGGACGCTTATGACTGCGTGTAATAAAGCTTGACCTCTAAGAAGATTAAGGGGAAAAGCAAAGCCGCCATGGTGCAGCAATGACCTGGGTCTTCTAAGAAGACAGGTAAAAGAAATGTTTAAGCTAGCAAAGGCCGCAGAAAGCGAAGAGTGCCGGGACGAGTACAGGGTTCTACTGAGGATCTACAAATGTGAAATTTCGAGGGCGAAGAGAATCATGGAAATGTTTCTGTACAGACATAGAGTACTACAGCGCAACAACACTCTTGAAAAAAGTCCTAGCAAGGGGAAACATAGTCAAGGAACTAATAAAGAAAGAAAACGGGGAATGGTAACGTAATAGTGAGGAATCCCTTGAGGTGCTTCTCGACACACATTTCCCATCGGGAGACGGTTTAGAAGAGCCAGCAGACATCACTCACACTTCGATCACGGAGCGGGTAGTGCCGGGCTTGGTGACCGATACCAAGATCGAATGGGCAGTGAAAACGTTTTCTAAGTTTAAATCGCCGGGCCCAGATGGTATATTTCCGGCCATGCTACAAGTTTCAAGTACGGCGGTCGCGGAATGGCTTAAAATAATATTCGATGGGTGCATAAGACTAAATCATGTTCCGCACTCTTGGAGAACTGCTCGTGTAGCTTTCCTACCAAAGGCGGGGAAGATCGGTGACGTGTATACCAAAGACTATATAGCTTGACATCATTTCTGCTCAAAACCTTTGAGAGGCTGATAGATGTGTACATAAAGTCCAACGTGGATGTAAAGCTGCTCTCCAAAACACACTATGCGTACACCAAAGTCAAGTTGGTAGACACCGCATTGCATAAGGTGGTAATACGCATAGAGAAATCCCTGGAATATAAGGAATATGCTGTAGGAGTCTTCTTGGACATTGCCGGGGCTTTCAATAATGTTTCTAAATGGGCGATTATGGATGGTCTTAATTACATTAAGGTACATCCCGCCTGTTTAAGCGACTTAAACTATGAACATTTTTCGTTCGTTTGTTTCAGTAGCCATTGAGTGTGCTTGTAATTCTCAACTGTTTAGTGAAATATTCTAAAGACATAGTTTGAGTTTTTTAATTAAAATGGAGGTTCTTCGGATGGTGTGCTAATACATCAGAGCCCAGTGCTTGCCTCCATATCACACTTTGAAGGGGTTCTTCAAATAGAAGATGAGGTGGCTCATTAGAGCGAAACCTCAGAATGCCCAACGCTCGCCCCAAATTAAATAAATAGAGGTTTTTCTTGTAGAAAATGGGGTGCCAATACCTCAGAGCCATCCCGTGCTCGCCTCCATATCACATTTTAAAGGGTTCTTCAAATGGAGGATGAGGTGGCTCAGTAGAGCGAAGCCTCAGAGCCCCCAGTGCTCGCCCCCAAATTAAATAAATAAAGGTGTACTGATGCTATGCATCCTCCCATGACTTAAATACACCAATAACACTAAAACTACCCAACTCAATAAATGGAATACATTAAATCAAAAACCCCATAAACTCAATACAGTCCATTAATAATAATAATTTATAAATTTAAAAAAAGGAATGCTTGGTGGGAGTTGAACCCGCAACCCCGGGCGTTTGGTCGGGTACGTCAGCCACTGTGCCACGACTCATACGCTTACAAGCACATAAAATTACTCATTTATAACTCTTATTAAACTGCTCGCCCTCAATTGCCCAAAGCTTAGACACCGCCTTAATCAGATGGATTGGCTGCACGTTAAATTGCAGGAAGATCACATCACAATGGGGATTGTACGAGGCCACGAAATCAGTGTACAGGGGCACGCCGCAGGGAGGGGTGCTTTCACCTCTGCTGTGGACGCTAGTCATCAACCAACTTCTCAGACGATTTGATGAGGGCCCCGTAAAACTTATGGCTTAAGCAGATGACGTTGCAATTATCATAAGTGGAAAGTGCCTTCCAACGATTAGTTCTTTGATGGATCGGGCGTTTGGGGTATTCATAGCTGGGCACCCAATGTCGGGTTGAAAGTCAATGCGTAGAAGACGGATATGGTCTGGTTTACAAAGAGGTAAAAGGTCCCAAATTGGACCAGGCCTAAGTTGGGAGGGGTGACCTTACAGGAGAAACCTTGCACAAAATACCTAGGAATCATCCTAGACAGTAAGCTGTCATGGAATCTCCACGTGGAGGAGAGGGTGAAGAAGGCCTCAACGGCACTCTATGCATGCAAAAGAATGCTCTCTCTTTACCATTGGGTTTTTACAGCGATTATAACCCCTATTCTATACTATGGAGTTCTTGTTTGGTGGAAAGCCACACAAAAAACAACATACCTCAAAAAATTAGAGGGGGTATGCTGATTATCGATGACTATCATTAAGGGAGCCCTAAAAACAACCCCGACGGCTGCACTGTATGCCATTCTGCACATTCCACCTGCAGAGCTGGTAGCAAAGAACATAGCGTTAACAACTGCTGCCAGGCTCGGTGCCTCGTGGCAGTTTGAGCGCCGAACATACGGCCATAGAAGTATACCGTCATCAATCACAAGACGAACTGACTACCTGAATCCCTATCTGCGCTTCGAAGGAGATCTTAAGGTCACAAGAGAGGTGGACGGTTGTCGGAAGGGTGCGCAAATAGCGGAAGAGGCGCTACATGTGTACACAGATGGTTCCAAAGTAGTGGAGGGAGTAGGGTCTGCGGTATACTGTGCTCATCCGGAAATAAGCAGATTCTACAGGCTGACGTATTACTGTAGCGTTTTCCAAGTGGAAATATTAGCCATAACCAAAGCAGTAGAAACCCTGGAAGAGAATAGCTTAAGCTGCAACCGTGTTAACTTTTATATTGACAGCCAAGCAGCAATTAACGCAATAATCTCGCATAGCACAGCATCTAAATGCGTGTTAGAGTGTAAGCAGTCTCTGGAGAGAATCGGAACAGGGAGAAGCATACATCTATATTGGGTCCCAGGGCATATGGGAATAGATGGGAATGAAAAAGCGGCAGAACTAGCTAAAAAGGGCGCATCCCTTGAAGCTTGCCCCGTAGACGTCCCAATTAGACTTGGGGAGATTAAGCGATGGAGAGAGGTCATGATCGACCAAGCGGGAAAGGCGTGGGTTCAAGCGCGGGGCTGTAAAGTGTCGAAGATTATGTGTAGGTCTTACAACCTTAGACTAATAAAGTTGCTTCTATCATTAAAAAGAGAAGACTGTAGACTCATGACGGGTATTCTGACTGGGCACTGCCTTCTGGTATCACATGCTTTTAAATTAGCCTTGGTCAGTGATAGCAGATTTTGGAAGTGCGGGTTGGAGGAGGAAACGATCGAGCACGTTCTGTGCTCGTGCCCTGCACTTGCTAGGCTAAGACTCCAGCTATTAGGAGTGATACAGCTATCAGATCTAGAAGCAGCAGTCCTAGGAAGCTTCTAGTATTTGCCAAGAGAACGGAGTTATTTTATAACATAGGTCCTGGTTTTTGACAGGGTTTTTCAGTTTGGTCGTTAAAACAAACTTCTGGTACCACTACGGACTCAATCACTCTATGTGAGGTCATCATGGACCGGCTAGTTCAACCTAACCTAGCTAAGAAAAATTGTTAAAAGTTGTTCAATATTATTGTATTTGAGCCAAAGTTGAACAATTGATAAATTTTTGAGCACTGCCCACTTATGATAAACAGTTTTATCTTAATAACCGCTTTGTCAATTTAACTTATTTCTGTAAAAATGTATTACTCTTATGATAGCCAAAGCCTAAGCTTTAAAATAAATATACATAAAGGGTGCTTCAAAACCCACCTTAAAATTTGATAAATTTTAAAAAGATGTAAAAACGGAAATTATAGGATTATAATTACTAAATGAAATGACTGTATTATTTATAATAAATAATAAACGTGAATTTATTGATTTCTTTTCTTCAATAAAATAGCAAAACTAAGTACTAACTAATTTTTTTGTTGTGATAGAAAAAGGTGTATCTTTTATTTAATCTTAACGTAGTCTTCGACCCTTGAAAATATATCTAACAAGGAAACCATCTCTGAGCTATAGGGGTCTGTAAGATCTTTTTGTGATCTTACATGCCTCATGGATGATATGACTGGATCAGAAGAGACGGCCAACGTGTTGAAAAGGTCCTCGTTTTGTCTAACTCGTGAGATTTTGCAAGCGTTAGTACTTGTATATCTTTTGTAGTCCTTGTTTTTGAGCTTCTTCAGACAATTCTCCTAATGGTAAACACTGGTATTCTATTAAATCTTTTCCATGGGCCAAAATATTATGTACCGTTGGTGTGAGCTTTTTCTCAGGATACTTTTGAAGCAGCAGCCCTGCAGTTTTCGATGCATATTCTTCAAATTTAGGAACATTAACTTTTTCATGGCAATTTAAACTATTTAAAATTACTCCCAATCGTTTGACAATATCTCTATCGTAATGCAAGCAGTCATTTCATCTTGTTAAAAAAATCTTCTTGAGGATTTTCCATAATTTGTGTTGGCCGTATCCATACTTTGGGCAGTCAACTCTCAGACCAAGCTCTTTATAGAATGCATCTTGAATTATTTTTTTCTAATGTTTTGTTTTTCCTTAGATGTTGCATTATCGCCGAAAACTTCTCCTTGTTGTGGTAGTGTATAAGCCAGTTTCAAAACGAATTCCATGCACCTTATCCTCGCGTGCAAAGGAGATATTCCATACTCATAATTTAGTTTGTCAATAATTGAGTCATTAAGATTTTCAAAGTCTTTTTGACTCTTCTTACAGATTGGACATTTCAATGTAGATGATGTGTTTGTTAGTAAGTTTAAAACGTTTCCAGTCAGGTCTAATTTATGCTGGTGCAATTAAAATGACTAATTCCTCAGGGGCAACACTATTTATTTTCAAATTACATACAAAAAAATTTTTTATGTTGAAAACCACATACATATAAATTAATACAGTTGTTTCCATCGACAATTGTTAGAAGATAATCATACTTTATGGTAATAACATTCCCGTCTTCGATTTCAATTATTGTTGGTTCTAATTTTGCGATTTAATTTTTTATATCACTCAGGAGGGGAACAATAGAAGCCATAAACATATTACCATCTGTAATTGTTCCATCGTCTACATTTATTCTTTGTTTATATGTGCTTAGTCCTCATGATCCATCACAGCCCCATTTATTTATCAATGTTAGGCCTTTTGGCAGTGATTTCTACTTTTCTACAGAAAAACTTTTCAAGAGTCGCATAGAGGTATGGTGCATTAAGTTTTGGAGCTCCACTTCAGCTGATACTTCGGTTAGTTTGGCTCTTGGAAGGACTTCTTCTTTCTTGGCTTCAGTGATTTGTTTGTATCCAGGGAAAAGATCGGCATTATGTTGCAATAATTACTCACGCAATATATTATAATTATCCTTCGATAACGCGACATCTATAAACCGCGCCAAAGACTCATCAGAAATGTATCTCCTAAGTAGCGCATTTGGGGGTATGGGAATGCTGTTTTTGATCCTTCTTAGTCGCACTGGACGTGCTAACGCAACTGCTCCTATTATATAAAACTTGGTGTTTTCTTCGTCCTTTTTATATTTAATAGCCAATGCTTCTGAAAGATGAGTTTTGGCGACAGTTCTAGTATAATCTGACATTTTTCTTTTTCTTTTGTAGGTCGAACATTCTTCTATGGGTTTTGTTGGTCTTCCTCTAGTTCGATTGGTTGATGTGCTAGGCATTTCTTCGTCCAAAAAACTTTAACCAGCTAGCCAGCTTTCATGCTTACTTAAAAACCTTGAAGTAGAACGACCGACTGCTTGCCATTTTCTTTGTATTGGAATGTAGAGGAAGCCAATTTTTTCTATCAAGTCTTCATCTTCTTTGTTGCATGCTTCATTTGGTAATTCTGTCATAATAGCCTCAACGAACTCCGCTTTTGTCTTTAAAGCTTTGAATACCTCAAATAGTTTGCAGTTTTCTAGAGATATATTAAAATTTGCTATCGCGTATATCTTACTAAAAAAATATGTGAGCTATATTTTGTTTATTTAAATAAACAGAATACTTTATTCTATAGACTCCAAAAAACTACTGATTTTGGGCGTTGTATTAAACATTGCTTTATATACTCAAATTATGGAAATGAGTTTCAGGTATATTATGCAGCTTATAACCGAAAAATTTGGGTTTATTAACAAATTCCAACAGCAAAAGTGACGGTACTAAATTCGCCTCCTTCTTACCTATACCTTGTCAAGCGCGTATTTATACCCAAGGTTGCTTCAATTTATTTAATGTAAAAAGTGAAATCGCAACTGGACGCAGGTAGACCTTATGAATTCAGGTAACTGAATATTTAGCAAATACCTACTGTAAATTTCAAGGAGACTTTTTTGTCCTTTTTTTATTTTCCATCAAAGTTCGAAAAAGGTCCTAAAATTAGGCTTTTTGAAAAACAGGTAGATCTGACAACTTCTATAAAAAAAAAACAAATTTTACGTTTTGCTTCAACTTAGAATTAAATATCCTGTCGTTGTAATACAAGAAAGCAGTGGAAGGCCGTTTTATTGAGAGACAAAACAAATTTTAATACAACAAAAAAGAACAATAAAATAATACAAAAAATGTTTAAGCTAGACGGTTTTATTGAAAACAATACTTACATGAAGTAATAATAATATGAAAAGCTATAAAATAATAACGGAGGTCCTAGGTCCTAGTCATCACACTCCTCACTAATAAAACCGTTTATCTTAAAAAAAAATTTTTTTAATTATTTTATTTTCAAGTTTTTAGTCTTTATTTAATTGCCTTTTATTTCTTATTCTATATAGTTCATTTAGTGACTCATTATTACAAGGACTTTTTCCTGACAATTTGTTACAATCTAAGTCTTCAATACATAATACAATGACTTTACTCGACTCTGCGCCACGTATGCTTGTCCCTCCTCCAACTCCATAATATTTTGATGTCACTTCTACCGGGCTGTATGTATTATGTGTTCCAAATATGGACCAAATCGGACCACAAACACGATTTTTGTGAATATCTCAATCCTTGCGCCACCAGCGGCGCTTTTTTTTCATAGGTCGCTTTCTATTCATGGTAGTATTTGTTTCAAATATGGACCAAATCGGACCACAAACACGATTTTTGTGAATATCTCAATCCTTGCGCCACCAGCGGCGATTTTTTTTCATAGGTCGCTTTCTATTCTTGTATCTATTATGTGTGCCAAATATGAGCCAAATCAGACCACAAATACGGTTTTTTTAATATCTCGATCTCTGCGCCACCTAGCGGAAATTTTTTCATAGGCCGCATTCTATTCTTGTATGTATTATGTGTTCCAAATATCAGCCAAATCGGGCCACAAATACGATTTTTGTGAATATCTCAATCCTTGCGCCACCAGTGGCGATTTTTTTTCATAGGTCGCTTTCTATACTTGTATGTATTATGTGTTCCAAATATCAGCCAAATCGGGCCACAAATACGATTTTTGTGAATATCTCGATCCTTGCGCCACCTAGCGGTGATTTTTTATTGGTCGCTTTCTATTCTTGTATGTATTATGTGTGCCAAATATGAGCCAAATCAGACCACAAATACGATTTTTTTGAATATCTTGATCCTTGCGCCATCTAGCGTCGATTTTTTTTTATATGTCGCTTTTTATTCATGTATGTGTTATGTGTTCCAAATCGGACCACAAATACGATTTTTGTGAATATCTCGAACCTTGCGCCACCTAGCGGCGATTTTTTCATAGGTCGCTTTCTATTCTTGTATGTATTATGTGTTCCAAATATGAGCCAGATCGGACCACAAATACGATTTTTGTGAATATCTCAATCCTTGCGCCACCAGCGGCGATTTTTTTTCATAGGTCGCTTTCTATTCTTGTATGTACTATGTGTTCCAAATATGAGCCAAATAGGACCTCAAATTCGATTTTTGTGAATATCTCGATTCTTGCGCCACCTAGCGGCGATTATTTTATAGGTCGTTTTCTATCCTTGTATGTATCATGCGTTCCAAATATGAGCCAAATCGGGCCGCAAATACGATTTGTGTGAATATCTCGATCCTTGCGCCACCTAGCGGTGATTTTTTCATAGGTCGCTTTCTGTTCTTGTATGTATTATGTGTTCCAAATATGAGCCAGATCGGACCACAGATACGATTTTTGTGAATATCTGAATCCTTGCGCCACCAACGGCGATTGTTTTCATAGGTCGCTTTCTATTCTTGTATGTATTATGTGTTCCAAATATGAGCCAAATCGGACCACAAATACGATTTTTGTGAATATCCTGATCCTTGCCCCACCTAGCGGCGATTTTTTCATAGGTCGCTTTTTATTCATGTATGTGTTATGTGTTCCAAATCGGACCACAAATACGATTTTTGTGAATATCTCGAACCTTGCCCCACCTAGCGGCGATTTTTTCATAGGTCGCTTTCTATTCTTGTATGTATTATGTGTTCCAAATATGAGCCAGATCGGACCACAAATACGATTTTTGTGAATATCTCGAACCTTGCCCCACCTAGCGGCGATTTTTTCATAGGTCGCTTTCTATTCTTGTATGTATTATGTATTCCAAATATGAGCCAGATCAGACCACAAATACGATTTTTGTGAATATCTCAATCCTTGCGCCACCAGCGGCGATTTTTTTTTATAGGTCTCTTTCTATTCTTGTATGTATTATGAGTTCCAAATATCTGCCAAATGGGGCCACAAACACGATTTTTGTGAATATCTCGATCCTTGCGCCAACTATCGGTGATTTTTTCATATGTCGCTTTCTATTCTTGTATGTATTATGTGTTACAAATATGAGCCAGATCGGACCACAAATACGATTTTTGTGAATATCTCAATCATTGTGCCACCAGCGGCAATTTTTTTTTCATAGGTCGCTTTCTATTCTTGTATGTATTATGTGTTCCAAATATGAGCCAAATCGGACCTCAAATTCGATTTTTGTGAATATCTCGATTCTTGTGCCACCTAGCGGCGATTTTTTTATAGTTCGTTTTCTATCCTTGTATGTATAATGCGTTCCAAGTATGAGCCAAATCGGACCACAAATACGATTTTTGTGAATATCTTGATCCTTGCGCCACCTAGCGGCAATTTTTTTTTCATAGGTCGCTTTCCATTCTTGTATGTATTATGTGTTCCAAATATGAGCAAATCGGACCACAAATACGATTTTTGTGAATATCCCGATCCTTGCGCCACCTAGCGGCGATTTTTTTCATAGGTCGCTTTCTATATTTGTATGTATTATGTGTTCCAAATATGAGCCAAATCAGACCACAAATACGATTTTTTTGAATATCTCGATCCTTGCGCCACCTAGCTTCGATTTTTTTCATGCGTCGCTTTTTCTTCATGTATGTATTATGCGTTCCAAATATGAGCCAAATCGGCCCACAAATACGATTTTTGTATTATCTCGATCCTTGCGCCACCTAGCGGTTATTTTTTTCATAGGTCGCTTTCTATTCTTATATGTATTACGTGATCCAAATATGAACAAAATCGGACCACAAATAGGATTTTTGTGAATATATCGATTCTTGCGCCACCTAGCGGCGATTTTTTTCATAGGTCGCTTTCTATTCTTGTATGTATTATGTATTCCAAATATGAGCCAAATCGGACCACAAATATGATTTTTGTGAATATCTCGATCTTTGCGCCACCTAGCGGCGATTTTTTTTTCATATGTCGCTTGTTATTCATGTATGTGTTATGTGTTCCAAATCGGACCACAAATGCGATTTTTGTGAATATCTCGAACCTTGCGCCACCTAGCGGCGATTTTTCTTTTTCATACGTCGCTTTGTATTCTTGTATGTCGCCGAAAACTTCTCCTTGTTGTGGTAGTGTATAAGCCAGTTTCAAAACGAATTCCATGCACCTTATCCTCGCGTGCCAAGGAGATATTCCATACTCATAATTTAGTTTGTCAATAATTGATTCATCAAGATTTTCAAATTCCTTTTGACTCTTCTTACAGATTGGACATTTCAATGTAGATGATATGTTTGTTAGTAAGTTTAAAACGTTTCCAGTCTGGTCTAATTTACGCTGGTGCAATTAAAATGACTAATTCCTCAGGGGCAACACTATTTATTTTCAAATTACAAACAAAAAATTTTTTATGTTGAAAACCACATACATATAAATTAATACAGTTGTTTCCATCGACAATTGTTAGAAGAAAATCGTACTTTATGGTAATAACATTCCCGTCTTCGATTTCAATTATAGTTAGTTCTAATTTTGCGATTTAAATTTTTATATCACTCAGGAACAATAGAAGCCATAAACATATTACCATCTGTAATTGTTCCATCGTCTACATTTATTCTTTGTTTATATGTGCTTTGTCCTCATGGTCCATCACAGCCCCAATTATTTATCAATGTTAGGTCTTTTGGCAGTGATATCTACTTTTCTACAGAAAAACTTTTCAAGAGTCGCATAGACGTATGGTGCATTAAGTTTTGGAGCTCCACTTCAGCTGATACTTCGGTTAGTTTGGCTCTTGGAGGGACTTCTTCTTTCTTGGCTTCAGTGATTTGTTTGTATCCAGGGAAAAGATCGGCATTATGTTGCAATAATTACTCACGCAATATATTATAATTATCCTTCGATAACGCGACATCTATAAACAGCGCCACAGACTCATCAGAAATGTATCTCCTAAGTAGCGCATTTGGGGGTATGGGAATGCTGTTTTTGATCCTTCTTAGTCGCACTGGACTTGCTAACGCAACTGCTCCTATGATATAAAACTTGGAGTTTTCTTCGTCCTTTTTATATTTAATAGCCAATGCTTCTGAAAGATGAGTCGTGGCGACAGTTCTAGTATAATCTGACATTTTGCTTTTTCTTGTGTAGGTCGAACATTCTTCTATGGGTTTTGTTGGTCTTCCTCTAGTTCGATTGGTTGATGTGCTAGGCATTTCTTCGTCCAAAAAACTTTAACCAGCTAGCCAGCTTGCATGCTTACCTATAAACCTTGAAGTAGAACGACCGACTGCTTGCCATTTTCTTTGTATTGGAATGTAGAGGAAGCCA
Organism: Eurosta solidaginis; assembly: GCF_040869045.1. NCBI lineage: Eukaryota > Metazoa > Arthropoda > Insecta > Diptera > Tephritidae > Eurosta > Eurosta solidaginis. The sequence goes on along the minus strand of NC_090319.1, from coordinate 191,868,358 downwards.
ATTTTTTCTTTCAAGTCTTCGTCTTCTTTGTTGCATGATTCATTTGGTAATTCTGTCATAATAGCCTCAACGAACTCCGCTTTTGTCTTTAAAGCTTTGAATACCTCAAATAGTTTGCAGTTTTCTAGAGATATATTAAAATTTGCTATCGAGTATATCTTACTAAAAAAATATGTGAGCTATATTTATGTTTATTTAAATAAACAGAATACTTTATTCTATAGACTCCAAAAAACTACTGATTTTGGGCGTTGTATTAAACATTGCTTTATATACTCAAGTTATGGAAATGAGTTTCAGGTATATTATGCAGCTTATAACCGAAAAATTTGGGTTTATTAACAAATTCCAACAACAAAAGTGACCGTACTAAATTCGCCTCCTTCTTACCTATACCTTGTCAAGCGCGTATTTATATCCAAGGTTGCTTCAATTTATTTTATGTAAAAAGTGAAATCGCAACTGGACGCAGGTAGACCTTATGAATTCAGGTAACTGAATATTTAGCAAATAAGGTAAGTGCACCCATTCCCGTGCTAGCCCCCAAACACGGTGCTATTTTTGGTAAAAAATTTGAAGCAGAAAAAAAAGGAAATGAAACAATTTTTCTAATAAAAAAAATTAAAGAATAGTATCAAAACTGTTAGCATTTGAAAATTCCTAATTGTCAATCTCAAAGATAAATTTTTTTTAAATAAGGTTTGCATTCAATTATCATTTGACTATAAACTTTTGTTCAGAAGGCATGTGTCAGTGTATATCGTTATTGGAATTGCTCAGAGTGTTGTGACAAATTCTTAAGAGTTTTACCGTTAATTGGTAAGTATTAATATATAATTTCGTTCAGAAATTAAAAGTTTTAAGTGTTTTCGATATGAATTCATGTATTAAAGCCCGTGTATAATAAAAAAGTTATTAAGAATTTTAATTTTAAAATAGCACGTAATTAGAAGCATTATTTTTTTGAGGTGCACCTATTTACGTGCTTAGAACGGAACTAGGAATATTTAGATCTTATGGTTTTGTTAATTTTTTATAATAAGATGTATATTTTTAAAAGATTTGCAAATTATAATAAGTAACTAATTTCATACATATTATCATGGCCTATTTCCGTGCACCTATTTTTTCAAAACTACGGGAGTTTACAAAGCCGAAAGTTATGGTCGAACAGCAATATTTGGGAAAATTATACAAAAAGTTAATAAAGAAAATATTAAAAATTGTGTCTAAATATACATATTTTGTGCATATATACGGATTATAATCATATAAAATATAGTCTCAATATAATAATTTAGAAAAAATTTCTTTTTGGTACCTGCTGAAGAGAAAACGCATAGCCCGGAATTAGGCTCATTAATTGTGTGTATGTTCCTAATTACGTTATACTATAGGCAGTAATCAGGAAATATTAATGGGTTGTTCTTTCATAACATTTTTTCACAGCACCGCATATTTTTAGTGATATAATAACAGAACAGGACGCAACTAGTATCATAATATGCCGAAGTATTCACCTACTTGTTTACAGTTAGCTATTGAGGCTGTGGAAAAGGGCCATATGACCTGCTACAGAGCATCAAAAATATATGGAATTCCCAGACAGGCGTTATTGGACTAAATCAAGAAGAAGTATACCAAAAAGCCAACCTCAGGCCCCCTTCCAGTTCTGTCGACAGAAGAAGAAAATATTATCGTTAAATGGATTCATCATTTGGCGGAGTTGGGCTTTCCTATAACTAAAGACCAGCTTACAAACTCCGTGGGAAATTTGGTTAAGGAACTCAAACGGCCAACACTTTTACAAATGGTATTCCAGGAAGAAAATGGTTCAAAGGTTTTTTAAAAAGAAACTCGTCCTTGAGCCAACGAATTACTCAATGCTTAACAGCTTCCCGAGCTTCAGTAACGAAATCTTCCATAAGGAATTGGTTCGAGAGAGTCGAGACTTATATGAAAGACAATAACTGTCTAGATGTACTGGAAGATCCATCAAGGATCTTTAACTGTGATGAATCAGCATTTTTCCTGTGCCCAAAATGTCAAGCCGTGTTAACTAAACGCGGTGCTAAGCACGTTTACTTCAGATCAGGTAATGATGAAAAAGAATGTCTAACGTTGGCTATAGGAGCATCCGCAGATGGAAAAATGATGCCGTTGTTTGCCCTTTTCCCCTATAAACGCTTTCCACCAAATATTATGGCGAAATATCCTAAAAGCTGGGCCATTGGCAAATCTGACTCAGGCTGGATGGCCGAAGAAACCTTTTTTTAATATATCGCAAACGTATTTTATAATTTTATGTTGGAAATGAAGGTAAAACTTCCTGTCGTTTTATTTTTGGATGGGCACGTATCCCATATATCTCTACCTCTCAGCGAATTTTGCAAGAAACATGGCATTAGTACTGATGTGATACAGAGTGCTTTCAGAGCTTGTGGTTTGTATCCATAGAGAAAGAAAAGAAAAGAAATCAAAGGAAAAACTTCGGAAAACAGCCCTGAAGCATCAAAAGAAAAGGAGCCACGTGAAAAAGTAAATCTGGAAAAATCTTTACTTCCTGAAAAATATTATAATGAAGGAGACTTTGTTGTTTTCCAGTATGAAGGAGAAAAGTTTCCCGGAAAAGTTTTAAAAGTTATCAGCGGAGATCCTTTACAATTTAAAATAAAACCTATGTCCATGAGCGGATTTAATTGGCGTTGGCCAGAAAAGGACGATATTCTTGACTATGAAGCAGACGAAATATCAAAGAAATTAATCCACCTCTGCCAATAAACAAAAGAGGTATATTTTCAATAATCGACTTAAATTAATTCACATAACTTATTTTAAACAAATTTTTCTTTGTTTTATAAGCTATTTGCATGTATAATGTTCAGTTTTATCATATAATTTGTAATTTCAATATAAAACTTTTAATTTTTTTATAAAATTATAGTAAAACGATTTTAATACTTAAATAAGTTTTAACTATTTTTGCTTTCATGACTTTAACGGCACACAACTTCTAAAAATGTTCAAATTATTCAAAATATGTTAATTTACTACGTACATATATGAAATCTTAAGTACGTAATCAAAATAATATGTAGTTAGCAAAGATTTTACTTTTTAAATTACCTTTTCTCTAGTCAACACTAGAAAATAATGGATTTTTCTGTTTTTTTTTTTATTGCTGTATCGATAAAATTTGTTTTTATGTTTTGAATAAATAAATAAAGTACATAGGAATGTACTTTGTACCCAAATGGCTTGTCTTTTTCCAAAAATATTTAAAATATAACCGCAAATCCATTTTTTTTTATTTATAACGGAAATAGGAACGCTTTTGCACGCAGTTAGGAACTGGCCCAAATTTTCGCACGGATTTGGGAACAAAATACATTTGTCGAAATATGCGTATAAAGCGTAAAGTTAAAAAAAAAAATGTTTAATAAACATCGTAAAGTCCGTAACAGATCTCTGAACCCACAGAAATAAAAAATGGATTTCAACTGCTTTTTGCTGGGCCAAGATATCACTTTAAACGTGGGCATGTCACTTACCTTACCGACTGTAAATTTCAAGGAGACTTTTTGTCCTTTTTTTATTTTCCATCAAAGTTCGAAAAAGGTCCTAAAAATAGGCTTTTTGAAAAACAGGTAGATCTGACAACTTCTATAAAAAAAAAAAAAAATTTTACGTCTTGCTTCAACTTAGAATTAAATATCCTTTCGTTGTAATACAAGAAAGCAGTGGCAGGCCGTTTTATTTAGAGACAAAACAATTTTTAATACAACAAAAAAGAACAATAAAATAATACAAAAAATTTTTAAGTTAGACGGTTTTATTGCAATTTTTTTGGTTCATATTCTATTCATATGGCTGCTCCAGGTAAATACTTACTTGAAGTAATAATAATACGAAAAGCTAGTAAATAATTAGGGAGGTCCTAGTCAACACACTCCTCACTAATAAAACCGTTTATCTTAAAAATTTTTTTTTTAAATTATTTTATTTTCAAGTTTTTAGTCTTTATTTAATTGCCTTTTATTTCTTATTCTATTTAGTTCATTTAGTGACTCATTATTACAAGGACTTTTGCCTGACAATTTGTAACAATCTAAGTCCTCAATACATAATACACTGACTTTACTCGACTCTGCGCCACGTATGCTTGTCCCTCCTCCAACTCCAAAATATTTGATGTCACTTCTACCGGGCTGTTTGTAATATTTGTTCTAGATATGAGCCAAATCGGACATCATAAGTCGCTTTCTATTCATGTATGTATTATGTGTTCCAAATATGAACCAAATCGGACCACAAACACGATTTTTTTGAATATCTCGATCTCTGCGCCACCTAGCGGAATTTTTTTCATAGGCCGCTTTCTATTCTTATATGTATTACGTGATCCAAATATGAGTAAAATCGGACCACAAATAAGATTTTTGTGAATATCTCGTTCCTTACCCCACCTCGCTTCGCTTTTTTTCACAGGTCGCTTTCTATTCTTGTACATATTATGTGTTCCAAATATGAGCCAAATCGGGCCACAAATACGATTTTTGTGATATCTCGATCCTTGCGCCACCTAGCGGCGATTTTTTTCATAGGTCGCTTTCTATATTTGTATGTATTATGTGTTCCAAATATGAGCCAAATCAGACCACAAATACGATTTTTGTGAATATCTCGATCCTTGCGCCACCTAGCGGTGATTTTTTATTCTTGTATGTATTATGTGTGCCAAATATGAGCCAAATCAGACCACAAATACGATTTTTTTGAATATCTTGATCCTTGCGCTATCTAGCGTCGATTTTTTTTCATATGTCTTTTTTTATTCATGTATGTGTTATGTGTTCCAAATCGGACACCAAATACGATTTTTGTGAATATCTCGAACATTGCGCCACCTAGTGGAGATTTTTTTTCATAGGTCGCTTTCTATTCTTGTATGTATTATGTGTTCCAAATATGAACCAGATCGGACAGCAAATACGAGTTTTGTGAATATCTCAAACCTTGCGCCACCAGCGGCGATTTTTTTTCATAGGTCGCTTTCTATTCTTGTATATATTATGTGTTCCAAATATAAGCCAAATCAGACCTCAAATTCAATTTTTGTGAATATCTCGATTCTTGCGCCACCTAGCGGTGATTTTTTTATGGGTCGCTTTCTATTCTTCATGCGTTCCAAATATGAGCCAAATCGGACCACAAATACGATTTTTGTGAATATCTCGATCCTTGCGCCACCTAGCGGCAATTTTTTTTCATAGGTCGCTTTCTATTCTTGCATGTATTATGTGTTCCAAATATGAGCCAAATCAGACCACAAATACGATTTTTTTGAATATCTCGATCCTTGCGCCACCTAGCTTCGATTTTTTTCATGCGTCGCTTTTCCTTCATGTATGTATTATGCATTCCAAATACGAGCCAAATCGGACCACAAATACGATTTTTGTGAATATCTCGATCCTTGCGCCACCTAGCGGCAATTTTTTTTCATAGGTCGCTTTCTATTCTTATATGTATTACGTGATCCAAATATGAGTAAAATCGGACCACAAATAAGATTTTTGTGAATATCTCGTTCCTTACCCCACCTCGCGGCGCTTTTTTTCACAGGTCGCTTTCTATTCTTGTACATATTATGTGTTCCAAATATGAGCCAAATCGGGCCACAAATACGATTTTTGTGATATCTCGATCCTTGCGCCACCTAGCGGCGATTTTTTTCATAGGTCGCTTTCTATATTTGTATGTATTATGTGTTCCAAATATGAGCCAAATCAGACCACAAATACGATTTTTGTGATATCTCGATCCTTGAGCCACCTAGCGGCGATTTCTTTATAGGTCGCTTTCTATTCTTATATGTATTACGGGATCCAAATATGAGCAAAATCGGCCAAAAATAGGATTCTTGTGAATATCTCCATCCTTGCGCCACCTAGCGGCGATTTTTCCATAGGTCGCTTTCTATTCTTGTATGTATTATGTGTTCCAAATATGAGCCAAATCGGACCTCAAATTCGATTTTTGTGAATATCTCGATTCTTGTGCCACCTAGCGGCGATTTTTTTATAGTTCGTTTTCTATCCTTGTATGTATAATGCGTTCCAAATATGAGCCAAATCGGACCACAAATACGATTTTTGTGAATATCTCGATCCTTGCGCCACCTAGCGGCAATTTTTTTTTTTCATAGGTCGCTTTCCATTCTTGTATGTATTATGTGTTCCAAATATGAGCAAATCGGACCACAAATACGATTTTTGTGAATATCCCGATCCTTGCGCCACCTAGCGGCGATTTTTTTCATAGGTCGCTTTCTATATTTGTATGTATTATGTGTTCCAAATATGAGCCAAATCAGACCACAAATACGATTTTTTTGAATATCTCGATCCTTGCGCCACCTAGCTTCGATTTTTTTCATGCGTCGCTTTTTCTTCATGTATTTATTATGCGTTCCAAATATGAGCCAAATCGGCCCACAAACACGATTTTTGTATTATCTCGATCCTTGCGCCACCTAGCGGTGATTTTTTTCATAGGTCGCTTTCTATTCTTATATGTATTACGTGATCCAAATATGAACAAAATCGGACCACAAATAGGATTTTTGTGAATATATCGATCCTTGCGCCACCTAGCGGCGATTTTTTTCATAGGTCGCTTTCTATTCTTGTATGTATTATGTATTCCAAATATGAGCCAAATCGGACCACAAATATGATTTTTGTGAATATCTCGATCCTTGCGCCACCTAGCGGCGATTTTTTTTCATATGTCGCTTGTTATTCATGTATGTGTTATGTGTTCCAAATCGGACCAAAAATACGATTTTTGTGAATATCTCGAACCTTGCGCCACCTAGCGGCGATTTTTCTTTTTCATACGTCGCTTTGTATTCTTGTATGTCGCCGAAAACTTCTCCTTGTTTTGGTAGTGTATAAGCCAGTTTCAAAACGAATTCCATGCACCTTATCCTCGCGTGCCAAGGAGATATTCCATACTCATAATTTAGTTTGTCAATAATTGATTCATCAAGATTTTCAAATTCTTTTTGACTCTTCTTACAGATTGGACATTTCAATGTAGATGATATGTTTGTTAGTAAGTTTAAAACGTTTCCAGTCTGGTCTTATTTATGCTGGTGCAATTAAAATGACTAATTCCTCAGGGGCAACACTATTTATTTTCAAATTACACACAAAAAATTTTTTATGTTGAAAACCACATACATATAAATTAATACAGTTGTTTCCATCGACAATTGTTAGAAGAAAATCATACTTTATGGTAATAACATTCCCGTCTTCGATTTCAATTATTGTTAGTTCTAATTTTGCGATTTAAATTTTTATATCACTCAGGAGGGGAACAATAGAAGCCATAAACATATTACCATCTGTAATTGTTCCATCGTCTACATTTATTCTTTGTTTATATGTGCTTTGTCCTCATGGTCCATCACAGCCCCATTTATTTATCAATGTTAGGTCTTTTGGCAGTGATATCTACTTTTCTACAGAAAAACTTTTCAAAAGTCGCATAGACGTATGGTGCATTAAGTTTTGGAGCTCCACTTCAGCTGATACTTCGGTTAGTTTGGCTCTTGGAGGGACTTCTTCTTTCTTGGCTTCAGTGATTTGTTTGTATCCAGGGAAAAGATCGGCATTATGTTGCAATAATTACTCACGCAATATATTATAATTATCCTTCGATAACGCGACATCTATAAACAGCGCCACAGACTCATCAGAAATGTATCTCCTAAGTAGCGCATTTGGGGGTATGGGAATGCTGTTTTTGATCCTTCTTAATCGCACTGGACTTGCTAACGCAACTGCTCCTATGATATAAAACTTGGAGTTTTCTTCGTCCTTTTTATATTTAATAGCCAATGCTTCTGAAAGATGAGTCGTGGCGACAGTTCTAGTATAATCTGACATTTTGCTTTTTCTTGTGTAGGTCGAACATTCTTCTATGGGTTTTGTTGGTCTTCCTCTAGTTCGATTGGTTGATGTGCTAGGCATTTCTTCGTCCAAAAAACTTTAACCAGCTAGCCAGCTTGCATGCTTACCTATAAACCTTGAAGTAGAACGACCGACTGCTTGCCATTTTCTTTGTATTGGAATGTAGAGGAAGCCAATTTTTTCTTTCAAGTCTTCGTCTTCTTTGTTGCATGATTCATTTGGTAATTCTGTCATAATAGCCTCAACGAACTCCGCTTTTGTCTTTAAAGCTTTGAATACCTCAAATAGTTTGCAGTTTTCTAGAGATATATTAAAATTTGCTATCGAGTATATCTTACTAAAAAAATATGTGAGCTATATTTATGTTTATTTAAATAAACAGAATACTTTATTCTATAGACTCCAAAAAACTACTGATTTTGGGCGTTGTATTAAACATTGCTTTATATACTCAAGTTATAGAAATGAGTTTCAGGTATATTATGCAGCTTATAACCGAAAAATTTGGGTTTATTAACAAATTCCAACAACAAAAGTGACCGTACTAAATTCGCCTCCTTCTTACCTATACCTTGTCAAGCGCGTATTTATATCCAAGGTTGCTTTAATTTATTTTATGTAAAAAGTGAAATCGCAACTGGACGCAGGTAGACCTTATGAATTCAGGTAACTGAATATTTAGCAAATAAGGTAAGTGCACCCATTCCCGTGCTAGCCCCCAAACACGGTGCTATTTTTGGTAAAAAATTTGAAGCAGAAAAAAAAGGAAATGAAACAATTTTTCTAATAAAAAAAATTAAAGAATAGTATCAAAACTGTTAGCATTTGAAAATTCCTAATTGTCAATCTCAAACATAAATTTTTTTTAAATAAGGTTTGCATTCAATTATCATTTGACTATAAACTTTTGTTCAGAAGGCATGTGTCAGTGTATATCGTTATTGGAATTGCTCAGAGTGTTGTGACAAATTCTTAAGAGTTTTACCTTTAATTGGTAAGTATTAATATATAATTTCGTTCAGAAATTAAAAGTTTTAAGTGTTTTCGATATGAATTCATGTATTAAAGCCCGTGTATAATAAAAAAGTTATTAAGAATTTTAATTTTAAAATAGCACGTAATTAGAAGCATTATTTTTTTGAGGTGCACCTATTTACGTGCTTAGAACGGAACTAGGAACATTTAGATCTTATGGTTTTGTTAATTTTTTATAATAAGACGTATATTTTTAAAAGATTTGCAAATTATAATAAGTAACTAATTTCATACATATTATCATGGACTATTTCCGTGCACCTATTTTTTCAAAACTACGGGAGTTTACAAAGCCGAAAGTTATGGTCGAACAGCAATATTTGGGAAAATTATACAAAAAGTTAATAAAGAAAATATTAAAAATTGTGTCTAAATATACATATTTTGTGCATATATACGGATTATAATCATATAAAATATAGTCTCAATATAATAATTTAGAAAAAATTTCTTTTTGGTACCTGCTGAAGAGAAAACGCATAGCCCGGAATTAGGCTCATTAATTTTGTGTATGTTCCTAATTACGTTATACTATAGGCAGTAATCAGGAAATATTAATGGGTTGTTCTTTCGTAACATTTTTTCACAGCACCGCATATTTTTAGTGATATAATAACAGAACAGGACGCAACTAGTATCATAATATGCCGAAGTATTCACCTACTTGTTTACAGTTAGCTATTGAGGCTGTGGAAAAGGGCCATATGACCTGCTACAGAGCATCAAAAATATATGGAATTCCCAGACAGACGTTATTGGACAAAATCAAGAAGAAGTATACCAAAAAGCCAACCTCAGGCCCCCTTCCAGTTCTGTCGACAGAAGAAGAAAATATTATCGTTAAATGGATTCATCATTTGGCGGAGTTGGGCTTTCCTATGACCAGCTTACAAACTCCGTGGGAAATTTGGTTAAGGAACTCAAACGGCCAACACTTTTACAAATGGTATTCCAGGAAGAAAATGGTTCAAAGGTTTTTTAAAAAGAAACTCGTCCTTGAGCCAACGAATTACTCAATGCTTAACAGCTTCCCGAGCTTCAGTAACGAAATCTTCCATAAGGAATTGGTTCGAGAGAGTCGAGACTTATATGAAAGACAATAACTGTCTAGATGTACTGGAAGATCCATCAAGGATCTTTAACTGTGATGAATCAGCATTTTTCCTGTGCCCAAAATGTCAAGCCGTGTTAACTAAACGCGGTGCTAAGCACGTTTACTTCAGATCAGGTAATGATGAAAAAGAATGTCTAACGTTGGCTATAGGAGCATCCGCAGATGGAAAAATGATGCCGTTGTTTGCCCTTTTCCCCTATAAACGCTTTCCACCAAATATTATGGCGAAATATCCTAAAAGCTGGTCCATTGGCAAATCTGACTCAGGCTGGATGACCGAAGAAACCTTTTTTGAATATATCGCAAACGTATTTTATAATTTTATGTTGGAAATGAAGGTAAAACTTCCTGTCGTTTTATTTTTGGATGGACACGTATCCCATATATCTCTACCTCTCAGCGAATTTTGCAAGAAACATGGCATTAGTACTGATGTGATACAGAGTGCTTTCAGAGCTTGTGGTTTGTATCCATAGAGAAAGAAAAGAAAAGAAATCAAAGGAAAAACTTCGGAAAACAGCCCTGAAGCATCAAAAGAAAAGGAGCCACGTGAAAAAGTAAATCTGGAAAAATCTTTACTTCCTGAAAAATATTATAATGAAGGAGACTTTGTTGTTTTCCAGTATGAAGGAGAAAAGTTTCCCGGACAAGTTTTAAAAGTTATCAGCGGAGATCCTTTACAATTTAAAATAAAACCTATGTCCATGAGCGGATTTAATTGGCGTTGGCCAGAAAAGAACGATATTCTTGACTATGAAGCAGACGAAATATTAAAAAAATTAATCCACCTCTGCCAATAAACAAAAGAGGTATATTTTCAATAATCGACTTAAATTAATTCACATAACTTATTTTAAACAAATTTTTCTTTGTTTTATAAGCTATTTGCATGTATAATGTTCAGTTTTATCATATAATTTGTAATTTCAATATAAAACTTTTAATTTTTTTATAAAATTATAGTAAAACGATTTTAATACTTAAATAAGTTTTAACTATTTTTGCTTTCATGACTTTAACGGCACACAACTTCTAAAAATGTTCAAATTATTCAAAATATGTTAATTTACTACGTACGTATATGAAATCTTAAGTACGTAATCTAAATAATATGTAGTTAGCAATGATTTTACTTTTAAATTACCTTTTCTCTAGTCAACACTAGAAAATAATGGATTTTTCTGTTTTTTTTATTGCTGTATCGATAAAATTTGTTTTTATGTTTTGAATAAATAAATGTACTTTGTACCCAAATGGCTTGTCTTTTTCCAAAAATATTTAAAATATAACCGCAAATCCATTTTTTTTTTATTTATAACGGAAATAGGTACGCTTTTGCACGCAGTTAGGAACTGGCCCAAATTTTCGCACGGATTTGGGAACAAAATACATTTGTCGAAATATGCGTATAAAGCGTAAAGTTAAAAAAAAAAAATTTTTAATAAACATCGTAAAGTCCGTAACAGATCTCTGAACCCACAGAAATAAAAAATCGATTTCAACTGCTTTTTGCTGGGCCAAGATATCACTTTAATCGAGTATAATAGACAGCTCATCTTGTTCGGACGTCTTTTACTAATCGCTCTGTGTTTTGTACACTTTATGAGTTTAAAAATAAAATAAAAATGACTCTAGTCTTTTTTTTTTCGTATTTTCTCTTGGGTAAAATTTAAGAAATAATAAAAAAAGACAAAGTGCAATACTATTAGAGTGAAGGTTGGATAAATTAAATGATACCAATCAAATCATAATTTCTGCACAACAAACATACATTAACACAAACATAAATCAGAGAGTGATAATACTTAATATGCCGTGCAACTGCGGTCAAAAAGTGAATCGTGAGAATCCAAAAGTGCAGTGCAATGGATGTAAAGAGTTTTTTCACCTTGAATGTGTAGGTTTGCTTCAGAGTGACTTGGATTTTCTGCTCACTTCAGGAAAGCCTTTTTTCTGCAAAGCCTGCTCAGCTGAGAGGCGCTCATCTATACGTTCGCAGCCCCTGTCAACTCTGCCGCTTAAACAAATAATATATCTGATGTCAGTGAAGATGTGCATAATCCGAAGCATCAAATTGCTTTTCTTGCTAATGAGCTTAGTAAAGTAAGGCAAGAGAATGAACACATTCTGTTACGTGTCAATACATTGCACGAATACAACAAAAATCTACTGCTGAAATCTGATGATCTTATTGCCGAAGTTCGCTCTTTGCGCTCTTAGGTTGATGCTAAAGATTCCGCTCTCTCAACACTAACTATTGAGGTTAAAAATCTTAGTAGCATTGTTGCTAAATTAGCTATTAACCTACCAAAGCAGCCTACAACCGCTGAAATTATTGCTGCGAATGCTGAGAGTGTAAAGCCAATAAATTCAAAAATAAAGGAAAACATAATTGCAAATGAGTCAGAACCTCAAATGAGCACAAATGATGACGTTACTATTTTGCCTTCCCCTACTGTCAATGATGTACCTAATGATAGTGAAATGACGTCAACGTCCCAATCTAAAGTGCGTAATGCTGCAGGCACTAAAAATGTTAAGCGTAAGCTAGCAGTGACACCTCATGCTGCGTCGGAAGCCTCTGCTACGCCTACATTTGCATCTGTTGCTAAATCTGCTGTTGCTTCGGTAAATGTACCAGCATCCACAGTGCGCCAAGTAACCCAGCGGGAAATTCAAGCAAAAAGTACTCGAAGGAAATTAAGTAAGCCCATTGTTATTGGTAATTGTAATACCAGCGAGTTAAAAGTAGTTCCAGTTTTCAAGTTTCTGCATATTTCGTCATTTTCGCCTACTATTAAGGAATCTGATATATTATCGTATGTTTCAAGTCATGCTAAAATTGAACCCAATTTATTGATATGTCATACATTGGTAAAGAAAGACATTCCCATAGATAGCTTAACCAAAGTCAATTTCAAGTTGGGTGTTTCGGAATGTTCATTTGATAAGGTGCTTAATCCAGCTATATGGCCTGAATTTGTGAAAATTCGTCCGTTTCGTTTTTTTCACCAAGAAGGTGTATCAACACAACAACGATAACCAGTTCCGTTAATAACAATCCTGCCAAAAAAATAAAAATATATTATCAAAATGTTTCTGGGTTGAGAACCAAATCTAAGCTGCTTTATGCCTTGAGCTCGCACCTGGACTATGATATTTTTGTTCTCGTTGAGACGTGGCTAAACGAGAGTTTCTTTGATAATGAATATTTCGATTCGAATTTATACAATGTGTTTCGAAAGGACCGTGATTATATTAAAACTGGTCACAGTAGAGGCGGAGGTGTTCTTATAGCAGTTAATCGGAAATTTCGCTCGTCACTCGTGACATTAAAGAATGATGATACATTATTGGATCAGCTCTGCGTGGCAGTAAAAGGCGTTTCAAACATTTTAATCTGCGCTTCTTATATACCTCCGACAAGCAACGATATGCTATACCGAGCACATGTGGAGAATATTTTAGCAGTAGCATCTAGTCATAATAATGATAGTATCTGTGTCATGGGTGACTTCAATTTGGGAAATATTGTTTGGTTTATATTGATGATAGTAATGAGCTATATGCAAATAACGTAAATAGTATATCTGAATCCTACTTGGTTGATAACTTATCCAGTTGCGGCCTTTCTCAGATAAATGGTTTTCAAAATCGGCTTTCTCGCATTTTAGACTTAATTTTTGTCAACGATAATGTACATTTTTCTTTATTTGAATGCCTTGATCCTTTATCTACTCCTGGTATTCATCATATACCATTCGTTTTAAAGGTCGAATTCTATGAGTTTAATTCGGTTCATTATGATGAACAAGTTACTAATTTCTGCTTCAGTCGAATGGATGCCGATATGGTTAACCTTGCAGTTGATGCCATTGATTGGAATTCAATATTTTCCAACTTTGATGTTGCCAACTGCTTTGAAATCTTTAAATATAAGTTAGGTGAGATCTGCGTTAAGCATATCCCAATCCTTAAGAAACCCAGATATAAAATACCTTGGTATACAAAACGATTGTTAAAAGTTAAGAATTTAAGAAACAAATATTTCAAGAAGTTTAAATTGTCCAAATCTGTTATATATAAAGACAAATTTCTGTTTTATTCAAGTAAATTTAAATCCATGAACAGGGACTTGAAGCGTAATTATACTCGTAAGTTCGAATCGGATATAAAGCAAAACTCGAAATCATTTTGGAGATATGTCAATTCCAGAAAATCGTGTTCGAGTATACCTTCTGTTGTCTATCTCAATGAGACCAAAGCGCACTCCACTATTGAAGCTGTTAATCTCTTTGCTGATTTCTTCAAGTCAAACTTTGAAGCTGGCACTGATTTTGATCAGGTGTGTTACATGAACATAAATTCCCCAATAAATTTTGGATCGCTAACCCTAACGCTCGCTGATATAGAAGAAGGAATCCGACAACTGAAGATTTCTACTAAAACCGATGTGGATGGGTTGTCTTCATACATATTAAAAAAATGTTCTGCCCTTGCTTCCCCATTGTTAGTTCTGTTCAATAAATCACTTGAACGAGGAGTGTTTATTGATGCGTGGAAAGTCAGTTCTATCACTCCAGTGTTTAAAAGTGGTAATAAGAACAATATTGCGAATTATCGGCCAATTTCAAAGATATCCTCAGTCTCAAAACTGTTTGAGGCTATAGTTAAAAATAAAATTTATTTTACGGTAAATCACTTGATCTCCGCTCAACAACACGGTTTTGTTAAAGGTCGCTCAACAGTCTCAAACCTCGCCGTATTTTCGGAATACTGCATTTCTGCGTTTCAAAATCGCCTTCAAGTTGATTCAGTTTACACTGACTTTTCAAAAGCTTTTGACAAGGTGAACCACACAATTTTATTATTGAAACTGACAGCTCTAGGGTTTCATTCCACTCTTTTAAAATGGCTTGAATCCTATCTCTCCTCTCGTAAATGTGTGGTTACGGTTGATGGGGCATCATCTGATCCTTTCATTGCGACTTCTGGGGTTCCACAGGGTAGCATACTGGGCCCGCTTCTCTTCGTAATTTTCATCAATAATATAACCAGCTGTTTCAATTACGCAAATTTTCTTTTGTACGCTGATGATCTTAAGATTTTTTCGACAATTACGAGCAATGAAGACATGGTAAGGCTACAATCTGATATAGACAATGTTGCCGACTGGTGTAAACGTAATAAGTTGAATCTTAATATAAAAAAGTGCTCACATGTTTGCTACTCAAAGTCTCGCTGTCCGTTACCCACATGGTATAAAATCGATGGTCTTCGATTATCCACTTTAAGTGAAATTACTGATCTTGGTGTTGTATTCGATTGTAAATTTCTGTTTCAAACCCATTTGAATTACATAATAGCGAAGGCATATTCAACACTTGCCTTCATCAAACGATTTAGCTCTGATTTTACCGATCCTTACACATAAAAATTGCTATACACCTCTCTTGTGCGGTCTAAATTAGAATACGCCGTCTTTATCTGGAGGCCATTCTATAATTGTCACATTACCAGGCTTGAACGTGTGCAAAAAGTTTTTGTTCGCTTTGCCCTACGGTCGTTGCATTTCAACGACCCGATTCCTTCTTACAGTAGTCGCTGTTTGCTCATAAGCCTAAAATCGTTAAACAGCAGACGTTCTATTCTGTCTCTCACCTTTGTTTTTGACTTGATAAGTGGAGCGATTGACTGCCCATTTCTGCTGGCCAGAATTTGTTTCAACATCCCACAGAGGAGTCTACGCAATCACGATACTTTCTGGCTGGACACGGTTAGAACAAATTACGCGTCTAATGCTCCAATTTCAAGAGCTTTAAAAGAGTTTAATATGCTATCAAATCCTGTGGGTCTGGACTTTTCCTCCACAAAACATATGTTTAAATCGATATTAAATGACTTATGTACGTAAACTTTTAGGTAACTTTTAGTTTTTACGATTAAATAACTGTGTGTCTATTTTTTTTCTTGTAATCTGTATGAAAATGTTCACATTTTCTAGATTAAAACGAGATAAATAAATAAATAAATAAATAAATAAATAAACGTGGGCATGTCTTAATAGTACGTAAATAGGTACACTTACCTTACCTACTGTAAATTTCAAGGAGACTTTTTGTCCTTTTTTTATTTTCCATCAAAGTTCGAAAAAGGTCCTAAAAATAGGCTTTTTGAAAAACAGGTAGATCTGACAACTTCTATAAAAAAAAAATTTTACGTCTTGCTTCAACTTAGAATTAAATATCCTTTCGTTGTAATACAAGAAAGCAGTGGCAGGCCGTTTTATTTAGAGGCAAAACAATTTTTAATACAACAAAAAAGAACAATAAAATAATACAAAAAAATTTAAGTTAGACGGTTTTATTGCAATTTTTTTGGTTCATATTTTATTCATATGGCTGCTCCAGGTAAATACTTACTTGAAGTAATAATAATACGAAAAGCTAGTAAATAATTAGGGAGGTCCTCGTCAACACACTCCTCACTAATAAAACCGTTTATCTTAAAATTTTTTTTTTTTAAATTATTTTATTTTCAAGTTTTTAGTCTTTATTTAATTGCCTTTTATTTCTTATTCTATTTAGTTCATTTAGTGACTCATTATTACAAGAACTTTTTCCTGACAATTTGTAACAATCTAAGTCCTCAATACATAATACACTGACTTTACTCGACTCTGCGCCACGTATGCTTGTCCCTCCTCCAACTCCAAAATATTTGATGTCACTTCTACCGGGCTGTATGTAATATTTGTTCCAGATATGAGCCAAATCGGACATCATAAGTCGCTTTCTATTCATGTATGTATTATGTGTTCCAAATATGGACCAAATCGGAATACAAACACGCTTTTTTTGAATATCTCGCTCTCTGCGCCACCTAGCGGAATTTTTTTCATAGGTCGCTTTCTATTCTTGTATGTATTATGTGTTCCAAATATGAGCCAGATCGGACTACAAATACGATATTTGTGAATATCTCAATCCTTGCGCCACCAGCGGCGCTTTTTTTCATAGGTCGCTTTCTATTCTTGTATGTATTATGTGTTCCAAATATGAGCCAAATCGGGCCACAAATACGATTTTTGTGAATATCTCGATCCTTGCGGTGATTTTTTATTCTTGTATGTATTATGTGTGCCAAATATGAGCCAAATCAGACCACAAATACGATTTTTTTGAATATCTTGATCCTTGCGTCATCTAGCGTCGATTTTTTTTCATATGTCTTTTTTTATTCATGTATGTGTTATGTGTTCCAAATCGGACAACAAATACGATTTTTGTGAATATCTCGAACTTTGCGCCACCTAGTGGCGATTTTTTTTCATAGGTCGCTTTCTATTCTTGTATGTATTATGTGTTCCAAATATGAACCAGATCGGACAGCAAATACGAGTTTTGTGAATATCTCAAACCTTGCGCCACCAGCGGCGATTTTTTTTCATAGGTCGCTTTCTATTCTTGTATGTATTATGTGTTCCAAATATAAGCCAAATCAGACCTCAAATTCGATTTTTGTGAATATCTCGATTCTTGCGCCACCTAGCGGTGATTTTTTTATGGGTCGCTTTCTATTCTTCATGCGTTTAAAATATGAGCCAAATCGGACCACAAATACGATTTTTGTGAATATCTCCATCCTTGCGCCACCTAGCGGCAATTTTTTTCATAGGTCGCTTTCCATGCTTTTATGTATTATGTGTTCCAGATATGAGCCAAATCGGACCACAAATACGATTTTTGTGAATATCCCGAACCTTGCGCCACCTAGCGGCGATTTTTTTCATAGGTCGCTTTCTATTCTTGTATGTATTATGTGTTCCAAATATGAGCCAAATCAGACCACAAATACGATTTTTTTGAATATCTCGATCCTTGCGCCACCTAGCTTCGATTTTTTTCATGCGTCGCTTTTCCTTCATGTATGTATTATGCGTTCCAAATATGAGCCAAATCGGACCACAAATACGATTTTTGTGATATCTCGATCCTTTCGCCACCTAGCGGCGATTTTTTTCATAGGTCGCTTTCTATTCTTATATGTATTACGTTATCCAAATATGAGTAAAATCGGACCACAAATAAGATTTTTGTGAATATCTCGTTCCTTGCCCCACCTCGCGGCGCTTTTTTTCACAGGTCGCTTTCTATGCTTGTACATATTATGTGTTCCAAATATGAGCCAAATCGGGCCACAAATACGATTTTTGTGATATCTCGATCCTTGCGCCACCTAGCGGCGATTTTTTTCATAGGTCGCTTTCTATATTTGTATGTATTATGTGTTCCAAATATGAGCCAAATCAGACCACAAATACGATTTTTGTGATATCTCGATTTTGAGCCACCTAGCGGCGATTTCTTTATAGGTCGCTTTCTATTCTTATATGTATTACGGGATCCAAATATGAGCAAAATCGGCCAAAAATAGGATTCTTGTGAATATCTCCATCCTTGCGCCACCTAGCGGCGATTTTTCCATAGGTCGCTTTCTATTCTTGTATGTATTATGTATTCCAAATATGAGCCAAATCGGACCACAAATACGATTTTTGTGAATACCTCGATCCTTGCGCCACCTAGCGGCGATTTTTTTCATAGGTCGCTTTGTATTCTTGTAGATATTTTGTGTTCCAAATATGAGCCAAATCAGACCACAAATACGATTTTTTTTAATATCTCGATCCTTGCGCCACCTAGCGGCAATTTTCTTCATAGGTCGCTTTCCATTATTGTATGTATTATGTGTTCCAAATATGAGGCAAATCGGACCACAAATACGATTTTTGTGAATATCCCGATCCTTGCCCACCTAGCGGCGATTTTTTTCATAAGTCGCTTTCTATATTTGTATGTATTATGTGTTCCAAATATGAGGCAAATCGGACCAAAAATAGGATTCTTGTGAATATCTCGATCCTTGCGCCACATAGCTTCGATTTTTTTTCATGCGTCGCTTTTTCTTCATGTATGTATTATGCGTTCCAAATATGAGCCAAATCGGACCACAAATACGATTTTTGTGATATCTCGATCCTTGCGCCACCTAGCGGCAATTGTTTTCATAGGTCGCTTTATATTCTTATATGTATTACGTGGTCCAAATATGAGCAAAGTCGGACCACAAATAGGGTTTTTGTGAATATCTCGATCCTTGCGCCACCTAGCGGCGATTTTTTCATAGGTCGCTTTGTATCCTTGTATGTATTATGTATTTCAAATATGAGCCAAATCGGAACACAAATACGATTTTTTTGAATATCTCGAACCTTGCGCCACCTAGCGGCGATTTTTTTAACAGGTCGCTTTCTATTCTTGTAGATATTATGTGTTCCAAATATGAGCGAAATCGGACCACAAATACGATTTTTGTGATATCTCGATCCTTGCGCCACCTGGCGGCGATTTTTTTCATGGGCCGCTTTCTATTCTTGTATGTATTATGTGTTCCAAATATGAGCCAAATCGGACCACAAATACGATTTATGTGAATATCTCGATCCTTGCGCCACCTAGCGGCAATTTTTTATAGGTCGTTTTCTATTCTTGTATGTATTATATGTTGCAAATATGAGCCAAATCGGAGCACAAATACGATTTTTGTGAATATCTCGATCCTTGCGCCACCTAGCGGCGATTTTTTCATAGGTCGCTTTCTATTCTTGTATGTATTATGTGTTCCAAATATGAGCCAGATGGACCACTAATACGATTTTTGTGAATATCTCAATCCTTGCGCCACCTAAAGCCTATTTTTTTTCATACGTCGCTTTTTCTTCATGTATGTATTATGCGTTCCAAATATGAGCCAAATCGGACCTAAAATACGATTTTTTGTGAATATCTCGATCCTTGCGCCACCTAGCGGCGATTTTTTTCATAGGTCGCTGTCTATTCTTATATGTATTATGTGTTCCAAATATGAGCCAAATCGGACCACAAATATAATTTTTGTGGTATCTCGATCCTTGCCCACCTAGCGGCGATTTTTTTCCATAGGTCGCTTTCTATTCTTGTATGTATTATGTGTTCCAAATATGAACCAGATGGACCACAAATACGATTTTTGTAAATATCTCAATCCTTGCGCCACCTAGCGGCGATTTTTGTAATTGGTCGCTTTCTATTCTTGTATTTATTATGTGTTCCAAATATGAGCCAAATAAGATTTTTGTGAATATCTCGATCCCTGCGCCACCTAGCGTCGATTTTTTTCATATGTCGCTTTTTCTTCATGTATGTATTATGCGTTCCAAATATGAGCCAAATCGGACCACAAATACGATTTTTGTGAATATCTCGATCCTTGCGTCACCTAGAGGCGATTTTTTTCATAGATCGCTTTCTATTCTTATATGTATTATGTGTTCCAAATATGAACCAGATCGGACAGCAAATACGAGTTTTGTGAATATCTCAAACCTTGCGCCACCAGCGGCAATTTTTTTTCATAGGTCGCTTTCTATTCTTGTATGTATTATGTGTTCCAAATATAAGCCAAATCAGACCTCAAATTCGATTTTTGTGAATATCTCGATTCTTGCGCAACTTAGCGGTGTTTTTTTTATGGGTCGCTTTCTATTCTTCATGCGTTTCAAATATGAGCCAAATCGGACCACAAATACGATTTTTGTGAATATCTCCATCCTTGCGCCACCTAACGGCAATTTTTTTTTATAGGTCGCTTTCCATTCTTTTATGTATTATGTGTTCCAAATATGAGCCAAATCGGACCACAAATACGATTTTTGTGAATATCCCGAACCTTGCGCCACCTAGCGGCGATTTTTTTCATAGGTCGCTTTCTATTCTTGTATGTATTATGTGTTCCAAATATGAGCCAAATCAAACCACAAATACGATTTTTTTGAATATCTCGATCCTTGCGCCACCTAGCTTCGATTTTTTTCATGCGTCGCTTTTCCTTCATGTATGTATTATGCGTTCCAAATATGAGCCAAATCGGACCACAAATACGATTTTTGTGATATCTCGATCCTTTCGCCACCTAGCGGCGATTTTTTTCATAGGTCGATTTCTATTCTTATATGTATTACGTTATCCAAATATGAGTAAAATCGGACCACAAATAAGATTTTTGTGAATATCTCGTTCCTTGCCCCACCTCGCGGCGCTTTTTTTCACAGGTCGCTTTCTAGCTTGTACATATTATGTGTTCCAAATATGAGCCAAATCGGGCCACAAATACGATTTTTGTGATATTTCGATCCTTGCGCCACCTAGCGGCGATTTTTTTCATAGGTCGCTTTCTATATTTGTATGTATTATGTGTTCCAAATATGAGCCAAATCAGACCACAAATACGATTTTTGTGATATTTCGATTTTGAGCCACCTAGCGGCGATTTCTTTATAGGTCGCTTTCTATTCTTATAGATATTATGTGTTCCAAATATGAGCGAAATCGGACCACAAATACGATTTTTGTGATATCTCGATCCTTGCGCCACCTGGCGGCGATTTTTTTCATGGGCCGCTTTCTATTCTTGTATGTATTATGTGTTCCAAATATGAGCCAAATCGGACCACAAATACGATTTATGTGAATATCTCGATCCTTGCGCCACCTAGCGGCAATTTTTTTATAGGTCGTTTTCTATTCTTGTATGTATTATATGTTGCAAATATGAGCCAAATCGGAGCACAAATACGATTTTTGTGAATATCTCGATCCTTGCGCCACCTAGCGGCGATTTTTTCATAGGTCGCTTTCTATTCTTGTATGTATTATGTGTTCCAAATATGAGCCAGATGGACCACTAATACGATTTTTGTGAATATCTCAATCCTTGCGCCACCTAGAGCCTATTTTTTTCATACGTCGCTTTTTCTTCATGTATGTATTATGCGTTCCAAATATGAGCCAAATCGGACCTAAAATACGATTTTTTGTGAATATCTCGATCCTTGCGCCACCTAGCGGCGATTTTTTTCATAGGTCGCTGTCTATTCTTATATGTATTATGTGTTCCAAATATGAGCCAAATCGGACCACAAATATAATTTTTGTGGTATCTCGATCCTTGCCCACCTAGCGGCGATTTTTTTCCATAGGTCGCTTTCTATTCTTGTATGTATTATGTGTTCCAAATATGAGCCAGATGGACCACAAATACGATTTTTGTAGAATATCTCAATCCTTGCGCCACCTAGCGGCGATTTTTGTAATAGGTCGCTTTCTATTCTTGTATTTATTATGTGTTCCAAATATGAGCCAAATAAGATTTTTGTGAATATCTCGATCCCTGCGCCACCTAGCGTCGATTTTTTTCATATGTCGCTTTTTCTTCATGTATGTATTATGCGTTCCAAATATGAGCCAAATCGGACCACAAATACGATTTTTGTGAATATCTCGATCCTTGCGTCACCTAGAGGCGATTTTTTTCATAGGTCGCTTTCAATTCTTATATGTATTATGTGTTCCAAATATGAGCAAAATCGGACCACAAATACGATTTTTCTGAATATCTCGATCCTTGCCCACCTAGCGCCAATTTTTTTCCATAGGTCGCTTTCTATTCTTGTATGTATTATGTGTTCCAAATATGAGCCAAATCAGACCACAAATACGATTTTTGTGGATATATCGATCCTTGCGCCACCTAGCGGCGATTTTTTTTTCATAGGTCGCTTTCTATTCTTGTATGTACTATGGGTTCCAAATATGAGCCAGATGGACCACAAATACGATTTTTGTGAATATCTCAATCCTTGCGCCACCTAGCGGCGATTTTTGTCATAAGTCGCTTTCTATTCTTGTATATATTATGTGTTCCAAATATGAACCAGATCGGACCGCAAATACGATTTTTGTGAATATCTCAATCCTTGCGCCACCAGCGGCGATTTTTTTTCATAGGTCGCTTTCTATTCTTGTATGTATTATGTGTTCCAAATATGAGCCAAATCGGGCCTCAAATTCGATTTTTGGGAATATATCGATTCTTGCGCCACCTAGCGGCGATTTTTTTATAGGTCGCTTTCTATTCTTGTATGTATCATGCGTTCCAAATATGAGCCAAATCGGACCTCAGATACGATTTTTGTGAATATCTCGATCCTTGCGCCACCTAGCGGCAATTTTTTTTCATAGGTCGCTTTCCATTCTTGTATGTATTATGTGTTCCAAATATGAGCCAAATCGGACCACAAATACGATTTTTGTGAATATCCCGATCCTTGCGCCACCTAGCTGCGATTTTTTTCATAGGTCGCTTTCTATATTTGTATGTATTATGTGTTCCAAATATGAGCCAAATCAGACCACAAATACGATTTTTTTGAATATCTCGATCCTTGCGCCACCTAGCTTCGATTTTTTTCATGCCTCGCTTTTTCTTCATGTATGTATTATGCGTTCCAATTCAATATTTTCCCTGCCATTTAAGGGCAAAACAACTGCGTTTGCAGATGATCTGGCCATTGCGTACAGTACAACTAGTGAACTTGAATTAATATGTGACATTAACTTTGATTTGCATTTGCTGAGAGCTTGGTTTGCTTCACAGAAACTACTTGTTAGTAATAATACGAAACTTATCAGGCCTGTTCTGAATTCCGACTCGGAATGAAAAGTAAAACGACATTGATTTCGACTCGGTTTCTATTTGGTGTTCTCAATTCCGATTGTAAAAAATCGATTCGAAGTCGATTTCGAATCGTTTTCATTCCGATTCGGTAACCAGTTTAATCAGCTGTTTTTGTTTATGTGTTTTGGTTTAAGTATCATAAAATTTTATTTTAATTAAAAATGCCTGCAGATATGGTTTTTGATGCGCAGACGCAAGAATACGTGCTATTGTGCGTGCGAATCGTAAAAATGCGCTGGATCGGAATTCAGAACAGGTTGACTTCATTTCGATCAGCATCGATTTGTTTGCCTAATAGATTTCTTGATAGAAGTTTTCAAAGAAAGATTTATTATGCCAATTTAACTCAAATTTAAACAAAAAATACACACAACTCTTCCAAATAAAATGAAGAATTTAAAAAAAATTATTTAAAAGACAAATATCCCAACATTTGTGTATAATCTGCCAATTAAATTTCATTCCGACTGCTCAGAGGCAATACTTTTCAAACCGATAATTTTTGGTCGGAATCGAAATTGAGAACACCAATCCATTTCGATTCGGAAAAAATTGATCGGAATCGGAATCCAGAACAGGCCTGTATGTATTTTAGCCATGTTGCCAAAGAACTACCTAGCTGTGATATTATATTTCATGCCGAAGAATGCCTCCGTTTTAACTTACACCATATGGAGTGCACTCAGAATGTTGCGATAAGTTCTTTCGATTGCAATATTCAATGCAGCGACAACTGTTTCAAAGTTGATGTTGTTGAGAATTTTAAATATCTTGGTATAATAATTGACAATCGTGTGAATTGGTCTGCGCACATCCATACATTGAAACAGTATTTTATCTATACTACTAGGCAGTTCTATCGTCTCAAAAAGTGTTGCACTGTATCTACTTTAAAAACTGTTTACTACGGCATATTCCAATCTAAACTTCAGTATGGTATCAACTGCTGGGGTGGCGCCTCGGCAAATAAACTGTCACCACTTGTAACGATTCAAAAGGGAATTATTAGACGTATCTGTAGTGCAAAATATAGATCACACTCTATGCCGCTTTTTAGGAGACTGGATATACTACCGTGCCGTCATTTGTATTTATATAAAGTCATGAGTATTTTCTTTATTCGTTCATGTTACTTGGAAAGCTTTCCCTCAGAAGTCTATAACTTACGTAGGAATATACTTCCAACTGTACAAATTCCGTATTCTAGAACATCCCAGTTTAGAAGCTTTTATATTTACACGTCGCGCAAGTTCTTCAACTCCCTTCCTAACACTGTACAGGTTATTAGAAATTTTAACTTCTTTCAAAAAACAGTTAAACTGTATCTGCTTGGACATAATCATTATGAACTGGAATCACTGCTGAGGGCGATATTATAAAAAATTAAAAATATAAAAATAATTTTACCTGAAGTTCTTTTTTAATAAATTTTTTTAGTATTAGTAAATATTTAATGTACACCCCACACAAAAACAAAAACAGTATATAATTATTGAAAATGTCATTAGTACTATTTTATTTCTTAAAATAATAATTGCCATCTACCTTTCTTAAGCTATGTTATAGTTAATGTGTTGAATACAATATGGAAATTTAAAATATGTACATAGCATTAAGAAAATGATTAATAAATGAAAAAAAATGAAAAAGATTCTATGTTATTAATAAATTCTTTGTGATGTATGGATGAAATCATAAACTTATAACTATGCAGGGCTAAGTTCAAATTTTGTTGTTGGTGCTGCGCTTGCGCGTGGCAAGGTTAGGTGAAGGTGAGTTATAGGGAAAAATTACCGAGTGACAGACGGACACACTAGGGACAGGTTTGCGGCCACTGTAAGTAGAAAGGGGTCAGTACAGTGCCCACGGTGCAGTGCGAGTTGCTACTGACAGGACAGGCGTTTAACTCCCCCCTTATGCTTTCCCCTTTATAACTTTTCCCCTCACGTCTATTTCTATCTTTTTCAGCTTTCATTTTACTACACATGCAGGTATGAACCTTTTTGTACATGTGGCTGCGGGTGAGGACGGTGGTGTAATACCCCGCCCAATCTGACGAGCTAGCCTGGGATGAAAGCATACCTGCTTGCCGCCGCTCCTCACGGTTTAAACTGCAGGTGAAGTTGAGATCAGTTTACTTTGACCGTATCGATTGAATTTTACTGCTCATTACAACTTAAGTGGCCAAATTAAATTTTTGTATTTTTATTCAATGCTGACAGTTATGTAAACTCACAGTGGTCCTCAGTATCCCCTTTTACATTGGCGTTAGGTAGCACTGTTATGCTGAAAATCGCATTTTCTGTAATGGCTTCCGTAGAAAGCTATGTATTTATTATTGTACTCCTATTTTTGCAAAGCGGGAAAAACCTGTACCCTCTTTTGACCATAGAAAATACACCCGTACCGTTTCAAATGGCGTACATCTTCTGTCTCTTTCTATTTACTTCACCTGGTGATTCCACCATGACAAGCAACAGCAAGAACCCACCGTACAAAATTCGCCTCCTTCTATCTATACCTGCGTGCATTTACACCCAAGGTGGTTTCACTTTATTTGATGTAAAAAATTTAAATTTTATTTAAAGTGACCGAAAAGGTAAAACAATTAGACCCTTTTCCAATGCAGTAGGTTTATCGAACGCTTTCATAAAATTTTTGATTTTTGCCAGGGTTTTTGGGCAGGGCGCCCGAAGTGGTCTAGGAAACACTGAAAAATGTCTCACCAAAAACTCATTCACATTTACCTTGTATATACTGGATGGAGTTGGCATTAGAAATGTAGGTTCCACGCTACAAACGCCAAGTTTTTACTATAATGGGAAAATTGGAAAAATGTGTAAAGAGAAGTTTAAACTAACACCTATATTCTAGTGAGCTGTGGCCGAACATTTTTGTGAAAAATGTAAGTTGGTCCTATTTTAAATGCTTCAATGTAAACTGAACACTAAAAACTGTCAGTCACTACAATTTTTACACCATTTTCACCCAGAATATCAATTATTATTAATCAAGTTTTCTACATATTGAACTCAATCTTGCATACAAAATACAAATTCTTAATTAGCTCATTGTCGATATATTGAATGCCGAACGGTGTTAAAAATATAGTCGGTTTTGCTTGATTTTTGGGATTGTAGTTTACAATAAAATAATAAAAAAAAATGTTATGTTACACGATTTTATTGAAAACGATGCCGAATGGCGTTAAAAATATAATCGGTTTTGCTGGATTTTTGGGATAGTAGTTTACAATAAAATAATAAAAATAAATGTTATGTTAAGCGGTTTTATTGAAAACAATACTTACATGAAATAATAATAATACTAAAAGCTAGAAAATAATCTATACTATAATAAATCTCTAGAAAATCCTGTCTGTACATCCAAGATTTCTAAAAAAAAAATGAGTGTACTTGACGTTTGGAATGTCGTAGAATCCATCGACACCACTTTTTTCTGTTTGTCGGTTTGTCTGTTTGTCGGTTTGTCTGTTTGTCTGTATGATATCAATTATCTCGGAAACTAACGAATGGATTTTTATGAGACTTTCACAGATGGATAGCCTGTAATCCAGAAGGGAATCTAGAACTTATTTCGTGTGAGAAACAAACAAGATATAGTTGTTTAAGTTACAATTAAGCTACTTTTAAGGATTTTTTTTTGAAAAACGAAGGAAAATGCACTTAGTTTCCAAACAAATATCAAAGAATGCCTTTGCAAAGTTTTTTTTTCAATTTCATATAAACTAAAAATCAAATTCATGAATAGATACAGTGGCGTACCAAAAAAAATTATTTCACGCTGCCATATTACGATAATCGGTTAAAATGAGTTTACCTAAAATCTCTAAATATTCGTACAATATGGGCATCAAACAACAGAGGCAGGTCAAAGGTTTCGTTTGAATTTTGTGATATTTCGATAAATTAAGCGATAACTGAGTTATCGGTCAAAATGTATTTGCTCCAAAATCTATAAATTTACCTACAATATGAAATACGTTTAGCTAAGATTTTAAACCTTTTACACGCGTTAATCAGAGACTCAAACCTTTTGGTGCAATTCGATTTATCTATTCGCTGACAGGTGGCGCAAAGTTTTCGTGTGTACTGCGATGCTTTGGTAGGTATGCGATTGGTTGTCGTACACATACACTAAATAAAATTTTCGTAAATGCTGTAATGCCAAATGTCGGAAAGGTTATTTGTTATGTGCCCATTTAATTTTCATTGCATTATTTTTAGAAACACTATGCCCAAAAAGCGTTCAAATTTATCTAAACGCACTAAAGCTGCTAAGAGGTTAAGACTAATGCGACCACAAGAATCGGGTGAAAATTATGAAACGAGGCTTTCGGCAAATAGAGAACGTATATCATTTATCAGGTCTATGGAAACTCCTTCCGAAAGTGATGTGCGCCGACATATTGATAGGGAACGCCATGCTTTGTCGCGCGAATTGGAAGCACCGCACGAAAGAGAAATTCATCTTAGTTTGCAGGAAGTTAGGACTAATTTAAATCGATTTTTTGAAAGCAGTGAAGGTCGACATACACGACTCAGCACTGACCGAGAGAACCATGTATTGTCTCGAGGTTCTGAACCTGTTGTCGAGAGAGAGTCCCGGCTAAATGATCAGCGTATCCGCTCCGCAAATTTAAGGTCACAGGAATCAAGAGACCAAAGAGACAATAGGCAGATGGCTGATCGTGAAAGTCACGCGCTGTCTCGCGAATTAGAAACCTCCCCTGAGAGAGAATTTCGTTTAAGTACGCAGCAAGTTAGGACAAATTTAAATCGCTAATTTGCAAATGAAGAAAAACAACTTATACGACTCAGCAATGACCGAGAGCGCCACATATTGTCTCGAGGTTCTGAACCTCTTGTCGAAAGAGAATGCCGTTTAAATGATCAACGCATCCGCTCTGCATGTCCAAGGTTATGCCAAACAAGTAATGAAAGGGTCGATATGTTGAACGCCGATTGTGAGCATAGGGCATACGAAACGTTTTCGCATCGTGAGGAACGTTTGATAAATGATCGATATCGCCATAACATTACTAGAATGCTGGAAAGTAGCAACCAACAACGCAGCAGTATAGTTATGACTGCAGAAAATTACGAAAGCTTACGCGAAGGTCAAGAAACATACAGGGCCAACGAGAGGGAAAGAATACGCGGAATACGGCAGTTGGAGGCAGAAGAAAATCGCCAAGTTCGCCTGCATGTTGACCGAACAAAATGTTGTTGAGGGAACAAAATGACTCTGAAGAGCTTCCCCCAAATATTGATGTAGGTAACGGCTTACTCTCCTGGATTACTAAGATAAAAAGTGCTTTTGCATATAACCTTTTAGTAGATTATGCTAAATACTCATTAATTGGCGAAATTAATTTGAAATGTAGATTTTGTGAAGCCCTTAAATTCCAAAAAGAAACGGTTGGAATGTGTTGTTCCAATGGAAAGGTCAGTTACGTTATTTTCCTAAATCCGCCTGAAGTTTTGAAAGCTCTGCTCAACGGTGATCACTCGCAGTCAAAGCACTTTTTAGAAAACATTCGTGCGTATAACAGTGCATTTCAAATGACATCTTTTGGAGCAAACCAAGTGACGAAAGGACCTTTTATGCCTACCTTCAAAGTCTAAGGGCAGGTTTATCGCCTTATTGGTTCATTGTTACCCGAGAATGAGCCAAAGTTCCTGCAAATATATTTCGTAGCGAATTATGAAGATCAGGCGGCTATTATAAACGAAAACTTTCCACAACTTAATTGTAGTGAGATATCTATTCTGCAAAATATGCTATATGATGTAAATCCATACGTTCGCGATTTTAAAAATGCCCTTGATTTCGTTCCCGAAGAGCAAAATAATAATTATAAATGTGTAATATGTGCTGATAAAAGGCACGCAACAGAACATCCAAGAAGGCACAATCCTCCTACTACAAATGAAGTTGCAGTTGTTTTAGTTGACCAAGAGTGTGAAAGGCGCGATATTGTTTTGCGCACTCATGACGATCGTCTTCATCGTATATACAAGACACATCGATCATTAGATGCGCTTCAATACACATTAATTTTTTGTCACGGCGAAGATGGATATAACTTTGAATTACATCAAATTAACCCTACTACTAGATTGCCAAACCCACATAAAAAGTTGTCGTCACAACAATTTTATGCATACATGCTACAGATAAGAGCAAACAGTTTTGTATACTTGCAAAGATTTCGTGGAATATTTAATCAGTTTATCGTCGATATGTATGCTAAAATTGAAACCGAGCGTTTGGTTTACATACGGACTAATCAAAGACGTTTGCGCAGGGATGCACCTTAACGTTAAGCTAATCGTTTATCAAAAAATTTCCACCGTTTTCGTTGAAACACTTCGAAATATTATCGATAAAGAAATTATCAAGATAAATTGTATCTCGTTTTTAACCGAAACGAAAAGCTTTCGTTAACGCTAAAAACGTTAACGAAAACGTGATACTTTATGTTTGAATTGTGGTGGCAATGCTATAGCCATGGTGAAGCCGTAAGGTGGCAACAACGAGCGCACATACACACACAAACTCTATGTAATTTGTTTGTGTA
Organism: Eurosta solidaginis; assembly: GCF_040869045.1. Lineage (NCBI taxonomy): Eukaryota > Metazoa > Arthropoda > Insecta > Diptera > Tephritidae > Eurosta > Eurosta solidaginis. Next base: position 191,838,006 of record NC_090319.1, on the reverse strand, counting down.
ATTCGTTGGTGGTAATGTCAAAAATACTCTGAGAAATGTTCGTACTGTCAAAATTCATGAGAAAAGTTGCAATCAGCTTGGCTAATGCTTTCACCTTTAATGACTCCGCCATCAATCAGCTTTGCCAGCATAGTTTGAAATTAATAATCAACATAAACGATTTGATTTCGTTTTGATATGGCAGAAAACGAAACGAAATCATTTCGTTAATTTGACGATCTTAACGTTAATAAACGAAACCAAATGACTTCGTTTCGTTTATTAACGTTGGTTATCGTAACGAAATGATATCGTTTCGTTGGTTAAGCATGCCTGCGTTTGCGTGCTGAGGAGTATGTACACTTACGTGATGCTATGCAACAAGATGGAGGTACAGAAAATTTGGGCAGATTAGTAATACTTCCGTCCAGTTTTACGGGAGGTCCACGATACATGCACGAACGTACAAAGGATGCTTTTTGCTACGTTAGAAAATATGGAAAGCCTGATCTCTTTATAACGATGACAACAAATCCGAAGTGGGCTGAAATTACACAGCAACTTTTGCCTGGTCAAAATGCATACGATCGGCATGACATAATAGCTAGAGTGTTCCACTTAAATTTAAAGCTCTAATATGCCTAATTACAAAGGAGAATCTGTTTGGGTCAGCTCTGTGCTTTATGTACAGCGTTGAATAGCAAAAATGAGGTCTACCACATGCACATATACTTACTATCCCAATACGGCTTACCCGAACCATCTATAAACGGTGAACGCGTGAACAGGGAATACGCAAGCGAAATTTCGTATAATCCTACAGAACTTGCGGACACTCTACGTAATGGCATTCAACGTTTAACGGATGAGCAAAGAGGAGTATTCGAACGCGTTTGTTATAGTGTCGATAATGAAGTAGGTGAGATTTTGTTTTTAGATTCCCCTGGTTGGACAGGAAAAACTTTCCTAACTAAAATTGTTTTGGCAAAGGTGCGAGCTCAAGTCAAAATAGCTCTGGCAGTGGCTTCATCTGGTATAGCTGCAACTTCATAACCTGGTGGCAAAACTGCCCATTCCATGTTCAAATCCCCATACACTTAGATATCAATGAATATCAAAGGAGAATCTGTTTGGGTCAGCTCTGTGCTTTATGTACAGCGTTGAATGGCAAAAATGAGGCCTACCACATGCACATATACTTCTCTGGTTGGAAGACAAAATACGCCCTAACGATATTGATAATGTGATAAGTGCCGAATTTTCAGACAGCAACACAGATGCCACACTATTTGACATAGTAAGAACACACATGGTCCATGGTCCTTGCGGGATATTAAATAGCAACTCTCCATGCATGCAGGACGGCCGATGCTCGAAAGATTATCCACGGGCACTTATAGAACACACCATAACGGGAGAGGATGAATATCCCTCTTATCGGCGACGGCCCCCAGAAAAAGGTGGGTTTACTGCCACTTTAATATTACGTGGTGAAGATGTAATTTTGGACAATAGATGGGTCGTACCATATTCAACTGTACTCTCCAAAACTTTTCAGGCCTACATCAACATGGAAGTGTGCAGTAGTGTATCATCCATTAAATATATATGCAAGTATATAAATAAGGGCAGTGACCAGGCAACGTTTGCGTTAAGGAATGAGAATGACGAAATAACTAGATTTCAATCAGGGCGTTATATAAGCTCTTCAGAAGCCGTTTGGAGAATATTAAGCTTCCCCATTCATGAGCGATATCCCCCTGTAGTGCATTTAGAGGTTCATCTAGAAGGAGAGCAAAGGATATACTTCAATTGCGAAAACGTAACAGATCGAGTAGAAAACCCGAGGCAAACCACTTTACTGGCATACTTTCGGCTTTGCGAAAGAGACAGGTTTGCGAGGACATTAATGTATGAAGAGGTTCCCTCTTATTACACTTATGATAAGCAAAGAGGTGTTTTTAACCGCAGGAAATGGGGCAGATCTGTAGATGGGGAGCCCGGCATTTTTAAGGAACATGTCATTGGACGTGTATATATGGTTCATCCGAACAATGCCGAGTGTTTTTATTTGCGGTTAGTGTTACATACAGGACGAGGACCTACTTCCTTTTCGGACCTTCGCACTTTTTTGGGAGTTGAATATCCCACTTTCCGCGATGCTTGCCGAGAACGCCACTTGCTTGACGATGACAAGCATTGGGATGATGCTATATCCGAAGCAAGCATTAGTGACAGTCCAAGCCGGTTGCGACATTTGTTTTGCGTTTTAGTGGTATTTTGTTCTCTATCGAATCCTATGGCTCTGTGGGTAAAACACAAGAATAAGCTGTCAGAAGACTATCTCAGAAGCATGCGACGCCATATTTAAGGGGAAATTAACAACGTAATGCGGGACAGAGCTGTTAATCAATGCTTAATCGAACTTCAGAATACAGTTTTGTCAATGGGGGGGGGGGGGGGAACTTACTATCCCAATACGGCTTACCCGAACCATCTATAAACGGTGAACGCGTGAACAGGGAATACGCAAGCGAAAGAACTTGCGGACACTCTACGTAATGGCATTCAACGTTTAACGGATGAGCAAAGAGGAGTATTCGGACGCGTTTGTTATAGTGTCGATAATGAAGTAGGTGAGATTTTGTTTTTAGATTCCCCTGGTTGGACAGGAAAAACTTTCCTAAATAAAATTGTTTTGGCAAAGGTGCGAGCTCAAGTTAAAATAGCTCTGGCAGTGGCTTCATCTGGTATAGCTGCAACTTCATTACCTGGTGGCAAAACTGCCCATTCCATGTTCAAATCCCCATACACTTAGATATCAATTAATATCCAATGTGCAACATAGCAAGAAATTGCGAAAAAGCCAGCGTTATTAGTGACTGTTTGTTGGTAATATGGGATGAATGCACCATGGCGAACCGGACAGCCGTAGAAGCTGTGGACAGAACGCTGAGGGATATACGCCAAAATGACCAAGTTATGGGTGGTGTTGCTTTTCTCTTTTGTGGAGATTTTCGGCAGATACTACCGGTCATACCACGCGGTACAAGAGCAGATGAAATACGAGCGTGTTTGAAGAGCTCATATTTATGGTGTAACATTAAAAGAATGCATTTAACAGAAAATATGCGCGCTTGAATCGGAGGCAACATAAATGCGCAGAACTTCTCCGAAACTTTGCTAAAGATTGGAAATGGTACAGACCCCGAAGAAGAGGGCAAAATTACACTGCCCGATAATTTGTGCCGTACCGTACATTCTTTGCAAGACCTAATTTCTACTGTTTATAATGATCTAGGAGTCTGTTATGATAAATATTGGCTTTGCGAGAGGGCTATCTTGACGCCACGAAATGACCAGGTTTTGAAAATCAATTCGTATATACTCAACGATATTCAGGGAGAGGAGGTCGAATACTTTTCAATCAACAGAGTTTTGGAGCAAGATGACTCAACAAATTTCCCTATGGAGTTTTTAAAAAGCCTTAGTGCACCTGGACTTCCATCCCATAAAATTATTTTGAAAATCGGCGCACCAATTATTCTGTTGCGTAACCTAAACCCACCAAAATTCTGCAATGGAACGAGGCTCAAAGTTGTTTCTCTAAAACAAAATATAATTGAAGCAGAAATTTTGACAGGCAGTGGCAGAGGAGAGAGAGTCTTTATACCACGTTTCCCCCTTATACCAAACAACTTTCCCTTTAGATTTACACGTATTCAATTCCCGGTGAGCCTTTGCTATGCTATGACAATCAACAAAGCACAAGGCCAGACTGACTGTGAGTTGCTTTTCTCATGGCCAGCTTTACGTGGCGCTCTCACGTGTTAGTGAAGCAGACAAATTAATCGTCTATGTTCCTAACACTTCCACATCAAACGTTGTGTATAAGGAAGCATTATAAAACAATTCTTTTTTTTAAAAAAGCATTAAAAATGTTAAATTTTGTATTACAAGTTAACTCTCCACACATACACTTACATTCACACTGAAGAGCTTGGAATAATTTTGTTTTATGTGTGCTAAGTATGTAAGCATTCACTTTTATAACAATCATAATGCTATATATGTCTATGTATGCGCATAAGTTATTCTATAACAGTTTTTTATAATTCGCATTAATGTATGCAACAATTAAAAATTAGAAAGTCGTCAAAGCTAACAAAATTAATTCTTTTAAAATTATTCACTCAACAAAAAAGTATTATTTTTTCCAATCTAATTTGTAAAAACTAACAATTTTAAAAATGTGTACGTAGTTTTTTTTGTCAAACTCAACGATTTTGCAAGCGAAATAAACACGTATGTACCCATATATAAAAAAAAAACTTTCTTTTATTCTCTGGTATATCAACAGGATCTGTAAGTATTTTCTGTTTTATATTTTGAATGTGCATGTATATCAATATATGTATGTAAGTTACGGCTTATAACTTTTAACCGATTGAAGCAATATTTACTGATTTTATTGCATGCTTTAGCGGTAAGCTTAGAAAAAAGAACTGAAAATAAGATATGGTAATACAAATGTGGAGGAAGAGTGAAGAAAATACCGAAAAGAGGTTGAGCGCGAGATAAGAAGAACGGGATCGCCAGAAAAAGGCACAGAGTAAAGTAAGTGGGATAGACCAAGCAATAAAAGGGGAGGAGGGATAATGTGGGAAAAGAAATATTGTTTTATATAAAAGGAGCCTGCACATGGTTTCGTGGTTTAGGTTAGTAGAAATGTTTTAAAATTTGTTAAGTTAAAGACCCAAGATATCGATATATAAAAAAAAATAAGGGCCACTTTAATATAAATATGCATCCAGAACAACGTCGGGTACCCTGCTAGTAAGGTAATAAAACCGTTTCACTTAAACATTTTTTTTTTATTATTATTTTATTTTCAAGTTTGTAGTCTTTATTTAATTGCCTATTATTTCTTATTCTATTTAGTTCACTTAGTGACTCATTATTACAAGGACTTTTTCCTGACAATTTGTTACAATCTAAGTCATCAATACATAATCCTTCCAAAGACTTTACTCGACTCTGCGCCACGTATGCTTGGCCCTGCTTGTCCCAAATAGGACATCATAGGTCGCTTTCTATTCATGTATGTATTATGTGTTCCAAATATGGACCAAACCGGACCACCAATACAATTTTTTTAATATCTCGATCCTTGCGCCACCTAGCGGCAATTTTTTTCCTTAGTCGCTTCCTGTTGATGTATGTATTATGTGTTCCAAATATGAGCCAAATCGGATCAAAAATGTGATTTTTTTGAATATCTCGCTCCTTGCGCCACCTAGAGACGGGTTTTTCATAGGTCGCTTTCTATTCATGGATGTATTATGTGTTCCAAATATGAGCCAAATCGGACCACAAACACGAGTTTTTTCAATATCTCGATCCTTGTGCCACCTAGCGGCGATTTTTTTCCTAAGTCGCTTCCTGTTCATGTATGTATTATGTGTTCCAAATATGAGCCAAATCGGTTCAAAAATGTGATTTTTTTGAATATCTCGCTCCTTGCGCCACCTAGAGACGGGTTTTTCATAGGTCGCTTTCTATTCATGGATGTATTATGTGTTCCAAATATGAACCAAATCGGAGTACAAATACGATTTTTTTAAATATTTCGATTCATGCCCAACCTATGGGAGTTTTTTTTTTATTATTGCATTGTCATAGGGTTCTGAACTATATTCCAGGGTTTCAAGCTTGTAGCTTATCGGGAAGTTATTTAAATTTCAATTACAAATCCGCCCAGCCAGCCTGTCAAGTTAATCCAAAAAAATTCGTTTAAAAAATTGAACAACACCAATAAAATTAAAATTTTTGTTGGGAAATTATTTTTGGAGGAATTGGAGCTTTTCGAACGATGATATCAAAGCAAAAAGCAATGATTTCCTGTATTTCGACATGTTACGGTGTTATTTTGCATCTTCCTCAGGAATTTTGTTTAATTTGGATAAAAGACATAAACAATTATGACATCGACCAAACTTTGATTTAACTATTTCAATATTCTAATTTAAGCATTGTTTAATTTCAACCATAAAGTAAATAATAAGGGTAAATGCGAAAAAATTCGCCGTACCAACACCACTATTTTTAAAATTTATAAAACCAATTTTCAGCATTTCGGGGGCCATAACACGACGAAGAATTGACAAATCGGTAAACTTATTTTCTTTATAACAAAAATATTTGTAGTAATTGTATTGTGGATGATAATATTAAGGCTGATGGGCAGAAGTTTATTTTCCGTTATTCAGCATTAATATTAGAAATATGTACTGTATATTTTACAACATTTACTTACTTACTTACTTAATTGGCGCTTAACCGTCTAAACGGTTATGGCCGTCCAACAAGGCGCGCCAGTCCTCCTTCGCTCCGCCAACCGGCGGCAATTGGTCACACCAAGGGAGTTTAAATCGTTTTCCACCTGGTCCTTCCAACGGAGTGGGGGCCGCCCTCTACCTCTTTTTCCATAGGGGGTTCCGATAGAAACACTTTCTTTCATTCGCATAACATGGCCTAGCCAGCGCAGCCGCTGCGTTTTAATTCGCTGGACTATGTTGATGTCTGCGTATAGCTCGTACAGCTCATCATTAAATTTTTTCGGTACTCGCCATCGCCAACGCGTAGAGGTCCATAAATCTTTCGAAGAACTTTTCCCTCGAACACTCCCAAAGCCGCTTCATCTGCTGTTGTCATGGTCCATGCTTCTGTCCCATATAGCAGGACGGGTATGATAAGTGACTTGTAGAGTATGATTTTCGTTCGCCGAAAGAGGACTTTACTTTTCAATTTCCTACCTAGTCCAAAGTAGCATTTATTGGCAAGATTGATTCTTCGCTGGCTTTCAGTGCTGATGTTGTTGCTAGTGTTGATGCTGGTTCCCAAATAAACGAAGTCTTTTACTATTTCGAAATTATGGCTGGCAACAGAAGCGTGGTTGCCAAGGCGCATATGCGCTGACTCTTTGCTCGATGACAGCAGGTACTTCGTTTTGTCCTCATTCACCATTAAACCCATCTTTACCGCTTCTTTTTCCAGTTTGGAGTAAGCAGAACTAACGGCGCGGGTGTTTAGGCCGATGATATCAATGTCATCAGCATATGCCAGTAATTGCACGCTTTTATAGTATATTGTTCCAGTGCGGTTAAGTTCTGCAGCTAGTATAATTTTCTCCAGCATCAAGTTAAAGAAATCGCATGATAGGGGGTCACCCTGTCTGAAACCTCGTTCAGTTTCGAACGGCTCGGAGAGGTCCTTCCCAATTCTGACTGAGCTGATGGTTTTGCTCAACGTCATTTTGCACAGCTGTATAAGTTTTGCGGGGAAACCAAATTCAGACATAGCGGCATAGCGGCATATACAACATTTATACATGGTACTTTTTCTTCTCTAATTTTGTAGGTGGATGGCTATTGAATCACTTTATGACAACATATTTTCCATTAAGTCAGATGTATGGAGCTATGGAGTTCTGATGTGGGAAATTGTGACACTGGGATCAACGCCATATCCGGGGATATCTGCAACAGATGTTATGCGCAAGGTAAGAAAAAGCCAGAATTTCTCTAAAATGCACCTTATTGCGACCGTTAAAAAATTTAGCTTCGCTTTATGCCTATTACACATGATTTTAATAATACTAGAGTTCGCCAATAGTTGCAGTTCAACCCCTTCAGTGATAACTAAGCAAACCACATGCAACAATAACACAACATATTCTTCCCTTTTTTCCTTTCCTTTTCTTTTCTCTCCTTTTCTTTTCTTTTCTTTTCTCTCTTTCTTTTCTTTTCTTTTCCTTTCTTTTGCCTTCCTGTCTTTCTTTCCCTTCCTTTTTTATACCTTTCATGAACATGAAATGGTATATTAACTTTGGTCCGATGTTTGTAACGTTGAGAAATATAGAAGATAGACTCACTATTAAGTATACGGAATGGATCAGGGGGACGAACTGAGTTGATATAGACATGTCCGTCTGTCCGTCCGTCCGTCTGTCTGTTTGATAGCAAACTAGTCCCTCAAATTTTGAGATATCTCAACGAAATTTGGCACAAGGATGTACTTTTGTATTATATTAGACATTTGTCGGATGCGGTAGGATCGGACCACTATAACATATATCTCCCATACAACCGATCGTTCAGATAAGACGATTTCGGTCATTCCTGCCGCAATTTAGAAAGTATAAACGTGAAACTCGGTGATATATATTACAATATATCATAGAAGATATCCTGAAAAAATCACTTTGATCGGAGCTATATATAGTATATATCCCATACAACCGATCGTTCAGATAGAAAGATTTTTGGCAATTTATTCCTTAATTTCCAATATGAAAAAGTTAAATTTGGTGATATTTATTCTAATATATCATAGAAGATTTCTTGAAAAAATCACTTTGATCGGAGCTATATGTATATAGTATATACCTATCCCATACAACCGATCGTTCAGATAGAAAGATTTTTGGCCATTTCTCCCTTAGTTTCCAGTATAAAAACGTGCAACTTGGTGATATATATTCTAATATATCATAGAAGATTTCCTGTGTAAAAATCATTTCGATCGGAGCTTTATATAATGTATATCCCATATAACCGATCGTTCAGATAATGATTTAGGTTGAATTGACAGGCTGCACGCACGGCCGGCCGTTGTGAACGAATTTTGTAATTAAAATTTAAGTAACTTCCCGATAAGCTACAAGCTTGAAACTTGGAATATAGTTCAGAACCCGATGACAATGCAATAATACGAAAAAATCGTCGCTAGGTGGCGCAAGGATCGAGAGATTCACAAAAATCGTATTTGTGGTCCGAGTTGGCCTGTGGCGCACTCAGCCGAACATGCTCAGCAAATAAGTATAATAAAAATAGTACATCGAAAATACAGCACTGTGACATGAAATTTCTTTTATTCTTTTTCTTCGAACTTTCTAGTGCTTATTCTATTCGTTTTCGTCAGAGCGACAAGTGCGCGTTGAGATATTTAATTGATAAAATTTACATTTTTCTTAATGTTATGACAAAATAAATATAATTTAGTTAAGCATTGAACAAAATGATGGTCTCTCTTCGCTACACTCTTATAGAAAAAATAAATGGATTTTTGAGTTTAGTTTTTTTCGAAAACGTTATAATTCACCTTTTCTATTTCTTAATAGTTTACATTAATTTCAAACTTAAACTTTTTACTTCTTACAAACTCAAAGCCAATAGGCATAAAAATATTCAAAACAAATACAAAGATATGCAACCATATGCTTGATTGGTTCGTACAATTATTCTTGACGATGATGGCAGTGTTCGTTTGTTAGTGTTGGCGCCTTCCACTTCACCGCGCACGGCTGCGCTTAAGGATGACGCACGCCGCCGTCTAATTATTGTGATGTAGGCGGTTTAAGCATCCTGCCCGCCCTGCAGGGAGGTGCTAGTAAGCACCTTCTGTAGTTTTTGTAAGGCGCGGGGTATCTAAGGCGCCACTGGTTGTGTTGCGCCGTTTGCCGTCTTGGTGGGGTGCACGCGATCATGCGCTTAGCTGTTCGTTCGGATTTAGGGGTTGCCGCTGGTTTCTTCTCTTGTTCGATCCGCTGCGCGTGGTAGCAGTGGCAGAGCCGATACTGAAGGCAGCTGTCGGTCTCTGCCGTGGGAGCCAGATGGGTGTCGTCCTGGAAGTATAAGAGCAGACAGAGAAACGGGAAGTAGTTCCATATAGCGGATGATAAACGGAAAGTTAATACTGAAAGTTAATTATACAAGGAAAATGTATATAAGTTAGAGCGCTGTGCCCGAAGAGTGCTCCATTGGAAGGAAGCACAGTTTAACTAAGGAGCGCATGACAAGCCCATTTTGGGTGCGTACCTCTACAACCCGAACATGGTTGTCAGGGCCGAGGCGAACGTTCTCGATTCGTCCCAGACGCCACTCGGTGGGTGGGAGCGAATCTTCTTTAATTACGACGAGATCGCCTCGTTGAGGATTTCGCTGTGGCGTTTGCCATTTATAGCGCTTCTGAAGGTCCTTCCCATAATCCTCTTTCCAGCGTCGACTGAATTGGTGATGAAGCAATTTGAGTTTTTCCCATAGATTTAACCAGGAGAGGTCTTGCGCGTTTGGCTCTGGAATGGCTAATAGAGGTGCACCTCGAAGGAAGTATGAGCGCTGTGAAGTCATCTGGGTCCTGGGATATTGAGCTTGGAGGCCTCGAATTGCGAACAGTTTCAATACGCCTCAACTGCGTCGTGAATCCTTCGAATGTAAACTTGTGGGATGCAGCGCTTTTTTTGAAGTGAGTTTTACAAATTTTTACTGCGGATTCCCACAAGCCGCCCATATGAGGGGCACTGGGTGGAAAATACTGCCAGTTTATTCCCTGGGGACATATTTCTGCACAATGTCCGCTGAGCATTCGTTAAGAAATTTAACGAGTTGAGCGCCAATGAACGTTTTACCATTGTCGCTCATCATTTTTGAGGGATAACCTCGTCTGCCAACGAATCAGCCGAATGCTGTTCGAAAGGCTTCGGTGGTAAGGTCCTAGGATAGTTCGAGGTGTACTGCCTTTGCGGAAAAACATACGAATACAGCCACGTACCCTTTTATAATAGTGGTCGAACTCAGAACCGATGCTTTTATTTGGAATGGACCTGCAAAGTCTACTCCTGTTGTGGAAAAGGGGAGTTAGAAATTGCAGCGCTCTGGTGGTAGCGGTGCCATTATTTGCGTGCGCGTTTTCTGTTTGAAAAGCGTGCACGATTTGCATTGAAAAATGCATTTCTTTATAAGAGGATTTAGTTTTGGTACGTAGTACTCTTGCCTCACCATTTGGAGCATTAACCGTATTTCTGCATGAAGAAGCCGGCGGTGTAAAAACTCTAGATATAACTGGCAGAGCCTTGAATCCGGAGGAAGGATTACTGGATGCTTCTCGTTGTATTGCATTGTAGAATGTTCCAATCTTACGTGGGAGTCCGTATCCATCACTTCCCAAGGCAGTCGGTTCTATGTACCGGAGCGACTTGGGATTTTTCCCGACCAAGGACTGCCATTTCAGTGTAACCCCATTTAACTTGTTGCTTCCCTCCCACAAATTGTCATCCTCCCAGCAGCTCCTTGCAGCGGGACTGCTCCATATTCTCTTGCTCCGGGAAGGTATCGAATCCAATCCGGGTCCGTCTCCTGACCCCGGTCCTGAGAAATGGTTTTGCTGCATCTGCCGGAAAGGAATCTTTTTAGGACGGTCATACTCTGTTCAGTGCGTCTCGTGTAAGGGATGGTTGCATCGGTCAGGTTGTTCTGGGCTTGATCCCAAAACCCGACGTCCACGTAACTTTTATAAATCTTTTGTGGCTCCTTGCTGTTCACGTCCAGGGGCGTCCCGTAGTCTACGTCTTAGCGCTCCCCACTACCTTCCAGCAGCCCAGCTGCCCAGCAAGCCACACCTAGTACCCGCTGCTGCTCGCGCCCCGCGGCGCCAACAACTCAAACAGCTGCTACCACTCATATCTCCGTAGTAGAGTCGGTAGCAATGCTGAGCATCAGCCCCTGCCCCCGTCTTCTCCCCCCCCCCTCTTTTCCGGCAGCAATCCTGTAGGTCAGGGAAACAGACTCTTAGTCCCTAACCCCGTTTGCACCTTTTGCCAGCACAGAATATATATGTTTGCGACATCCGTCATGTCATGGACGGTGCCACTTTCCTAGATGTTCTGGTCTCCGCGACGGCAACCTCCCGACGGGTTTCATTGCGCCATGTTGCCAGGCCGCATACCCAAATACACCGTGTACCCCAATCCTTACCCAAGGACGTCTAGTCCCAGGGCCTCAACAACCTGGGCCCACAACCCAGGCATAGTCACCCGTCACTTACTCTCAGAGTGACGACGTCTCCCCCTATGCACTTCAGAATTCTGCAGTTAAACTGTAATGGATTAACTGGGAAGATCACGGAGATAGTCGACTTCATGAAGCGGCACAACATCCGCATTGCTGCGATTCAAGAGACTAAACTCACAGCAAGATCTGCACTGCAAACCTATTCTGGGTATAATGTCCACAGAAAAGATCGCATGAGCGGAAATGGAGGCGGCCTCGCGTTTATCATACACCACTCTGTGCAATATCATATATTTGATCCTGGCATCGACCACAGGGACAATGTCTTAAAACGTCAAGGCCTATCTGTCCGGTCAGGCGATGCAAACCTAGAAATCATCAATATCTTCATCCCTCCTGCCACCTGTTGCCCCAGTCGATTCCGCCCTAATGTTAGCGCCTTACTCACTGGCAACAAGCGCATTATCTTAGGCGACTTTAATGCCCATCCCGATCTATGGCATTCAAACTTGCGGGCGGACAGTAGGGGTGAGAAGAAACGACGTTCTGCACAATAAACGGAGACGCCCCACACATATGGTATGAAGCTGTCACAGTTCGCCGGATATCTCAATCGTGAGCGCAGAACTCGTAAACTGCGTCAACTGGCAGCCGATGGTAAAATTGGCATCCGACCACCTGCCTATACTTATTTCGTTCGAGCGTATCGCCGACTTCATCGAAACTAAATGCAATAAAATTGCTTCATTATTCAAGGTAGATTGATGGATCGATACTTTTTGAATGCAAATCAAATGTTATTTTTAACTACAACCCTTTTTATTATATAATTATTTTGATCAATTTAATATTCCTTGGTTTCAATCATGATAAAGTCCAATAATTAAAAAAATTTATGTAATTGAAGTAATAGTTCATATAAAAATATTGGCATCCGACCACCTGCCTATACTTATTTCGTTCGAGCGTACCGCCCACTTCATCGTTAAAGGAAAACGCACTTTCATAAACTTTAAAAAAGGAAAGTGGGACGAATACAAATATTTTACAGACAACCTCTTTGCTGCCCTCCCTATCCCGACTAATGCCCGCTAAAGGGAGCGTGCTTTCCCCAAGGTCATTGAATCCGCCTCGGCACGTTTCATTTCCGCCGGGAGAATTCCCGAAATTTGGCCCCACTTCCCGGCGGAGGCCGCAAATTTAGCGAGAGAACGTGACCTTATAAGACAACTCGACCCAGGTGACCCCCAAATAAGGGATATAAACCAACGCATCAGATTGCTTGTGGATGAAAACAAGCGGCCGAAATGGGAGGAGCACCTAAGAGGTTGTAACCTCTCTGCCGGTGTGGGTAAACTTTGTTCCACCGCAAAGTCCCTATCGAATCCGTCTAAGCACAATGGCAAAGTTTCCATCACCTTCGGCGATAAAGTGCTGTCGGATTTCAAAAATGCGCGAGCGCTTTCTGCTGTCAATATGTAATGCATTCTACGGTCGACAAAGATAGACGGAGGGCCAACAGACACGCACATAAAAATAAATTCAGCGCGCCACCAATCACCATCACCGCTAAAGAGGTTGAGGACGCCATTGGTCGCGCTAAACCATCCAAAGCAGTGGGCCCAGACGGCATAGCCATGCCGATGCTTAAAAGCCTAGGGAAAGAGGGTTTCAAATATTTAGCACATGTCTTCAACCTGTCTCTTTCCAACTTTGTCATACCCGAAAAACGGAAAATGGCCAAGGTGGTCCCGTTACTAAAGCCTGGGAAACCAGCTAACATAGGAGAGTCGTATCGTCCGATATCTCTCCTATCGCCAGTAGCAAACACGCTTGAAGCCATTTTGCTCCCCTACTTCCAAGCCAATTTGCAGCTAGCCTGTCATCAGCATGGCTTCAGAAAACTCCATAACACCACCACCGCGCTAAATGCCATCAGCACCCAGATAAATTGCGGTTTAAATCAAAACTCCCACCATAGAACAGTACTCGTAGCGCTAGACCTATCAAAAGCTTTTGACACGGTCAACCATGGCACGTTACTGCAAGACCTGGAGGGGTCTACCCTTCCCCCATGTCATAAAACGTGGATCGGTTCAATTTAGAAACGAAACATCAAAGCCAAAAAGAATTAAACAAGGGGTGCCACAGGGTGGTGTCCTATCCCCACTTTTGTTTAATTTCTACATATCTAAGTTACCTTCACCTTCAGAAGGAGTCACTATCGTTTCATACGCCGATGACTGCACAATAATGGCCACAGGCCCAGGCCCACAGATCGATGAGCTCTGCAACAGAATAAACGGCTACCTCCCTGATCTCTCCAGTTTTTTCGCCTCGCGAAACCTGGCATTATCACCGACTAAATCTTCCGCTACCTTATTTACAACATGGACGTCCCAAATGTCGACCATTTTGAACATCCACGTCGATGGCACTACGCTACCGACTGTCCTACACCCCAAAATCTAAGGAATTGTTCCGGAAATCCAGTAGTAAAGCACATTCTCAGGAACTCGTTTATGTTGCGCTCTCTCGGGTGAAAAATATCGAAAAATTGTATATCACGACAAAAAACGATAATGCCGCATTTAAGTTTTATCATAATCGAAAGCAAGCTGCATCGACTGCATCTTTGTTGCAAGAATTCAAAAGACTGTTTTTAAATAGTGTTCAGACGATAGCTCAAAGTGTCTTAGATTTCATAGAAATGGCACTTCAATAATTTCTTTCAATTGCCAAAGTCTAAATAGTCACAAATACGATTTACAAGATTCAGCTACGAGACAAATAAATGTCTTACTTCTTACCGAAACTTGCATGACGCGTGATAATCCGATTGAAATACCTAATTTCAAATGTATTGTTCAATTCAAACGAGATACTGCTCCAAAGGGTGGTGTAGCTATTTACCAAAATAACAATAACGTTACTAATATTATGACTCCGAATATTGAAATAAATATTGCATACGTTAGCGATGTTAATTTTAGGTGCTCATTTGTTGGAGATATTTGTGCGTGCTTATGCAAACTTAGAAATGGTCTACATATTGTCATGGTAGCAATTTACATTTCTCCGAATCCAAAATTGGACGAGGTAGAGCATTTTATTCATCGCACTTTACTGGAGTACTCTGAAGAAGGGGCAAAAATACTTGGTACAAGTGTTAATAAATTTCCACTTATCTTGGCCGGCGATTTCAACATCAATTTCGCTGATAAAAAATCAGAGCGGTTGACAAGTTTTCTTTTTGAAAAATTCAATTTGAAAATAAATAATGATCCAAAAGGATCCACAATAAAATATGGGACCACCATTGACGCGGTATTTTCAAGATATTTAGAGGATATCAAGTCTCAAACGTATGTTTCCTATTTCAGTTACCATAAACCTATTATTTCCATTACAAATACTACTGAATAACCTATGTATGTACATATCTTGTAAGATAATAATACAAATTTTTTAAACAATATTAACTTCTCATTTATTCAATAAAAGTAAAAAATTTGTTTTCTTATCGGTCACCACGCTTAAAAATTTTTACATGAATTAATATCAAAGACAAAACTTGAATTAATATCAAAGAAAACAAAATGTTGCATAAATATTATAATTGTATAAGTTGATAATATGCAATAGCTTTACCGTGGCAGTCCCCGAGTGCCACACGTCTTTTTTTGTGTCACACACGGGATAGAGCAAAAATTTCAAGTGAGTAATATAAAGAAAAATGTCAACATAACATATGTATATGTGTATGTACACACCAACCCGATCTGTCAACTCACGGATAGGGTTGCCAGAGTGGCGAAGTGTGAACTCTTATACTCTAGTAGAGATAACTATAGATATAATTCATGGATTTAACTTAATTCATGAGTCTTAAATATAATAGCTATACATCAAATGGTAATGTATAAAAAGGTTCAAAGTACATATTTATATATATGTAACTTAGTTACACTAGTTATAAATAAGGTACATGTTCAAATTCATTTTATGCTTAATATAAAATTCAGTTAAATTTCAGGTTAAGGTTTTTAACTAGCTATAAATTATGTTGATGCAGTTGACTGTTGATAACTGTGTAATAGTCGCTCAGCCAGTACCCAGAACTTGTGGAAGAGGAACGCATACTCCCCAGAGAAACGCGTGTCACTCTTGCTCAACTTCGTTCTGGATACTGTAACAGGTTAAACTCTTACCTATCCAGAATAAACCCCTACATACAAAACGTATGCCCCGCTTGCAATGTGTCCCCACATGACACAACCATCTCTTTAATTGTAATGTGGAACCAACGCCTCTAACACCCCTTTCATTATGGTCCACCCCTGTTGAAAAAGCAAGTTTCCTTGGACTCCCGTTAGAGGATATTGATGAATATTTGTGATCGGTCGCGGCTGTTAGGTGGGGCGAAGCACTGCTACAACAAAAACAACGACAGTACGTATCCATCAAGAAATGGGTCAAGAGCCAGAAGGGAACTCTTTTTGCTTATTGGCCTTTTGTTTTGTAAGGCGCTTTTTTCCGTCCCGAAATGGCGAGATTGTTCCATTGCCACAAGCCGCGTTTTCACATGTTGCAACACTTTGTACGTCAAATGGGGATCATGTGTTGTTGCCACCGATTTTGATTTGTTGCAGGCATTGTTCGCAAAGCGGAACACGCATGCAATCACACGGAGAGCTCGAGAGTATGAGGAGAAACGTTGAAGAATATCGTCCTCTTCCTCGAGTGCGTGATATGATTCGACCTTGCATTTCTCGGGTGGAGAAGCGCTACCTGCTTTCGGCTTTGGCCATGCCGAAATGTGGCAAGAAAGCCATCGTGGTCCGTGCAACCAAAGGCAGAAGCCTATCAAATCATGCGGCGTGCAACCACGTGTGCCAAGATCAGCAGGGTTGTCTTGGCTAGATACGTGGCGCCAGGTGCCGGTAGGAAGATGCTCTCGAATTTGAGATGTAAGGTTGCCCACATAATTATTCCAGGTCGATGGAGATTTTTCTAGTCAGGTTAGTACAACCTCAGAATCTGACCATAAGAATGCGTTTGCATGCTTGTAAGTCGAGCTGGTTTCGAACAGTTGAAGCCAGTTTTGCGAGTAGGACTGAATCACATAGGTCTAAGCGAGGTAAGCTTACAGTTTTTATGGGGGCAACTTTGCCTTTCGCAACCAAAAGAGAAGATTTTATTTGGTTGCCCACATGTGTGCGGATGTAAATCGCTGCGCAATATGCCTTTCCGAGGCATCACAGAACCCGTGGATTTGGGTGTCTTGCCCTGGAACGACATTAACCCATCGAGGGATTTCGATGTGGCAAATGGCTGGCAGGTTTTCTGCGAAATGTTGTCATTTTGATAATGTTGCGGGCTTGGCGCTTTCATGATAGTATAGTTCTAGTACGATTAAAAACATTCCTGAGGGACAACAATATTATTGATAAAAATCAATTTGGATTTGTAGAGAAATCCAATATTAACTGCACCGAATTCATATATGAAAATTTAGATAAAAAAAAAATATGTCGCTATGCTGGCGATAGACCTGAGTAAAGCCTTTGACTCCGTAAACTTAAACATCTTGGTACAAAAGCTCCATGAACTTAAATTTGACAAAACTGCTATAAGCTTCTTCCAAAACTTTCTCCTAGATAGGAAGCAAATCGCGCAAGTAGGAAAGATCAATAGTTCGTTAAAAGCGGTAAAAGTAGGGGTACCGCAAGATTCCAAACTTGCTGCAACATTATTTATAATCTATATAAATAATGTATTGAAACTCGGTCTGTACGGAGTTCCACAGTTCTATGCTGATGATGGTAGTTTCCTATATGCTACAGATACTTTGGAAGAATTAATCAGTAATATTAAAGCAGATTTGCAAGAAATTTCAAAGTGGTTTGCAAGAAACCTGCTGCAAATAAGTTTGACAAAAATCAATTTTATCATTTTCAACAATTTTAGAAAAATTCCTGATAAAAGTGAACTTCCTGGGATAATGTACAACCGGAAACCTGCTGCAAATAAATTTGACAAAAATCAATTTTATCATTTTCAACAATTTTAGAAGAATTCCTGATAAAAGTGAACTTCCTGGGACAATGTACAACGGTAACTTTATTTCAAGAGTAGACAAATTAAAATACCTGGGTATTTGGTTCGACGAAAATTTGAATTGGAATGAACAGATTCAAAAAATAAAAATGAAAGTAATATCTTTAAACTTTTTCATTTATAGGAACCGTAACAATATTCCAAAGAAGCAGCTATGGCTTCTATACAATTCCCTCTTTCTCTCGAAAATAAATTATCTAAACCCAATTTGGAATCGATGTTCAGAAGAAAGATTAAGTGAATTACAAAGGCTACAAAATAAATTAATAAAAAATATTCTTGTACTCCCGCGTACAACTAGCACATCCAATCTATATATAAACATGCTTGATATCCGAAAGTATTCAGCTCTTCAAACTCTTATGGTCACATTAAAGATAAAAAACAACTTAATAAAACACAATATACAATTAACATCAGTAGAAAGCATTGATTATAACCTACGAAACTCTCAGAACATCAGGACTTACTTTTTTCGAACTGAAAGATGCGCCTGATCTATTAGAAGCTACGGTATAAGATTATTCAATAAAAATATAAATAACATTCTACTATTTAAACGATATGTAACAAATTTAATACTATCTAACTATAATTTTAGAATATAAACATATATAAATAACCACATACTTAAAATATTTATGGAACAATCCAATTTATTTTCTCCTCTAATTAGGAATATTTCATCTTGCCACAACTGATTGATGCAAAATGAGAAAAATGTGTTCGTTATCTTTTCGCACAAAATTTTATATTTTTTGAGAAAATTGATGTATGTATATATATTGTATATCAAAGTTGTTAAGAAAGGAAAAAAAAATAAAAATCCCAATCGCTGCCATCCAGCCAGATTTCTTGGAGAAGCGTCTTGGCCTGGATCATAACTGGCGACAGCCATCCTGCCGAGTCAAACAGTTTTGCAACAGAGGATAAAATTTGTCGCTTTGTGACCGCATTTTAGGTGTGTTCCGGCAGAACGGTGTAGGAAAATTTATCCGTGAGCTCGTTCCATCCAATGCCAAGAGTTTTGGTATTGGAAGTGCTCTCGAATTTCAAGAAGTTAGAGTCTAGAAGATCCTCCTTCGGAAACAGTTCTAATATGGCCGGGTGATTAGCCGTTAATTTCTTTAGTATGAAACCAGCTGATTTTAGTGCGTTTATCACTTGAACGAGTGATTCAGTGGCGTTATCGATGTATGACTTCCGTATAGGATGTCGTCGATATACGTTTGCGTCTTAAGAATTGTTGCAGCCAACGGGAATGTCGCTTTCGTGTCATCGGATAGTTGATGCAACGTACGCATAGCGAGATATGGTGCCCAATCGAGGCCGAATGTAACCGTTTTTAGATTGAAATCGCTAACATTGGAGTTGGCCGATTTGCGAAATAGGATTCGCTGAAAATCTTTGTCGTCCTCGTGTATAAGGATCTGACGGTACATTTTTTCAATGTCTCCATTGAACACATACTTATGCATGCGCCACTGTAGAATTAGTAGTATGAGATCTGGCTGGAGAGTTGGACCAGTGTATAAAAGGTCATTCAGGGATTTGCCTGACCCAGATTTTTTAAAGGCGTTGAAAACTACACGAACTTTGGTGGTGACCTTATCTGGTTTGACTACCGCATAATGTGGCAAGTAAAATGAGAAAACCTTGCCATTCGAAGTTATTTCGCATGGGTCGGTAGATTCCATGTGATTAAAGTCGAGATATTCTTGCAACACATTGTTGTACCTTGTACCTAACTCCCCCTTTTTCTGAAGCGATCGCTCCATGCTGAAAAACTGCTGCAGAGCAGCCGGGCGGGATTTGCCGAGGGAGAGGTTTTAGGGAAACTCTTCCTTGAATGGAAGTGGAACAATGTATCGACCGTTTGGTGCACGTGTCGTGGATGTTGCATATATCTGCTCACACGCTTCATCCTCGGCGGATATCTGTGGAGGTTGTGGAATTTCCTCCTCTTCCCAAAATTTTCTCAGTTGAAAACTGAGTGTCCCGTTTGACGCTTGGACTTGTGTCGAGAATGACACAACATTTTCAGTTATTGGACCACTGAGAATCAAGCCAAAAATGGTTTGTTGTGCAAGAATGCTACCACACACCTTTTCAGTCTGACCTGGTATGTGGGAACTGGGATCAGCGAGCTCAAGGAGTTTGAACTGCTGCCTGATTTTGCGACTAATGGTGGATGTTGGCAGATTCTTTGTCAGTTGTGGCAACACAATGGCATAAGCCTTTATCCTTTTCATGGCCTTGGATGCAACCAGTGTCAAAGGACAAAGTTTGGAGGACTTTTGTACGACTTGTCCAACCATGCCAGAGATTTCGAACTTTGAATGTTCGAATGGAAGTTTCAACCGTTCGTTCTCGGGTTGGAACGTGGAGCTTGTGGGCTCGCATGCAACAGCGTGTGATGCCGTTGATGACATGTCGAAAATGACCACTTGCTCGTGCACTCATTGATGATATGAGTGCTGCTAAGACAGTTTGTACATAGCTTTGCTTGTTTTACGAATTGTGTCCGGTTTTGCACAGACATTCGTTTGAATCGTTGACAGAATCTAATAAGGAGCGGGGAGTTGCATCATTGGCAAGTTTCCTTTTTAGATTCTGCCACAAGGGTTTGTGTCCTGTTGAAGGACCTGTTTTGCGCAGAATTTTGATGAGCGACTGGTTTTTGTTTGCTTGGTTGAAGCCTATTGACTCTTTCAACGACTTCAAATCTCGAGGTGAGAAAGTCGTTCATTTGTGACCATGAGGGTAGATCTCTTCGAGAAGAGAGAGATTGTTCCCAAAGTGACAGGGTTGTTTCGGGGAGCTATGATGAACAAATGTACACCAGAATCGGATCCCAACTGTCTCTTGTAACTCCTTGGGAGTGAAGGAAGGACAGACAGTTTGTTGATTGTATTTTGCAATCTCTGAAGTTGCTCACTTTTTTCGGATTGAATAGTGGCAAGAGTCAGTAAGGATTTGATCTGGAGGTCAACCAGGATCCGCTTGTTTTCGTATCGTGACCGTAAAGCTTCCCATGCAAGGTCAAAGTTATCATCGCTCAACGCATTTTGCTTGACGATGGAGCCGGCTTTGCCTAGCCTTTTGTACCGGAGATGGTACAATTTCTGAGCACGGGAGAGCCTTGGGTGGTTAATGTACACGCTGTGAACATATCACGAAAAGCGGGCCATTTTCATAGCCACCATATTTGCCTCAGCCGAGGGTTGTTCCACGCGGGATGGTGGACTCTGTGTTGCCATCATTTTGATCAACGAAAGTTTATCGGCAATCTTTGCTTTTGCCACTTCATACGTATCAAGGCAGGCGCATTGTTTGCATTGTACTGAACTCTTGGAGTCTTCAGGGAAACTTTCGTGTGATCTCGAAAATACCAGATCGTAAATCGATTGAAGCCGTGCCCAATAATCATCTAGTGATTTGTCCTTTATCATGAGATACGATTCAGTGTGATCTTGAATCGGTGCTTCGTTAAGTTTTGTACAGTATCTCATCAGATTGTCACTTTCCACGATGAAATTTTGCACGGATGGGTCAACTGATTTGGATTTCCGGCGGGGGGATGTTGACCTTTCCTTGGCCGTTTCTTCCGTTGGGCGACCTTTTGGTTTTGTCCCGGTTTCGGTCGTTTTTGAGGGACTGAGAGGTATTTTATGCAAGCTTTTGGGTTTTCGCCAAAAAAACCGAATATAATATTTGCACGCTCAGGGAATTTAAATTGGTGGGTGTGTTTGTGTGTTTTTGTAATTTTTTTTTTTTTTTTGAAAAATAGAGTCAAGCACGGACAACGGGACGTTCCTTAAATGATTTAAATCCGCGAAATTCGGAATTTAATAAGATGTATAATGTTTTGTAAAAACAAAAAATAAAAAATTAAAAAAAAAATCAAAAACACTTTTCACTTTTATATACGTGGAAATATACGTGTGGAAATAAACGTGTATTTTTAAATTACTGGTATATATAGGTATGTATATATTAGAAAATAATAATACTTTGAGGTTTGTAGGGATATTTTTTGAAAAGTTCCTATAGGGACGAAAATATCTCAAACTTAGTTTTGTACGACAGAATAAGTACAAATGTACATGCGCAATATATAAACGTATGTATATATGTTTGTTTGTGCGATCGTATGCACGTGAATCAGATGAGCTTCTCTGTTTATATTTACAAACAGAGTTTGTTTTGATTCGCTTCTTCGTCGCTTTAATGTCGCGTTTCTTTTGTGAAGCTGAATGCGCTTGATTGCACTGTTTGGAGAGTGCAGCAAAGAAAAATGAAAAAATTTCTATGGTGAGAGTGGTTGAGAAATTTGATCAGCAGTAACAACTCTCGGTGCTGATGAAGCTATACGTGCTGGGAGAATGTCGCTGGAAGAGCGACTTGGATGTGTGAGTAAGCACGTATGATGTTCCCTGAGTGGAGAAGAACGAATGCTGGAAAAGCAACTTGAAATTATTTGTACATCCATGTAAGTATGTACATACCTATGAATACTTTTCTATATGCTGCGAAGCAGCAAAAGTGACTCGGAAGTTGAACTGTATCGCCAAGTTCAACGCTCTGTGCGAACAACGGGGTAAACTCAGCTGTAGAACAAATGTTTGCTGATGTTGTTCTTGCACAGTGGGTTTGAGTAGGCAAGTAAACTGCAATTTTTTTGTTGGTTAAATACCACTAGAAATTTGTGTACATATATATATATATAATTGGTGGATTTTGCCTATTGCTATAGCGGAATATTTTCTACCAATTTTTGGTTGCAAAAAGGTTGCAGTAAAACCAACGGTAAGAAAATTTCCGCAATATTCATGTATATATGTGCATATGTATATATACATACATATATATGTTTTTGCAGTTTACAAAAATAATATAACTTTTGTGGAAAAAATTGTATTATTTTCTATGTTTTTTATGAAAAATAAAAAACTGCCTACTCACCCATTCGATTAATGCTGCTTATATTGTTGTTGTTTTTGCCTGGCCGCTTGTTGTTGATAATGCTGCTGTTGGAGCTGCTGGTTGTTTTTGTAAAGATATATATTTTTTTTTCGATTTTAAAAATTTTATATAATTTAATAAAAGTGTGTACCACAAAAGAATTTTCAAAAAAAAATTGGTGTTTATAGGTGTATATTTGTATTTTTATTCCTCTTCACAAAATCGTACTTTTTGTGTTTTCCTTTGCACTGTACTTTTAACACTCCAGTAGGCGCGCGTTCTACAATAGTAGGACGCTTTTGCATTTCGTTGAATATTCTCGCTTACCTTATGTCACTCACCCACACAATCTTATTACTCTTCTATTACTAAACAATAAACTTTTTCAGTGTCATTGCGGTGAGCAATGCGTGCGCATCGTGGAGAAATTTGAGAGCTAAAGTTCATTTCTACAATTGTAGAACGCGCACCTACTCGTGTGACATTTTTTTATACATGTAAAAATACATGTTATACATTTGACAAATGGATTTGTCCTGATCATCAGGTTCTTCTGTGTCCGGACTGCGCTAAATATGAAGAATCGGAGGTGGAATACATGACCGAATAAAAAAAATGAGTCTTTTATTATTATGAGTTAAAATTTTATGTTTTTTTTAGTTATGTACAAGAAGTCTGATTTTTGGTTCCTAATGTATTTAAATTGATTATATTTTTTTGTTTTAATTTTATAATAAAACCCTTTTTATTATTACCAAAAAATAGTTTTCAATTTATAAATATTTCCTTTGAAATCCTTCTATTAAAAATGTTCTACATAAGTAGAGCGCGCGACTACTAACGTCCCAAATAGGGGCGCGCCTACTGGAGTGTTAAAGTACGAAAACTGATGATGCATATTCACTTTTTACAGGAGAAAATTATTTATTTCCGTTTTTAATTTGTCTCCCATTATTTTTTGCAAAACAATTTATTTCCTTATCTCCTTCGTTCGATTTTTTCCAATATATATTATTTTTTTATTTTCAACTTTTTTGAACTCAAATGTATATTTGTTTTATACTTATATGTTTCTCTGTATATTTTTGAACACCCACTGTTTGCACGTTTGTGTAGTTTTGTTTACAGCACTTTTTTTTATATGAACGAAGATTCGATTTTAATTTAATTATTATTTTGTTTTTATATATTAGGGGTTGGGCCAAAGACGGCTGCGAAGGACCATGAACAAAATGGTGGTCTCCCTTCGCTACACTCTTATAGAAAAAATAAATGGATTTTTGAGTTTGGTTTTTTTCGAAATCGTTATAATTCACCTTTTCTATTTCTTAATAGTTTACATTAATTTCAAACTTAAACTTTTTACTTCTTACAAACTCAAAGCCAATAGGTATAAAAATGTTCAAAATAAATACAAAGATATGCAAAGTATTGAGCGCGTCCGCGATTGCCGGTTAATAATGCCTGACTGGTTCGTGCAATTATTGTTGACGATGATGGCAGTGGTCGTTTGTTAGTGTTGGCGCCTTCACTTCGCTGCGCGTAAGGATGGTGCGCGCCGCAGTCTAATTATTGTGATGTAGGCGGCTTAAACAAGCATAAAACGTGGTAATTATTTCATGCGAGACCACATGTTGCTGACCACGACGATCAAAATGCCTATTGAAGAATCAAAGGAGAGCACCGAACAGACGACTTCCCAAAACTCGCCACTCTCCTCGGCAACAGTACCCCCTGTAGCTAATGGAAACGAAATATCACGTGTTACTATGAAAATTCCACCATTCTGGAATGCAAAGCCCGAGTCGTGGTGGAATCACAATTTGTTGCAGCGGGAATCAGCAGCGATAGATCAAAATATCACACCGTAGTAGCCGCTATCGAGAGTAATGTACTCGCACAAATAAGTGATTTAATATTGCGCCCACCGGCTAATGATATGTACCAAACTTTAGAAACGCGCATTCTTGAGCAGTTTACCGATTCGGAACAAAAACGAATCAAAAAATTATTACAAGATATTGAGCTTGGCGATATGAAACGGTCACATTTGCTACGTGAAACACGCCATTTGGCAGGATCTGAAATGAACGACAGCATGTTAGATCAATTTGGCTGAACAGCTTACCACAGAATGTGCGGTCTATCATTTCAATTAGCAGCGAGCCACTTGACAAAGTCGCTTTGTTAAAATAAAAAATAAATGTAAGGCGCGATAACCTCCGAAGAGATCTAAAGCCGGCTTCTCTTCCAATTTGCGTCGTGCTACAAATTGGCCGGCCGGGACCTACGTGTTTTATGCCGACTCCGAACGGCATCTGCAAGGCAGATGAGTTTTCACTGAGAGCTTTTCATGGCAGAAATACACCCGGAGCGCTTGCCACACACTGCCGTGGGGCGACCCCGCTTAGAAAAATTGTCTTCTAATTTAAAAACCTTATTTCTAAAATTTGCGGGGTGCGAACCCAGGGCATACGGTGTGGTAGGCGGAGCACACTACCATCACACCACGGTGGCCGCCGCTTTGTTAGCCTACAAAATTATTGATTTGGCCTGCAAATACATGCAGTCGCAGTACATAACGATGATGGCCGCTCGGACATGACCCGCAAAATGGCGGCATTAACAAAAGAGGTTGCTGAATTGAAGGCTCAGCTAAAGCAACGTGGCAGGCAAACACAACGGTCGGTATCGCGTAAGCGCTCGAGTACCCCTCACAAAGGCGATACGATTTGCTGGTACCATAAAACATTCCGTGAAAAAGCAACGAAATGCCGAGCACCCTGTTCGTAGTCGTAAAACTGAAAACCCTGGCACAAACGGCGGTATGTGACAGGACCCCTTCTTTTAATTGTCGACCGAGAGAGTAAACTTCAATATTTGGTAGACACCGGGGCAGAAGTTAGCATAATACCTCCAACATCTTTGCAACGTAAAAATCCGCACAATAAAACGTTTCTATATGCAGCCAACAATACGGCAATATAAACTTTTTGTGAACGTATTGTATGTTTAAATCTAGGTTTACGGAGGAAATTTCAAAGGAATTTTATTGTAGCTGATATTTCTCAGCCCATAATAGGTGCTGATTTTCTAGCACATTTTAAACTTCTCGTCGACTTGCATCAGCGTAAACTTATAGACAACACAACGAACGTATCGCAACTTTACTCCGTCAAAACAATAAACGGGTACACAGGCCGGTTATCATTCATCAATAGCGATATGCCTTTTCAGGACATATTGGCAGAATTTAAAGACCTTGCGCATGCAAGTATAACGCCTATGAACATAAAACACGACGTTACACATCATATTGTAACTAAAGGACCCACAGTGGTTTCCAATCCTCGACGTTTAGCGCCGGATAAACTTAAGGCTGCTAATGCTGAAATCCAATCGCTCATGGACGCTGGTATTTGTCGCCCGTCAAGAAGTCCCTGGGCAAGTCCGCTCCATATGGTGCGAAATAAGTCAATCGTTTCAACGGTTTATGGACCACATACTAAGAGACTTGGATTTTGCATGGGCTTACTTAGGCGACATCTTAGTTGCATCTAAAGACGAAGAGCAGCATCTGCATCACATTTGCACCGTTCTGATAAGATTGCGTGAGTATAATGTTATAATAAACCTATCTAAATGCATTTGGGGCAAGCCAGAAATATCATTTTTGGGTTACCTTGTCAGCAAAAACGGGGTTACGCCACCAGCTGAGAGAGTGAGTTTGAGTTACCTAAATGAATCTGCGATCTTAGGCGATTTTTTGGTATGCTCAACTACTTTCGACGTTTTTTGCCAAAGGCAGCAGTAAGTCAAGGCGTACTCTACTCTGAACGCCTTGCAGAGACGCAGCAACGCTTCAGAACATATAACCTGAATTATTAGGCGCGTACAAAGCAGTCAAATATTTTCGACACATGCTTGAAGGTCAAAGTTTTTGTTTATTCACGGATCATAAGCTGCTCCAGTTCGTATTCGAGCAAAAGCTGAAAAAAGCACCACCTTGACAAATACGATACCTCGATTTTTTTAGCCAATTTACTACAGATATTCGGTATCTACCAGGAAAAGACTACGTCGTCGCCGATGCCTTATCACGTGTTGAAGCAGAACATGTCAATAGTCACATTGATTACCATAAATTGGTAGAAAGTCAACGTAACGATGAAGAGCTACAGAAACTACTTCACCATAATACGTCAGGGTTAGTCCTTAAGCCATTTTCATTATTTGATGTAAATACCGAAATTTATTGCGACGTTAGCACAGGTAAGATTCGACCATTTCTAACCCAGCTATTTCGCAAAATAGGTTTTTTGTCGATGCATAACATATGTCATAGTGGAGAGGCTAAAACAATCAAACTCGTCGCGGAAAAGTTCATATGACCTAACTTCAGAAAAAATTGCCGCCAGTGGACCAAAGTGTGCATCGCATGCCAAAAAGCAAAAGTATTTCGACACAAAAAAGCCCTATTATCTACCTACACGCTTGCAAATAAGCGTTTCGAACATGTGAACATCGACATAGTCGGACCTTTACCACCTTGCAGAGGATTCCGTTATTGCCTTACGTGCATCGATCGTTATACGAGATGGGTAGAAGCGTATCCTATTGAAAATATTTCGGCTGAATCTATAGCCCATACATTTTTTTCGAATTGGATCAGCAGATTTGGTGTTCCCCTCCGAGTTACTACGGATCAAGGGCGGCAATTTGAATCTTCCTTATTCTGTGAACTCAACAATATTTTGGGAATACAACATCTAAGGACCACGGCGTACCATCCGATATCAAACGGCATAATAGAACGTTGGGACAGAACGCTCAAGGCAAGCATCAAATCTCACCAGACGGAAAAATGGGTCGATGTTTTGCCCATAATCCTACTAGCTTATCGATCGGCATACAAAGAAGATTTCAAATCTACACCGCCTGAGATGGTCTATGGAGACTCTCTTCGTCTACCAGGAGAATATTTGCAACCATCTCGGGGAAGCAATGAGATGACTTCCGAACATGAGTTTACAAACCACCTTCATTGCAAAATGCGGCAGCTGAGGCCTTCGCAAACGGCAAATCATACGCGATCATCTCCATTCATCAAGATTGATTAGACTACTACTTCAGCTGTTTTTATAAGAAGAGATTCTGTTCGTCGACCACATCAACCACCATATGAAGGTCCTTTTCCGTTAATAAAACGATACGAAAAGTATATTAAAGTCAATGTTCATGGCAAACATGTGAACGTCAGCATCGATCGATTGAAAGCCGCATATGTTATCAATGAAAATAAGATACCGCCGTCAACACCGGCACCCGAAGAGTATCGAACACGATCCGGACGTAGAGTTAAATTTCGCTATCCGTTAAGGGGGGAGTAATGTGGCGCACCCAGCCGAACATGCTCAGCAAATAAGTATAATAAAAATAGTACATTGAAAATACAGCACTGTGACATGACATTGCTTTTATTCTTTTTCTTCGCACTTTCTCGTGCTTATTATTGAATTCATAAAATTTACATTTTTATTAATGTCATCACAAAATAAATATAATTTAGGTAAGCATAAAACGTGTTAATTATTTCGTGCGAGACAACAGGCCCATATTTGCAACTTATAATACATACAAGAACAGAAAGCGATCTATGAAAAAAATCGCCGCTAGGTGGCGCAAGGATCAAGATATTCACAAAAATCGTATTTCTGGTCCGATTTGGCTCATATTTGGAACAAATATTACATAGAGTCTGGTAGAAGTGACATCAAAATATTTTGCAGTTGGAGGAGGGACAAACATACGTGGCGCAGAGTCGAGTAAAGTCTTTCAAAGGATTATGTATTGAGGACTTAGATTGTAACAAATTGTCAGGAAAGAGTCCTTGTAATAATGAGTCACTAAATGAACTAAATAGAATGAGAAACAATAGGCAATTAAATAAAAACTAAAAACTTGAAAATAAAATAATTAAAAAAATTTGTTTAAGGTAAACGGGTCTATTGAAAACAATACTTACATGAAATAATAATAATACTTAAAGCTAGAAAATAATTAGGTAGGTCCTAGGTACTAGTCATCACACTCCTTTATTGAAAACAATACTTACATGAAATAATAATATTAATACTAAAAGCTTGAAAATAATTAGGTAGGTCCTAGGTACTAGTCATCACACTCCTCATCAATCTAGGGCGTTGATAAGACAATTAAATAAAAGCGTTGGGTGTGAAATTTCTAAAATTGTGAGGCGTAGCATAACCTGATTAAGGTTCAGTTGGTCTTATATATGTATGACTATCAATAGAAATTTGACGCGTCTAACACTTTTATTTAATTATCTGATCAACGCCCTAGGTTGATGAGGAGTGTGATTACTAGTACCTAGGACCTACCTAATTATTTTCTAGCTTTTAGTATTATTATTATTTCATGTAAGTATTGTTTTCAATAAAACCGTTTAACTTAAAATTTTTTTTAATTACTTACAAATAAGCGTTTCGAACATGTGAACATCGACATAGTCGGACCTTTACCACCTTGCAGAGGATTCCGTTATTGCCTTACGTGCATCGATCGTTATACGAGATGGGTAGAAGCGTATCCTATTGAAAATATTTCGGCTGAATCTATAGCCCATACATTTTATTCGAATTGGATCAGCAGATTTGGTGTTCCCCTCCGAGTCAATACGGATCAAGGGCGGCAATTTGAATCTTCCTTATTCCGTGAACTCAACAATATTTTGGGAATACAACATCTAAAGACCACGGCGTACCATCCGATAGCAAACGGCATAATAGAACGTTGGCACAGAACGCTAAAGGCGATCATCAAATCTCACCAGACGGAAAAATGGGTCGATGATTTTCCCATAATCCTACTAGCTTATCGATCGACATACAAAGAAGATTTCAAATCTACACCGCCTGAGATGGTCTATGGAGACTCTCTTCGTCTACCAGGAGAATTTTTGCAACCATCTCAGGGAAGCAATGAGATGACTTTCGAACATGAGTTTACAAACCACCCTCATTGCAAAATGCGACAGCTGAGGCCTTCGCAAACGGCAAATCATACGCGATCATCTCCATTTATCAAGATTGATTTGACTACTACTTCAGCTGTTTTTATAAGAAGAGATTCTGTTCGTCGACCACTTCAACCACCATATGAAGGCCCTTTTCCGGTAATAAAACGATACGAAAAGTATATTAAAGTCAATGTTCATTGCAAACATGTGAACGTCAGCACCGATCGATTGAAAGCCACATATGTTATCAATGAAAATGAGATATCGCAGTCACTACCGGCACCCGAAGAGTATCGAACACGATCCGGACGTAGAGTTAAATTTCGCTATCCGTTAAGGGGGGAGTGATGTGGCGCACCCAGCCGAACATGCTCAGCAAATAAGTATAATAAAAATAGTACATTGAAAATACAGCACTGTGACATGACATTGCTTTTATTCTTTTTCTTCGCACTTTCTCGTGCTTATTCTATTCGTTTTCGTCAGACCGACCAGTGCGCGTTGAGATATTGAATTCATAAAATTTACATTTTTCTTAATGTTATCACAAAATAGATATAATTTAGTTAAGCATAAAACGTGTTAATTATTTCGTGCGAGAGAACAGGCCCATATTTGCAACTTATAATAGATAAAAAAATATAAAGCGAACTATGAAAAAAATCGCCGCTAGGTGGCGCAAGGATCAAGATGTTTACAAAAATCCTATTTGTGGTCCGATTTGGCTGATATTTG
Source organism: Eurosta solidaginis (assembly GCF_040869045.1). NCBI lineage: Eukaryota > Metazoa > Arthropoda > Insecta > Diptera > Tephritidae > Eurosta > Eurosta solidaginis. Next base: position 191,807,319 of record NC_090319.1, on the reverse strand, counting down.
GAACACATAATACATAGAAGAATAGAAGGCGAGCTATGAAAAAAAAATCGCCGCTATGTGGGGCAAATATCGAAATATTCCAAAAATTCGTAATTGTGGTCCGATTTGGTCCATATTTGGAACAAATATTACATAGAGTCCGGTAGAAGTGACATCAAAATATTTTGCAGTTGGAGGAGGGACAAACATACGTGGCGCAGAGTCGAGTAAAGTCTTTCAAAGGATTATGTATTGAGGACTTAGATTGTAACAAATTGTCAGGAAAGAGTCCTTGTAATAATGAGTCAATAAATGAACTAAATAGAATGAGAAATAATAGGCAATTAAATAAAGACTAAAAACTTGAAAATAAAATAATAAAAAACTTTTTTGTTTAGTTAAACGGGTTTATTGAAAACAATACTTACATGAAATAATAATAATACTTAAAGCTAGAAAATAATTAAGTAGGTCCTAGGTACCAGTCATTACACTCCTTTATTGAAAACAATACTTACATGAAGTAATAATATGTAGCGCAGGCCTTTCCTTCACACTGGCTGGAAGTGGCGCGCAACATGTACACACAACCGCATACTACCCACAACAGTGTTGCAGAAGTGCTGGCAACATTGTTTAAGTAGTGTGGGCATCATGTAGCGAAAGGTTATGCGCGGATGAGTATGTGAGTGGGTGCTACTGTATACGTGCGAGTGTGTGTTACCTTTTGCGTGTGGGTGAGCATGTACGTGTGAATACGGGAAAGCCGAAAGTAAGTTGCATAAGTGTTGGTGAAAATTTTTCATTTCTAACTTGACTGTCTATAGGCCGGAATTGGCTATAAAAGGGGGTGAAACAAGACAACGGGCCAAAGTTGAAAGTAAACTGTGCAGTGAAGTGCTAAAGTAGCTAGTGGAAATATTTGATTGTTCTTTGAAAAAAAAAAAAAAAGGAACAAACTAGAAGTTGTGCGCGAATATATTGCGAGTGCAGTCCTTAAAGTAAATTGAAATTTAGACCAACGTTTGGCATCTCACGGGATTGCTGGATACATCTGCTCCAGATTTGTGTAACCTCGGCGACTTGCCTGAGTACAAGATCGCATCACCGAAGGAAACACTACACACACTGCACACCACCACTTGCTTAGCACGGGAGCACATACCCAAACAGCATCACCAACTAGATCTCACCAAAGCCACAAGCCTAATAGTAATTTGATGCCACCAAACCTGAAGTAAATACGCCCAGCTCCAGTAAAACAAGATAAAACAAAAAGGTACCACACAAAACTCCTACCACGCTATCACCACCACCAAGAAACCTAAGTTGGAAGAAAGCCCAACAACCTTGAGGCAAAAGAAGCGACAGACGCCCGACAGACAGCGGCAACTGCAACTACAGTAATAACCCCCGCCACCATTACCACAACAACAACACCAAGGGACACCAAACATTGGAAATTGATCCGGAACCCAAATAAGGCAGCTCGAAAGATTTTTGTTGATGTTTGTATAATTTATTGTATTGTATGTACACTTTAATTATCACTTAGGATAGGACAGAGGGGTACGAAACCTCACTTTCTTTTATTTTTTTTATGTCTAATTTAGAACTTTCTTCCTTTGGTATTTGAGCAAAAGTCAAGTGGCTTTTTGCGTTAGATTACTTTTGTAGGTAAACTCTACGATATTTTTTTTTTACACTTTTCTTCATTTAATTTTTGCTTCTGCATTTTCTTTTTTTATTATTTTTGTTTGGGTTTCTTCTATACCATTTTCTTTTTAAGTTTTCGCATTCCGTGGAGAACTGCTATAAAAATTCTTGCAGTATCTCTCCTTACTATCCACTAAGCAAAAATTCCTACTTTTAGCGGATGATTACTGGGATTTGCTTCCCTCACACTTTCGTGCATAAGCACATGGCTTAGGCCCAAGTAATCAACTGGGGCTTGGATAAATCGTGGCCTGTATGCAAGGTCAAAATCTCATCCTGAGATCTGCTTGTTTATGCCCTTACAATTTTTTTTTTACCACTATCGCATCATAAATTTCACTAACGTTTTTTACCTTTTTTTTGGATTGGCTTGGTACCCGTAGCGCTTTTGCTCCCGGGCTCCGCCCAGCCATCGATAAAAGCAGAAACGTCGGTTCCTGAGCCCCGTTGGGCATTACCAGCCACAAAACGCATATATTCTTTTTTTTTAGTTTCACCTTTTTATTTTTCTTGCAAATTTCATTAAGCACTTTCCGATCGCATGCATTTAGGTCCACCGTGTAGAATATCACGAGTTAAATGATAGCTAATGGAGCGCAGCGATCACGCTCAAAAGAGGAATGTATGTAAAGCATATATGTTTTTGAGTTCTTTTTGTTTCAGCAACAGGTACTCAAGAGCGACGGTACCGGAGCAACGGAGTGACCAGGTGAGTGCTAATATATCATACCAAGAGACATATATGCACACATGTATGTACATATATTAATAATTGCGCTCCTAATCCGCCGCTAACTTGTTGAATTATTTAGTAGCGAGAAAAATAGGAGGAAAATATATGTACATGCATAATTGCTCATACATTGACTTGAGTCAGAGTGGGTGAATCTTTTTAGTTCTCCTTTATGCCCTTTTCCACCTTCTCAAAACCAGTTTTTTTCTCTATAATAAATTCCGCTATTTAATTGTGATAGGTCAGGGATTGCTCGCGAAGACAAGCTTAGGGAATTTAAGCAAACGTGCTACAGCTTAGCGAGTATCTCGTAAGCGTATTAATACGTGCAAACAGAACATTAAGGTGGGTCGCCGCGCACCGTCAGCATTCTTTTGGGGTTTTTTTTTTTTGGAGTTTGCATTATTCATTAATAAATCTTACCAAGTCAATTTTTGTTGGCTCGAGTCCAGATACTATAGACATATAAAAATTTTTCTTTGTAGACAAGATACTTTCTTGTTTTAGAGTATAGTTTTAAAGGTTGTACAATTGTTCAATCTTACTTTACTTTTACTGAATTTTATTAATTTGAAATATTTTGTTATTTTCATGTAGAATAAGAGCATATATAGGCAGAGCTGAATTTATGAAGTTTAATATTAGGTTTTTCGGTCACATAATTAGTATTTTTCTTATTTTTTTTGGGTTTTTATCTATTGTTTTAGTAATTTTTTTATTTAACTTCTAGCCATTGGCATAGTAGAAATAGTAGGGCCTAGACATATATATAAGAAAAGGAAAAATATTGTTTGTAAATAAATACAAAAAAAAAAAAAATGAATGATTGAAAATAGGTTGAGTAATTAACCATTAAACAAGCAGGGCTAGGTTGCAAAACTTTGGGTGTGGGTGTTGCCTCTGTGCGCGCCGAGGTAGATGGAGGTGAGTACAAACGTGACTGAATGACGGACGGACTTGTGTCAGGTTTGGGGGCACTGTAAGTAGATAGGAGTCAGCACAGTGCCCATGGTGCGGTGCAGGTTGCACTGCAGAGGGAGGGTAGACTCCACCTGACAGGACAGGCCTTCATCTTTTTCCCTCCATTTAACGTAGCCCCTCATGTTTATTTATATCTTTTTCAGCTTTTCCTCCCTTTTTTTCCATCATGCAGGTATGAACCCTTGTTTTGTTCATGCGGCTGTGAGTGGGGGTGGTGGAAAGACTCCGCCCAGGACGACGAGCTAGCTGGGGCCCGCGAGCATACCTGCTTGCCGCCACTCCCCACCAAACAAACATGCAGCTACATGACAATGGCGCCCAACGTATAGCCCAGTAATCCTTTCAATACTTCCCACTTCTACGTTTCACTTATATCTTCTATCATATATCTCCTAACTCTATTTCAATTGCCATAACTTTTTATTTTCTTAATTATCTTATTTCCATTTCTTTATTTCCTTCTCTTGACATTGGACAGGGACCGTCATGATGACAGCGTCACTGGGGTTCACGTTGGTGACTAGTGTTATCATGGCAAACGTGTGAGAATTAGCTAAGTGACCACATCAGGGTTCCTTTTCTTTTTGCTTCGACAGTTTGGTTAAGTGGTACTTGACATGGCACTGCGTAGGAGGAATAGTTTGGTAGGTGATCGTGGCGAGCTGTTCAAGCTTCCTTACTGGTAATCCAGCATTACCGGTAAGTGAGGTTTACAGTAAGTCGCCACGACAGCAGTAGGGAAGTGTAGCATCCACCCTCGGAAATCTGTTGACGGGCGTGAAGTGCCACACTTCAGCGGACAGTACGGAGACTGACGCAGGGCAGGACTTTAGACAGATACGAACACCTTCGGATCCCTTCATCAAACCATCGCCAAGGCAACACCATACACACCCAAAGCAAATAATAAGAATTTTGGATTTTTTTTTTAAGGCTTTTAACCTACAAGTTGTAATAGGTTGATCTCTTCGCTTGAATACCAGTTATTTCATTCTAGTAGAAAATCTATTTAATTTCGTGTTTGGCTCCCCCGTTGGAATCTAGAACCATTTTGGAATATAGCTAGTACACTTATCTTTTTCTTTACTGAGCTAGTAGTACTCTAGTGTTTAAAAAAAAAAAAAAAAAAAAAAAAAAAAATTTTTTTTGATAGTTTTCACAGATGAAATATACATTCACACATACGATTTGAAGTTGGAGGTTTATAGTTGTATGCATTTTTTTTTTTTTTTAAGCAAACTCGTTGATACCCAAATTATCATAGAAAGAGCCAATATAGCAAATACTTTCTAAATACCTACGCCGTCAGTCATCCGAATTTGCACTTTCGGTGATTTTGATGTTTTGCTCGAATTTGTGCTGATTCACTTGTGTAACTAGAGCTATTTTTTTTGTTGCAGCTAAGTTGGAATATACCTACATACATGTGGATATATGTATATGTACATTGGATGCAGTTGTACACATATAAGCTCGTTTATATTAGTAAATACTTATATATACCTACATATTAATTCTGAATACATATTTTTCTTGAATTTTGTTATACTTTAGAAACAAAGCCTTTTTTTTTGGGAAATATTTTTAGTTATACCGCGACGGTTGATTTGCCAGTGGGGTGGTTTCATATGGTCCAGTGACCTTTTCTCCATCGGTTTTACAACATTAACTTGGGGAGTTTCCTCGTTCATAGGTGGGAGGAGAATAGCAGTTCTTCACCTAGGGAGAGTTTATGGAACAAGAGGAGGTAGAAGAGATAGTGCCAGGCGGTCTGGGAATTTTAGATATAAATCGTAGGGTTACGAGGAGTGCGGCCAGGGCTCTGCAAAATCAGATCGCTGGGTCCATATTTACACAAATCGATACAGGGATACCACATCCCGTCGACTTCGTGCCAATCGATCTCCTCAACAGGTGCACTGCCAGGGTTTTTGGGTCGCAAGGACAGCAGGTTACAAGGATCAGGATCACAAACGAGTTTGTATGCAACACCACTAACGACAGTATCAGCTTTTCGCAGAAGATCGAGGAGATAGCAACCATGGCAGACTCAGATGAGAGGGAAAGGGACGGTGCTCCATCCAACCGTTCGTTGACGTCGGGTACGGGGGCCGTAGGTGGAAAGCCGAGTTCGTCGGATACCCGTGTGGAACCGCTGAGCCAAATAATGGCGATGATGGCGCAGCAGCAGGATTTGCTAACGAAGTACGTGGACGAGGTTAACCACTTACGAGCCAGCGTGGCCGACCTCAACAAGCGCGCGTCTGGAGTAGGGGCATCAGCCCAGGTACCACAGGACCGACCCAGAAACACGTCTACACCCGAAATAAACAACGCGAGATATAATGGCACGGGGCAGTTCGGCGGTGCAGAGGGGACGCATGGCGAAAACCTGTCGCACGCTAGCGATTTTAGGCGCTGGAAGAAAGTCGACCTTGAGAAGTGGCATATCAAGTTCGACGGGTCCAGCAAAGGCATGAGTGTGGAGAGCTTCATTTTTCGCGTTGAGAAAATGCGTGAACAGAACGCTATCACGTATAAGCAGCTGTTCACGGATTTTCACTGTCTGGTAACCGGCGGTGCCTTGAAATGGTATTGGCAGGTACTCGAAGATAATGCAGAAAATCCCGACTTTGGATATCATGAACTGAAAGGCGAACTGCTATGCCACTTTAAGACCGCTGAGACAGACTATGAGATCATACGCGAAATAATGGAGCGGAAACAACAGCCGAATGAGAACTTTGATGAATTCTACGGAGAAATCCACAATTTAACCTTTCGTCTGAGGAAACGTATCCCGGAAAAGGAACTGATTGGCATTGTCAGGGGAAACCTTAAGCCCTACCTGGCCAATCTGACGTTTGCGGCCAAAATAGAAACCTTGGCTGAATTGAAAGCTGAATGCAAAAGGGCAGAAAAGCTTATCAAAGAAAATAGGAGTAGATCCAAACCAGTTAGCGAGATAAATTTTGGCGAGAGTGAGTTGCTAGGAAATAGTGTTGAGGCAATTGGTAAAACCCCATATGGGAAAGTACAAACTCCAGCTCAAAATCAGGCTAGGAACGATGTATTCCCGTCCTTTTGTGGTAACTCGTCTAAGTCCGCTGTGAAATCCTTTTGTCCTTCACCTTTCCATCTCATGTTGTGTTTCGCTTGTGGCATGCCAGTGGATCACTTCATGAAAAATCCGGCAGAAGCCAACAAGGACACTAGATGTAAGTCCTCGTTTCACAACATGGTGTGTTTTTCCTGTGGAAGTGACTCGTCGTTTTGTGTTTACAAATCAGATAAGGGAAACCACAGGCTGGCAGAGATTTCCGGGAACTCGTGTCAGGAGCAGGGAAACCCGGAAACAGCTTAAGCATTTTGAAAAATGAAAACTCAGATAGAAGTAAAATCAAAGAAATAGAAAAGAAAAAATTAGGTAAGAGTTTACATCAGCGTAAGATAGAATATGAAGAAGCACGTAGGAGAATTTTTAATGAAGAAATAATAGCTAAAAAGAAAAATAGAAATTACTTTAAGATTAAGAAAATGAGGAGCAGATATTGGTAGCGATCACTACCTTGTAGCTGGTAGTTTCAGATTTAAGGTAGCCGCAGTACAGAAAAACCTTCAAAAAATTAGCAAGAAAATTGATATTGAGAAACTAAAGCATGAAGAATATCAAAATGCCTTTAATGCCGCAGTACGCGAACGTGTTGAACAGGTAAACATGAGTGGTAGTACAGGTGACAGGCTAGACTCCGTTAATAATATCTACCAAGAACTTGGTAGCAGTATCCTTGGACACAAAAACAAAGCAAAGAAAGTATGGCTAACAAATAATACGTGGACACTTATTGAACAGCGGCGGAAAATTAAAGAATCGCTTCTCAGACGGACGAACAACAATGACACGGAGGAAGCAAGGCAGTTAGCCGCAAGGTATAAAGAAAAATGCAAGCAAATTAAGAAGTCTGCTAGAAAAGACAAGAGGGAATGGGCTGACACATTAGCAAGTCGAGCTGAAACGGCAGCCAGATTAAATAATATGAGGGAACTCTATGAGATTAGTAGGGAACTCACCGGAAAATACAGGAGTGGTCAAAAACCAGTAAAAGACTTAAACGGAAATCTTATTACTGAAAGCGAACAACAAATGAGTGTATGGGTGGAACACTTCAAGAAAGTATTAAATAATCCTGTAGGTGAAGCGACCTTAAATTCCAACACTATTGCTGCAAACTACAACAGCCAACCCCACTTCAATGGGGTAAACAGCGCGCCCCCTACGAAAAATGAAATAATTTCAGCAATCAAGTCCTTAAAAAAGGGCAAGGCCCCAGGAACTGATGACATATATGCTGAATACCTCATAGCAGATCCAGATACCGCAGCTGAAACCTTACTTCCAATCTTCCGTCAGGTATGGGAAGAAGAATCCTACCCTCGTCAGTGGAATGAAGGCATACTTGTAAAAGTCGCAAAAAAGGGAGATACCTCTGATTGTAACAACTACAGAGGTATCACCTTACTCTCGATTCCTAGCAAAGTGTTCTCCACGATCTTACTGTCCCGAATTGAAGAGGCGGTGTATCGAACTCTAAGAGAAAATCAGTTTGGCTTTAGACAAAACCGATCCTGTGTTGATCTAATAAATACCGTCCGAATCATTGTTGAACAATGCTGTGAATACAGAACATCAGCTTATTTACTTTTTATCGACTTTAAAAAGGCTTTTGATAGTCTCGACAGGAAATATATTTGGGAAATACTACGAAAACGAGGGATGCCCAATAAAATAATCAACATTATAAAGGCAATGTATGCCGAATTTAAGTGCCGGGTCAGTCACGATGGGCGCCTCTCAGAACCCTTCGAAATTAAAAGCGGGGTGCGACAGGGATGCATACTCTCCCCGCTCTTGTTTATCTTGGCATTAGACGAGATTATGAGGAACGCAGAAAATGGTGGACACGGTGTACAGTGGACGCCTTTCACTCAGCTAGGGGATTTAGAATATGCAGACGATGTCTGTCTGCTAAGCCACAGAAGTACTGACCTTCAACACAATGTAGAAGCTGTCAACACACATGCAAAGGAGGCTGGACTAAGCATCAATACAGCGAAAACCAAAGTCATAAGATGCGGCTATAGTATTTCATCAAGGCCATTGACGCTTACGGTTGACGAAAATGAAATCGAAGGTGTAGAGTCCGTTGTTTATCTTGGTAGTATTGTCTCAAATAAGAGCGGTGCAGATGAGGACGTTCAGTCTCGCATAAACAAAGCAAGAATGGTTTTTGGGCAACTGGCAAACGTGTGGAGGTCCAGCCAAATATCTTTAAAAACGAAGCTTCGACTGTTTAATTCGAATGTTAAATCAGTACTGTTTTATGCTTGCGAGACGTGGAAAAGCTCAACTTCAATTCAGAAACGTCTACAAGTTTTTATTAATAAATGTCTGCGCCGAATCCTGAAAATTCGATGGCCGGAAAGAATTTCAAATGACGACTTATGGTCTAGAACAAATCAACCTAAGGCTACCACAGAAATAACCAAGCGTAAATGGTCGTGGATTGGTCACACTCTCAGAAGACCTCCAGTAAATATAGCCAGACAAGCATTGCGATGGAATCCACAAGGAAGCCGACGACCTGGTGCACCTGCGAAAACTTGGCGCAGAACTGTGGATAAAGAACTCGAAGACGCAGGATATACGTGGAATGACATCACAAGAACTGCACCTAACAGAATAAGATTTAAGTCGGTGGTCGAGGCCCTATGCTCCAATAGGAGTTGAGGAGGATGATGATGATGATGATGAACACTGAAAGGGGATAATCGCTTCTTTGCAAAAACGAAGATAGGAGATCTTGAGGTGCTAGCGTTGCTTGATTCAGGGGCAGGTGCCAGTTGTATTGGTAGAAATTCAGATGCGTTATTGCGGGGTAAGGAGAACCTGATAATGCCAATCAGGGGACAAAATGTTAAGACGGCGAATGGTGGAGAAACCGCGGTCACGGGGGGTCATAACGTTGCCGGTTTTGTGGGATGATACAGTCAGGGACTTAGAATTTTTAATCGTACCCGATCTTCAGCAAGAGGTGTATCTTGGTGTTGATTTTTGGCAGGCGTTTGGGATGGATGTGGTCAGTAGAGGTATTAATGTGAAGAGGACTGAGTCTGGCGTTGCAGAACTCGTGCCCGCCGAGGGTGATATGTCGTTTGACGCGGTGCAACACGAACTTTCCAACGAAGAAACCGTAGCCTTGGAGCGAGTAAAAGCCCAATTCCCTTCATTTTCAGTCTTAGGGCTTGGAAAAACCGATGTAGAAGAGCATGTAATCGAAGTTACTGACGAGAACTTACCCGTGAAGCAACGATTCTACCCAATCTCGCCGGCCATACAGAAATTGATATACGCGGAACTCGATCGAATGCTGAAGATGGGAGTAATCGAAGACAGCAACAGTAGTTGGAGTTCGCCGGTCTCCCTAGTAGTGAAAGGAACGAAAAATAGATTATGTTTAGATGCAAGGAAAGTGAATGCGCGTACAATTAAGGATGCTTACCCGTTGCCGCATATAGATGGAATCTTGAGTAGGCTGCAAACAACGCGATATATTTCGGCCATAGACTTAAAGGACGCTTTTTGGCAGATACCGCTTGAGCGGAAATCTCGAGAAAAGACTGCGTTTACGGTACCTGGTAGGCCTCTATATCATTTTAAAGTTATGCCTTTTGGGTTGTGTAACGCGGCACAAAGAATGTGCCGACTAATGGATAAAGTTATTCCTGCCTCTTTGCGTGAATCAGTGTTTGTATACTTAGATGATTTGCTCGTGTGTTCTGTTGATTTTCCGTCTCATTTGTGTCTGCTAGAAAAGGTCGCTAAGTGTTTACGAGATTCAAAACTTACGATTAATGTTGAAAAAAGTAAATTTTGTTTCAAAGAGGTTAGGTATTTAGGATACGTAGTGGGCAACGGTTGCATTCGTACAGATGCCAGTAAGGTGACTGCCATGAGGGACTTCCCGGAGCCAAAAACGCCGAAACAGCTTAGGCGGTTCCTAGGGATGACAGGTTGGTACCGCAGGTTTATTCAGGACTACGCGATGATTGCAGCGCCGCTGCACGACTGTCTCACTAAAGAACGAATTAAGAAATTTACTATGACAGACGATGCTAGGAGGGCTTTTGAGCGTTTGAAAGAGAGCTTGATATCCGCTCCGGTACTCACGCACCCGGATTTCAACAGAAGATTCTATATACAATGTGACGCATCAACCGACGGAGTAGGGGGTGTGCTGTTCCAACTGGACGACGATGGGAACGAGCGACCAATCGCGTATATGTCAGCTAAGCTCAACAAGGCCCAGCGCAACTACAGCATCACCGAGCTCGAGTGCTATGCGGCAGTGCTGAGTGTAAAGCGTTTCCGGCCATATGTGGAAGGATTACCCTTCACAGTTATAACTGACCATGCGAGCCTGAAGTGGTTGATGAACCAGAAGGATTTAGCTGGACGGCTCGCACGGTGGAGTCTTAAGCTGCAGGGGTATGACTTCGACATACAACACCGAAAAGGAACACAAAACATTGTACCAGATGCGCTATCTCGTATGGATATGGAGGAAATCGCCACGAACAGCCGACTGTTAGACGTCGACATGGGTTCACCCTGCTTCAAAACTGACGAATATGAAGAGTTGAAGAAGACAGTAAAGAACAACAAAGACCGACTACCAGAACTATGTATCTCGGACGGATATGTGTATAGACGGACACAATTTTTAAGGGGGGACGATCTTCAGGAGGACCAGGCCTGGAAACTGTGGGTTCCAACTGAGCTTAGACAGGGCTTGGTGGAAGCTTCCCATGGCTCACCATCAGCAGGGCATTGTGGGATACATAAAACCTTGGCAAGGATACGACAAAAATATTATTGGCCTGGTATGGTGACCGATGTGCAGGTACATGTAAAAGGGTGTGAAACCTGTAAAGTGAGCAAAACACAACATTATTTCCATAAACCGCCTATGGGACAACAGCATTTAACTGAGCGACCTTTTCAGCGTTTGTTTATTGATTTTATGGGTCCTTATCCACGTACGTCAGAGGGTAATACGTTTGTTTTTGTGTGTCTAGACCACTTCTCTAAATTTGTGTTTTTGAAACCTATGCGAAAAGCCACTTCAGCCGACGCCATTAAATTTTTAGAAAAAGATGTATTCCATGTATTCGGGGTGCCTGAATACATACATTCAGATAATGGGAAACAGTTTGTTTCCGAATTGTTTTCTTCCTTCCTAAGAAAATATGGGACAAAACACATTAGGACTGCATTTTATTCCCCGCAAGGAAATGCTGGTGAGAGAGTCAATCGGTCAGTATTGCAAATTGTGAGGTCGTATGTAAAGGAAAACCAAAGGAATTGGGACAAGCATATCAGCGATGCAGCCTTCGCACTTCGTAGTGCAGTACACACCAGCATCGGAAGTTCCCCATATTTCGCCGCATTTGGTATCCCTATGATACAGCATGCTGCATCGTACGGGTTATACCGCAGGCTTGGCGCGCTTAAAGATGCTGACTGTGAAATCTTGACGACCGATGAAAAGATGCAAATGATTAGGGACAAGATCATGAAGGAGCTGAAGGTGGCCCATGAGAAGAACGCTAAGGTTTATGACACTAGATCTAGAGAAGTACGTTTCAAAATAGGACAAGTGGTATAACGCCGAAACTTCAAGCAAAGCTCGCAGATAGAAAATTATAATGCTAAACTAGCCCCCAAGCATGTTAAATGCATAGTGTTGAAGACCATCGGAAATTCAATGTACGAGCTAGGCGATATGAATGGCAAAAGGATCGGCGTATATCACGCGAAAGATATATTCGTAGTATAATAGTCGTGTTGTCGTTATTGTTATAGATGGATCGAGGTGTAGAGGCCGTTCCGTGGTCAAATTTTTTGTAGGCTTAGTAATTATTATTTCCATCTATACCGAACTAATTTATTGATACATTTTTTTTATCTGTGATATTTTCTCATGTAACTCGCAATTTTCGATCTGTGATATATTTTTTCCCTTTCGATTAATTATTTATTTACGAATTTTTGTTATTATTTATTTATCAACTTATTTTTTTTTTTATGTAATTATTAATAATCAATTATTTATTTATTTTTTTTATAAATTTTCTAGACGACAGGCATATCATAGCTTGAATAGTAGATTTAGATACATCTGTGATATAGTTATAAGTATCTTTCTTTACCAGTGCTGGCACCATTCAGTTACAGTAGATTAGTTTAGAATACATGTTAGTAATGAAACCGCTGACGGCTATATGCGGTAGAATGACGTTATACCCTCAAGAAGGAAATACCAACCCAGAAGGAAAAGTCTTGCTGCCCGGCTGTATTCGTGGGTCGAGGCCACACGTGGGCTGACAAGGGGGTACCGAAAGGCTGCGTTGGAACTTTCTTTACGCACACGCTCCATAGTGCGGGCACCATCGGCGGTCGCGAGCCTGTAGCGCAGGCCTTTCCTTCACACTGGCTGGAAGTGGCGCGCAACTTGTACACACAACCGCATACTACCCACAACAGTGTTTCAGAAGTGCTGGCAACATTGTTTAAGTAGTGTGGGCATCATGTAGCGAAAGGTTATGCGCGGATGAGTATGTGAGTGGGTGCTACTGTATACGTGCGAGTGTGTGTTACCTTTTGCGTGTGGGTGAGCATGTACATGTGAATACGGGAAAGCCGAAAGTAAGTTGCATAAGTGTTGGTGAAAATTTTTCATTTCTAACTTGACTGTCTATAGGCCGGAATTGGCTATAAAAGGGGGTGAAACAAGACAACGGGCCAAAGTTGAAAGTAAACTGTGCAGTGAAGTGCTAAAGTGGCTAGTGGAAATATTTGATTGTTCTTTGAAAAAAAAAAAAAGGAACAAACTAGAAGTTGTGCGCGAATATATTGCGAGTGCAGTCCTTAAAGTAAATTGAAATTTAGACCAACGTTTGGCATCTCACGGGATTGCTGGATACATCTGCTCCAGATTTGTGTAACCTCGGCGACTTGCCTGAGTACAAGATCGCATCACCGAAGGAAACACTACACACACTGCACACCACCACTTGCTTAGCACGGGAGCACATACCCAAACAGCATCACCAACTAGATCTCACCAAAGCCACAAGCCTAATAGTAATTTGATGCCACCAAACCTGAAGTAAATACGCCCAGCTCCAGTAAAACAAGATAAAACAAAAAGGTACCACACAAAACTCCTACCACGCTATCACCACCACCAAGAAACCTAAGTTGGAAGAAAGCCCAACAACCTTGAGGCAAAAGAAGCGACAGACGCCCGACAGACAGCGGCAACTGCAACTACAGTAATAACCCCCGCCACCATTACCACAACAACAACACCAAGGGACACCAAACATTGGAAATTGATCCGGAACCCAAATAAGGCAGCTCGAAAGATTTTTGTTGATGTTTGTATAATTTATTGTATTGTATGTACACTTTAATTATCACTTAGGATAGGACAGAGGGGTACGAAACCTCACTTTCTTTTATTTTTTTTATGTCTAATTTAGAACTTTCTTCCTTTGGTATTTGAGCAAAAGTCAAGTGGCTTTTTGCGTTAGATTACTTTTGTAGGTAAACTCTACGATATTTTTTTTTTACACTTTTCTTCATTTAATTTTTGCTTCTGCATTTTCTTTTTTTATTATTTTTGTTTGGGTTTCTGCTATACCATTTTCTTTTTAAGTTTTCGCATTCCGTGGAGAACTGCTATAAAAATTCTTGCAGTATCTCTCCTTACTATCCACTAAGCAACAATTCCTACTTTTTAGCGGATGATTACTGGGATTTGCTTCCCTCACACTTTCGTGCATAAGCACATGGCTTAGGCCCAAGTAATCAACCGGGGCTTGGATAAATCGTGGCCTGTATGCAAGGTCAAAATCTCATCCTGAGATCTGCTTGTTTATGCCCTTACAATTTTTTTTTACCACTATCGCATCATAAATTTCACTAACGTTTTTTACCTTTTTTTTGGATTGGCTTGGTACCCGTAGCGCTTTTGCTCCCGGGCTCCGCCCAGCCATCGATAAAAGCAGAAACGTCGGTTCCTGAGCCCCGTTGGGCATTACCAGCCACAAAACGCATATATTCTTTTTTTTTAGTTTCACCTTTTTATTTTTCTTGCAAATTTCATTAAGCACTTTCCGATCGCATGCATTTAGGTCCACCGTGTAGAATATCACGAGTTAAATGATAGCTAATGGAGCGCAGTGATCACGCTCAAAAGAGGAATGTATGTAAAGCATATATGTTTTTGAGTTCTTTTTGTTTCAGCAACAGGTACTCAAGAGCGACGGTACCGGAGCAACGGAGTGACCAGGTGAGTGCTAATATATCATACCAAGAGACATATATGCACACATGTATGTACATATATTAATAATTGCGCTCCTAATCCGCCGCTAACTTGTTGAATTATTTAGTAGCGAGAAAAATAGGAGGAAAATATATGTACATGCATAATTGCTCATACATTGACTTGAGTCAGAGTGGGTGAATCTTTTTAGTTCTCCTTTATGCCCTTTTCCACCTTCTCAAAACCAGTTTTTTTCTCTATAATAAATTCCGCTATTTAATTGTGATAGGTCAGGGATTGCTCGCGAAGACAAGCTTAGGGAATTTAAGCAAACGTGCTACAGCTTAGCGAGTATCTCGTAAGCGTATTAATACGTGCAAACAGAACATTAAGGTGGGTCGCCGCGCACCGTCAACGGCAGCATTCTTTTGGGTTTTTTTTTTTGGAGTTTGCATTATTCATTAATAAATCTTACCAAGTCAATTTTTGTTGGCTCGAGTCCAGATACTATAGACATATAAAAATTTTTCTTTGTAGACAAGATACTTTCTTGTTTTAGAGTATAGTTTTAAAGGTTGTACAATTGTTCAATCTTACTTTACTTTTACTGAATTTTATTAATTTGAAATATTTTGTTATTTTCATGTAGAATAAGAGCATATATAGGCAGAGCTGAATTTATGAAGTTTAATATTAGGTTTTTCGGTCACATAATTAGTATTTTTCTTATTTTTTTTGGGTTTTTATCTATTGCTTTAGTAATTTTTTTATTTAACTTCTAGCCATTGGCATAGTAGAAATAGTAGGGCCTAGACATATATATAAGAAAAGGAAAAATATTGTTTGTAAATAAATACAAAAAAAAAAAAATGAATGATTGAAAATAGGTTGAGTAATTAACCATTAAACATGCAGGGCTAGGTTGCAAAACTTTGGGTGTGGGTGTTGCCTCTGTGCGCGCCGAGGTAGATGGAGGTGAGTGCAAACGTGACTGAATGACGGACGAACTTGTGTCAGGTTTGGGGGCACTGTAAGTAGATAGGAGTCAGCACAGTGCCCATGGTGCGGTGCAGGTTGCACTGCAGAGGGAGGGTAGACTCCACCTGACAGGACAGGCCTTCATCTTTTTCCCTCCATTTAACGTAGCCCCTCATGTTTATTTATATCTTTTTCAGCTTTTCCTCCCTTTTTTTTTCCATCATGCAGGTATGAACCCTTGTTTTGTTCATACGGCTGTGAGTGGGGGTGGTGGAAAGACGAGCTAGCTGGGGCCCGCGAGCATACCTGCTTGCCGCCCCTCCCCACCAAACAAACATGCAGCTACATGACAACTATTAATACTAAAAGCTAGAAAATAATTAGGTAGGTCCTAGGTACTAATCATCACACTCCTCATCAATCTAGGGCGTTGATAAGACAATTAAATAAAAGCGTTGGGCGCGTGAAATTTCTAAAATTGTGAGGCCTAGCATAACCTGATTAAGGTTCAGTTGGTCTTATATATGTATGACTATCAATAGAAATTTGACGCGTCTAACGCTTTTATTTAATTATCTGATCAACGCCCTAGATTGATGAGGAGTGTGATGACTAGTACCTAGGACCTACCTAATTATTTCCTAGCTTTTAGTATTATTATTATTTCATGTAAGTATTGTTTTCAATAAAACCGTTTAACTTAAAAATTTTGTTGTTGTTTTATATTTATCTTAAAAATCGTTTAGGTATGTACATCTGTTCACTATATATTTCTTATCTTAGACATCCGATTATTTGGATATTACGAACGGGATAAGATTATTGTTCAGCCCCATTCATGAAAGGTATGAAGTCTTCGGCACAGCCGTTGTGTTTTATTTATTTATTTTTTTTCTTTTCTTTTCTTTTCTTTTCTTTTGTTTTCTTTTCTTTTCTTTTCCTTTATTTTCTTTTCTTTTCTTTTCTTTTCTTTTCTCTTCTTTTCTTTGCTTTTCTCTTCTTTTCCTTTCTTTTCTTTTCTTTTCTTTTCTTTCCTTTTGTTTTCTTTTCTTTTCTTTTCTTTTCTTTTCTTTTCTTTTCTTTTCTTTTCTTTTCTTTTCTTTTCTTTTCTTTTCTTTTCTTTTCTTTTCTTTTCTTTTCTTTTCTTTTCTTTTCTTTCCTTTCCCTTCCCTTGCTTTGCTTCCTTTTCATCTATTTCCATTCCTGTCTTTTCCTATGGAATGGAAAGGAAAAGAAATGAAGGGAGAGGAAAGAAAAGGAACGTAAAGGAAAGGAAAAAAAGTAAAGAAAAGAAAAGATAAGAAAAGAAAAGAAGAGAGAAGAAAAGAAAAGAAAAGAAAAGAAAAGAAAGGAAAAGAAAAGAAAAGAAATGAAAAGAAAATAAAAGAAAAGAAAAAAGGAAATAAAACAAGTAAGGATGGGACTGTCTTCGGCTGTGCCGAAGGCTTCATACCTTTCATGAATGGCGCTGAACAATAATCTTATCCCGTTCGCAATCTCCAAATAATCGGATGTATAAGATAAGAAATATATATAGTGAACAGACGTACATACCTCAAAGTTTTTTAAGATAAATATAAAACAAATAAAATAATAAAAAAAAATTTTTAAGTTAAACGGTTTTATTGAAAGCAATACTTACGTGAAATAATAATAATACTAAAAGGTAGAAAATAATTAGGTAGGTCCTAGGTACTAGTCATCACACTCCTCATTAATCTAGGGCGTTGATCATACAATTAAATAAAAGCGTTGGACGCGTCAAATTTCTATTGATAGTCATACAAATATAAAACCAGCTGAACCTTAATCAGGTTATGCTATGCCTCACAATTTTAGAAATTTCATGCCGACAAATTTCACGCCGACAAATGTATAATATAATACAAAAATACATCCTTGTGCCAAATTTCATTGAGATATCTCAAAATTTGAGGGACTTGTTTGCATTCAAACAGACAGACGGACGGACAGACGGACATAGCTATTCAACTCAATTCGTCGCCCTACTCAATTCGGTATACTTAATGGTGAGTCCATCTTCTATATTTCTCAACGTTACAAACATCGGACCAAAGTTAATATACCATTTCATGTTCATGAGGGGTATAAAAAGAAAAGAAAAAGGAAAGGAAAGGCAAGGAATGGAAAGGAAAGGAAATGAAAAGAGAAGAAAATAAAAGAAAAGATGAAAGAAATGAAAAAAAAGGAAAGAAAATAGTAAAGGAAAAGAAGGAAAGGAAAGGAAAGTAAAGGAAAGGAAAGGAAAGGAAAGGAAAGAAAGGAAAATAACGGAAAGGAAAGCGAAAGAAAGAAAAGGAAAGGAGAGGAAAGGAAAGCAAAGGAAAGGGAATCGAAAGGCAAGGAAAGAAAGGGTAGGTTGAACTGGCCGGTCCATATCGACTTCACATAGACTGAATGAGTCCGTAGTGTTACCACAAGTATGTTTTAACGACGAAACTGAAAATCCCTTTTTTAGCTAGTTCATCTGCTCTTTCATTCCCATCTATTCCCTATTCTTTCCAGAGACTGCTTACACTCTACTACAGTTTTAGATGCTCTGCTATGCGAGACTATTGCCTTAATTTCTGCTTGGGTGTCAAAATAAAAGTTAACATGGCTGCATGTTAAGATATTCTCTTCCAGTGTTTCTACTGCTTTGGTTACGGCTTCCGCTTGGAAAACGCTCAGTGATGTGGCAGCTTTTTGTTTTTGTTGTTGTTGTAGCAATAAGGACACTCCCCGAAGGCCTTCGGGAGTGTTATCGATGTTGGTGTTCCTTTGCTGGATGCAGGTGCAGTACGTGCCGGTAACAAGTACCATAAAGGTACTAGCCCGACCATCTCGGGAACGATTTGATATGACCACATGCATCCTTCTAGGCCATACTTCCCTCCCAACCCCTAGACCCATCAGGAGTTTGGGGTCGAAAAAGCCTCGGCTGTTCATTCGGGATTCGCTACGGGTAAGTGAGGTTGACAGTTGGGTTGGAGAAGCTATATATTGCACTGGAAACCCCTTCAATCAATTTGGTATTTTAGTCACTTTTTACGACAGGCATACCAACCGCGGGCATTTAAAAACCCCCTTGCCCGCTGGGTCTAGGCAGCTTGTAGGATCTGTTTATTTTCGGATCAGCACAGTATGCCACAGACCCTACTCCTTCCACTACTTTGGAACCATCAGTGTACACATGTATCGCCTCGTCGTCCATTTGAGCACCCTTGCGCCAAACTTCCACCTCTATTGTGGCTTTAAGATCTCCCTCGAAGCGCAGATAGTGAATCAGGTAGTATGTTCGTCCTGTAGTTGATGACGCTATACTACTGTGGCCGTATGGTCGGCGCTTAAGCTGCCCCGAGGCACTGAGCCTGGTTTCAGTTGTTAACGCTATGTTCTTCGCTACCAGGTCTACAAGTGGAATGTGCAGAATGGCATACAGTGCTGCCGTCGGGGTTATTTTCAGGGCTCCCGTAATTCTAAGCATTTATAGCCGGCATACCCCCTCTAATTTTTTGAGATATCTTGTTTTTTGTGTAACTTTCCACTAAACATGAACTCCATAGCATAGAATAGGGTTTACAATCGCTGTAAAAAACCCAATGAGAAAGATAAGGCGATAAATTCCCGTACACCCCATCATTCTTTTACATGCATAAAGTGCCGTTGAGGCTTTCTTCACCCTCTCCTCCACGTTGAGATTCTACGACAGCTTACTGTCTAGGATGCTTCCTAGATATTTTGTGCAAAGTTTCTCCTGTAGGGTTGCCCCTTCTGATTTAGGCTTGTTGCAATTTGTGAATTTGTACCTCTTTGTAACCAAGAACATATCCGTCTTCTCCGCGTTGGCTGTCAACCCCACATTAGATGCCGAGGTATGAATATCCCGAAGCTCCCGATCCATCAAAGAGCTAATAGTTGGAAGGCACTTTCCACTGATGAAAATTGCAACGTCATCTGCATAAGCCGTAAGTTTTACGGCCCCTAATCGAATCGCCTGAGCAGTTGGTTAATGACCAGCGTCCACAGCAGAGGTGATAACACCCCTCCCTGCGGCGTGCCCCTTTCCACTGATTTCCTTTTTGTGAGGTAATCTTCCTGTAATTTAACATGCAGCCGATCCATCTGCTTAAGGCTGGATTTAGTTTAATGTAATTAAAACCATCCATAAGCGGTTAGGCCCGTATTATGTATGTTACCGTGAATGTTTGCGTCGCAGTCACTCGCATTCACATTCACCCAGAAATTCGTATTTTATAACTTCTTACGTAATGGCGGTTGTCCTCTTACGTAGTCACTACGTATTCACTGCGACTGTCAACCTTAATACGTAGCCAGTATAGCCACTTTTTACTTTCCTTTATTTAGAAAAACTTTGCAGTGCAATTGTTATGTTTTTAAGTGTCGTGTATTAACATGCAGTTGCTTGCTATTGAGCTCTTTTGCATAACTATCTTCTTCTTAATATATAAAAAACACGTGTCACACAATTGAGGCCAATGTACTCCTAAAATACTAAACCGATTTTGAATTTGTTTTGCACCCCGTGTGTAGTTTGATCTCACTTGAAATATAGGATAGGTGACTGGGTGACTAGGGTCTAGTAATATAGGCCAAAACGTGGACCCGGGTACCCCTAGAGGCGACCACCGTGGTGTGATGGTAGCGTGCTCCGCCTATCACACCGTATGCCCTGGGTTCGCACCCCGGGCAAAGCAACATCACCTTCTGGGGCAGGCAATAAGGGATGCAGAAGAATGAGAAGAAATTGATAGAAGAGAAAAGAGAAAAGAGAGAAGGAGATTGAGAAAGAGATAGAATGAGACGAAGATGGGGATAGATGAAGCGAAAAAGATGGAGGGAGGAGTGAATAAAAGGATTAGGAAAAAGTGAAGAGGGGGGAGGGCAGATTCAGACGGAAAAACCTTATTAAAATGTATCTAGATTGGCCGAATTTAGGGCAGGACAACGTCTGCCGGGTCTTCTTGTAGTTTATATATAGTTTATAAATATATTTATGCTTGTTTGTTTAATGGTGTGTTCAATTTATACTTATTATTCAAGAATTCATGAGCTTAACACCGGCTTATGATAATTGAATATTCAATTATTAGGTTTTCTAGGTAAACATTTTGGCATGCCTCTGCAAAAAAGCACATAGCAGTTGTTGCTCCATTTTCAAGTGGAAATCAGCCGATAATAACCTTTAAAAGTGCTAGTACTACTATCGCCACGAAGCGAGCAGAACTAGCTAATACGCTTTACGTTGCTTCACACTCAACCGTTCGTTCTGTCGATCATTTATCAATAATTCAAAGGAACTCGTTCCACGATATTGCAATAGCAACAGAATAAAATTGGCTCGATCAAGTGCAGTGCTTTAATTTGAAATTTACTGTGTCCATATTTTACAAAGCGGTTAATATCCGTCATAGATAACAATCAATCAATCAATTGGCGGCCTCCGTGGTGTGATGATAGCGTGCTCCGCCTACCACGCCGTATGCCCTGGGTTCACACCTCGGACAAAGCAACATCAAAATTTTAGAAATAAGGTTTTTCAATTAGAAGAAAATTTTCTAAGCGAGGACACCCTCCGGGTGTATTTCTGCTATGAAAAGCTCTCAGTGAAAACTCATCTGCCTTGCAGATGCCGTTCGGAGTCGGTATAAAACGTGTAGGTCTCGTCCGGCCAATTTGTAGGGAAAATCAAGAGGAGCATGACGCAAATTGGAAGAGAAGCTCGGCCTTAGATCTCTTCGGAGGTTATCGCACCTTACATTTATTTATTTTTCTTTAGATAACAATCAATTTAGCTTAATTATAGATGAGTCCACAGACATAAGCGTTAATAAGTACATCGGAATAGTAAAAAGATATTATAGTTGCAATAGTAAATCAAGTGTTAACGCATTTCTTAACCTATCAGCTATTGAGAATTGCACGGCAAAAGGATTGACTGCTTCAATTCTAAGGAAATTTAATGAATTTGGGTTGGATGTTAAACATTTGAGGGGCTTATTAACAGATAATGCTAGCGTTATGGTAGGCAGAAATCGAGGCGTAGTAAATTTATTAAAGCAACATCAACTTAAATCATTTTAGTTCCGTGTGTCTGCCATTCGATTCAATTGACTGTTTCATCTGCTTCGAAGCTACTTCCGAATGAAATTGAATTTTGATATACGATACTATATGCTGCCATAAACGAAGAACTCGAGCCATTGCAAATTGTAGGGGCATGCTCAAGTCGGGGGTTGTCCATCGAAGTAGCCGTAAAAAGAGTGGCGAATCAATGGCTAGATTTGAAAACACACTTTGGTATTGCTGCTGTCACCAATTCGAGCCATAAAGCAAAGCTTTTGTCAAATCTTTTCACGGACGATAATTTGGCTTATTTACTTTTCACAAACTACATTTTAAAAGAGGTCCAAACTGTGAATAAGCTCTTTGAGAGCAACTCCGCAGATCACCTTAAAATGTTTAGTGATCTCAAGTAACTGCTTTCAACCTTCCGTTCACTTGTAACATTTCACTCTGACACTTTTGATCCAGTGTCTTCTCCTTTAACGCCGTTATTGGTTCCTATGCCCAATTTTCATTACTCCTTTGAGGACTTTTTAAAAACCAAATTTAATGATACACATTCGCAAAAAATACACTAGAAAACTGCCGTAGTTTCATTATAAAATTTGTAGAGCAACTACGGCAGCGTCTGCCTAGTTATATAGAAACTTTAAAAGATATAAATTTTTTCTCTATTGAAAAAGCACTGAGTGCTGTCAAACCACGTATTTTCGATAGCTTCACACAAGAAAAATGTAGATATTCAAATGATGAAATAAATAACATTGAATTGCAGTGGAAAAAATTGCATCTACATGCATGGGACAAGGTAGGTTGGGCAGAGGCTCGCGAGTACAAAAACGCTCTTGGGGAAAATCCATTTGCACAGTCTTTCCGCTTTTGTTTTCAATTTTTTGGTTTTGCCACTCAGTAATGCAGAAGTGGAGCAATTTTTTAGCACCATGAGCAATAATAAAACGAAGCAGCGTAACTGGTTAAATTTAAAATGTTAAATTCAAATTTATATTGTAACGATTTTAGTGCAATTACGCTTATTTGCAACCTTCTGCTAACGTTCGAATCACTAAACTATTGAATAAATAACTCCAATATTCGATAATGCAAAATGGTCTTTATGAGACTACTTTCAAAATAACACTTCTATTGCTCGCCAGATAGCGTCTTAAATCAAACTGATTGTCGTGCCTCTACTGTTGCTGCCTTTTATACTCTGTGATTTCTTGTTCGCATACTTCTAAGCGCTTCCATTTCTAGAATTTACTAGTTAGTTATCAGCTATAAAATTACTACGTTTGTAGCTTCTCATATGCACGTGTAGATGTGACTGGTACTTTCACAATTATAATTGCCTACGTTTTAGAACATCTCGGATAAAATATATGCATGTGTTTGTGTGTCTCTTCTCCGCTGCGTGTACGTACATATATGTAGAAATAATGATTGATTTATTGATGTGCATACAAGTCACTGCTTAGCATCGGCTTAGAGATGATAGTATCCCTTAGTGTTGCTAATATTCGTCACACTGCCCTCCACCTAAATCTGATCGTCCCGATCAGACAAATCTCTCGATTTAAACGCTGCCAGCCTTTCCAAATGAACCACTTTCATTTTCGTTCGTGGTTTGCCAATGGTTTGTATGCGGTACACTACATCGTTGATCCGTTTTACAACTTTGTCTGGGCCTTCCCAGTTACACTGCAATTTCGGGGACAAACCTTTTTTTCCGTTGTGGGTTGTATAGCAGCATCAAATTTCCTTCCTGAAACCCTTCCGAATTAATTGCTTTATCATATCTGGCTTTCATCTTGTCACTCATAATCTTTGTTCTTTGCGTTACAATATCGTGTATCTGTCTCAGCTCTTCTTCCAAGACACCAGTGAATTTCTTGAAATTTCTCTCCGCATCGGCATCTACTCCATACTTCAAATCAGCCGGCAGTCGAAGGTCATTGCCAAAAATTACCTATGCGGGAGTTTGGCCCGTTGTCTCATGCACTGCCGATCGGTAAGCCATCAAGAATAATGATATGTGTGTATATCCAAGTCCTTATGGTACTTGTCTACTACTTGCCTTAAATGCTCCTCCAATGTTCTATTGGAACGCTCCACCATATCATCGGACTGTGGATGCAATTCAGTTGTCAATGTTTTTCGAATGACCAACTTCTTACACATTTCTTGGAACACAGCTGATTCAAAATTCCTGCCTTGGTCAGAATGTAACTCCATTGGTACACCATACCTTGCAACCCAATCGTTTGTAACCACTTCTGCTACTGTTTTCGCTTCTTGGTTTGGGATTGGGTATACCTCTGGCCATTTAACGAAATAATCAATAACCACCAGTACGTATTTGCTTCCGCGGTTGCTAGTAGGAAATGGACCTGCGACATCGATGGCGATCCTTTCAAATGGTGCACCTGAAATATACTGCTTCCTGCTCCTGCTCGGTGGCCGACTGACGGCAACCAACCCAATAGAATCTCTGCTTAATTTTTTCGAGCGTCTTCGTGATTCCAAGATGACCTCTACTTGGACCATTATGCAGCACGCTGAGCACGTCAAGAATCCTCTTTCTGGGAACAATTATCCGTTTCTTCTTGCATTGACCATCCTCATTCGATGCAAGCAACCGGATATCAATTCTAAACTATTCCACTGTGCCCAATATGACTTCGCAATGGGACTCTCTGTTGACATCTCCTCTCTGTTTGGTCTTCCGTTTCGTTCGAGCCCTTGCATAACATGTGACAGATCTGTATCTTCTAGCTGACACTTTCTTAGTTGTTCCTTGTCCCATTCACTCGTACACGTTATAGTCATTAGCCGGACATCTATAATGTCTTCTTTAGCCTCGGCCTTTGAACAGTGCTTGCATTCCAAACTACATGGTCATCGTGACATTGCATCAGCATTTCCATGGGTACTACCTGTTCGATGCTCAATGGAAAAGACATAGCTTTGCAGTCGCTCGATCCATCGTGCCAATTGTCCTTCCGGATTACGGAACTGCAGAAGCCATTTCAACGCTGCGTGATCTGTCCTGACGCGGAATCGCTGGCCGTAGAGGTATTTGTGAAAATGTTTAATGCACTCTACCAATGCCAACATCTCTCTTCGTGTAACGCAGTAGTTCCTCTCTGGTTCTACAATTGAACGGCTGTAATATGCAACTACCTTGTCCTGCTCATCAACCAGTTGTGGCAAAACGCCTCCTATAGCATATCCACTCGCATCTGTAACTAGAATAAATGTTGCTCCTGGAATCGGATATGCCAACATTGGGGCAGTGCCCTAACGCTCCATCAATGTTTGGAAAACAACTTCTTGCTCCTTCTTCCATTCAAAAGCTTTATTTTTTGTTTAAGATGTTCATCAAAGTTCTTGCCCAATGCGATGATGTCGTCCAGGTACACCAAGCATGTTTTCCAATGTAGTCCTTTCAATACCTGATCCATGAGTCTCTCAAAAGTAGCTGGTGCATTACAAATTCCAAAAGGCATTACTGTAAATTGCCAAAGACCATCTCCGACGCTCAAGGCTGTTTTCTCTTTGTCTTCCTCCTTCACCTCCACTTGCCAGTAGCCACTTTTCAAGTCCAGTGTGGTAAACCATTTCGTACCAGAGAGCGAGTCCAGAATGTCGTAAATCCTTGCCAATGGGTAGCTATCCTTTTTCGTGACGTCGTTCAACTTGCGGTAGTCCACGCAAAACCTCATTTTCCTATCCTTCTCCTTCACAAGTACCACAGGTGAGCTCCATGGACTAGCTGATGGTTCGATAACGCCGCTGCCGCTCATTTCTTAACCGATTTGACTCACAGCTTCCCGATTCGCCAGTGGAAGACTACGAGGAGTTTGTCGTATCGGCCTCGCGTCTCCACGGTTAATTTGATGTTTCACAACATTGGTGCGGCCTGGTTTTGGAACTATCCTGGTCAAATATGTTCGCGTACTTTAGGAGCAGTTGTTTTCCTTACTCTGATAGGCTTCCTCTAGCCCCTGCCTCCATACCGTGATGTCATTTGAAAGATCAGTATTAGATGAAACATGTTCCTTGAGCTGTTCACAGTTAACAACTACTTCGGCCTCTTGGCATCTTCCCAAAATAGCTCCTTTGGTCAGTTTGAGTGGTGACTTGAACTCATTGATTACTCTTACCGGAATACGTCCATCATGTTTTGTTAAAGCCAGCGTTTTTCCTACAAGTATGTTCGGTGCTGATTTGTTTGCTGCTTCGATAACCCATAATTTGTTTGTCCCAAAATCTTCATCAACCTTTGCCCAAATGACTCCTTCTAATTTTGCTGATATTTGCTGACTTTCTTCCACCAGCACTCGTTTACTGCTGTAGCCTTTCTCGTAGCCGAAATTAAGTGGCACATCCATGTTCTTATATCGCATCATCTTGCTTTGCATATCGATCTTGATGCCTTCGTCGATTAAGAAGTCCACTCCAATTATGATTTCATCAACAATCTCTGCCACTATATAATTCTGTACTACCGTGACGTTCCCAATTGCGACTTCACATGATACTTCTCCTAGAACCGTGGTGTTTTCTCCTGTACGCAATCTTGCTCCATGCAATGGTCTTATCTTCTTGTTGACTAAATCCGCTGGAATGATGGAATAAGATGCACCCGTATCTGAAGTCAGTAAACGTTCCTTTCCATCCACATGTCCCCGACAGTAAGATTGTTTGACCTTCTTCCAATTTGCGAGATAGAGATTATGGGACATTCAATTGAGGTAGCCAGTTGTCGCCCCTTGCGGCTGACTCGCTTTAGTTTAACGATTGGTTGGTCTTGGAGATTTGCTCATCTCCTTCAGCTCTGCGTTTACGGCCACCCACATTGTTGGAACTATTATGATTGGTACTGCAATAACGTGCAATGTGCCCTGGCTTTCCACACTTAAAGCATTTGACGGCACCATCGTTTTTCTGCTGCGTTCCTTTTATTGCTTCCAAAATTGTGTCTACCCAGTCTGGCCTTTCCACTTCCACGCGATGAGCTTTGTATGCGGGCTTACTCAAAAGTGACGCTGTTGCATGGGATACCGTTTCTGCAAATGTGGGTTTTGTGTTTGTATATGTCGCTCGCTTCGTTTCTACGTCCCGTATGCCATTTATAAAACTCTGGATTTTTACCCGCTCGGTGTACTCCACGCGTGCGTCCTCATTTACCAAATGAGCCAACCTTTCAACATCCGAAGCAAATTCTTGCAAAGTCTCATTAGCCTCTTGGTAACGGTTTTGCAATTCTATTTGATGTATCTGTTTCCTGTGTTCGCTTCTGTACCTACGTTCTACAGCAGCCATCAATGCGCCATAACTGTTCCGTTCGTACTATGGAATAGTCTGTAAGATTTCGGCAGCTGGTCCTTTCAATGCCAAGAACAATGCAGAACTTTATCAGCAGCATTCCAGTTGTTCACTGCTGACGTCTTCTCAAACTGAAGCTTGAATACCTGGAAAGGAACAGAACCGTCAAAGGATGGAGTTTTTACCTTCGCATTAGACGTAGAAGGGATTGGCCGGTTCAATTGTAATTCCTGGATCCTATTTTTCAAAACATCCATCTCTGCCTCTATTTTATACTGTCGACATCTGAAGCCTTCATCAAACTGGGTTAGTTTTTCTTCCATATGCGCTTCCAGTTTAGATGATATACGGACTTCCTGCGCTTCTAGTTGTGTGGAGATCTGAGATGATATCTGTGCTGAAGTTTGTGCCAACATTTCTGAAATACGCGTCTCCTGTGCTTCAATCTTAGATGTTATTCGTGTCTCTTGGGATTACATCTGTGATGACATATACGTTTTCTGTTCTTCCAATTGGGTTTCCATCTTGGATGTTATGCGTGTCTCTTACGATAACAGTTGGGATGCCATATTTGTGGGTATTTGTGATTACATTTCTGTTATGCGTGTTTCCTGTTTTCCATTTTTGCCGATATCTGTGATAACAAAGCCAATATCGCATTATTCTCGCCGCTTGCGTCTGGTTCCGTTCTTCTCTTCAATTTTTGTTGTTGTCTCGTCCCCATCAGGACGAAAGACATCATCGTCCACATTAATTCCTTCCGACTCCATAGCGTCTCGTAGCCGTGCTTGAAGTTCTATCTTATTTCCCGTTGTATTCAATCCACGGGCTTCCAACTCCTTTTTAAGTTGCTGTATCCTTAATTCACTTAACTTTGCCATGTCCAAGTTGTATTCGAAGTCTTCGGAATTTATACAACGATTTCTCTTCTGACGCCAATTGTAACGATTTTAGTGCAATTCTGCTTATTTGAAACCTTCTGCTAACGTTCGAATCACTAAACTGTTGAATAAATAACTCCAATATTCGATAATGCAAAATGGTCTTTATTAGACTACTTTCAAAATAACACTTCTATTGCTCGCCAGATATCGTCTTAAATCAAACTGATTGTCGTGCCTTTATTGTTTCTGCCTTTTATACTCTGTGATATCTCGTTCGCGTACTTCTAGGCGCTTCCATTTCTAGAATTTATTAGTTAGTTATCAGTTATAAAATTACTACGTTTATAGGTTCTCATATGCGCGTGTAGATGTGCCTGAAACATGCACAATTATAATTGCCTACGTTTGGGAGCATCTCACATAAGATATATGTGTTTGTGCGCCTTTTCTCCGCTGCGTGTACGTACATATATGTAGACATAATGATTGATTTATTGATGTGCATACAAGTCACTGCTTAGCATCGGCTTAGACACGATAGTATCCCTTGGTGTTGCTAATATTCGTCACAATATGTAAGGTACGGACTAAGGACAGAAAGTAAGTGCTGTCATGATTTACAAACGATCTCATTGAACTAATGAACAAATCAAATATTTATTCCAATTCATCAGATGATGAAGAATCCTGTGATATCGAAATATTTTAAGGCTTAATGTATATTATTTTATTGGAGTAAAAATTTATTTAAATTTTTTACTATGTAGATGTATAAACTGTTTAAAATGCTAAGATTTTTATGAAAAAATGAATTTTTTTTAGCTTTTTTTAGGTTTGAAATTTTACGAAGTATGTGATGTGTAGAAGAATGTGTGCAAAAGAAGGCAATTGGGAAAAACTTTACAACAACTAAGGTATAACGTAACTGAATGCGTTTGTAACCATTTCAACTATCGTAGGAGTGCGGGTTCGACTTCCACTCCCGGGAGAAAAGGCTTTGAAGAGATTTATAAGATATAATCGAAGCAGCTGTCGCCTTGTCCGTCCTGATGTCACGTTGTTTAAATTTTTCCCAAATTACTAAATAAATTATAAAATTAAAAATTGCTTGAAATAAATGTTTCCATATATTTAAAAGCAATACGGGCCATCCCCGATTAACCCATACGATAAAAATTTGTTGGCCCATTTAGCTTCTTTTCTAAAAAAAGTTCTCGCTACGAGTAGCACATAAGCGGTTGACTTTTGTATGTTGCTAGCAATGTTTCTTTATATTTTTCCCAAGTGCTGCCGGCAAGCGATTTGCTGTGGCCTTGCACTGCAGCTACAATTTACCATGCGCCATGTTGTCAGGTTAGGTTAGGTTAGGTGGTAGCCGCCCTGATAAGGATAGCTCACTTGGACAACACGAAGGTCCGTTGTGATACCGCATACACCAAAAATAACGGTGACTTAGATCTAGCTACTTAGAGAATCGTTGGGCAACGATAAAGCTCCGAATGATACCGATCTCAACTTTGGATAAATTCTCGGGAGATCCAAGTGAGTCGCGACCGAAGTACTTTCGCCTAATTCTGGCAAAACCTGGGCAATCAAGCATAAAATGATTTGGTGATTCCACCTCATCATCCTCCATACAGCTGCAGTAGGATGGAGTTTCCAGTATATTGAGACGTACCGCATGGATACCCATGGGACAGTGCCCTGTCAAAACCCCAATGACCATTGATAGGTGAGCCTTAGTGAACCCAATTATTTCAGGAGACCTCCTGCCATTCACTTTCGGCCAGAAAGATCTTGCTACCCTGCAAGACGTAGTGTCCGCCCAACGTTTGCTGAGCTGACTGGAGGCCCAGCTATGGAGGAGCAATCCACAGGTGGCATGCGGGAGCCCGAAATCCGATGCGGGCTAAGAGATCCGCTTGACAGTTACCAGGGATATCACTATGGCCCGGGACCCAGATAATCTTAATCGATCGCACTGTAGTTGAGCTCAAGGCCTTGATAGCCGCTTGGCTATCAGAGTAGATGTTAAATTCCCTAACCGTAGTAGCACTGGATAGCGTTCCATCCACCGCACCCTTAAGTGCAGCTACTTCCGCTTGGAATATTCTGCAGTGATCAGCCAACTTAAACTTGCGGCTTACATTTAGTTCTTGACAATCACCCCATATAGCAGAATATGTTTGACCGTCATCTCATAAAGCCAGTGTACTACTCCTGGCGAGAGTCCCCATCTCTTTCCGATAGCCTCTCTGCAGCAGTACAAGGCAATGGCGGCCTTCCTGGCCCGATCTTCCACATTGTTCTCCAGGATAGTTTCTTGTCCAAAACAATCCCCAAATATATAACCCAATCAGAAAGTACCAACGGCACCCCTCCAATCGAGGGAGTTCTGAAATCGGACATCTTATATCTCATTGTAAAAAGAACCAATTCCGTTTTTCCCGGGTTGACCGCCAATCCACATGATTCAGCCCACCTAGCTACAGTATCCAGGTAGCCCTGCAGAACATCGCGCACGGTGCCCAGAAATTTGTCTCTGACTAGGATAGCGAGGTCATCTGCATAGGCAACCACCCGACAACCATTGGCTTCCAGCTCCACAAGAAGCTCGTTGACTACCGCAACCCAGAGGAGAGGAGATAGGGCACCCCCCTGTGGCGTGCCCCTGCACACCTTCATTATGGCCCCTCCCTACTCCGCTGAGACAATTCTGCTGCATAGAAGTTTGCTAATAAATTCAAACAGAGCCGCCTCGACTCCTAAACCAACCTGAGCTCTTTCGATTGCCCCCGGTAATACATTGTTAAAAGCCCCCTCGATGTCTAGAAAGGCACCCAGAGCATACTCTTTGTGTTATAGGGACCACTCTATTTGCTTTACAATCGAATGGAGAGCCGCTTCCGTCGATCTGCCCTTGCAGTACGCATTCTGTGAAGCCGACAGTAACCACCGAGGTATCCTTTCTCGTAGGTACAGGTCAATGAAGTGCTAAAACGTCTTAAGAAGAAACGACGAAAGACTGATTGGCCTGAAATCCTTAGGTGATACATGAGAGTTTCTGCCGGCCTTGGGAATGAAAATAACCTTAACCGTGTGCCAAGACTTCGGGATATAGTTAAGCCTGAGGCAGTTAGTATAGATGATGGCCAACCAGCGGCAAGAAATCCCCAAAGACTTTTGAAGTTGCGCAGGAATGATTCCATCCGGGCCTGGAGACTTATAGGGCTTGAACGACCCTATAGCCCAGGTTATTTGAGTTTCTCGTATTGGAATGGCAGGCACTTCTGCATGGCCAACGACCGCCGACCATGCAGGCGAAGATCCCTGCGCAACTGGGACATCGGGAAAATGATTGTCCAGTAAAAGCTTTTGGGACTCCTCGCTACCCATCGACCAGTCCCCACCATCATCTCTCAGATACACCAGAGGAGCGGGATTCCTAGAGAGTATTTTTCTAAGCCTCGCGGATTCATTGCAGCCTTCTACGTTTTCGGAGAAGCTTCGCCATGCATCTCGCTTGGCTATCTTTATTTCATATTTATAAATCCCCAGACTCACCTTATAGAGCTCCCAGTCCGAGGGTAATTTACTCCTCCTTGCTCTGTTGAAGAGCCACCGACTGGACGCTCTTAGGTCGTCAATAGAATCGGACCACCAGGGCGGCTTGCCCTTCCCCCTGAAAGTTTTCAATGGGAAGGACAGCTGAAAGGCGTTATTGCTTGACGAGGTGAATTTTTCCACCGGAACGTCTATCTCCGATTCGGATATGTCCGAACTAACGGTAGGCGCCGCAGGTAATAGTTCTCCCAGATTCCTACAATACAAGTCCCAGTTAGTACCTTTAGGGTTCCTAAAAGATATTTTACCGGGACGTTCTTCGTTCGCCGAGAACTGAATATATCGGTGGTCAGAGGAGTGCTCGTTGAGAACCCTCCAGCCAGATATCCGACCTCCCAGTTCCCTACTAACCAGGGTGAGGTCCAGGACCTCCTCCCTTACCGCAGTAATAAAAGTCGGGTCATTCCCCCTCTTACATATACAAAGTCCCTCACCTCCAATAAAAGTAAATAAAGACTCACCTCTAGTGTTGGTATCCGAGCTTCCCCAGATGCTATGATGGGCATTAGCATGGGCACCGATGACCACGCCAACACCTCTCCGCCTTGCTTCAGCGTTGATTTGGCCCAGTATCGTAGGTGGTGGTCCCACTACGTCCCCGTGGGGCATGTACGCTGAGGCCACCCACATTTCATTACTCCCTCGCTCGAGGCAGACCGTGGTTACGTCAGCATTGCTGAAATTAGAGAGAATAAAAGCTTTAATCTCTTTTTTAACAAGCACACAGGATCTAGGCCTACTTGCCTCCCCATGCACCAAGGTTTTGAATTTTCCAGTCCTTAATCCAGAAATCTTACTGCCGCTACTACTCAGCCACGGCTCATGGACAAGGACTGTATCCACTCTGCCTTTTTCAAGGCAGAGCAACAAATTTGCGTAAGCCGCCTTAGAGTGCTGAAGATTGATTTGACGGATTTCCATCAAAACTGATCTTCTTCCGCACCCCATCCTTGGCGGATTCGTGTTATTCGTGTCCATTCTAAAAAGTCCCCCTCAAGGCCGCTATCCGGAACCGATTGTGTAGTCGCCCTTCAACGGTCTCGTGGTTATCTATGCTACGCAGGGAGGCCACGCGAGGTTTGATGCATTACCTTATGAGTAATGCGTTCAGAGCCAGACCGGACGCGAAGCGGGAAAATTTTCAACCGCACCTACACAACCAACTTAACGGCGACGGAGAAGGAACGTACCTTGGGGCCCGCCACGGTTTTAACGGGACGTGGGCAGGTGCAGCATTAGCCTACCAGCCATTTCGGTAGGGTTTCACCCCGACCTACTAAGGTGGCAGAATATCGCACCTACCAGCCCAAAGTCATTAAGTCAAAATTTAATGTCAATAATCAAAAGCCCTAAACAATCCAGTTCGTCACATTGTGTACCGATCTTGACTCTTAAAGAGTCCTCCCTCCTCTGAGCTCGGCACAATGACTCAGGGGTGCGAGTTTTATCGAGTTGTCCTCTCTAGATCCGCCATTATCAATAGAAGCAGGGGCACCTCGTGTAGGACGTGATAACTAATCACGCGTGCCATTCGTCACTATGGCCGGTCTAAGACTGATAACAGTCCCTGATCCAAAACCTGGAACCACTTATGATATCCAAGCCAAGTATCTTAGCCCCCGTTGCAGTTGTTAACGCTACAATGTTTGTAATAATAATTCGCGCTAATCGTATTCAAAACTTTTAATAAATTATAGAATTGAAAGCATTTGTTGTTTTAGTTGTTGTAGCGATAAATACATTTGTTCTTCAATAGGTGCAACCACTCACAAATTGTTATGAAAGTCCTCTGATGGGAGGTCAAGGAAACTTGTTGTTTCAACAGTGTTGTACCATAACATAGAGAAATTGTTGTTAGATGTATCCAGATTACAGTTGGAAAACCAGTTGGTGACATGAGCAGAAACATCACATGCGGAACTTACATTACATAGATCGGGGCTGAGAATGGATAAGCAAACGTGTAGGTTCTGCGAGAATTACATAAGCTTTATTGATAACGAGGTTCACAGGGCGGAACCTTGCAAAGGCGTTCACCCTCTGTGTGGATTATATTTAAGGCCCCCTCAATATTTTCTGGAATTAATGACTGTGTTTTTAAGTGCCGAATATCAAGAAGTTGCTTGCTAGGTTATCAGTTCTCGGCAAATCAGCAAACACTGTATACCTTTTTCTATATGCTCCTTTATATTGAGCTCTTTTGCCTATCTATGTAGATGCTATTCAGGGATAAAAGGGAGCATTCCGTGGAAATTCCGAGGGCAGTGCTTTGGCAGGCAGGTTTGTAGAATTTTCGAGTGTGGGTTTTTAAATCAAACTGGTTACGCGTAGAACATAAGCGGTTGACCTTTGTATGTTGTTACCAATGTTTCTTTATCCTTTTCCCCACCAGCGATGTCGAAAAGCGATTTGAGGATTTTGTTGCGGCATTGCACTAAAACTGCAATTTCGGCACCATGCTCCTTGAAGCTCATACTACTATGGCCGTATGGACTGCGCTCAAGCTTAAACTGTT
Organism: Eurosta solidaginis; assembly: GCF_040869045.1. NCBI lineage: Eukaryota > Metazoa > Arthropoda > Insecta > Diptera > Tephritidae > Eurosta > Eurosta solidaginis. The sequence goes on along the minus strand of NC_090319.1, from coordinate 191,773,101 downwards.
CTTCTACCTAATATAAAAGCTGATATTTTTAAATTTATAATTTTTTTTTTCAAGATTTTGTGTTCGAATTTTATTTTAAAAAGACTTATAGGGCTTGAACGACCCTATAGCCCAGGTTATTTGAGTTTCTCGTATTGGAATGGCAGGCACTTCTGCATGACCAACGACCGCCGACTATGCAGGCGAAGATCCCTGCGCAACTGGGACATCGGGAAAATGATTGTCCAGTAAAAGCTTTTGGGACTCCTTGCTACTCATCGACCAGTCCCCACCATCATCTCTAAGATACCCCAGAGGAGCGGGATTCCTAGAGAGTATTTTCTAAGCCTCGGGGATTCATTGCAGCCTTCTACGTTTTCGCAGAAGCTTCGCCATGCATATCGCTTGGCTATCCTTATTTCATATTTATAAATCCCCAGACTCACCTTATAGAGCTCCCAGTCCGAGGGTTATTTACTCCTCCTGGCTCTGTTGAAGAGCCGCCGACTGGACGCTCTTAGGTCGTCAAGAGAATCGGACCACCAGGGCGGCTTGCCCTTCCCCCTGAATGTTTTCAATGGGCAGCACCAGCTTGCCGAGGTGAAGTTTTCCACCAGAACGTCTATTTTAGATTTGGACAGGTCCCAACTAACGGTAGGCGCCGCAGGCAATAGCTCTCCCAGCTTCCTACAATACAAGTCCCAGTTAGTACTTTTAGGGTTCCTAAAAGATATTTTACCGGGACATTCTTCGTTCACCGAGAACTGAATATATCGGCGATCAGAGAAGGAGTGCTCGCTGAGAACCCTCCAGCCATATATCCGACCTTCCATTTCCCTACTAACCAGGGCGTGGTCCAGGACCTCCTCCCTTACCGCAGTAATAAAAGTCGGGTCATTCCCACTATTACATATACAAAGTCCCTCATCTACAATAAAAGTAAATAAAGACTCACCTCTAGTGTTGGTATCCGAGCTTCCCCAGATGCTATGATGGGCATTATTTATTTATATATTTTTCGAAAAGTCAAATACAACAATGGTTCTTACTGACTAAAACGAATAACTAAGCCTAGCTACAAAACAGAGTTAAGTAAATTAAGAAAAAATGACTTTGGATAAGAAAAATCAAGCATAATAGAATTCGAGATCTCATTAAGTTCACGTAGAGAGCGCGACAACGGAGCATTTATCGCATAGTTAGTAGACTTATGTTTAATGTAAAAGGGGTTATGAGAACGAAGAGACCTCGTTGGAATAAGAAAATGAATCGCGTGCAGTAAAGAGGAGCAATCAATATCTCCATTAACAACTCCGAAAATGAAAGACAAGGAAAGGGTTGACCTTCTGAGCTCTAATGGTTTCAAATTAATTAGCAGCAAGCGGGAATGATAAGAAGGGACCGGGTCTGAGAAATGTAAGGATCTTAGGCAAGATTTTAGGAATATCTTTTGTACTCGCTCAATCCTGTCGATTGTAAACTTGTGATAAGATCTCCAAATAAATGTAGCATATTCCAATTTGGAACGAACAAACGATGAGTATAGCAATTTCAAGGTATAGGGATCTGAGAAGTTGGTGCTATTACGCCTTACGAAACTTAAGGAAGCATAAGCGCTTCAAATTACATAGTTAATATGGTTATTGAAAGAGAACGAGGAGTCAAAGATGACCCCTAAATCTTTAATCTCATCAAGGAAGTGAAGGGGAGTACCCGAGATCGTATATATCGTTGGTAAAACATTGCGAATTTTGGAAAATGTGACATGAAAGCACTTTTTGAGATTGAGAGATAGATACGAATTACGGCACCAAATTGCTAATCTATCTAAGTCGTCTTGCAGACGCTGAGCGTCATCACTATTGTTAATACTGGAGAAAACTTTTAAGTCATCAGCGTAAAGTAAGAACTCCGATGACACAAAACAATTTCCTATATCATTGATGAATAAAATGAAAAGAAGAGGACCTAAGATGCTCCCTTGGGGTACCCCAGAGGTGGCAGTAAAAGAGTTGGAAGATACACCCTCAATAGAGACCATGCAGCGTCTGTTACTTAGGTAGGAATACAACCACTTGAGAAATACAGAGTGAAAACCGAGGGAAGCGAGTTTACGTAGTAGCATATTGTGAGATACCTTGTCAAAAGCTTTAGAGAAGTAGGTATAAATGCAATCCACTTGATGGCTTGAAGAGAACGCATCAATGCAATATTCACTAAACAAGGCTAAGTTTGTGATGGTAGACCTTCCTACAACAAAGCCATGCTGGTTTGGTACTAACACATTTTTTGCGGCAAAATACATTTTATCCTTAACAATTCCCTCGAAAAGTTTAGAAATGATAGATAGCTTAGATATTGGACTATAGTTAGAAGCATCATTCTTTTTACCATTTTTGAAAATTGGGGAAATGTAAGCAAGTTTCCAGGCATCTGCAAAGACACCAGAACTTAGAGATTGGTTAAACATGGCCAATAGTGGGGCTACAATAGCAGGACAATTTTTGAGGAGGGCGGTACTGAGACCATCGCGATCAGTCTGAGTAGAGTTTTTCAGACTATTGATACCGTTAATAACGTCCATTGTGGTAAGCCGTAGGTCACTGAAATTCAAGGCTGATTCATGGTCAGAATGCAAACATAGTTTGGTAAAAAAACCTCATCAACTGTGAAGTTGGATTGAAAAAAATTGGCAAATAAGTTTACAATGTCTACGGGGGAGGCAGCAAGCTTATCGTCCAGGCAAACAGCAGCAGGCACCCCACCACTATTTTTTTTAGATTTGATAAAATGCCAGAAATTTTTGGGATTAGACTTAATGTTTGATTCAACCCCAAGTATATATTTATTATACAGAAATTTGTTAAGGCAGTTAAACTTCTTAGATAGTTGGGTATAAAGTCCAAAATGGATTTGATCCTTGGATTTCAGGAATTTTTTGTGCCACTTATTTCGCTGATTCTTTAGCCTTTTCAGACCATGAGTATACCAGGGAAGTTTATAAGTCCTCTTTTTAATAATTGGAATATTCTTTGAGAAAATACCCAAGATATGTGGCGTAAAAATAGTGTAAAAACCATTAATATCCCGCCCAGAAAACAGAGCGTCCCAACAAGTGTTTAGGAAACAGGCATTCAGTTTTTGGAAGTCGCAGGACTGAAACTTAAAGGATATTTTGTTGTCTAATTTAAACGCAACAAACTCGTAAAATTCGACCTTCAGACTCAACGGAACATGATGTCGATCAGCAGGTGAAATAGGAAAAGAGCATTCGGATATTGTTGTATTGATATTTGTACTAACGAAGGCGAGATCAAGAATTCTATTAAGCTTGTTAGTAAAACTATTAATTAGAATAAGATCAAGACTTAAGATATTGTCGATACAATAAGATTCAGTCGCCGAAGTAATATTAGTTGGTATTAAATCAAGTCTAGAGTAGCTTCCACACCATGCTACATTGGGAAGATTGAAGTCGCCAAGAACGCATAGGTGATTTCCCGCAAACTTACTTTGCACAATATTAAAATGTTATCAGTATGTGCTTTATAAATATCAGACGTACTGCTAGGGGGCATATACGATACAATAATATTTTTTTTTTTTTTTATTATATAACGATCCGTAGGTTGACGAACCGTTGATGCATATACACATTTGATCCAGGATAGTATCAGGATTATTTAGTTTGATTTCAAAGGATCTCAAGCTACGATGCACAGCAATTAGAATACCGCCTCCCAAAGAACGGCCTGTTTTATCAGCATCCCGGCCCTTGCGAAAAACGTTGAATAATTTAGAGTCAAAAAATTCATAATCATAACAGTCTGGAGAAAGCCAGGTTTCGATTAAAACAAAAACATCAAAATCCAAGCTCGAACTAAAGGTACGGACTGCTGCTGCCTTAGAGCGCATACCACCCATATTTTGAAAATAAATCTTTAAGTTCTTATGAACGTGATGGTCAGCTGATTGCTAAACCTCCTTGGTTACAGGAACTGATCTTCGACGATTGCGAAAGGCTTTGACTCTAACGTCAGCCAGCCAAAGCGCTGGATTTAGAACGCTGTTCAAAAGGGAGGGCGGGACCCCAAGTTTAAAGTTAATTTTCCTGAGCTTGTCAATTTCGGCATCCTTTTTGATCACACGGAAACAAGCAATTTGACTGGCATCAATTTTAGCGTTATTAGCTACATAAGCAGTTATGGAATCAGCAGAGACTGACGGCTTAAAGGATGAGAGATGGATCCATTTCTTCGCAGGTACTACCGCAAGTTCAGTATTGGAGTTCTCACATATTATCACGCCAATGGTACCCATGCGGTTTTTCGGCCTGCCATTAGGGGCGGATTTTGGATTTAGAGATGCTTCAGAAGCATTATCAACCGCGGCAGACAAAGAATTGGACGATTGGCGAATATTAGTTGAAAGCGTAGTTTTCACCATTGCAGACGGGTTATTCCCAGTATTAACCGGACTTTTAAAATTTGTCCGGTTATTGTGCTTGTTTTTACGTACATTAGTCCACTGTGCGGAACAGCTATTATTGAAGCTAGCTGCGTCGCTATGAGGGTTAGATGCAGCTAATTCAGTAGAGTTCACAGGTAAAGCGACAGTTGAGACAGTCGCAGCAGAGATATTAACAGAGTCCGTGGCAGCGGCAACGACAGCATATGAAAGAGGGCCAATAGGCGAGGTGAGCAACGACGGCGAGAAATTAGTTGATGTTTTATCAGTAGCATTGACACCTACAGAGGCGAGAGCGTGTTTATCACTCTTAGATGATGATATGTTCGTAGGTGCGGCTGATATAGACAAATCACTGGCAGTGGCATCAGTCGTGCCAAGAGAATTTGTAGCACTAATAGATGTGTTGGCATGTGGGAGTACATTGCTACAAGAACAATTTTTGCATTTGCGAATTACCTCTATTTCTTTGCATAGCGAAGAGACAGCTAAACGTAAGTCATCAATGCAAAGCTTACTATGCATGGAGCGAACTTCAGCAATAATCGAATCTGATCTCAACCTTATTCGCACACAAACAGGGCATTGTTGGTTGGGAATATTTAATTAATTTTCCAATTACCAGTTATTAAATTTATATAATCACTGACCTATTAATAATTATCATATATTTTATATAAGATTAAGAGTCACTATCATTAGAACACATGTAGACAAAAAATTTAAATAAAAACTATTTGCAAAATCACAGGTGTACAAGAGCACATAAAAACACGTCCGCGCTGAACGACAGTTCAAACCTTTTTTTTAGCACCGGCACCGATGATCACGCCAACACCTCTCCGTCTTGCTTCAGCGGTGATTTCGCCCAGTATCGCAGGTGGTGGTCCCGCTACGTCCCCGTGGATTATGTACGCTGAGACCACCCACATTTCATTACTTCCTCGCTCGAGGCAGACCGTGGTTACGTCAGCATTGCTAAAATTAGAGAGAATAAAAGCTTTAATCTTTTTTTAACAAGCACACAGGATCTAGGCTTACTTGCCTCCCCATTCACCAAGGTGTTGAATTTTCCAGTCCTTAATCCAGAAATCTTACTTCCGTTACTACTCAGCCACGGCTCCTGGACAAGGACTATATCCACTCCGCCTTTTTCAAGGCAGAGCAACAAATTTGCGGAAGCCGCCTTAGAGTGCTGAAGATTTATTTGACGGATTTCCATCAAAACCGCTCTTCTTCCGCACCCCATCCTTGGCGGATTCGCGTTAACGGTATTGTGGTTATTTATGCTACGCAGGGAGGCCACGCGAGGTTTGACGCATTACCTTATGAGTAATGCGTTCAGAGCCAGACCGGACGCGAAGCGGGAAAATTTTCAACCACACCTACCCCACCAACTTAACGGCGACGGAGACGGAACGTACCTTGAGGCCCGCCACTGTATTAACGTGACGTGGGCAGGTGCAGCGCTAGACTACCAGCCATTTCGGTAGGGTTTCATCCCGACCTACTAAGGAGGCAGAATACCGCACCTACCAGCCCAAAGTCATCAAGTCAAAATTTAATGTCAATCATCAAAAGCCCTAAACAATCCAGTCCGTCACCGTTGTGTACCGATATTGACTCTTAAAGAGTCCTCCCTCCTCTGAGCTCGGCACAATGACTCAGGTGTGCGGGTTTTATCGAGTTGTCCTCTCTAGATCCGCCATTATCAATAGAAGCAGGGGCACCTCGTGTAGGACGTGATAACTAATCACGAGTGACATTCGTCACTATGGCCGGTCTAAGACTGATAACAGCCCCTGATCCAAAGCTTGGAACCACTTAAGATATCCAAGCCAAGTATCTTAGCCCCCGTTGCAGTTGTTAACGCTACACTGTTTGTAATAATAATTCGCGCTAATCGATTTCAAAACTTTTAATAAATTATGGAATTGAAAACATTTGTTGTTTTAGTTGTTGTAGAGATAAATACATTTGTTATTCAATAGGTGCAACCACTCACAAATTGCTATGAATGTGCTCTGATGGGAGGTCAAGGAAACGTGTTGTTTCAACAGTGTTGGACCATAACATAGAGAAATTGTTGTTAGATGCATCCAGATTACAATTGGGAAGACAGTTGGTGACATGAGCAGAAACATCGCATGCGACACTCACATTACATAGATCGGGGCTGAGAATGGATAAGCGAACGTGCAGGTTCTGCGAGAATTACATAAGCTTTATTGATAACGAGGTTCACAGGGCCGAACCTTGCAAAGGCGTTCACCCTCTGTGTAGATTATATTTAAGGCCCCCTCAATATTTTCTGGAATTAATGACTGTGTTTTTAAGTGCCGAATATCAAGCAGTTGCTTGCTAGGGTATCAGTTTTCGTCGAATCAGCAAACACTGTATACCTTTTTCTATATGCTCCTTTATATTGAGCCCTTTTGCCTATCTATGTAGAATGAAAAGCAATTCAGGGATAAAAGGCAGCATTCCGTGGCAATTCCGAGGGCAGTGCTTTGGCAGGCAGGTTTGTAGAATTTTCGAGTGTGGGTTTTTAAATCAAACCGGCTACGCGTAGGACATAAGCGGGTGACCTTTGTATGTTGTTACCAATGTATCTTTCCCTTTTCCCCACCAGTGATGTCGACAAGCGATTTGAGGATTTTGTTGCGGCATTGCACTAAAACTGCAATTTCGGTACCATGCTCCTTGAAGCTCATACTACTAAGGCCGTATGGACTGCGCTCAAGCTTCCCTAGACACAGCCTCGTTGCAGTTGTTAACGCTACACTGTTTGTAACGTTAAACTGTTCTTCTTCATATTATAAAAGCTGACATTTTTTACGACAAACAAAATTTCAAAAATTTTTTTTTTCAATATTTTGTGTTCGAATTTTATTATAAAATTATTTCAATGTTCTTTTAAGTTTAGGAGGAGCCAGAATGTCTAGCTGGACAAAGCCAATGGAAAGTTTCGGGCAATGAGGCTAGTGGCTTCTTATGTGAGAGAGAAGAGAAGAACAAGACGGTCGTTTTGATACGTGCTCCGTGTTTTTATTAAACAAAAAAATAGTAAACAACATACAAAAGCACTAAAAAAACGTACAACATCTAACAACAGGTGCGGGAAGCTGTATTCAAGTGGACAAATCTAAAAACATAGTTTGGGAGAGTGGAGTATTTACATAGGTGGTTAGTAATTTGCAAAAGCTATCTGCTGTGCTGCCATTACCGCAGTCGGCGCGCTGCAAACATCGCCAAGCACACTTTCACACAAACGCCTGCTGATACGCTGAGTACGGGTGAGAACATCAACAACCTGTCAAGCCGCTTTGTTGCTATACTGTCGCTACTAATTGTGCTCTTTATTTTGTGTTTTTGACTTTTCTTTGCTATCATTAACTTAGCGCGAAAAATTAGCGCCTGATAAGCATTGAATTTGTTTACAAAAGTGAATGATAGAAAGGACAAGTGGAAGACATAAAAGATTGAACAGTGTCAGCCTAAAACAGGGCTGCCATCACGTTAGAAAAATATATATTTATACATATTTTTTAGGTTATTTTTTCAAACCAGTCTTGCGAATATTTAAAGTTGTGTATCACAAAGTTGCCATGTAAAGTTGCATATCTTTTACATTTTCTTATAAAGATATACATTTACAATGCCAGCAGAGTGCAAAGAATGTACTGCGAAACTGCTTCAGGTAGATGACATAGTAGCATGCTCTGGTGGGTGTGGCTATAGTTTCTGCTTGAAATGCAGTAATATTAAAAGAAATGAAAAAAAGATAATAGAAGATAATATGAACATAAAATGGTTCTGTAATGTATGTGCATTATCGGATACCAATACTAAATTTGTGGAAATCAAACATTTGATTAATAAATGTGAAGAAACAAAAATGAAAGCCGTTGATATTAAACAGATAGTCGAGCAGATATTTTGTAATAAATTCTCCCAGATTAAAAGTAGCATTATTACGGACTTCAACTCCCTTTTAGAGCATAACATAGAAGTAAAATTGATTGCAATGAAGAATGAGATAGTAAAAGATTTATCTAATGAATTAAAAAAGAGCAATGAATTGCTTAACGATTTACGCGTGGCAAATGATCAGCCAGAAAAACTATCTTATGCTCAGGTCGCTTCTGTAAATGAGAATAAAATTGTCATTAAACCGAAAAAGAAGGGCAAAAAAGCTAAGGAAACCAAGGAAGCTTTAAAAAAAGTTGTCGAACCTACCGAAGGCCTTGTTAAAAATGTTAAAGAAGTAAATAGTGGTGCGATTATTGTAGAATGTAAAAATAAAGACGCCTGTGAAAAAGTCCAGCTAAAGGTAAGAGAAGGTATTGGAAACGATTACGAAGCAGAGAAAACAAAAAATAAGGATGAAATAAAAAAGAAAATAAAAATTGTTGGTTTAACTGAAAAAGTTAGCAATGAGCGTTTGGTAGAATGCTTAACTAAGCAAAATGACTCATGTAACGGAAAGGATTTTAAAGTGTTAAAACTGTATGAAAATACCAATCGTAGAGAAGTAAGCTATATTGCGTTAGTGGAAACAGATGCAGTAACATTCGATAATGTGTTGCAACAAAAGAAACTATATATAGAGTGGGATACTTGCGTCGCTTACGAGCATATAAGTGTTCTGAGGTGTTTTAAATGTCTGGGATATAAGCACAAAGCAGCTGAGTGCACGAATAAAGTAGCTTGCAGCAAATGTGCTGGACCCCATGATAGAAAAGAGTGCACATCTAACATTGTTAAATGTGTAAACTGTAGCGAACTTGTTCAAAAAAAAGTTATTGACGTCGATGTTAGCCATTACGCCTTCAGCAAAGATTGTCCTGCGTATAAAAAATATTCGCAGCCAAGAAATAAGGCACGAGTTTAGCAACGAATACCAGAGGAGCTAAGTTGTATATATTTAAATATTAGTAGTATCGTCGCCAATAAAGCTGAACTAGAGCGTCTGATAGATGTACATAAACCACATTTAATATTTTGTTCGGAGACTTGTTCGACTGAAGAAATAACGAATCAAGAGCAACAGATACAAACATATAAACTTGTACGGTGCGAAAAAGTTAAAAATACCATCAAAGCTGAGGAGATAAGACCAATTAACACGTTACAATGTGATGAAAAAATTTTGGAAACAGTGGTAAAAAATCAGCTGGTAAAATATTTAGAACATAATGTAATTATTATACCTCAACAATCTGGTTTTCGAAAGAAACATTCATGTGCTTTGAATTTGGTTGTAGCTAACTGGAAAGAAGACTTAAGCAGGAAAAAACACATATTAGCTGTGTTTTTGGATTTAAAGCGTGCATTCGAGACGATCGACCAAAATTTAATGCTGAAAAAGCTTTCTTGCATTGGCGTTTCTGGTATAGAACTAAAATGGTTTCAAGACTTCCTAATTAACAGATACCAAAGAACAGTGATTGGAACGTCCGTATCGGATAAAAGGGAGGTACCTGTTGGTCTACCTCAAGGGTCTGTGCTGGCACCCATACTGTTCAATATATATATTAATGATATAACTAGCTCCATTAAGCACTGTGAAATAAAATTGTTTGCTGATGATACATTGCTGATGATAAGTGGGAACAATATTACTGAAATATATGCTAAGCTGCAAGAAGATCTTAACAGCGTATATGGTTGGTTATGCGTAAACAGACTAAAAGTGAATGTCAATAAAACGAAATTTATGGTTATATCTAGACGCAATTTTCAAAACAGTGAGCTACAAAACTTAAATATAAATAACGAACTAATTGAAAAAGTCAGCACCTTAAAATACTTGGGAATAAAAATAGATGATAAGCTGAATTTCAACGAGCACGTGGATTATACGGTAGGAAAAATAGCGAAAAAGTTATATTTTACACAACGAACCTGGCGGCCACCGTGGTGTGATGGTAGCGTGCTCCGCCTATCACACCGTATGCCCTGGGTTCAACTCCCGGGCAAAGCAACATCAAAATTTTAGAAATAAGATTTTTCAATTAGAAGAAAATTTTTCTAAGCGGGGTCGCCCCTCGGCAGTGTCTGGCAAGCGCTCCGATTGTATTTCTGCCATGAAAAGCTCTCAGTGAAAACTCATCTGCCTTGCAGATGCCGTTCGGAGTCGGCATAAAACATGTAGGTCCCATCCGGCCAATTTGTAGGAAAAATCAAGAGGAGCACGACGCAAATTGGAAGAGAAGCTCGGCCTTAGATCTCTTCGGAGGTTATCGCGCCTTACATTTTTTTTTTATTTTTTAACCTGCAAATATTTAAAAAGAAGGTATAAAATCATCGTCTACAGATCTATAATCGTACCTCATTTTATTTATTGCCCAACTATATTTTTCATCTTGCGAGATAGTCAGATATACAAGCTACAAAAGCAACAGAACCGCGCTATGAGATTCATTCTCAAAAAACGGTATGACACACCTATCAGAGACATGCTATGCTCTCTTAATTGGCTTAGCATTAGACAGCAACTTTTTTATTATACCATAAAATTTATTAAAAACATAATAGAAGGAACTTTGCCTGCGTATTTGAGGACGAATATAAAATATGTAAAAGATATACAGTCTGTAAATACTCGTAATAAAAATGATTTTAATCTGCCGGCTTATAAAACTGAAGCAGACAAATGTAATCTGTATTATAAAGGTCTTAAATCCTATAATGAACTACCGAATGATATTAAATCATGTCATTCCAATAAATTTAAACAAAAATTGTACAATTATTGCAGAACACTACCAATTTAGTGCTGGACAGGCGGACTTCCATAGCATCGATAGAAGTGCAGCGAAACTATACTCTATATTGCTATGTGCTATGTAGCGCCAAGACTTCCAAGCTCTTGTACGCATACAAAAAAGGTTGCCGAAGCACATACTGAAGCGCATCACTCGATTAACTCAGTGCATCGCCGTGCAGATGTTGCCTTCGCGCTTTACTAACATGCGTAAAATGCCTACATACTACACAAGCACAACGCTTTGTTCGCATGATCTGGAAGTCTCCCATCCATAGTACTCCAAGGTAGGACATAGATGTAACTATTCTAGATTGCATAGTCCAGAAGACAATTATAAACATGTACAATAGATTTAAGTTAGGCTTAGGAAAGCCGTAATAAATAAATACATTTTTTTTATATCTTTACGAAAAAAATGTATGAAAATCAAATCAATTATAATATGGCGATGGTAAAGTCTAATTTTTCACACATTTTTTGCTAAATGACGAAAGTCTGGCAGTTACGGGATTGTTGACGTAGCAGTGCTTCGCCTGATCCCATAGGTGCGGCCACTTACAAATTGCCATCAATATCCTCTAACAGGAGTCCTAGGAAACTTGTAGTTTCAACAGGGATGGACAAGAGTGGGAGACGTGTTAGAGACGTTGGTTCCACATTGTAATTAAAGAGATGATTAGTGTCATGTGGGTACACATTGCAACATACATTATGTCTGTCGGGGTTGATTATGGATAGATAAGAGGTTAACCTGTTTCATTATCCAGATCGAAGTTGAGCTAGAGTGACGCGCGTTTCCCTATGCAGAGTGCTTTGCTCTTCTGCGAGTACAGGGTATTTATCTTTTAGAACTTAGTTCGCCGGGCAATTTCTTGAGCCCCTGAGAGGAGAGGCCTTTTCAATGGGAGGTTTGTTGGAATCACCAATTTATAAGAAAATTTTAAGTAAGAAGCACGGAGGTGTCCTAATTATAGTTATAAAAAAATCCACAATAAAATTGTTTATTTGATTTGCCTATAAGTTTTTGAAATAAAACTTCGAAAATAAGGATCTTGATGAAAGAAAGTGACGAAACTATAATATAACTATTAGTTATAATCATTGACTTATTTTAATATATTTTTTTTTTGTTGCGTCGAAAAGTCCGGTAAAAAAATTTTCCGTTGTGAAAGTGCATGGAATTCCGGGGATACCAATAGCATTTTCATTACCCATCATGCGTCCTTTTACAAAAAATCTACAAAGAAAAATAAAATACATACATTTATTTTATAAATCCGAAAATAAAAGTTAAATCCGGTCTTTTATTTTTTAAGAAAAGAATAACATCTTATATCTCCTTGTAAAAAGAACCAATTCCGTTTTTCCCGGGTTGACCGCCAATCCACATGATTCAGCCCACCTAGCCACAGTATCCAGATAGCCCTGCAGAACATCGCGCACGGTGCCCAGAAATTTACCTCTGACTATGATAGCGATTTCGTCTGCATAGGCAACCACCCGACAACCATTGGCTTCCAGCTCCACAAGAAGCTCGTTGACTACTACAACCCAGAGGAGAGGAGATAGGACAGCCCCCTGTGGCGTGCCCCTGCACACCCTCCTCTTAATTATGGCCCCTCCCCACTCCGCTGCGAAAATTCTACCGCATAGAAGTGTGGTAATAAATTCAACCAGAGCCGCCTCAACTCCTAAACCCACCAGAGCTCTTTCGGTTGCCCCGGTAAGACAAAGCCCCCTCGATGTCTAGATAGGCACCCAGAGCATACTCTTTGTGTTCTAGGGACCGCTCTATTTGCTTTACAATCGAATGGTGAGCCGTTTCCGTCCATCTGCCCTTGCAGAACTCATGCTGTGAAGCCGAAAGTAACCACCGAGGTATCCTTTCTCGTATGTACAGGTCAATCAACTGCTGAAACGTCTTAAGAAGAAACGACGAGAGACTGATTGGCCTTTAATCCTTAGGTGTTACATGAGAGCTTCTGCCGGCCTTCGGAATGAAAATAACCCTAATCGTGTGCCAAGATTTCGGGATATAGTTAATCCTGAGCTAGTTAGTATAGATGATGGCCAACCAGCGGCAAGAAATCCCCAAAGACTTTTGAAGTTGCGCAGGAATGATTCCATCGGGGTCTGGAGACTTATAGGGCTTGAATGACCCTATAGCCCAGGTTATTTATCTTTCCCGTATTGGAATGGCAGGCACTTCTGCATGGCCAACGACCGCCGACAATGCAGGCGAAGATCCCTGCGCAACTGGGACATCGGGAAAATGATTGTCCAGTAAAAGCTTTTGGGACTCCTCGCTACTCATCGACCAGTCCCCACAATCATCTCTCAGATACCCCAGTGAAGTGGGATTCCTAGAGAGTATTTTCTAAGCCTCGAGGATTCATTGCAGCCTTCTACGTTTTCGCAGAAGCTTCGCCATGCATCTCGCTTAGCTATCCTCATTTAATATTTATAAATCCCCAGACTCACCTTATAGAGCTCCCAGTCCGAGGGTAATTTACTTCTCCTGGCTCTGTTGAAGAGCCGCCGACTGGACGCTCTTAGGTCGTCAAGAGAATCGGACCACCAGGGCGGCTTGCCCTTCCCCCTGAAAGTTTTCAATGATTAGGACAGCTGAAAGGCGCTATTGCTTGCCGAGGTGAAGTTTTCCACCAGAACATCTATTTCAGATTCCTACAGGTCCGAACTAACGGTAGGCGCCGCAGGCAATAGCTCTCCCAGCTGCCTACAATACAAGTCTCACTTAGTACTTTTAGGGTTCCTAAAAGATATTTTACCGGGACGTTCTTCGTTCACGGAGAACTGAATATATCGGTGATAAGAGAAGGAGTGCTCGTTGAGAAGCCTCCAGCCATATATCCGACCTTCCATTTCCCTACTAACCAGGGTGAGGTCCAGGACCTCCTCCCTTACCGCCGTAATAAAAGTGGGGTCATTTCTACTATTACATATACAAAGTCCCTCATCTACAATAAAAATAAATAAAGACTCACCTCTAGTGTTGGTATCCGAGCTTCCCCAGATTCTATGATGGCAATTAGCATCGGCACCGATAATCACGCCAACACCTCTCCGCCTTGCTTCAGCGGTGATTTCGCCCAGTATCGCAGGTGGTGGTCCCGCTACGTCCTCGTGGTTTATGTACGCTGAGACCACCCACATTTCATTACTTCCTCGATCGAGGCAGACCGTGGTTACATCAGCATTGCTGAAATTAGAGAGAATAAAAGCTTTAATCTCTTTTTTAACAAGCACACAGGATCTAGGCCTACTTGCTTCCCAATGCACCAAGGTGTTGGTTGAATTTTCCAGTCCTTAACCCAGAAATCTTCCTGCCGTTACTACTCAGCCACGGTTCCTGGACAAGGACTATATCCACTCCGCCTTTTTCAAGGAAGAGCACCAAATTTGCGGAAGCTGCCTTAGAGTGCAGAAGATAGATTTGACGGATTTCCATCAAAACGGCTCTTCTTTCGCACCCCATCCTTAGCGGATTCGTGTTAGTCGTCCATTCGAAAATGTCCCCCCTCAAGGCCGCTGTCCGGAGCCGATTGTGTAGTCGCACTTCAACGGTCTCGTGGTTATCTATGCTATGCAAGGAGGCCACGCGAGGTTTGACGCATTACCTTATGAGTAATGCGTTCAGAGCCAGACCGGACGCGAAGCGGGAAAATTTTCAACCGCACATACACCACCAACTTAATGGCGACGGAGACGGAACATACCTTGAGGCCCGCCACGGTTTTAACGGGATGTAGGCAGGTGCAGCATTAGCCTACCAGCCATTTCGATATGGTTTCACCCCGACCTACTAAGGTGGCAGAATACCGCACCTACCAGCCCAAAGTCATCAAGTCAAAATTTAATGTCAATAATCAATCGCCCTAAACAATCCAGTTCGTCACCGTTTTGTACCGATCTTGACTCTTAAAGAGTCCTTCCTCCTCTGAGATCGGCACAATGACTCAGGGGTGCGGGTTTTATCGAGTTGTCCTCTCAAGATCCCCATTATCAATAGAAGCAGGGGCACCTCGTGTAGGACGTGATAACTAATCACGCGTGACATTCGTCACTATGGCCGGTCTAAGACTGATAACAGTCCCTGATCCAGAGCCTGGAACCACTTATAATATCCAAGCCAAGTATCTGAGCCCTCGTTGCAGTTTTTAACGCTACACTGTTTGTAATAATAATTCGCGCTAATCGATTTCAAAACGTTTAATAAATTATAGAATGGAAAACATTTGTTGTTTTAGTTGTTGTAGCGATAAATACATTTGTTCTTCAATAGGTGCAACCACTCACAAATTGTTATGAAAGTTCTTTGATGGGAGGTCAAGGAAACTTGTTGTTTCAACAGTGTTGGACCATAACATAGAGAAATTGATGTTAGGTACATCCAGATTACAATAGGAAAGACAGTTGGTGACATGAGCAGAAACATCGCATGCGGCACTTACATTACATAGATCGGGGCTGAGAATGGATAAGCAAACGTGTAGGTTCTGTTAGAATTACATAAGCTTTATTGATAACGATGTTTACAGGGCGGAACCTTTGCAAAGGCGTTCACCCTCTGTGTGGATTATATTTAAGGCCTCCTCAATATTTACTGGAATTAATGACTGTGTTTTTAAGTGCCGAATATCAAGCAGTTGCTTGCTACGGTATAAGTTTTCGGCAAATCAGCAAACACTGTATACCTTTTTCTATATGCTCCTTTATATTGAGCTCTTTTGCCTATCTATGTAGATGCTATTCAGTGATAAAAGGGAGCATTCCGTGCAATTCCGAGGGCAGTGCTTTGGCAGCCAGGTTTGTAGAATTTTCGAGTGTGGGTTTTTAAATCAAACTAGCTACGCGTGGCACATAAGCGGTTGACCTTTGTATGTTGTTACCAATGTTTTTTATCCTTTTCCCCACCAGTGATGTCGACAAGCGATTTGAAGATTTTGTTGCGGCATTGCACTAAAACTGCAATTTCGGTACCATGCTCCTTGAAGCTCATACTACTATGGCCGTATGAACTGCGCTCAAGCTTCCCTAGACACAGCCTCCTTGCAGTTGTTAACGCTACACTGTTTGTAACGTTAAACTGTTCTTCTTCATAATATAAAAGCTGACATTTTTTACGACAAACAAAATTTCCAAATTTTTCTTCAAGATTTTGTGTTCGAATTTTATTATAAAATTGATTCAATGTTCTTTTAAGTTTAGGAGGAGCCAGAATGTCTAGCTGGACAAAGCCAATGCAAAGTTTTGGGCATTGAGGCTAGTGGCTTCTTATATCGGTTACGAAAAAAATGTATGAAAATCACATCAATTATAATATGGCGATGGTAAAGTCTAATTTTTCACAAATTTTTTGCTAAATGACGAAAGTCTGGCAGTTACGGGCTTGTTGACGTAGCAGTGCTTCGCCTGATCCAATAGGTGCGACCATTTACAAATTGCCATCAATATCATCTAACAGGAGTCCTAGGAAACTTGCAGTTTCAACAGGGATGGACAAGAGTGGGAGGCGTGTTAGAGACGTTGATTCCACATTGTAATTAAAGAGATGATTAGTGACATGTGGGTACACATTGCAACATACATTTTGTATGTCGGGGTTGTTTATGGATAGGTAAGAGGTTAACCTGTTTTATTATCCAGATCGACGTTGAGCTAGAGTGACGCGCGTTTCCCTAGGCAGAGTGCTTTCCTTTTCTGCGAGTACAGGGTATTTATCTTTTAGAACTGAGTTCGCCGGGCAATTCCTGGTATAGAGTTCCGACGCCTTTTTGTGGATATCACTGAAGACCTGTTTGTGTTTTTTTTTCTTCATATGGCTGTGTTCTCAGGTGCTGTATTTTCTCATAATGCTTGCGTAGATGACTTCTTGAGCCCCTGAGAGGAGAGGCCTTTTCAATGAGAGGTTTATTCGAATCACCGACGCCTTTTTGTGAATATCACTGAAAACCTGTTTGTGTTTTTTTTTTTTACTTTATACGGCTGTGTTCTCAGGTGCTGTATTTTCTCATAATGCTTGCTTAGATGACTTCTTGAGCCCCTGAGAGGAGAGGTCTTTTCAATGAGAGGTTTGTTGGAATCACCAATTTATAAGAAACTTTTAAATAAGTAGCACGAAAATGTCCTAATTATAGTCATAAAAAATCCACAGTAAAATTGTTTATTTGATTTGCCTATAACTTTTTGAAATAAAACTTCGAAAATAAGGATCTTGATGAAAGAAAGTGACGAAACTGTAGTATAAATATTAGTTATAATCAGTGACTCATTTTAACATGTTTTTTTTTTTGTTGCGCCGAAAAGTCCGGTTAAAAAATTGTCCGCTGTGAAAGTGCATGCAATTCCGGGGTACCCATAGCATTTTCATGACGCATCATCCATCCTTTTACAAAAAAATCTACAAAGAAAAATAAAATACATACATTTATTTTATAAGTCCGAAAATAAAAGTTAAATCCGGACTTTTATTTTTTTAGAAAAGAATAAAAGTTCGGCCACATAACTAAGAGACAGTTCAACCAAATAAAATGAATGTTTTACCAATCCATTCTCGTAAATATCTGGATTTGAGACCTTGTCCCTACAGGGACTTTATAATATTTGCTACTAATACTAGAATTGTTATCGAAAAACTATAACAACTGTTGTTGCTGTTGCTGTTGTTTTAGTGATATAGATCCAGTACGTTCCTGTAAAAAGCATCATTAATTTACAAGCCCGACTATCTTGGGAACTATTTAATATACCAAACCCGCACCCCAAGCTATATATTACGCTGGCAACCCCTTGAAAGGGTTGCACTACACAACCCCTTCAATCACCATCAAAACCAACTCTCATAGTAATAGTATAAGTACTTTTCCATAATAAGCTTGCACCTTAAAGTATGCCTTAAGTACGCCTTGAAAGATGCCCCCTTCAAATTCTATACACCGCTTTTTGTTGCTACAAGAAGGATTCTGTATAAAAAAAATGCGTTTCATTTGGATGAGCCGTTCCATAGTTATAATACCGGACTTTTATTCTGTCTGTTAAAAAAAAAATAAAAGTTCGGACTTATAAAAAAAAGTCTGGATTTAATAATTTAAAATCCTGAAAAAATTTTATCGGAAGGACGTTTATTACAATAGGAATAATGGTTTGGGTCGATTATGTTTTTTTCTTTTTATTCTTATAAAATTTGAAGAAATATGCATCCACATTTAACACAACTCTAACTATAAACATTATCAGCTGTCTGTGAAAAATTCGAATCTTTTTTCTCACGAAATGTAAAGATTATTAAACGACAGTAAAAAAATGAAGTGAATGAAGCAAACGCGACCCAGAAGCAAGTGAATATTTTAACAGCAAAAATTAGTATTCGTGACACTTTGCGTCCCTATATAATACGAAGAAACGTAAGACAATCACCTACAGTTACCTATAGTCACTGAGAGTCACTGAAGTGAATGAATGCTCTTATATGATACGAAATTGGTTTCACTTGGTGAAAGTGAACCCTCGCGTCGCGTTGCGTTATACATAATAACGCAACCAATGTACGCTTTTGAATTGAGTGGCGTTAGTGTCAGCGGGTTCGTTCCAATATTTGTCAACCAGGCTGTGACACCATTACAGTTTAATGGTCCGGATATTTTAGGTGTATGCATTCAAATCTTTTTCCGTGGTCAGCACCAAAAAGAGTTTCGCCACAGGATAATGTCACATGTGACAGCAATGTAACAGCTCGCTTGATATCTTCACCATCAGAGAAGGCTTAGTTGGAAGAGTAAACTGGTGACAATTGCTTTCTTTGGCCTTGGACCCCTACCCACAGTTGGCCTATAAGCCTATTGATTGAAGGATAAGTATATTTTCAAAAAAATGTCTCATAATCATAAATTAGCGGGACTTATGTACATTGTACAACATTGTACATGTTGTATGCTAACTCCGAACGGTATAATCATTTCTCTGACAGTAGAAGAAAAACACACAAAGCGCTTATCAAACCATTTTGCCGACTTCATCACTACTGCAAAATGCACTTACATGAATTTTAAAAAAGACAGTGGGAAGATTACAAAACTTATGCTGACAATCTTTTTGCTGTCTTCCCTATCCCGACTGATGTCCGTCAAGATAAGCGTGCTTTCCCCAAGGTCATTGAATCCGCTTTGGCTCGTTTTATTCCCGCGGAAAGAATCCCGGAAATCCGGCCACATTTTCCAGCGGAGGCCGTTACTCTAGCGAGAGAACGTAACCTTATAAGAAAGAACGAATCCGGCGACAGCCAAAGAAAGGATATAAATCAAGGAGAGAAAAGTTCTTCGAAAGATTTATGCACCTCTACGCGTTGGCGATGGCGAGTACCGCAGAAGATTTAACGATGAGCTGTACGAGCTACACACACACCTCCACATAGTCCAGCGAATTAAAACGCAGCGGCTGCGCTATCTAGGCCATGTTATGCGAATTAATGATGACGATCCGGCCAAGTGTTTCTATCTGAACCCGCCTATGGAAGCAGAGGTAGAGGGCGACCCCCACTCCGTTGGAAGGGCCAGGTGGAAAAGATTTAAACTCCCTTGGTGTGACCAATTGGCGCCGGTTGGCAGAGAGAAGGAGAGACTGGCGCACCTTGTTGGGCGGACATAACCGTTTAAACGGTTAAGCACTAATTAAGTAAGTTTGTAAGTAAGTAAACCAACGCATCAGACAGCTTGAGGATTAACACAAGCGCGCGAAATAGGAGGAGCACTTAAATAACTGTATTCTCTCTGCCGGTGTAGGTAAGCTACGGTCCACCGTAAAGTCCCTATCGAACCCGACTAAGCACAATGACAAAATTTCCATCGCCTTTGGTGATAAAGTGCTGTCGGATACGAACAAATTCGCGAGCGCTTTCTACCGACAATATGGAATGCATTCTACGGTTGACGTACGCAGACGGCTGCCCAACAGACGCTCACATAAGCATAAACACAGTGCGTCCCCAATTACCATCACCGCCAAAGAGGTTGAATATGCCATTGTTCAGTAGCCAAGAGCCTTGAAGCCATTCTGCTTCCCTGTTTCACTGGAAATTTTCGCTTGACTTATCAAAATCTTTTTACACGGTCAACCACGGCACGCTACTGCAAGACTTGGAAGGACCCTCCCTTCCTCCACATTTCAAAAGGTAGACCGCAAATTATATGTCTGTTGGGCAAGCATTTGTGAAATTCAGGAACATAACACTTAAACCCAGAAGAATTAAACAAAGGGTACCACAGGGTGGTGTCCTATCCCCGCTTTTGTTTAACTTCTATATATCGAAGCTACCTTCACCACCAGAAGAAGTCACTATCGTTTCCTACGCCGATGACTGCACAACAATGGCCACAGGCCCAGGCCCACGCATCGATGAGCTCTGTAATAAAATAAACAGATTTCTCCCTGGTCTCTCCAGTTTTTCGCCTCCCCAAATCTGACATTGTCACCGACCAAATCATCGGCGACTTTATTTACAACATAGACGCGGCAAATGCCGACCATATTGGACAACCATGTCGATGGAATTACGCTACTGACTGCCTCACACCCAAAAATTTGGGTGTGACGTTTGATCAGGATCTACATTTTGGCGAGCGTGCAACCGCAATTGTACCAAAATCCAGAGCCGTAATAAAATCCTCAAATATTTTGCCTGCAGCAATTGGCGTGAAGGCAAAGAAACGCGAGTTACCACTTACAAAGCAAATGGCCGGCCGATTGCGCGCTACGCCCCCCATATGTTCGCCAAGCATAAAGGGCACTCATTGGAAGAAAATACAGGCCTCCCAAAACACTGCCGTGAGAACCGCTACAGGCTGTCTTCTTATGTGCCAGAACACCACCTACGCAATGAGGCGAGAGTACTCCGCATTAGGGACAGAAGTGAAATGCTGAACAAACAGTTGGCAACGCGGTTGCCAAATGCAATGCAGACAGCAGTTGAAGCGGCAAAAAAAATAAGTATATATGTATTCAGTAACATTTTTTTCCTACGGGTTTTTTTTAAATACATATATGTATACTAAACACTACAATTTTGACTAAATACGGTGCGTCGGCATTACATATTATATATATAGATTTTTTTTTTAAAACGGTGGGTCCGTTTATTTAAAACATTTAAATTTTTTTTGATTGAAACGTTGCGTCCGTCTATTTAATACATATGGATTTTTTTGATTGAAACGGTGCGTCCGTCAATTTGATATAATATTTGGATCCTAATCTTTAGATCGGAGGGTATAAAATTGGGGAATTTCTAGAATTTGGGTCCGTACTTTAGACGGAGGGAATATATATGGGGGTATATATTGGGTAACAGAATTACTCACTCAGGCATTTCCTTTAGTTTTATGTGTGTTACTTGTGGGTGGTTTGTGTTGTCCTTTAGCCTCTGTTGTATTGTGCTCCTTGTTGGTGTTGTGTTGTTAATGTTGTTTTGATGTATGTAGGTATGTATATGGGGTATTCCATCCCATTTCGACCAATTTTGAACCCAACACTTTAGAATTGACTGAAAGTTTTTCTTCTTTTTCTAGCTCACGAAAGACGTTTTTCAGAAAAAAAACTTTAAAAATTTTATTGAATTTTTCCCGAAAAGTACATTTAAAAACAAATTAAAAAAAAAAAACAGATCCCAAACGGTCCATTTTTGAAAAATTTATAGCATTTTGAAATCAAAAACGGTGTTTTTTTAAAAATTCATAACTTTTTTTGAGTTGGATGAAAAAATTTGAAAAACTTCTGAAAAACGTCTTTCGTAAGCTTGAAAAAGAAGAAAAACTTTCAGCCAATTCTAAGGGGGTCAGATTCAAAATTGGTCGAAATGGAATGGAATACCCCATAAGTAAATTTTACCAAATATATTTTTCTTTTTCTTAAAATTTTTATTATTTTTTGTTCAGAGTTCGTGTTTTGTCTTTTCGTTCAAAATTTTATTAAAATATTTTTTCCAAAAATTTAAACTTTTTTTAAATTTTCTTCTGTTTTTTTTTTTACTTTTTATCTTTTTTTGTAAGGATTTTCTTTGCTCCAAATGCTTTTTTATGTAAATTTTCATATATTTCAAATTTTTGTTCTTTAAACTTTCCGTTTCTTTAACACCTTAATGTTTGCTTTATCTATTTTTTGTTCTTTTTTTAGGATATATGCATGTATTTGATTCTTTTTTTTTTTTGATTTAGCACTTTTTTCCACCTTAATGTTTTGTTTGGTAAAATAGACTTTTGCGTTTTTGTTTTTAGTGTCCGTACCGTACCGCGTATTTTTGTGGCAAAACTTTATTGTATTTATGTATTTGTATTTATTTATTTTATGTTTTTAGCCGCTGGTGCGTTTTTTTGGCACAAAAGGACCATGTATAAGATTGCACGTTGGTAAATAAGTAAATGCACGACTTTCTTTTTGGGGTTTTAAATAAAAATATTATTATTTGATTTCACTTTCTTTTCACAATTCGTAACACTGTTCATCAATTTGAACTGCAAATATAATATTAATTAAAATTTGCGCGACGGTGGGCGGGAGAAAACGGCGAACGATAAAAAATGGGCGGGCGATGCGATGTTGGCACGATGCGTTTGCGTGGGTAGTTTAATGTAAACTGATTAATTATGGTTGAGAGCGCGGTGAGTATTGCAGGCACAGCTGAGCTGCACTGCTTGCGCATGGTCGCACTCGCCGGGTGTGGCCAGACGGAGGGGGCGGACTTAGTCCGAAAATAGGATCATGTTTTCAACAACATTGTTGTTGCATTTGCATGTTAAATCTCTATCCATATCTAGTTCATGTTACCATTGGAACACGAGGAATATGTCAGCCATTTTATTATTGTAGTCATTAATTTCAATAGCAATGGTTTTATTACCTTCGTCAGCTTTTAAGATTCGAATGTTGTCATTTTCTCTTAGAAATTTCTGCGTCCATCCCACTGTATCGAGAATTGCACTATATATTGAAATAAGTCTATTTGGTTTTGTGTGCTCTTTTATTATTAACGAAAATTTTCTTCGCGCCTCTTCTTTTTTTTTTTTTTTCGTTGAGAGTCTGTATGATCTCCTCTCCATCAGCGATATATTGAAATATTGGAAATCTTTTGTTTTTCACCAGCAGTCCGAACTTAGGCCCTTTCGCTAGCAGAGCTTTAATGTCTTGCGCGAACTCCACATTCGTGTGATTGACAAACCAGTCTGGGTGGTTGTTTTTGCCGAGTAAGCTGTTGCTATTGTTGCGCAGTTGTTCCAGCTTTGATTGTTGTCGCTTCTTTAATGCTGTTGTTAGTTTTATGGCTACATTCTCTTCCTTTTCCATTAGCTCTAAAAAATCTTCTGAGATCAGCTGCTTCCTCAGTTTGTTTTTATATTTTCAACATGTTGGTTTTGTATCTTTAATTTGTTTTGTTTATGCATATACTAAAATTCTACATAGTGGAAAACAGGTATGTCAAGTTCAACGAAACGATATATATGCAATTAAAAGGAATGCCGATCGAGTCGCCTTTGTCTCCTGTCATTTCGGACATAATAATAGAAGGCCTATTGGGCAACACTTTAAAAAATCTAAGATTCACGCCGAGACTCTTCGCGATTATACGAGAGAACGAGATACAAAATACTTACTTACTTACTTAATTGGCGCTTAACCATCTAAACGGTTATGGCCGTCCAACAAGGCGCGCCAGTCGCTCCTACGCTCCGCCAACCGGCGCCAATTCGTCGAACCAAGGGAGTTTAAATCGTTTTACACCTTGTTCTTCCAACGGAGTGGGGGCCGCCCTCTACATCTGCTTCCATAGGCGGGTCCGATAGAAACACTTTCTTGGCCGGAGCATCATCTTTCATTCGCATAACATGGCCTAGCCAGCGCAGTCGCTGCGTTTTAATTAGCTGGACAACATAGTCCAGCTACAAAATACACTCCAAGCATTGAACTCGTTCGACAAAAGCATCAAATTCACAATAGAACTTGAAGAGGGAGATGAATTAGCCTACGTAGATTCTATTGTAATCAAAAGAGGAAATCAATTAAAGTTGAAGTGGTAAAAAAACCAACTGCATCAGGACGAATCATCAACTACTACTCCAAACATCCAAAGACGATGATAATGAATAAAGCAAAAGGCTGTATAAGACGTATGTTGGAAATATCGGGCGAAATGTACCACATTGAAATTAAAAATGAAATACGATATATCCTAAAAAACAATGATTTCCCTGAGAATATTATAAAAACGTTAAAAAAAAAAAACTCCATGAATATGGAGCAACATATTATAACAAAAAACCAACAACTTTTAAATCGGTGATGTGCGTACCAAAATTGTCAGAACGCCTAACCAAATCAGACTGTTATGACAGAGACAAAGTAAAAATAGCTCACAAGCCTTCTTCTACTTTGACAAATCTCTTTAACTTAAAAAAATCGAAAATACCCCAAACGGAAATGAGCAACGTAATTTAAAAGCGGTGATCCTGCACAAACTACCAAATTATAAATTTTGATCTAAAACGGTGCGTCCGTTTATACAACCAACAGAATATTGATACCGTGTCACAGACTTTTCCATCTTTTTCACTTTAATAAAATGCAATTGTAAATTTTGCTATATATTTTGCCAATTAAAATAGTTTAAATAGCCTTTCGCAATTAATACTTTTACTTTCAAATACATGCATTTTGCTAAAAATTAAATAAATTCCAGTTATCAAATATATTACACTACAAAATAGATTTTGAATTTGCATCTGAATCTTACTCCTATTTCCACTTCTTTGCATGAAAACTTTTCAGTGGATTTCGAGACATTGGCAGTTGGAAAACGAAACGTAAAGTATCAAATTTTCAATTATTTTTCAAACTAAATAATTAACTAAATTAACTACTTAATACTCGATTTTTCTTAAACAAGTCAAATTGTTAACTAACTTTTTGAATAAATTTAACTATTAATGCCTCAGTTTTCAATAACTTTAAAACTTTCGCAAGATTTTACAAATTAAAAATTTTCAGATTTCCAATTCTCAATTTCTTTTAATTTTTATTTTTTAACTGTTTCAATTCATTTTACAAATTCTTATATTTTAATCCATTTTTCAAATTTTCAATTAATTTCCCAAATGTTCATTTGGTTTCAAAGGCATTTTTCAAACTTTACAATACGTCTTATTTCAAAAAATATTTTCATTTTCAATGTTATACGGTGAACTAGATAAGCCAGTTGCTTGTGTTTCTTTAAGGTTGTTGTGTTATGACAGGCTGCGCGCACAAATTTAAAGAAAATCAAGAGGCATTTATTAAAATTACAAAGTGCGTTTTGCAAAATCGTCCATTATCAACTAACGTGGTAAAACTTAACGAGTATAAAAGCCTGTCGTAACCACTTAAAATAATATTATAATTGCAAAGGACAGTGAAACTAACAACCTTAAAGATATTCAAGTTAAAGTCGAGCGCTGTAGGGAGTTACTAGTGAAGTGTTTTGATAAGTTAAATTGTGAGATAGAAATTCCATTAGATCCTTTGAGTCTCATTGAATATAGTGATCTGGTACAAATAGCATCCGAAGAAAAGTACTCAGACGCTGAAAACCAACTTTCAGTAAATTTTCAAATTTCAAAAAGCTCTTCATTTGCTAATATCAAACATTCACTCACAGTACCTACTAGTTCATCAAATAATTCAGATTTCAAGTTTACTAAAATGACAACAGTAGAAGAAAACAAATCTTTCATAAGCCTTTGTGCATAGATAATTTGGTAAAATTATAGTGGAGATCTGTTAGCTCTCGAGTCGTTTCTTGATAAAAATTAGTTTTATCGAAGACTTAGCAGAACCGAATTTGACCAGTACTTAATAGCGTTTTTAAAATCAATGTTAGAGGGAAAATCGCGTGAAGCAATACCTACGCAAGTAACTTCAGTTAATGGAATTAAAGTAGCTCTACATAATAGGATCAAACTATACAACTCGAAAGTTGTAGCAGGGAAATAGCAGCGTTACACATTAACAATAACAATTATACAGATTTTGCCAAAAAAGTTTAAGAATTAGCTGACTCACTTGAGCGGTCTATTATTATTGAATGGATCACTCAAGGAAAAGCTCATGAATTGGCAGTTGAACAAACGGTTAACGTGTGTCGATTAAACGCAAGATCCGATTTAACGCTTCCCACGGCAGCCGGTTCTTCGTACCGGAGCGACTCGGGATTTTTTCCCGACCAAGGGCTGGCGTTTCAGTGTAACCCCATTTAATTTGTTGCCTCTCTCCGACAAATTGTCATCCCAGCTCCTTGCAACTGGACTGCTCCATATCCTCCTGCTCCGGGAAGGCATTGAACCTAACCCCGGTACCAGGCTGTGGTTATGTTGCATTTGTCGGAAATGGATTTATCTTAGACAGTAATACACTTGTCAGTGTGTAACGTGTAAAAGATGGTTGCATCGTTCGGGCTGTTCTGGGTTAGAACCCAACTTTCGTCGCCCCCGAAATTTCTACAAAGCCTTTGTGGCTCCCTGCTGTTCACGTCCAAGGACGTCCCGCGGTTCACTCTCAAACGTACCTCCACTACTTTCTAGCAGCGACGCTGCTCCGCAGTCCACATAAACCGTCCGCTGTTGCTCGCGCCAAATGGCGCTTCCACCTAACGCGGGCGCTACAACCCTTCACTTCAATCTACGTAGCATAGATAGTAGCAATGCCGAGCACCAGCTTTTACTCTCGTACTCACGTAAAAAGGAGTCATCAACTCCTTGTCCCCAACACCGTGTGTTCCATGTGCCAGCTCAGAGTATTTACGATCGCGGCATCGGTCCAATGCAGTTTATGCCTTGGCCTATGCCACCTTCATAGATGCTCTGGGCATACAAACGGCAACCGTCTGACCGGTACATTCGCTGCACCTTGCTGCCAAAGCACTATTATGAACTCATTGTAACCAGGTACACCAGTAGCAATCGGACAGCACACTCAACAAAGCCTATATCCTTCAAGGCGCCTTCATTCATCTCTGCACTTCAGAATTCTGCAACTTATTTCTAACGGTTTAACTTGCAAGATGGCAGAGATAGTTGACTACATGAATAAAAATAATTTCCGTATAGCAGCAGTTCAAGAAACAAAGCTAACAGCCAGATCGGTCCTCCGAGCGGGCCTCGGAAGAAGAAGAATAAGCAAGCGGTGAAGTTGTGACAATTTTTGCTCCGAATTTTTGTAAGGTAAAAGGTGAATTTCGCACGATAAAAACGCGGAAACAACGCTTAAATAATCATAATATATTATTGGACACCAACTGAATTTAAAAACAAATGGACAATAAGCACTGTGGGGGTATCAACACAATCCTAAATTGCTTTGCTGCTACAGTGGAGTCAGTAGTCAACGTCTCAGCCGTGGCGCATCGAAGGTAAATAAAAACATGTGTTCCTGCAAGTGACTGCACTCAAATAGACAAAACAAAAACTTGCGTGACTGCTTTGTTGTTGTCCTGCATTCACACTGTTGATTTTCTTTCTCGTTTGTGGTGCTATTCGCTATGCTTCTTCTGTCTGTGACGTAGCGCTAAATTTTTGCGCCTGTTCAGCATCAGCACTCTTTTGCATTGGTGAGTGACAGAAGAAAGAAAGTGTGTGGCATACGGAAGGAGGAAGAATATTGGCAGATAAGCTGAAGAGGCAGTGCCGCCACCGCGTTTAGTTTTAGTTATTTGTTACTATAACTAGAGTTTATATAAATTTTTAGTGATTATACATATAAATATTATTATAAGATAACGTTGTTATATAATTAATGTATAGGTTTGCGATAATTTCACAAACAATATCATCCATAATGCCAGCAGAATGTAAAGAGTGTACAGCGAAATTGCTGCAGATACATGAAATGATAGCACTCTCTTTTGGGTGTGGTTATAGTTTTTGCATCAAATGCAAACGAGATAAAAATAATCTTAGAAAATTTGAATTTAAAATGGTTCTGCAATCAATGCACTTTTTCAGATACAAATACAAAGTTCATTGAGATCAAACATCTTATAAACAAAAGTGATCATTCAAAAATGAAAGTCGCGGATGTAAAACAAATAGTTGAACAAATATTTATCAATAAATGTTCACAATTAAAAAGCAGCATCCTAACAAATTTTAACTCCCTTTTGAAGCATAATATAGAAGTATAAATAAATGAAATGAAAAATGAAATTGTCTCTAAAGGATATAGTTAATGAATTCCACAAGAGTAATGAAGTTATTAGTAACTTAGAGACAGCTAGTGAGAACCTTAACACTATGTTGACATTTGTTCAGGCCGTTAAAACAAATGAGAACAAAATCGTTATTAAACCGAAAATCAAATAAAATAATTAAAAAAAATTTTTAGTTAAACGGTTTTATTTAAAACAATACTTACATGAAGTAATAATAATACGAAAAGCTAGAAAATAATTAGGTAGGTCCTAGGTACTAGTCATCACACTCCTTATCAATCTATGGCGTTGATCAGACAATTAAATAAAAGCATTGGGCGCGTGAAATTTCTAAAAATTTGACTGATTAAGGTTCAGTTAGTTTTACTTATGACTATCAGTAGAAATATGACGCGTCCAACGCTTTTATTTAATTGTCTGATCAACGCCATAGATTGATAAGGAGTGTGATGACTAGTACCTAGGACCTACCTAATTATTTTATAGCTTTTCTTATTATTATTACTTCATGTAAGTATTGTTTTTAATAAAACCGTTTAACTCAAACAATTCTTTTTAATTATTTTATTTTCAAGTTTTTAGTCTTTATTTAATTGCCTATTATTTCTCATTCTATTTAGTTCAATTAGTGATTATTTTTGCGAATATCTCGATCCATGCGCCATCTAGCGGCGATTTTCTTTCACAGATCGATTTCTACTCTTGTATGTATTAAGTGTTCCAAATATGAGCCAAATCGGTCCACAAATAAGATTTTTGCGAATATCTCGATCCATGCGCCACCTAGCGGCGATTTTTTTCATATTATTGCATTGTCATCGGGTTCTGAACTATATTCCAAGTTTCATACTTGTAGCTTATCGGGAAGTTACTTAAATTTCAATTACAAGATTCGTTCACAACGGCCGTGCAGCAGTGCATGCGGCCATGCGGCCTGTCAACTCAAGCTAAATAAAAACGTTTACAAAAGAAAGCGAAGGAAACTAAGGAAGCTTTAAAGAAAGTTGTTGAGCCCACAGATGGCCTTGTCAGAAATGTTAAAGAGATGAAGGGGCTATAATTGTGGAATGTAGAAGAAAGGAAACAGAAAGAAGAAACTATAGGAAAAGATTACGAAGCGGAGAAACAAAAAATAAAAGTGAGATAAAAATGATAGTTAAGATAGTTGGTATAACTGAAAAAAATTAGCAATTAACGGTTAATAGAATGTTTAACGAAGCAGAACGATGCTTGTGCAGGAAAAGAGTTCGTAGTTAGAAAGGGGTATGAAAATACGGATCGTAGGGAAGAAAGTTATATTGCATTAGTAGAAACTGACGCAATAACATTTGAGAATATATTACAGCACAAAAGAGTGTATATTTAGAGTGGAATACCTGTTTCGCTCACGAACACGTAAGTGTTTTGAGATGCTTTAAATGTGCGAAAGCAAGCGATTGTACAAATAAAGTGGTTTGTAGCAAATGTGCTGGATCCCACGACAGCAAGGAATGTACATCAAATAAGATTAAATGTGTTCACTGTTGTGAAGAAAGTGATTGACGTAGAGGTCAATCATCACGCTTTCAGTAAAGACTTTCCAGCGTACAAAAAACATGCGCAGTTAAAAAATAAAGTGCGCGTTTTGCAACGAGTATTACATGAATTGAACTGTGTATTAGACTGGGTCGATTTATTAACCGATATCGCGCCATCGATTTTTCGATAGGATTTGGGCTCAGGAAAAAAAATTCCACTACGAATACCCAAAAAAATTATTTGTGGCGGACTTTTCCTTTGGTTTTGGCGGGGTTCACCTCAGTCCGTTTAGGGTTCCTGAAAATAAAGATCCCTACCGATCCCACTAAATGAATAACCCTGTTGATTTCTTGTGAAAAAAACGTTATAAGTATTTATTTCATCGAATTCTATTTCTCACTCCTGCCTTATTCCCTTTCTTTGTAAGAGGTGACTGAGGTAATAAAGCACTCGGCCAACCTCTGCGGCCGAATGGAGTAAAAAAACTTCCAGGCGAATATACGTTAGTAGAAATGAAGTCAAAACCTTCAGGTGTACTCTTGGTCGGTAGTCATAAAACCTACCGACTCGTATGCCTGTCTCCTAATCTTTCAAATTTTTATGCGGATTCGTCGCCCTTATATACTAATTTTGCACTCAGGCAAACGGTTATTTTATAATAACAATTTCTATCTCATAATATTAACAATATATTACAACAGTTATTCCGGTGAATATTTCTTTCCATAAATATCCACGCACCATAATACTCCTTGTTGAATACAATGCATTTGTATTTGCCCGCATACCGTGCTATCCAGCCTTCGTTCTGACTATTGTGTGTTTGTAAATTTGTTTGTTAACGCTATGTTTTGCTTTGCTCAATGCTTCTGCCTTCTGTTGTACGGCGTGCGTTGGTGTGTTTTATGCTCGTGCGTAAGTATGTATAGCAAAATTCCAATTAGTAGCGGCGCTTATTTTTGACGACTTGCCGCTGATCTCCGTTCATTTAAGTTATTATGTATGTTGTATTTGTAGATGGGTGCATTGGATTTTGCATATGCAAAGGGTTGGTTGACCGATGCATTTTTATGTTTTGTGTGTATCTACTTCCCTTCCAAATATTCAATGCATGTTAGGGTGATCCTATATTTAAAATTTATGTGGGCGGAAATGTTAATATTTTGCTTGCGTGCAAAAGTACGCAAGTCTAATTTGTACTTCAATTTGGTAATCATTAATTCAATATAAAACAGAATATATTTATTTTAGAGTATAATTCATTAATATATATGTACATTTCGGGTACTTCGCGAAAATGTGTAAAAAATAGATTCAAAGTTATAAATTCAAATACTAGGTATATTACAAACACACTCCCTCCTCACTTGCAATGGGACCCACCGTCACCAGCCCAGTGCGTGTGATGTGTATGCGGTAGAGGTGTACTTCAACAAAGCGCTTGAAAGACTGCTGTCGTCGTCGCTCTGGCTGCTGTTCTGGCTGGTGCAGTTGTCGTTCGATATCTTCAATGAGTTCCTCTGGCGGTGGCTGAATGCCGGAGCGATTTTCCCACGTCTCTGGCATGTTGATTTGGGCGTTATTCAGCCATCGTTCTATTTCGCCTACCACACTACTGCCGTCTTCGTCTATATGGTTGTTATTGTTGCTGTCGCCGATATCTTCGTTGCTCGCCGTAAGACTTAGCATGTCGCTGCAGCTGTCGTTGAGGCTGCCGTTTACCTCGCTGGCCAAACGGCTTAATATTTTGCTGTCCTCGTTACTGTAGTTGTTGTTCGGTGTTGGCGGTTCGCATACCGCCTCCACCATCCTCTGTTTGGCTGGGGGTTCGGTTTCGACATGCGCGTTATATATCCTCATTCTGAGATTGACACGCCGAGTGTACTCCACGAACCCTCGTTCCTGAGTCTCCTCGTCTTCCTGTCTTATGGAGAGCTCACCCGTCTGCTTACGCCGTTGTCCTTCGTCTTCGTCGTCTTCTTCACTCTCCGAGGATATGGAGATGGAATGTGGGGTAACGTACCACGGGCCATTCCTCTGCCTCTCACACCGAACCTGTAAGTTAGTCGAATTCTTCGGTAGCGTCGCTATCTCCCTTGCTGCTCGTGGCCTTTTCCCGTACCTCTGCCGACCTGGTTCGCCTCAGTTTCATACGTAGGGATCAAAAGTTTGTCCCTTCGGCGGCGTACTGCTCCTCGTCAGACTGGTACGGTGTACCCATTTTGCTTTCTTCAAAATACTTTAAGGTTTAACCATCCGTGGCCCGATTTATATATGGGTTTTCTTCTGAGGCGTTAGATGGTACTTTTCCTGGCAGCGGGTATCATGCGATCATTCTTACCAATTTAGTTTTTGTGTCTTTCTTCAGGATACTGCTAGGTTGTTGCTCGTCGCTGCCCTTTCAGTCGGTGGTGTGTGTGATGCCAGTCTATACTTCAATTGAAATATTCAAATGATAACTGGTGAATTTTCCTTAGGGTGTTCCCACCGTATCTGGTGGATTTAAAAAAAATGTAGTATATCAAGAGCCTAGTTAAAGAATATATTTATGTGATTATGTAAATGTGCTTAGAGTTTACCGAGCTTTTATTGGTTGATCCGACTTCCGGGTACTTCTTGAAAAGAAATTTCTTCGTGTATGATTTGACACTGTTCCGGTTGGGCGTATCCGTTACTACCGATTTGATCCGTATTGAAGTAGAATCTTACAAAATAGTCCGTTATTCCGCAGTTGCTTCGGGGTGTGGGTTCATTTAGGGCTGCCATAGCGAACTGCCTTCCTAGATGTAATCTTGATCCATGTGTCGGACCTCTGGCGATCCGTACCTGATTTTCTGGAAAAGTTCGTACCTGATTATCCGCAATGTTTTGCAATTGCCGTCTCTGTATGCTATCAGCTGTTGACTTGTGCCTTGCTTCTCTTCGTGTTGTCTCTCGGTCTCTTCGCTGACTCGTGTGAGCGTACCGCAAATGTCTACCTCGTTGTTCTCTCTCTGTTGTTGTTGCTATGAAATATATCTTGCTGTTGGATTGGACGATGTTGACGGGATTTGATTTTTACTGGCGTTCTTCTTGTTGTTCTGTGTATGACTTTGCTTCCTGGATTCGTTGTGCCGACGCCGCCGACGGTTGCGTGGTATGTTTTCAGCTCACTTAGGTGGGCTGTCCTCCTCCTTCCTCTGAAGACTTTATATAGCTCCACGATCACTGGTGACACAAAGTTCGTTACCCGGTGAGGTGCACTGTACTTGGGCGTCAGTTTGGCTGCAAAGTTATCCACCGCTTTTGACAGCTTATGTTCCTTTACCAGCACTAGGTCGCCTGTCGCTATTCCCTTCTTCTTAAATTATAATGCTTTGTTTGTTCTATAGATGCTCTCTTTTGCTTACGTCGTACCATCTCGAATATTTCTGTCATCCCCCTTGACTTCTCTCCTGCGTTCGGTAATTTCTCACCTGTACCAAAGGTCTGCTTATCGTAAAGGCTGTTGGGATTTCTCGTTTCCCTCCCTTGTACTATGTATGCTGGACTGTAACCGGCCGATTCACATACACTGTGTGTATTCAAATATAACACCATTAATTTGGCCCACACAAAACGACCCCACATCATATTCAGCACTAACATAACAGCCAGTCACAAAAGGCTATAGCAACAGACCAACCAACAAGTTCAATACAGCATTGACACAACAGCCAGTCACAAAAGCTATAGCAGCAGACCGACCAACAAGTCTCAGCAACACAACGGGCAAGCACAACACTTTAATGCCAATACAACAAACTAACAAATCTCAGCAACGCAACAGCAACCATGGCAATGCAACCATTCGAGCCAACAATACCAAACAAAGCAATAAAAGGAGCAACACAACAGGACAGAAGTTAGTTAGCACGGAGCTGTGGCCGTGACCAGAGCTACTTGTGGAGCATCCCTTGAAGTTGTCGGTTCTACCATGCGGACAGGTCGTTTCACAGGAATAAGTCGTGGTCTCAAGTGGTGAATATGTCGGTTATACCACCAAACACCGCTTGAGACTTCGCCAGCAACGGCACTACCACAGTAACGCGCACCCGCGAACAGGCAGCGTCCGCCCGCCTGCGCCGACAGTAACAGCGCCACAAACAGCGCTACGCAAGCATATACGTTGGCCGCAGCAACACTACGTAAACATACAACGCTAGCCGCAACAGCATCATAGCTAATATATACGCTGGCCATACCATTACGCCAATCTACTACGCTGGCCGCAACAGCACCATAGCTAATACACTACGTTGGCTTCAGTACTGCGCCGATCTACTACGCTGACCACTACAGCGCCCCGATAATATACTGCGTTGACACAGCAAAGTTACGCAAACCTACTACGCCAACTGTACCAGAGTTACCCTCGTGCCGAAGCACGGAGCTGTGGTCGTGACCAGAGCTACTTGTGGAGCGTCCCTTGAAGTTGTCGGTTCTACCATGCGGACAGGTCGCTTCATAGGAGTGAGTCGTGGTCGCAAGTGGTGAATGTGTCGCTTATACCACCAAACACCGCTTGAGACCTCGTGAGCAACGACACCACCACAGTGACGCGCCCCGCGAGCAGGTGACATTCGCCAGCCAAACTACCACATTGGTCACAATTGCAAACATACTACGTTGGCCATAGCATTACGCCAATCCACTACCCCGGCCACAATCGCACACATACTACGTCGGCCACAGCATTACGTCAGCCACTACGCTGACCGCGACCGCGACCGCACCACGCTAACATATTACGTGGACCACAGCACTACGCACACATACTACGGTGACCACAGCAGAGTCACGCAAATACACGACGTCAACCACACTAGGGTTGCGTACATACACGCCAACGCAAGGCGTCACCGAAACACGTTTTACACGCACTCAGGCAACGACCAGCCGGGCGTCCTAACGGGACGTTCCTAACGGGACACGCACGCCGACGCAGGGCGTCACAAAACACATTTACACACACACAAACAACGACCATCGAGGCGTCATAACGGGACACGAGTACCGTTGGCCCACCACGCAGTATAGAGCAAGCGTACAGTGAAACGAAAACAAAAAATATTTCTTCTTTTGATTACGTGAAATTTTTCATTTTAATTATAGTGTACATGCATATATAGAATTAGAGAAATAAAGTGAATTTATATGAAAACGATTTGCACGGTGTCCCAAATTTACAAATCTATTGTAAGCGAACCTAGGACACGGCAAGTATACCCCTAGCACTTATTGAAGAAGCGCCGGGACGGAAAAGCTTCGTTACAATTGGCGCCCGAGCAGGGACCTGCAAATCGTTACCACGTCAGAAGGAACATTCCTGACGAGAAACCTAACCACAAAATGGTCGACCAGATCGATACCACGTGGTTAGACACAATTTCAAAGGAGCAGCTGATATCCGTCACACAGGAATTGGGTATTGAGCAGACAGGTACCACCCGAGAAATCCGAAAGCGCATAGCAGCACTGGCCTCAAAGGCAAATACGGACTCGGAAATCTACGAAAAATGTTTATCCCTACAACCCACCTACAAGGAAACTACGCACATGAGCGATGTAAATGAGGTTAAAACACCGACTCCATCGAACGGAGGAGGCACACCGAAGGTCGCCGTTACAACAGTAGAGCAAACTCAATTCGCGTTTCCTCCCAGGAATACAGTACCCACACAACAGCACGTACCATCAGAAAATACGGCATCATCAACCGGCACATCTCAACCCACGCAACCGTACTTACCAGCGGGAATGACGGCGCCAGCCATGAACTATACATGCCAGGTAACTTAAGCACAGACCGTGGTGTTCGCGCCCATCATCGACCAGGTAAGAAAGTGGTCCGTAAAGTATGAAGGTGGACGGGACCCGTTAGCGTTCATCGAACGGTTAGAGGAGTTAGCCGAAGTATACGCGCTAAACGTGGACCTCCTGCCAAAAACCATGCCTTAGCTACTAGGAGGCGCCGCGCTACAATGATACCGCAATAACAATGCGCACTGGGGAGAGTGGACAAGCTTCAAAAAGGATTTTTTACCTTTCTTCCTACCAGTCAGGTACTTCGAGCGGCTCGACGACGACATACGCCAACGAAGGCAGCACAACAAGGAGAGGTATAAGGACTACGTACTAGGAATCCAGAGCTTGATGAGACACGCAGGGTACACCAGTGAACAGCGGCTGGAACGGATCTTATGTAACAGCCACCCCGATTACCAACTTTACATCCGTCGGAGGGACTTCACTAATCTCGCAGAGCTCCTGACACTTGCCGAAGAATACGAGAACATACGCGAGGACTATCGAAGATCATCAGGCGGACATCACCGCGAAGTTACGCGACACATCGCCAGTGACACAACCCGGGTGTCACCATCAAAACCTGCAACACAACCACCACCACCACCGAACCTAACGAACCGCACGCCACCCACAGAAAATTTTTTGCTGGGAATATGGCCGCAACGATATACGAACCATCGAATGCTGCCGCCGACGTCAGGGAAACGACAGAGGGCTCCACGAAGAAGAAGGCGCCGTGAGCCCAAGGGACCTAGCGCCGAAACGGTAGTAACGATACCCAAGGAACCCAGCGCTGAAACGGCAGTAACAATGTACCAAGAGCATGGTCGCCTCTACGCCGTAGCCAAGCTCGGCGCGGAATCAGCCGAGGCGGTCATCGATACAGGGGCATCAAGAAGTTTCGTCTCGAGCAGCTTAGCAGAACGTGTGGTGAACTCGGGAAGCGGAGAAATGGTGAGAGTGGCCATCAAAATAACGATGGCAAACGGGACTAGCACTACCATCTTCGACGCCATAAGGACTGAGGTACGTCTCGGAGAAGCGTCCCTCCACACAGTTTTACACGTCATGCCCGGAGCGATCGACGACATCATGCTGGGTCTAGATACGCTAGGAAGCATGGGAGCCACCATATCATGTGGAGAAGGCCACCTCGGGCTAACCAGACCCCTTGCCCAGCACACACCGAATCCTGGAGCCGCGCCAGAAACTATTCAGAGAACAACACCAGCAAGAACGAATATCGCCAGGTACGACAGCCCTGGGACTATTCCAAGTTCAATATCATCAAGAAAGGATATCGCCAGGTACGACAGCCCTGGGACTATTCAAAGTACACCATCAGCCAGAACGGATATCGCCAGGTACGACAGCCCTGGGACTATTCAAAATTCAACATCCTCAAGAACGGATATCGCCAGGTACGAAACCCCGGGGACTAATCAGAGTATAACAAGAGCGAAAACGGGTAACGACGTGTACGACACCCCTGGAGTCCCATCCGGAACCATTCAGAGTGTAACAGTACCGAGCAGTAGTAACTTCAAGCACGACGGCATTATGCAAAACAACGACGACGATATACAAGAAGAAGCGGAACGAGTGCGCGGTTTTCTGACAAACGAACTCCGAAAATTCGAGAGCATGAGTGGAGTGACGACAATAGCCGAGCACAAGATTGTCCTGACGGACGAACGCCCCATCAAGCAACGTTACTTCCCACGCAACCCAGCCATGCAGACAATCATCAACAGCGAAGTTGACGAATTGCTCCAGAAAGGATGCATCGAGCCATCCTGTAGCCCACACAGCACACCGATCGTACTGGCCAAGAAGAAAAACGGGAAGTGGAGGTTATGCGTGGACTATCGGCAGCTCAACGCCCGATCCGTACCTGACGCATACCCCTTACCCAGAATACAACACATCCTGGACAAACTACGACGAGCGAAGTACATCAGCAGCTTGGACTTGAAGAACGGCTACTGGCAAATACCACTGGATCCCAAGAGCCGGCCCTACACAGCTTTCACAGTACCGGGACGCGGATTATTCCAGTGGCGCGTTATGCCTTTCGGCCTACACTCTGTACCCGCAACGTTTCAAAGAGCACTAGATCAGGTTATTGGGCCTGAAATGGAACCCCACGCCTTCGCATACCTCGATGACATAATCGTCATAGGATCCACTGTGGAGGAGCACAATCGCAATCTGAGAGAAGTAATGCTACGACTACAGCATGCTAACCTCAGAATAAATCCGGAGAAATGCGAATTCTTCAAGAAGGAAATCCGATACCTCGGACACCTAGTAAGCGACAAGGGAATTCACACCGACCCCGAGAAAGTCACAGCCATCAAATACTTGAAGCCACCAACGAACGTGAAAGAAGTACGCCAATATCTCGGTATAGCATCCTGGTACCGACGTTTCGTACCCGACTTCGCCACGATCAGCCAACCACTCACAACCTTGCTGAAAAAGGGCAAACACTGGAAGTGGGGGGCCGAACAACAGGGCTTCGAGGTCTTAAAGCAAAAGCTCACGGAAGAACCGATACTTGCCTGCCCAGACTTCACCAAGACCTTCACCTTACAAACGGACGCCAGCAATTTCGGGCTGGGTGCCGTATTGACACAGGACCTGGAAGGCGGAGAACGCGTGATCGCCTACGCCAGCAGGAAACTCAACAAAGCGGAAACCAACTACTCGCCCACCGAGAAACAGTGCCTCGCGATAGTATGGGGAATACGCAAGATGAGGCCATACTTGGAAGGATACCGATTCAAGGTAATCACGGACCATATGTCTCTAAAGTGGTTAAACTCCATCGAAAGCCCTTCAAGCCGTATAGCACGATGGGCCTTGGAGCTGCAACAACACACTTTCGACATCGAGTACAGGAAAAGGAAGCTGAACCTGGTAGCGGACGCATTATCACGGCAGCCAATGGAGACCCTACGCCTAGCAACGACAACAGAGCCACAATGCAAGTGGTGGCACAAGCGCTTCGGCGAAGTACGCACTAACCCCGAGAAATTTTCTGACTACATGATACAAGATGGGCAACTGTACCGCCATATTCCCTGCCGGTCACACGATGAGGAAACGGCCCCTTGGAAATTTTGTGTACCAACACCACTGCGACAACGAGTGTTAGAAGAAAACAACAACATCCCAAACGCTGGACACATGGGCATCCGGCGGACGGTAGCACGGATTTCCAACCGGTATTACTAGCCCGGCATGTTTCGGGACATCAGTCGATATGTACGGCAGTGCGAGTCTTGCCATAAATACAAGGAGGCACAGCAAAAACCAGCAGGAAAGCTGCTCACACAGGTGGCCCAAGAACCATTCGCCACGGTATGCGTCGATTTCGTCGGACCACTCCCACTATCCACACACGGGAACACGATGTTATTAGTATTTTTCGACCGCTTCAGCAAATGGGTGGAATTGGCCCCCATGATGCGTGCGACAGCAGAGGGCCTTCGCCGCGCGTTCAGAGAACGCATCCTAGCAAGATTTGGTGCTCCCAAGATACTGATATCGGACAACGGCGTTCAGTTCACCAGCACAATGTGGCAGCGTTACCTCAAGGAATTGGGGATACGACAACAATTCACGGCGCCCTACACACCGCAAGAAAACCCGACGGAACGGGCGAACAGAACGGTAAAGAGGATCATAGCGCAACTCACCAAATCACAACACAAAAAATGGGACGACTTTCTCCCAGAGATCGAGCTGGCCATCAACACCAGTGTAACCGCGTCCACAGGGTACAGTCCAGCCTTCCTCGTACAAGGACGGGAACCGCGATTACCAGGGGCATTGTTTGACGAGGTCAACCTGGGGACGGGCACAGCCACCACCACGGCAGAAGAAAAATCCGACAGAATGCAAGAGGCATTCAGAATAGTGAGGCAGAACATGGAACGAGCAGCGGCAGACCAAGAACGGCATTACAATCTACGGGGGAGAAAATGGACCCCCGTAGTCGACGAACTAGTGCTCGCAAAGGAACACCATCTCTCCAAGGTCGGGGAAAATTTCGCGGCAAAATTGGCCCCCAAATATGACGGACCCTACCAAATCCTAGGATATGTATCTCCAGTGATACTCAAAATACGAAAACCCAACGGAGGAAAGGAAAAAACTGTCAACATCGCGGAACTGAAACCATATCATACAGCAGATCTCATCGCGTGAAACCAAACAAATTCAGGGAGAACAATTTTTTATATTATTAATTAATATCCAGGACAATCAAGCGCCGGTCATTCCAATGCAAACCACCGAGGTGACAACATCGTTTTCTTTTGCTACGAATTTGTTTCACAAACCAATAATCTACAATGCAGAGCTATAAGGCTAGACTAACCAACAGCGTCAAGCGTATGCGCCAGCGCTACGAGGAGGAGGAAGCAAAACGCCCGAGGGCCGTATTGCTGGAAGGAGTTACAGGCGCCGACGTCAGCCACACGCGTGCAACTATACGCGCAAACAGGTACGCTGACGTCGAACACATCATTACACCATTAAACACTACTGGGACCGACGTCAGCCACACGCGTGCAACTATACGCGCAAACAGGTACGCTGACGTCGTACACGGCATTACACCATTAAATACTACAGGCGGCGACGTCAACAACACGCGTGGAACTACACGCGCAAACAGGTACGCTGACGTCGCACGCATGATTAAACTACCACACATCACGGGCACCAATGACAACACCACGAACACCGAACCAGTCACGGCCAAGGCCCACAATAAGACCGGAGCATCGCCGATAACATTCACACTCGGTAGGATAGAAGTGAAGGCAGGACAGTTGCCGGCAGCCATCGAGTTCCCCTCCAATGAGGACACAGCTCCACCGGAAAAGCCACAGTCGCCGAAAATTATCGAGCTCTCCTCGGATGAGGACACAGCCCCAACGCCGAGAGACACGCCTAAAATAATATTCCCGGCAGGACCAGGCGGCATACACCTCTATACGACTGACCTCGACACTCTCAGAGAATTGAAATGGTTGACCGACACCGTCATTGACGCTTGGGCAAAGGGACTGGAAGAGCAACATGAGCAACAAAATACGACTCTCAGCCCGTTCGTGATCTGGCAGCTGACCCAGAAGAGTAACACGGAGGAAGACTACCAACGCATACGCCGATGGGTCCGGAACGTCGACTTGTTTGGCAAGAGTGCGGTCCTAGCACCCCACAACATAGCTAACCACGGGTACCTGCTCGGTCTGGCAAACGCAGCAGTCACCCACCACGTCACCGACACGGAATGCTGGCAGGAACGATATATATGGGTAGCAGACTCAATGCACAGGACCAAAGTCCCCCACGCAACCCAGGTTTGGGCAGATTTCCTCCGGTGGGAATACATACAGCGGTACGGACACGATGGTTTTAAAGCGCAGGAACTAATACTCGAGGTGCCCCAACAACTCAACAACAACGACTGTGGCGTCTACGTAGCCCAGAATATGGAGAGTGTTTTACGATACACAGGGAGCGGAGAAGGAATGCCCGGACTGTGTAAACAGCCGTTCACGGAGGAAATAGCGAGCAAGAAGCGCACAGAAATGCTGGCACGGTTCCTACGAGACGGCCGAAAGCCCAAGGAAACCATACAAAACACTTACACCACATACCACTTTCACGCAGCTCCACAACTAAGCACAGAGGACAACACCCACCCCATAATACCGGACACCAAAACGAAGCCACACACGACAACAGAAGACCTCCAAGTAATAACCATCGAGGCTAAACACGCAGATGAACCAATGCTGGACCGATTCCCGGAGATTGCAGGGGAGGTACGGGACAAACTCCGACGCATCGCCGAAGGCAGAACCTACTCCCGAACACGATTCGTGACATAGAAATACCGGGTCACCATAATCAAAAGCAAGGCGCGCATACGGGGAGGGGGGGGGGGGTGGGGTTTGGGGGGGGGGGGAGTGTGAGGACCAAATATAACACCATTAATTTGGCCCACACAAAACGACCCCACATCATATTCGATACAGCACTAACACAACAGCCAGTCACAAAAGGCTATAGCAACAGACCAACCAACAAGTTCAATACAGCATACATCATATTCGATACAACACTAACACAACAGCCAGTCACAAAAGGCTATAGCAACAGACCAACCAACAAGTTCAATACAGCATTGATACAACAGCCAGTCACAAAAGGCTATAGCAGCAGACCAACCAACAAGTCTCAGCAACACAACGGGCAAGCACAAAACTTTAATGCCAACACAACAAACTAACAAATCTCAGCAACGCAACAGCAACCATGGCAACGCAACCATTCGAGCCAGCAATACCAAACAAAGCAATAAAAGGAGCAACACAGCAGGACAGAAGTTAGTTAGCACGGAGCTGTGGCCGTGACCAGAGCTACTTGTGGAGCGTCCCTTGAAGTTGTCGGTTCTACTATGCAGACAGGTCGTTCCACAGGAGTAAGTCGTGGCCTCAAGTGGTGAATGTGTCGGTTATACCACCAAATACCGCTTGAGACTTCGCCAGCAACGGCACTACCACAGTAACGTGCACCCGCGAACAGGCAGCGTCCGGCCGCCTGCGCCGACAGTAACAGCGCTACGCAAGCATATACGTTGGCCGCAGCTACACTACGCAAACATACAACGCTAGCCGCAACAGCATCATAGCTAATATATACGCTGGCCATAACATTACGCCAATCTACTACGCTGGCCGCAACAGCACCATAGCTAATACACTACGTTGGCTTCTGTACTGCGCCGATCTACTACGCTGACCAAGACAGCGCCCCGATAATATACTGCGTTGACACAGCAAAGTTACGCAAACCTACTACGCTAACTGTACCAGAGTTACCCTCTTGCCGAAGCACGGAGCTGTGGTCATGACCAGAGCTACTTGTGGAGCGTCCCTTGAAGTTGTCGGTTCTATCATTCGGACAGGTCGCTTCATAGGAGTGAGTCGTGGCCTCAAGTGGTGAATGTGTCGGTTATACCACCAAACACCGCTTGAGACCTCGTGAGCAACGGCACCACCACAGTGACGCGCCCCGCGAGCAGGTGACATTCGCCAGCCAAACTACCACGCTGGTCACAATCGCAAACATACTACTTTGGCCATAGCATTACGCCAATCCACTACCCCGGCCACAATCGCACACAGACTACGTCGGCCATAGCATTACGCCAGCCACTACGCTGACCGCGACCGCACCACGCTAACATATTACGTGGACCACATCACTACGCACACATACTACGGTGACCACAGCAGAGTCACGCAAATAGACGACGTCAACCACACTAGGGTTGCGTACATACACGCCAACGCAAGGCGTCACCGAAGCACGTTTTACACGCACTCAGGCAACGACCAGCCGGGCGTCCTAACGGGACGTTCCTAACCGGACACGCACGCCGACGCAGGGCGTCACAAAACACATTTACACACATACAAGCAACGACCATCGAGGCGTCAAAACGGGACACGAGTACCGTTGACCCACCACGCAGTATAAAGCAAGCATACAGTGAAACGAAAACAACAAATATTTCTTCTTTTGATTACGTAAAATTTTTCATTGTAATTATAGTGTACATGCATATATAGAATTAGAGAAATAAAGTGAATTTATATGAAAACGATTTGCACGGTGTTCCAAATTTACAAATCTATTGTAAGCGAACCTTGGACACGGCGAGTATACTCCTAGCACTTATTGAAGAAGCGCCGGGACGGAAAAGCTTCGTTACAACACTTATATTCAATTCCAGCGTTATCTCTGGTAACAACTCATCCCATGTCTTCTGCTCTTTCCCGTAAAGTGTGATATCATCCTTTTGATGTTCCTGTTTGCTCTCTCTGTCGGGTTCTCCTGCGGTGTGTACGGTGCCGTTAATTGGTGTTTAACGCCAAGTTCTTCTAAAAATCTCTTAAAACGTCTGCTGATAAACTGCGCTCCGTTGTCCGTAATAAATACTTTTGGGACACCAAACGGTGCCAAAATCCTCTCTCGAAATCCTCTTATTAAACATTCTGTCGGTTCCTTCCTGATTGGTAGTACCTCTACCCATTTTGAAAATTTGGCTAGAAAGACAAATGCCATTGTATTGCCATGCTTCGA
Source organism: Eurosta solidaginis (assembly GCF_040869045.1). Classification (NCBI taxonomy): domain Eukaryota; kingdom Metazoa; phylum Arthropoda; class Insecta; order Diptera; family Tephritidae; genus Eurosta; species Eurosta solidaginis. The sequence goes on along the minus strand of NC_090319.1, from coordinate 191,729,122 downwards.
TCGTGGCATTGGAACAACAAAGTCTGCATAGACTGTTTTGCCCAAGGCTCCTCTGAAATATTTGTTAACATCTTACCCGCGGCTGGCTGTTGACCCGGTTTGTATATTTGACATGCGTGACACTGCTGTACATTCCTGCACAGTAATAGTGTTGTTGCTCTTGCTATCGATTTTTGGATACCCATATGGCCTGCGCCCGGTGTGTCGAGAATCTGCTCTAACACTTTGCCTCTCTGTGGAGTCGGTACTCATAGCTTCCATGGCACTGCATCTTCGCCATCCACCTGACTTCCTATGCGTTTGTACAACTTTCCATCCTCGATAACGCAGTCTGGTAATTGGCCTTTCTTACATCTGCCATCTTTGTTTTAATCCATTTGCACTCGGCTTTTTCGTCATCCATCGTCAACGTACTCGGTTACCTTGATAATGCATCTGATACAACGTTCAAATTTCCTTTTCAGTACTGCATGTCAAATGAGTATTGCTGTAGCTCCAGCGCCCATCTCGCAATCCGATCAGTCGGACTCTCTATCGCATTCAACCATTTCAACGCCAGGTGATCTGTTATTACTGTAAAAGTGTATCCTTCTAATTATGGCCTCATGTTTCGTATTGCTCAAACTATTGCCAAACACTCCTTTTCTGTAGGTGAGTAGTTCATCTCTGCCTTGTTTAATCTACGGCTTGCGTATGCTATTACTCGCTCTTCGTCGCCACTTGCATCCGTCTGTAAACTAAACTTCCGCGAGAAATCTGGACAAGCGAGTACCGGTGCCTGCGTCAGTGCTGCCTTAAGTGCTTCGAATGCTGATTGCTGCTCTTCAGACCACCTCCACTTACTACCTTTCTTAAGCATCGATGTTAACGGGTGTGCGACTTGTGAGAAATGCGGCACGAATCTTCTATACCACGACACGACCCGCAGAAAACGTGGTAACTCTTGTGTGTTCTTCGAGGGTTCCAGTTCTTTGATGGCTGCTATCTTGTCTGGGTCGGTATGGATGCCTTCCTCGCTAAAGAACGGACCTAGATATTTCAATTTTTCTTAAAAAAACTCACATTTTTCCGGGCTTATCCCCAGGCTCGCTCTATGCAGTCTTCGAAATACTTCTGTTAAATGTGCAATGTGCTCTTCCAATGTTTTGCTTGTAATGATAATATCGTCAAGATAAGAAAATGCATATGGTTCCAATTCTGGTCCTATAACACGATCAAGAGCTCTCTGGAAAGTTGCTGGGGTTGAGTGCAAGCCAAGTGGCATTACCCTCCTTTGGTATAATCCGCCCAGGTACTGTGAATGCTGTGTATTTCTTGCTACTTGCTTCCATAGGGATTTGCCAATATCCATTTTTCAAGTCGAGGGTACTGATGAATCTCTCGCTTCTTAATTTGTACAAGATATGTTGTATACGTGGTAAGGGGTATGTGTCTGGTACCGGTATTGCGTTTAGTTGACGGTAGCCTAGGCAGAGTCTCCATTTGCCATTCTTCTTCTTTGACAAAACTATGGGTGCGCTGTGCGGGCTATTCGATGGTTCGATGCAACCTTTTCGATCATCTCGTCGATTTCCCTGTTGATAATTTCTTGCATTTTCGGGTTCTTCGGATAGTACATTTGCTTAATTGGACGGTGTTCTTTCATAACTATTTTGTGTGTGGCCACGTTCGATACTCCTGACATCTTTGCGAATACCTGTAATTCTTGGCTGAGATATTTACTCACCGAATCCTTTGTCTTGCTAGTAATTGTCGCCGCCATTGGGTTGTGTTTCTTGAAGTCTCCGCTATTCGTTTCGACCATAGTTGTACATGTTACTACCTCTTGCTTCTGTTCGTCTACTCTCAACGTTATTTCTTGATCACCACATCTCATCTCCAGGTTTACTTTCGCCAGAGAGTCCGCGCCAATTACCACCTCATCGCCCAGTCCCGATAGGACTAGCATCTCTTTCCGCTGTACTTTATCACCTATTCTTAATTCTGCATCTACCGCTTCTTTGATTATTATTGATCTGCCGTCGCCCATTATTACTCGCGTCTTTACTTCCTAGAATTTGCCAGCTTTAAATTTTTCGCCATTGCATCATTTATAAAGCTCCTCTTCGCTCTCGTGTCAATCGCTGCTACCGCTTCTTCTCCGTTCACATACGTTGTTACCAACATGCGGACCTTTGTGTATTTCAACATGTCTAATTTCTCCGAGGTTGCACCTCCGAAGACGCCATCCCTCGGTTCCAATATGGTCTCTGGTCGTTTCCCTGTGGCTCCCTACAACAATCACGAGAGAGCACGCCTATCTTACCACATGTCCAGCAAAATTCTATTCTTATGCCTCGGCACCCGGATGAATAGTGACCACCTCTTCATCATCGTCTGCAGGCCGTTCTTGTGTCTACATATTCTTGTTGTGGCTCTGAGCTCTGCTGTTGTTGGACTTCTACTCGTTCCTCCTGTCTTTGTTCTGCCTGGAGACACTGGTACTGATCTTCTTGATGCCGTGGTATGAATGGACTTGTGGTTAGTCGCATTGGTTCCCTGTCAGGAGTAATATTTTCATAGTCTTGAGCTAAACTTACCAGCTACTCAAGATTGCTGACCTCGCTCCGCTTTATATATAGTTGGTACTCTCTGCGCGAGTTTCTGTAGATGCGGGTTAGTTTCTGCTCCTCGGCGTAGCTCGCTTGACACATGAGTCCTTGTAGTACTAAGACGTAATCTTTAAATAGCTCACCTTGTTGTTGTACGCGCATTCGAATTTCATCTTCCAATTTCTCTAAGTATCGGAAGTTTAGGAAGAACTTCAGAAAGTTCGCCTTGAAGGCGTCCAACTCTTGCCAGTGCCGGTTGTTATTCCTATACCATACCAACGCTTTGTCATTCAACAACTCCGGCAGCGCTTTCGGAATTGTGTTGCAGTGGAATTCAAACCCATCTGCTAGCTCCTCCACTCTTTCCATGAATCCTAGGGGATCTTTGCCTCCGTCGTAATTTAATCCCCACTTCCTTACTCTCTCCATGGCCGTTGCATATGTACCAGGCTGCTGAATATAATTTGTCGTTGCGTACGTAACAGGCTGCTGAATATAATTTGCCGTTGGTTGTCCGACCTCCAGTTGACTGGATGCACCATTTGCCTTTCTATCATTTACCATTGTTCTGCTGTATATCCTTGTAGTAATAACCTAAAAGTGTGTGAACCTTTTTGATCTCTACCTCGCTGAAGCTCTGAAAGTATATCTGAAAATTTGTATTTAAACCTGCTCGGGCGCCAAAATGTTACGGACTTTTCCTTTGGTTTTGCCCGGGTTGGCAGGTTTCCTGAAAATAAAGACCCGTACCGATCCTTCTAAATGAATAACCTTGTTGATTTCCTGTGAAAAAAACGTTATAAATATATATTTCATCTAATTCTATTTCTACTCCTGCCTTATTCCCTTTCTTTGTAAGAGATGAATGAGGTAATAAAGCCCTCGGCTAACCTCTGCGGTCGAATGGAGGAAAAAAAAGCTCCAGGCGAGTATAGTCAAAACCTTCAGGTGTATTCTTGGTCGGTAGTCATAAAAACTACAGACTCGTATGCCTATCTCCTAATCTCCCAATTTTTATGCGAATTCGTCGCCCTTATATATTAATTTTGCACGTAGCCAAACGGTTATTTTATAATAACAATTTCTATCTAATAATATTAAGAATATATTACAACAGTTATTCCGATGAATATTTTTTCCATAAATATCCACGCACCATAATACTCCTTGTTGAATACAATACATTTGTATTTGCCCGCATACCGTGCTATCCAGCCTTTGCTTTGACTATTGTGTGTTTGTACATTTGTTTGTTGTCACCTGATTCTAACGTTGTGTTTAGCTTTGCTCAATGCTTCTGTTTTCTGTTGTACGGCGTGCGTTGGTGTGTTGCATGCTAGTGCGTAAGTATGTGTAGCAAAATTCCGATTGGTAGCGGCGCCTATTTTTGACGACTTGCTGCTGATCGCCGTTCAATTAAGTTATTAAGTATGTTGTATTTGTAGCTGGGTGCATTGGATTTTGTGTGTGCAAAGGGTTGGTTGACCGATGCATTTTTATGTTTTGTGCGTATCTACTTCCCTTCCAAATATTCAATGCATGTTAGGGTGATCATATATTTAAAATTAATTTGGGCGGAAATGTAAATATTTTGCTTCCGTGCAAAAGTGCGCAAGTCTAATTTGTACTTCAATTTGGTAAACATTAATTCAATATAAAACAGAATATATATATTTTATAGTATAATTCATTAATATATATGTACATTTCTGGTATTTCATGAAAATGTATAAACAATAGATTCAAAGTTATAAATTCAAATATTAGGTATATTACAAAATGCATGTTAAGAAAATATATATTTATATATGTATATGTTGTGAGGGTACAAAGCCCTCGGCAAATTTTCGACTTTGATTTTTAAGGTTTTTTTCATGACCTACTAAAAAAATTTCATTTGATTGTAAAATATTCATGGATACCCTCTCCGATCCAATAATGTCCGCTAAAAACGTTGGCGATAACAGTCTTTGACAAAAAATAATAATAACAATAATAAAAACTGTTCGCCAACATTTTTAGCGGTCATTTTTGGGTCGGTCAAAAATCAAAAATTAAAGTCGAAAAAAGTAAAAAAAAAAAATGAAATTTTGCAGGCTATCAAGTGTATGCATATGAAACCGGTATCTATCGGTCAGTAGGCACAATTGTAGGAACAGTCAAAACTTACCATTGGCGCTAGTTGGCGTCTAATGATCTGTCAACAATATCCAATACCAAATATTTTAAGTTTCATATAACATCGTCTTTTTTCCGCTCTTGAAAATGTCGACACTCGTGCCTTCAAACAAAGATTTGCGGGGAGCATTAATTTTCTGCTTCCATTTGGGTAAATCGGCGAGAGAATCTCATCGAATGCTTATCGAAGCTTACGGAGAGCACGCTCTTGGTCGCACGCAGTATAATGAGTGGTTCAACAAGTTTAAAAGTGGTAATTTTGATGTGAGAAACGCTGACCGCGGAAAACCACCGAAATTGTTCGAGGACGTCGAATTGCAGGCTCTGCTGGATGAAGACGATAGTCAAATGCAAAGACAGCTCGCAGAACAACTAACTGTGTCCCAGACAATCATTTCCAGACGTTTGAAATCCATGGGAAAGATCATGAAAACCGGAAGATGGGTGCCACATGAGCTGAACGACAGGCAGCAGGAAAACCGGAAAACAACATGTGAAATACTGCTCGCCAGACAAAAACTAAAGTGGTTTTTTCATCGGATCGTTACTGGCGATGATAAGTGGATTTATTTCGTGAATCTCAAACGCAAGAGATCGTATGTGTACCCTGGCCAACCAGCACAATCCTCCCCAAGACCAAATCGCTTCGGAAAAAAGAAAATGATCTGTGTTTTCTGGGAACAGCGTGGTATAAGCTTCTAAACCCAGGCGAAACTGTTAATGGTCAACGCTACCAACAATAATTGGCCAACTTGAACCGTGCTCTGCGCCAAAAATGCCCAGAATATGAAATTAGGCATGACAAAGTGATTTTTCTCGATGACAATGCACCATCTCACCGAAGAAAACAGACTCGGGAATTGGTTGAGTCGTACAGCTGGCAACCGCTACCCCACCCCGCTTACTCACCACACTTGGCTCCATCCGACTTTCACTTATTTGCAACGAGGGGGCACGCACTTGGCGAACAGCGCTTCACTTTTTACCAAAATTTTGGAAAATGGCTCGATGACTGGTTTGCTTCAAAAAACGAAGACGTTTTTCGGCGAGGTATCCATAAATTGCCTGAGTGGTGGTGAAAATGTGTAGCTAGCGAGGGCACTTACTTTGAATAAAATATTCGTTACCATTCTCTTGAAATAAATATGTTTTTTTTTATAAAAAATACTGGTTTTATCCATACACCTGATATAAATTATTTTTTTTGGGTATGCGTAGTGGAACTTTTTTTCCTGAGCCCAAATCCTATCGCAAAATCGATGGCACGATATCGGTTAACTTTCGTGTATATTTAAATATAAATAGTAGGGGGCTCAGAAAAGCATATAAATTAGAAGGTGTAAAATTATATCCATTTACACCCGTTGTTATATGAACGCACCTAGTAATATGCTTGATAAAGTTAATTGTCGATCAGGGGTATGATTGCCAAAAAAATGTTTTTTAAAAAATGACAAGATTAAGTGAAAAATCAAAACTAAAACATCTTTACTAAGAAATTCTTGTAAATGACTTGCTGATGTCGGAGATTTCTGATGAAAAGGACGGAAATTATGTTTGCAAGGTTGCTTTCCTTTGAGTTTACCGCGTTACACCATGAAATGTGCGCGTAAATTTATACAAATTGTGTAAATGATTTTTCATACAAAATTTGACAGTTCGTTTACGCACTGGATAAATTTATACGTTTACACACTATAAGGCATTTAAGGCATTTATAAGGTTAAATGAGTCCCCCTAGTATTGTTGCTAATAAAGGTGAGCTAGAACATCTTACCGAACTACTGAAACCACACCTTATTCTTTATATATATCAACATATAATTAAACATTTACGGTGTAGTTCACATAGCAGACATACAGGGGGTGTTTTAGTATATGTACATGACTCAATATCATATAAAATAGTTTACGATAATACTATTAACAAAAATATTTGGTGTATAATAATAAATATCAAAAACGTCTTTCCCCAGTATCGCATAGGATTGATTTAGCATTTGCCTAGTGGGAGTGATGCTGACTTTATTGCATACCTCAACGAAATTCAAACAACAATTGTCATACACATGACAAGGTCGTGTTACTTGGCTGGCTGTTTGGGTGGCAAGAAGCGGCGGCAAGCAGGTATGCTTACGGGCCCAGGCTAGCTCGTCGTCTTGGGCGGGGCATTTCACCACCGTTCTCACCCGCAGCCATATGAACAAAATACGGGTTCATACCTGCATGATGAGAAAAAGAAGGGAAAGCTGAAAAAGATAGAAACGTGCGTGAGGAGCACAGTTAAGAGGGGAAAAGATGAGGGCCTGTCCTGTCAGGTGGAGTCTACCCCCCCTCTGCAGCGCCGCTTGCGCAGAACCATGGGCACTGTGCTGACTCCAATGTACTTACAGTGCCCCCAAACCTGACACTGGTCGGTCCTCTGTCACTCGGTCATTTTCCCTAACCACCCACCTTCACCTTACCTGACCACGCTCAAGCACAGCCCCGACACCAAAGAGTTAAATTTAGCCCTGCATTATTGAAATTTCATGATTTCATCCATACATTATACAATTTTATTCATAATTTAAACTAACTTAGAGCTATACACTAAAGATATCTAATTCATTGCCTGAAAACAAATGATATTTGTAAGGATAAAAGCCCGCTTAAAATTTACTTTCACGAGAAAGCAGAACAAAATGTTAACATACGATTTCAATTAATTTCGACTTAACTCAATTCAAAACAATGGTTTGTAAAGGCAAGCAAAAAGTAAAACGGAAGACTAGAAGCGAGGTTCTTTATCCTAGTAGATACAAAAAAAAGGTTTATGGACCACCCTAATATGTTATCTTACTGACTACTATTTTAAACTCTACAGATATAAAATTCAAACAAAATAAAATAAGAGGGCGAAAAAAAAAATTCAAGTACCCTAATCCTTGACCTACCGCAACCGCTCAAGTAAACATAAGATCAAATATGTACAACGCAAAAGTAGGTCATCAAAGCAAAAGAATTTATATGTTTATGAAAACAAAAGGTATGTATGTAAGTGCAAATGTACGTTTGTGACGTTTTTCATGCATGTACTGTGATGGTGTTAACCAACTAAGCTACCTCTGACGAGGTCCTGTACGTGACGAAGCGTGCATGCTAGTTAAACCAGGTCTGAGCTCGCCGGGTTGGGGTGGTCCTTGCTTATCACATGTGTACAGAGGTCAACCTAACACACAAAAGAAATTAATGCACATATTTGAATATAACCAGGCAAAAAAAATCTAAACACTTTAACCCCGAAAATCCTTAAAGATAAGACAGACAACCGGAAACGGAATAAACCGGAGATGTAGTCGATCGAACCTGGGAAGCAATAAAGCCGCTTCCTTTCTCTCTCCTACCCAACCATGAGAAATATTTTTTTTGACGTTAATCCCTAAACCCAACCATACCTAAGGAAGAACTAGACCACCTCACATCCCTTTGAAATAAAAAAATTAGCACCGATTCATTTTAAATTCACAAATTGATTACATATTTATTCGCCAATTATATGCATATCTTAATATTTATGTAGCTTTATAGTATCTTACCAAATATTAATCATTAAAGTTTACAAATATTAAAATTGATATTATTCCTATGAAATAGGAATAAGGATATTCATCCGAAAAATGTATAGTAATAATATTTTACACGGATAAATTCATTATAAATTATGGATCAATTAATTCCTAAATATAATTCCTATTTAGACAGATATTGACTGAAATGTTCTTAGTTCGAAACAGAAAAAGCTGCTATACTACTGATGTAGATAGTACAAAAAGAAAAAAAAATGGTTGTGAACATTAATTCAGGATCTATTCCACTCTAAGCACTTAAGCGTTTATTTTGATCATTATTACTACTCCAACAACAACAAAATAGTTCTTTTGTCCGCACAACTAAATTTCCAAAAACCATATCTATTATTGACAAATATCAAACATGAGAAAGTTTATTTAACTTTTACAGCTTTTTATTGAACTTACTTTAACTTTGCCCAATTCTGCACATCTATATACTAAAGCAGTTCTTAATCCTCACATTTTCTACATTCAAAGGAACGCCAGAGGAAAATTAAAATTTGTCTATTTTACCATTTCTAATTAGAATTTGTAAAAAAAACATCAATGTTGAGAGAAAAAAAATTATATGTCACTGTGGCAACGCAAAAAAAAATTGCAAAATAACACGTACAGGTAAAGGGAGATGGAGCAACGTGGTCAAAGCATATATTTATGCACACTATTTTTGCTTGCGTTTTCCATGTTGCTTTCTCTCGCTCTGCACGCGTGAACAATTGATGATATACATGTTACAAAAGATACAAGAGAGTTTAATTTAAGAGAACTTACATGATGAGATCCAATGTGGTCAGCAGGCGCCTGTTGAGGTGTGTTGGTTTGCTAAAAAAATTAAAATTATTTCTTTTTCTCTCTCTCTGATGAATATAATTCTTATTAGAAATTTTCTTTTGAACTATTCTCTTTGTCACAAAAAAATTCTTATTGCCTCACATATGTAAGACCATTTACCATATTTTTAACCCTACAATGCTCGAATCTAAAGTTTAGAATCTTTCCGTTTTTTTTTTCTTCTTTTTTTTTCTTTTTTTTAAACAAATTTTTACTCTACAAGGGTTCACAATTATTTATATTAGTTGTAACTACAACACAGCAGATTATAAAAAAAATGAAATTCTAGAATGTTTCGTACATTTTTCGTGCATTTCTCTACATATGACTGAGAAAAAAAAATTTATGAGCACATAAAGAAATTATAAATGCAATATGACCTGCTGCTCAACAACATTTTTTTTTTTTGTGATATCAAAAATGAAATTTTTGCACTTTCAACTTTTATCACACACTTAATGCAACAGCGTGCAGTAGGTGTATCCTATTATATATGCATTTACATCACACAAATTCTATCGTTTTCACGGTTTTAGATTGTTTTACATTATACGTAATCTGTAAAAATCGACTAGGTGGTGATTTCAACACTTTTCATCGATCAAATCCATGCAAAATTTTCACTCAATTAAAATTTGTTTTCTTTTTAAATTTTAGTTTACGTAGCTAGGGTTTCAAATTAATTTTTCCCTATTTATGTATATTTAACAAAACAAATTTTTTTTCACGTAGCCACATGGCTGTAGCTGCCTGTGCTGATGTGGTAAAGTCAGGATTTGCTGATCCTTCTGCCGTTGGTCCCCAAAATCATCCGGATCCGATGTCTCCACTCGCCTAAGCCGCAGGATGGATTATTCTTTTTATTATATATATCATTATATTTTAATGATCGCGGTTATAATTGTGGATAGAAACTTCAACCGCACTTTTGTATTGTTGGTGACCATGCACCGCTTCAAAAAACTAAGCCCGATACAGTATCGACGCACAACCGCTCACTTTGAAATCTTCAGCCAGAAAAAGAACGAGATCAATTTGCGGAAATCCATCGTGCTCTCGTCTTTATCTCCTCATTTTCTCAAACACATCATGCTCGCAATTAGACTGTTGCCACTGAACTCCGTTTTGCGACTTTAACCCTATGGTGGTCATGAAGCTAACTACCTAGCCTTTCTGAGTTAGGACACACCTATGAATATTTCTGTCAGAAAAGGTTTTCAAAACGAAGCCGCGCTCACAAATCAGGTTCCGGGTAAACTATGTGGATCATATATTTTACACGGGAGCTGAAAAAGGCGGTAAATTAGCATGGCTGCATATCCTTCGCATAATATGTACCTAAGATCTTCCCATCCAAGTCTTCTTCGTATGTAATTTTCCGTGACCGTAGGTTATAATGATATTCATTGCGATCATGTGCTCTTTTCAGGTTTTGCCTAACAATATCTCGAATATTCAAAAGTTTGTCGGTACGTGTTTGATTGGTTTCTGCTATGCCCTCAGTGGTCATTTTAATATTTTTCAAAAGTTCATAAGAATCGCCGTGCATCACCATATGCTGACCAAATACAACAAAATAAGGACTATAACCTATCGATTGATGGAAGGAGCTCCGAAGTGCCGCATTTATGCTGCTAAGGTGGCAGTCCCATTCTCGCTGATCGCTTTGTATGTACGCCCTCAAGGCCGCATTTATGGAGCGATTCAAGCGCTCTGAAGCGTTGCTCTGAGGCGAATACACCGCAGTCAGCGTATGTTTGACCCCACACTTTGTCAAAAACTCATCGAACTCCTTCGACCGAAACTGACTACCATTGTCGCTTACCACAAAGTCCAGTACACCAAATACATCAAAGACTTACTCCTTCAAAAACCTTAAAATTGGACTGGTCGTGAACTTCTTTAAGGGCCACAGAAAACTGAATTTAGATAGGTGATCCAAAACAACTAGAATACCTATAAACCCATTTTTCGATCTGGGAAAGGGACCAATTATATCAACATATAGGCGTTGAAAGATCCATTCTACGGGTTTAATCTTTCCCATTGGTGGACGTAAAATATTGGTAGGGTACTTAGTCATTTTACACACCTGACAGTTGTTCACATATTCTTTCACTGATCGGTATAAACGGGGCCAATAGAAGTAACGACGCACCCTTTCTACTGTTTTAGCTACACCTCCATGTGCGCTAGTGGGAATATCATGCGCCTGTTTCAAAACCTCTGTTCGAAGAGATTTCGGAACAACCAACTTCCATGTAGCATTCTCCTCAACCGAATCGCCGGAATAGAATTCAGTACGATGATAAATGAATTTATCTGAGATTTTGAAGTCGGGATACTTTTCCGAATTCTCTAACAATTTCACCTTCAGTTCAGCATACTCTGGTTCATCAAACGCTTCTGAAGCTAGATCGATGTCTGGTGCATAATCTATCTCAATGGCCGCAACTATCTCATCCTCGCAGTGAACGCGTGAAAGAGCGTCGGGTACCACATTAGCACTGCCTTCCTGTGCTCAATAGTGAAATCAAACCCCTGAAACTTTAACACCCACCTAGCCAAACGTCCACTTAAGTCGGTTTGGTTCATCAACCAGCGCAAACTCGCATGATCAGTTATTACTGTAAATTGTTGCCCTTCCACATACGCTCGGAACTTTTTAATAGCCAGTACTGCCGCCAAACACTCACGTTCAGTCACGGAATAATTTTGTTGGGCCTTATTTAACTTTTGTGACATATACGCAATGGGTATCTCTACGCCTTCATCATTCTCTTGCACTAGAACGGCACCCACGCCATGATCGCTAGCGTCGCATTGAATAATGAACGGTTTTTTAAAGTTAGGATTGGCTAAGAAAGGTGCAGTCGTAAGCTTGTCTTTAATGTCGTCAAAGGACCGTTGCGCTTCGTCTGACCAGGTAAAAGTCTTTGCCTTTTTCAGTAGTTCGGTCAAGGGATGCATTACCTCAGCAAAATTGCGAATGAACCTTCTATACCAGCCCGCCATGCCCAAAAATCTGCGAAGTTGCTTCACAGTTTTTGGTACTGGGTAGTCTGCTATAGCTGATATTTTTTCAATGTCTGTCTTTAGTGTTCCTTTCCCAACAACGTAGCCGAGGTAGCGCACCTCGTTTAAACAAAACTTGCTTTTTGCGATATTTATCGTAAGACCAACTTTGCGGATGTGATCGGCAACTTCTCTAAGTAACTTAATATGATCTTCGAAACTCTCGGACAGCAGAAGCAGATCGTCTAAGTAAACGAAAACATTCTCTTTAAGATTGTATGGGATAACGCGATCCATCAACCTACATATCGTTTGGGGTGCATTGTACAGGCCGAACGGCATCACAGTGTATTGGTATAGTGGTCGATTTGGCACTGTGAAAGCCGTTTTTTCGCGAGAATTCATTTCTAGAGGGATCTGCCAGAAGGCATCTTTCAGATCCAGACTAGAAATGAATTCCGCTCGTGGTAGCCTGGACAATATACCCTCGATGTGTGGCAGAGGATACGTGTCTTTCACTGTAAGAGCATTAACTTTTCTACTGTCTAAGCAAAGTCGCACCTTTCCAGGTTTACGGACTAAAACCACTGGTGAAGACCACGGACTATTGGACTCCTCTATAACTCCAAGCGATAGCATACGGTCGATTTCGTCGCACATCAGTTTCTCTACTGCAGGAGAAATCGGAAAATGCCGTTGCTTGACGGGTTTAGATTCACCAACATCGATGGCATGCTCCACCAGTGAGGTTTTGCCGAGACCGTGTACTTCAAAACTTGGAAAATATGCTATAGCAGAGTTAAGGATAGATTGCTGTTGGCAATTTAAAGCGTGTCTATTGGGAACTGATCCACCTATACTAACTTCGCTAATAACATTTACTGCGATCTTAAATGCCTTCAAAAAGTCTATTCCAAGATATAGATTTTGAACCAGAGAAAGGATTAAATAAAATTCGAACTGATGCGACTCAGACTTGTACTTCACGTTGAGTTTTATTATACCCGCCACATCTTGCCTAGAACTGTCTGCTGTTCGAACACATGACCGTATCCTTTTAACGCCTTTGTCTTCAGCTAACAGCTCAGTTGCTAAATCAGCACCGATACAACTAACTGATGCTCCTGAATCAAGCAATCCAAGGTAGGGTTTATTAAAAATAGTTACTGAGGCATATGGTCTAAGATCATTTGCTTGTTGGAAAATTTGGGAAATGGAACTTAAACTCTTTTGTTTCGACTTTATTGTCGACCAAAACTTACGTGCTCTCTCCGCAGATCGAGTACGTTTAAAGATCTCTTCTCTTGTTTGTCGGTAAGCTAAAAGTCTTTGATGGAATGGTTTAATCGGGAACAACGGTGGAATAGGTTTGGAAACTTGTCTATCATTTTTAAGAATGGTTACAGGAGTGTTCGAATCTCGGCATCCGTCAGTTGGGATGTCTGCTCCTGTTGCCGACATCCCTCACCCTGTTTTCCGAACTGTTACATTTAGGACAATTCGGTAGGAAGAACGCTATCAGCCCACAGCCGTAACAGAAAACGCGCCTAGGTTTGATACACTTTTTATAGTCGTGGCCAAGTTCGTCACAGTTCCAACACTTTTTAGTTTCCACTGAATTGGGAACACGGTTGCTATCGAGAGCAGTAACTTCTTCCACCTCTGCTACCTGCCTTCGTTGCCCATAAAACGGTCTCGTTTGTTGAGATTTTCCTTGAATCTCAGCGAAAAGATTTTCGCGTCGTCGACAGGATCTCCGCAGCTCGGATATAGTGCGAATATCCAGATGCAAAACCTCTAAACGAATGTCAGGTTGTAAATTCCGAATAATAGTCTCAACCATCTTGTGCTCAGTTAAAGGTCTACGCAATCCGTCTGCTATATTCATAATCGAATCAAGATAGGTCTCAAACGATTCCCCACTTTTCTGTTTCCTATTACGAATAGTCTCTAATATATCGAAATCTGTTCTAAAATCTTTGAAGTATCTACGCATGTCATCGCATATGTCTGCCCAATCAAGTGCGTTTGCTGAACGATGATAACGCCAGAACCAGCGTTTGGCCTTGCCTTCAAACAGCACATGAATGTTTTGACATAATATATTGAAATCCCCACGAAGAGTAGACCGAGTTAAAGCATTAACCCTATATATAAACTCATCTACCGTAATGCTATCGAGCGACCCGTCAAATGATAGTTTCCAAACGGAAACAATCTTCGCAGCTACAGATACTGGGAGAGTATCCCCATTAGAACGAAAACGTACAGCATGCACGTTTTCGGGGTTTTCGTGAACAGAAGGTAACCCATTTTCGACTACTACTCGATGGTTTTCAGTACCAGAACGCGACGCGTTCAAATTCATGTTGCTCAAGTTACTTCCAAGAGAATCTGCTACTGCCCTACTGATTTCCTCTGGTATTTGTCTAGATGCACGTTCTTCGTATTCCCTGAAGGACTCTTCTAACATACTCCGCATGTGCCTTTGATTAACACCCTGACCTGAGGTTTGCGGACTTCGTGTATGATTTCCACGATTCCTACCACGCCAATTCCCCTGGTTCGGTATACGAGAATTTGAAGACAATTCGTTACCCGTAGACCTTGTCAACGGACCCTCTCGTCTTGGTATTGCACCTTGACTCGTAGAAGCATCTAAACTTGTTGTTGGATCTTGCTCGTTGAAACTTTTTAAAGATTCGGTTTCACACGAGCGCCTACATAAAGGACAAGCATTATTTTCAGTCAACCACCTAGTTATGCAAGCTCGATGGAATATATGTTGGCAAGGAGTCATGCAACCATTCTCTTCGGAGATTTCCTCGTTACAAATGGTACATATTCCATACTGAACATTTAAGTTCACTAAATCATCAGAGCTATGCCGAACTGCCATTATTATTTTCTAACCAAAAAAAAATTCAACTAATCAAAAAAAGTGCTTCTCTAAATCTTACACCTTGTTCTTTGCAAATTTTATGAAAAAAAATGAAATATAAATTGTTGTACTAAGTAGCTTTCCGCATCTGAATAAAAGGGATGTGATAGTGATTCTGGTTAAGCCTTCGTCTGTAGAAGATATTGGTTCGATCTAGCATTCCCGTTTAAATTAAACTATTAAATTGAATAAAAATAAATTCTTTATAACCGGTATCAACACTCAAAGCAGTGTTTGTCTGATATTTCCACATTATATGAATTTATTTTACCCCCCTCGACATTAGTTTGTTGCTTGACTGGTTACGGAACCGGTAAAACCCCAGTTGCCCCAATTCCAAGTCATGACATCAAAATAAAAAAAAATATATGTTTATAATAATTCGATTATATTGCGAAAGGTTAGATTAACTAATCTAAGTTAACTCTTCGTAATTCCAAACAACCCCAATCAACTGAACCTAGAATTTCTTCTTAATTGGTTAGTAAATAGGCCAAAGCTATCGTTGATACTAAATTCCAAATCAAGAGCAAATTTCCAAAAAAAAAGAATACAAATTTTATAAAGGACCTCAAGAGATAAACCTCTTAGGGGCCCCACACTTGGACGCCATTTTGTGATGGTGTTAACCAACTAAGCTACCTCTGACGAGGTCCTGTACGTGACGAAGCGTGCATGCTAGTTAAAACCAGGTCTGAGCACGCCGGGTTGGGGTGGTCCTTGCTTGTCACATGTGTACAGGGGTCAACCTAACACACAAAAGAAATTCATGCACATATTTGAATAGAACCAGGCAAAAAAAATCTAAACACTTTAACCCCGAAAATCCCTAAAGATAAGTCAGGCAACCGGAAACGGAATAAACCGGCGATGCAGTCGATCGAACCTGGGAAGCAATAAAGCCGCTTCCTTTATCTATCCTACCCAACCATGAGAAATATTTTTTTTGAAATAAAAAAACTAGCACCGATTTATTTTAAATTCACAAATTGATTACATATTTATTCGCCAATTATATGCATATCTTAATATTTATGTAGCTTTATAGTATCTTACCAAATATTAATCATTAAAGTTTACAAATATTAAAATTGATATTATTCCTATGAAATATGAATAAGGATATTCATCCGAAAAATGTATAGTAATAATATTTTACAGGGATAAATTCATTATAAATTATGGAGCAATTAATTCCTAAAGATAATTCCTATTTAGACAGATATTGACTGAAATGTTCTTAGTTCGGAACAGAAGAAGCTGCTATACTACTGATGTAGATAGTAAAAAAAAGAAAAAAAATGGTTGTGAACATTAATTCAGGATCTATTCCACTCTAAGCACTTAAGCGTTTATTTTGATCATTATTACTACTCCAACAACAACAAAATATTTCTTTTGTCCGCACAACTAAATTTCCAAAAACCATATCTATTATTGACAAATATCAAACATGAGAAAGTTTATTTAACTTTTACAGCTTTTTATTGAACTTACTTTAACTTTGCCCAATTCTGCACATCTATATACTAAAGCAGTTCTTAATCCTCACATTTTCTACATTCAAAGAAACGCCAGAGGAAAATTAACATTTGTCTATTTTACCATTTCTAATTAGAATTTGTAAAAAAAAAACATCAATGTTGAGAGAAAAAAAATTATATGTCACTGTGGCAACGCAAAAAAAAAAATTGCAAAATAACACGTTCAGGTAAAGGGAGAGGGAGCAACGTGGTCAAAGCATATATTTATGCACCCTATTTTTGCTTGCGTTTTCCATGTTGCTTTCTCTCGCTCTGCACGCGTGAACAATTGATGATAAACATTTTACAAAAGATATAAGAGAGTTTAATTTAAGAGAACTTACATTATGAGATCCAATGTGGTCAGCAGGCGCCTGTTGAGGTGTGTTGGTTTGCTAAAAAAATTAAAATGATTTCTTTTTCTCTCTCTCTCTGATGAATATAATTCTTATTAGAAATTTTCTTTTGAACTATTCTCTTTGTCACAAAAAATTCTTATTGCCTCACATATGTAAGACCATTTACCATATTTTTAACCCTACAATGCTCGAATCTAAAGTTTAGAATCTTTCCTTTTTTTTTCTTCCTTTTTTTTTAAACAAATTTTAGTCTACAAGGGTTCGCAATTATTTATATTATTTGTAACTACAACACAGCAGATTTAAAAAAAAAAATGAAATTCTAGAATGTTTCGTACATTTTTCGTGCATTTCTCTACATATGACTGAGAAAAAAAATTTATGAGCACATAAAGAAATTATAAATGCAATATGACCTGCTGCTCAACAACATTTTTATTTTTTTTTTTTTGATAGCAAAAATTAAATTTTTGCACTTTCAACTTTTATCACACACTTAATGCAACAACGTGCAGTAGGTGTATCCTATTGTATATGCATTTACATCACACAAATTATATCGTTTTCATGGTTTTAGATTGTTTTACATTATACGTAATCTGTAAAAATCGACTAGGTGGTGATTTCAACACTTTTCATCGATCAAATCCATGCAAAATTTTCACTCAATTAAAATTTATTTTCTTTTTAAATTTTAGCTTTACGTAGCTAGGGTTTCAAATTAATTTTTCCCTATTTATGTATATTTAACAAAACAAATTTTTTTTTCACGTAGCCACATGGCTTTAGCTGCCTGTGCTGATGTGGTAAAGTCAGGATTTGCTGATCCTTCTGCCGTTGGTCCCCAAAATCATCCGGATCCGATGTCTCCACTCGCCTTAGGCCGCAGGATGGATTATTCTTTTTGTTATATATATCATTATATTTTAATGATCGCGGTTATAATTGCGGATAGAAACTTGAACCGCACTTTTTTATTGTTGGTGAACATGCACCGCTTCAAAAAACTAAGCCCGATACAGTATCGACGCACAACCGCTCACTTTGAAATCTTTAGCCAGAAAAAGAACGAGATCAATTTGCGGAAATCCATCGTGCTCTCGTCTTTATCTCCTCATTTTCTCAAACCCATCATGCTCGCAATTAGACCGTTTGCCACAGGTGTTACCACTGAACTCCGTTTTGCGACTTTAACCCTATGGTGGTCATGAAGCTAACTACCTAGTCTTTCTGATTTAGGACACACCTATGAATATTTCTGTCAGAAAAGGTTTTCAAAACGAAGCCGCGCTCACAGTACATATGTTCGTTGCAATCTGTTTTTATTTTTCTGATTTGCTAATTCCCGTTCTATTTTGGCAAGGGCAGGAATCTGTGCTAACACATGTACATACAACTAAACAGGTGTATTTTGATAAATTTTAATGTTTCACTCAAAACACTCACCAAGTTACTCTTCTCATCCAACTGCGACGCTGCAGTTGAGTAGCTGAAACAAGAAAAACTCAAACATACATATGTACATATGACCACGCTCAAACACTTATAAAGATCGATCGCTTACGATCTTGGATGAGTGGATGGATAGTAATAACTTTACTGCCGTGGTGACAATATGCTAACTAAACGTGTAATAAAAAAACACCGTAAAAAAATTATGAAAACGATGGAAAAGAACTTTCAGGTGCTTAAAAGCAAGCTCCTGGGGCAAAATGTGTGAAAGGCGGGGATAAGTTTGCCGAACGCGTTCCGACAACTATATATGGATGCGCGAACTGTGCAGACCAAATTAATTAAATTAAATCAAAATTCCATAATTTCGATTTAGTCGAAAAAAAAAATAAAAACGCATGTTCGGAAGTCGGACTATGGGCAGAACACACCGATAAAGATCGGTGTACCCAGAACATAGTAGCTGGCCGCAAAAAGAATCAAAAGAGTATTAAAAATAAATGGCAAAAAAAGGGGGAACGGCCAATAGAAAAAACTAGTCAGAGAGATTTCACCAAAACGAAAAGCGTCATGACAAATTAATCAAACCGAACTCTCAAAAAATGAACAAAAAGCACAGTGAAGTATCAGCAAGAAAAATTAGTTAATAAAATCTTCAAACTAACACCCACAAAAATAAAGATAATTTGATCCAAGCCCTTAGCTTTTTCCCCACCCTTTTTCCTACCAAGAATCTACACCCAAAAAGGAATATACCTATGATTAGCTACATATAAAAAATGTAGGCGATAAAATACAAAAGTACAATTTGTGGGAAACAAACAAATTTTTGAAATTAAAATTCGGTTGTTATTTCTGCTGCTGTCGTGGTGGTTTGTTTGTGTTACTGATGATCTCCGCCAATCCCGCTTTTAGGTTACTCTTCCTGTTGGCAGTGTTGTTTTCGATAAATCCTAACGTGTGTATAATATGTGCATATTTTAATAACCTTGCCCTATTCTTGGTGCTTTGGTTGCTGGCCTCTAGGGGCTTAACGAGCTGGTAACAATTAATTCTGTGGAACTGGTCGGTGGATGTGTGGCTGGTGTTGTTGTTGTTGTGGCGATTTCTTGCTGATACAATATGTGGCTGTTGTTGGCGTTGCGCCGCTGATGGAAGAATATATGTGGTTTTTGTATGCGTTTTGCCCCGTCTAAGCTGGCAAACGGGTGGTGTTGTTGTAGGTGTGCCGTTCTGTCGGTTTAGAAGATGATGCAGTTGTTGTTGGGCGGTATGTCGCCGATTTGGCCTTTAGGCCGCAAACCGTAATTTTCAATGCTCTTCCCAGTGCATTCTTTCCAAAAGGGAGTGTCCAGGAACTTCTGCTGGTGTCCTGAGTCGGGCACCGCTTGATGGTGGGCAGGATATCCCTAGCCTTTACCCCTTTCTGCGTCGTTTTTTTTTTTCTCACGTTTCGCGAAACTTTTCGGCGCGCACAACTTTAAGTCTCGCTTTTATTCGCGCACATCAAACCTTTTTTTTTCGCTTTAAGCCGCGCATTTCAGACTTTTTTAAATATTTTTCGAGGCGCAAACTTTTAAGTATACACTCACTCACACTGGGCACTGATAAAGTAATACTTTGTCCGTTGCCTAACGTTGCGCCCTTTTATAGCTACCGCCGTGGCACGGAACGTTACCCAGAAACGGAAAATTCCTACCTCTACATGCCAAACTTTCTTTTCGGCTTTCCCGTATTTTTCATCCATACAATAAGGAACTCATACATTCACACGCTTACCGCTCCACAAAACCAACACCTACACATATACATTCGGTTCGTGCCTTGACCGCTCACACTGATGCATTCACACACTCATAGCTTTGCACAAATACACATCCGCATACATAATACAGAACAAAACAAACACATACTAGGTGCATGGCATTCATCAATGTTGCTAAGTTGTTAGCAGCATGGTGACAGTTTATTTATTATAACAGCATGATGCCAAGCGCAACATCTTATTTCCGCTGCAACATTGTGTTCACTGTCGGTACAATGTTGTCAATGTTAATGTTATTATGTTAGTATTATGTAAACGGCAACATTGCGGCTAAGGCACGGACCTGGACACAAAACACATAAACACATAGACGCATATACACTCTGCTACTCATTTAAGCCAGTATGGAGACAGGCTGTCGTTACAGGCTCGCAACCGCCGATGGTGCATGCACTATGGAGCGTGTGCGTAAAGAATTCAAACGCAGCCTGCTAAGTATTATTTTCCGCGTCCAACGTGTGGCCTCGACCCACGACTCACTGCCGGGCCTATTTTCTTCACGCCTTTAAACTCTTGTACTGTTTAACTACGAACTAAATCACTGGGCTAATGCTACTACTTAAACCTATCTCACCGCTACTACTCTACATATCTAATAGTAAATAAAATATCACAGATAAAAAAAATAAATAAAAAAATAAAATAAAATAAAATACCACATGTATTTAATTAGCGAGCTTTGCTCATATTGCTTTATAACATGGTTTTTTTTAATTGATATTAGAGAAAAATTGTAAGTTTACAAACGGCGATAGTTACTAGGACATGTTTTTGAATTTCACTTCTTCATCAGCTAGCTTTTCGGGAGCTGAGCGTTGAACTCGAATCTCAAATTCATATGGCTCAGCAGCTAAAGGCTTGCATTTATATGAATGTTGGAGATTCGAGTTCAACGCTCTGCTCCCGAAAAGCTAGCTGATGAAGAAGTGAAATTCAGAAACATGTCCCAGTAATCATCGCCGTTTGTAAACTTACAATTTTTCTCTAATATCAATTATAAAATATCACAGTTAGCAGAACAATTATAAAAAAATTATAAAATAAAATATCACAGATGGCAGAAAAAAATTTATTAAAAATATCACAAATCATACAGCCAGGTAGGTAAAAAAAATGTAAAATAAATAAATAAATCAAATAAATAAATTAAATAAATGCAACAATAATCAAATAAATAAAAAGTCAAGAAAAATAAAATAATTTAATAAAATAATTACATACGTCAATGAGTTAATAAATAAAATACGTCATTAAATAAATAAATAGACTACGTCAATTAATAAATAAATAACATATAACAAAAGGACTGGCACTACAAAAAAACACTAAACTATTTTGCAAAAATGTCTTTAGCGTGATATGCGCCTATCTTTTTCCCATTACTATCGCCAAGCTCATACATAGAATTCCCTATAACGTTTAAAACAATACATTTGACTTGTTTTGGTGCTAGTTTAGCGTTGTAATTATCAACTTGGGAGCTTTGTTTGAAGTTTCGGCGATATATCACTTGCCCGATTTTAAACGTAACATCCCTACTCCTGGTGTCATATACTTTTTTACTTCTTTCATGGGCCAACTTCAGCTCTTTCATAATCTTATTTCATATCCTCTGCATTTTATCGCTCTGCGCTCCTATCTCGCAATCAACATCTTTCACTGCCGCCAGCTTTCGGTATAGCTCGTATGATGCAGCATGCTGTATCATAGGCATACCCAAAGTGGCAAAATATGGCGACATGTTGATTGCAGCATGTGTAACGCTGCGGAACGCAAATGCAGCATCGCTGATGCATTTGTCCCAATTCTTTTGATTGTCCTTTATTAAGGATCTAATGATCTGCAGAACAGATCTATTCACCCTCTCTGCCGCGTTACCCTGTGGCGAATAAAATGCCGTTTTTATGTGCTTGGTGCCATACTTTTCTAAAAAGTTGTTGAAGATCTCAGATACAAACTGTTTTCCGTTGTCCGAATGGACATATTCGGGCACGCCGAATATGTGGAAAACATCCCTTTCTAAATATTTTATGACTTCAGCTGAAGTTGCCATTCTCATCGGTTTTAAAAACACAAACTTCGAGAAATTATCAAGACAAACAAAGAAATATACATTACCATCTACAGTACGCGGATACGGACCCATAAAATCTATGAATAAGCGTTGGCGACCACCGTGGTGTGATGGTAGCGTGCTCCGCCTATCACACCGTATGCCCTGGGTTCAACTCCCGGGCAAAGCAACATCAAAAATTTTAGAAATAAGATTTTTCAATTAGAAGAAATTTTTCTAAGCGGGGTCGCCCCTCGGCAGTGTCTGGCAAGCGCTCCGATTGTATTTCTGCCATGAAAAGCTCTCAGTGAAAACTCATCTGCCTTGCAGATGCCGTTCGGAGTCGGCATAAAACATGTAGGTCCCGTCCGGCCAATTTGTAGGGGAAAATCAAGAGGAGCACGACGCAAATTGGAAGAGAAGCTCGGCCTTAGATCTCTTCGGAGGTTATCGCGCCTTACATTTATTTTTTTATTTAAGCGTTGGAAAGGTCGTTCTGTGGCTTTTTGTTTCCACATTAACGGTTGTTTAAAAACGTTTTGTGTCTTATTTGCTTTGCAAGTTTCGCAGTCTTTAACGAATACACATACATCGCTTGCCATGCCTGGTCAGTAATATTTTTGACGTAGTCAGGATAGCGTTTTGTGGATACCACCATGACCAGCGGACGGTGAGGTATGAGACGACTCTACCAGCCCCGGTCGCAATTCCGACGGTACCCAGAGCTTCCAGGCCTGGTCCGATAGAAGATCATCCCCCTGTCGAATTGCGTCCGTTTGTAAACGTAACCGTCCGATAAACACAAATCCGGTAACTTGTCTTTGTTCTCGGTCACCGTTTTCTTCAACTCAGTATACTCCTCCGTCTCGAAGCATGGTGACTCGAGACACACGTATATGGCTCTATCGTTCGTCAGTATTTCGTCCATGTGCATTCGTGAGAGTGTGTCGGGAACCACGCTTTGAGCACCTTTTCGATGTTGGATATCGAAATCATAACCCTGGAGTTTCAAACTCCACCTTGCCAACCTGCCAGAAAGATCTTTCTGATTCATGAGCCATTTGAGGCTGGCATGATCAGTTATGATGGTGAACGGGGTCCCCTCCACGTAAGGTCGGAATCTCTTGACACTCACGATCGCGGCGAAGCATTCAAGTTCCGTAATGCTGTAATTTTTGTGCGCCTTATTTAAGTTTGCCGAAACGTAGGCAATCGCTCTTTCGTTCTGATCATCGTCCAGTTGAAACAAAACCCCTCCCACTCCGTGAGTTGATGCATCACATTGAATATAAAAACGACGATTGAAGTCAGGATGTGTGAGTACCGGTGCAGAAACCAAACTCTGCTTTAAAATTTCAAATGATTTCGTTGCTTCGTCCGCCATTGCGAACTTTTTGATTTTGTCTTTCTTGAGGCAGTCGTGCAGCGGAGCCGCAATAGTCGCGTAGTCCTGTATAAAACGTCGGTACTAGCCCGACATGCCCGGGAACCGTCGTAGTTGCTTCGGGGTTTTCGGAACTGGAAAGTCCCTCACAGCCACCACTTTATTGGCATCTGTCCTTATACAACCATCCCTGACTACTTACCCTAAAAATCGTACCTCCTTAAAACAAAACTTGCTTTTTTCTACATTAATCGTCAACTTTGCCTCGCGAAGACACCGAGCGACCTTTTCCAACAGACACATATTGGACATAAAATCTTCAGAACCCACCAGCAAATCGTCCAAATACACATTCACGTAAAGCGGCCGGAATGACCTTGTCCATAAGACGACACATTCGTTGTGCTGCATTGCACAACCCGAAAGGCATAACCGTGAATTGGTATAGAGGTCGGCCAGGAACAGTGAAGGCAGTCTTTTCACGTGATTTCCTCTCGAGGGGAATCTGCCAGAAAGTGTCTTTCAAATCGATCGCGGAAATAAATCTTGTATTTTGTAATCGGCTAAGTATTCCGTCAATGTGGGATAATGGGTAGGCATCCTTTATCGTCCTTTCATTGACTTTCCGGGCGTCAAGGCACAGATGGTTTTTGGTTCCTTTGATCACCAGTGAGACTGGAGAGTTCCAACTGCTGTTGGACTCCTCGATGACACCCATGCTCAGCATTCTTTCCAGCTCCGCATATATTAGTTTTTGAATAGCTGGTGAAATCGGGTAATGGCGCTGCTTTACTGGCAGATTCTCGTCAACCACCTCGATGAAGTGTTCCTCCTTATATGTTTGGCCTAACCCTAATACCGCAAAGGACGGGAATTGGGCTTTCACACGCTCCAACATTGCATTTTGCTCCGGCGTCAAAACATGCTGCATAGCGTCGAAAGACATGTCACCCTCGGCGGGCACGAGCTCCGCCACACTGGCAACATTTGGACACACATTCCCATTCATACCTTTACTCACAACACTCATACCAAAGGCCTGCCAAAAAGCTATCCCAAATATACTTCCTGTTGCAGATCAGGAACTATCAAAAATTCTAATTCTCTGGTCGTATTACCCCACTCGACTGGTAACAATATGACCCCTACCACGGCGGTTTCTTCCCCTTTCACGGTTCGAATATTTTGGCCCTTGATTGGCACAATCAAGGCTTCCTTTCCCCGAAGGAGTGCAGCTGAGTCTTTGCCGAAGCAGCTTGCGCTCGCCCCTGAGTCCAAGAGAGCCAATACATCCTGACCTCCTATAGTGTTTTTTGCAAAAAATCTATTATCAACTTTCACGGTGACTATGGTGGCAATTATTTTACTTTTCAGCCGTTTAAAATATCTCCTCTTCTCACGCAATTTCTCTATTTTCTTAAAATGTCTCTTCTTTCTATTAATATCTATTGTTTCATAAAAAATTCTTCTCCTAGCTTCTCCATATTCTACCTTTCTCTGGTGTAAGCTTTTGACCTCGCGCTTTTTCAACTTTCCCTCTACCTTTTCAACTCTTCTATATCCCTCTTCCCTACTCAAAACCTTTACAGTTGTGCTGCCGGGTTGCCTGTCCTCTGGCTGAAGTCCCCGGTCAACTCCGCCAGGCTGGGGTTTCCCTGCTTCGATTTAAAAACACAAAAGGACGAATCACTTCCACACGCAAAACATACCATATTGTGGAACGAGGACGAACATTTATTTGGTTTTTGTGCTTCTGCCGGATTTTTCACAAAGTGATCGACCCGCATACAACACGAAAAACACAACTTTAAGTGGAAGGGAGAAGCACAAAAGGAATTCACAGTCGACTTAGACGCAGGGCTAACAGAAGGACGAACACTATTGGGATTGGTTGGGGTTTTGGTGTAGGGGTTGAGGTTGTGACTGGTACTGGGGTTTCCTATCAAAGGCTTCGACTTTTGTTGCCTCTCCTACACTTGACTGCTCAAAATCGACCTCGTTAACTACCCTAGTCCTACTCTTATTCTCTTTAATAAGTTTTTCGGCTCTCTTGCATTCCGCCTTGAGCTCCGCCAATGAGTCCATTTTTATGGCGAAGGTCAAGTTGGTCAGGTACAGTTTGAGGTTTCCCCTGATGATGCTACCAACTCCCCCTCAGGGATCCTTTTCCGCAAACGGAATGTCAAATTATGTACTTCGCTATAGAAGTCGTCGAAAGCTTCGGCGGGTTGCTGTTTCCTCTCCATGATTTCACGGATTATTTCATAATCGGACTCAGCGGACTTGAAGTGGCATAGCATCTCGGCTTTCAGCTCGAAGTAAACGAAATCGGGCTCATCTGCATGGTCTTCGAGGACCTGCCAATACCACTTCAAGGCACCGCCGGACACCAGACAATGAAAGTCCGTGAAAAGCTGGAAGAAAGCATGTTGTTCCCGCATTCGCTCAATACGAAAGATGAAGCTTTCGACGCTCATTCCTTTGTTGGTCCCATCGAATTTTATGTGCCATTTTTCGAGGTCTAATTTTTTCCACCTTGGAGGGTCACTATCATCTCGCTCAGTAATCCGACTGCCACTCGGAATACTGCTGCGTGTAGCAGTTTCCCTCCTTCGGTTCTGAGGCTCGGGCGTGGATGCCACAGCGGACCCATGTCCCACCGCGTGACTGGATGCCTCCATCTCTGCCACGCGACCACCAAGATGATCGACTTTGGTCTTGATGCTTCGCACTTCACCCGCCATAACATAAATTATTTGGGATTACAACATAAATCTTAACAGAAGGCACGACATATAGCAGTCAGTTAGTTGACCTATTTAGGTCTTTTGCTATGGTACAAAAAATAGATTTTTATACCAGAAAGATAATACCGAGACAATGATAGATCTGCTCTTTACGAGCAGTGAATCCATATCATGTGAAAAATTCAAAGAGCATCAGATTTCTGATAGCGAATGCAGTTCAAAATCAAGTTAGATAGAGAGTTTCAAATGAGAGCTAAAAACCCATAACTTCTTAGGAATACTAAGCATGTGATAGTATTTTCAACCAAACGGCAGGTTAACTATTCTGGCTTTGAAAATATCAGTACCGAGGCTTCATTCCTAAACAATACGTTATTTAATGCAATGACTACATTAACGTACCCTAAAGAAATCACTGTGAAACTTATGAATAAGTGGTACGATTCCGAACTAGCGAGTCTGCACAAATATACACAATCTATAGAAAATAGCCCAAACAACAGGTGAATGGAACGAATACAACCTTTCTAAACGCAGGTATAAACGTCTTATAAATATTAAAAAGGCCAAGTATATGGAACAAAGAATCACACATAATGTTGGGGATAGTAAAACAATGTCGAAGCATTTGAAGAAAAGCATATTGTGGCGAATTTTAGCATCACTAAGCTGTTAGGAAATAATCACGCAACAACAAAAACATTAAAGCTAGCCACACATGTGTACATGAACAAATCAGTCATCATTTACACACATACATCAGAGCAACGAAGAGACACTCACAAACACATGTAATCATCAGCCGAAGTAGTTACTCACACATACACCAGCATATGACTGTAAGATAAACAAAAATTACAACCGACAATAAGACCGAACTTCAAACACAGCTACGAGAGGTTATGGAGTCGGAAGGAATTAATGTGGATGAGTATGTCTTTTATCTTGATAGCGATGAGACAACAAAATTGGAGGAGAAAAATTAAACATCGCAGACAGTTACGAGCACAGACTTGAACATGATATTGGCTGCAATATCTGCACAAACATCGACAGTAACATCCAAGATGGAAGCGCAGGAAGCACGCATTTCAGAAATGTCGTAGCAAATAACATCTCAAATGGAATCGCAAGAGACAGGCATAACATCGAAGAATGAAGCAAGTATGAAGAATAGGCACGTATATCTGAAATGTCGGCACAAATTTCGGAACAGGTATCATCGCAGTTCTTTGCAAAACTGGAAGAGCAGGATGCAATAATTTTACAACTCGAGGACAAAATTAATGCCGAGATAGAATCGTTAAAAGGTCGTATGGAGCAGTTACAACTAAATTGCCCAGCTGTTCCAGCGAGCAATCCGACGGCAAAAACTCCATCTTTTTACGCCTTTGTTCCTTTCCAAGTATTTAAGCTTCAATTTGAGAAAACGTCAACTGTGAACAACTGGCACTGGAATGCGGAAGATAAAGTTGCTGCACTATTCGTGGCATTGAAAGGATCTGCTGCTGAAAATCCTACAGACTATTCCATAGCGAGAGGGGAACAACCACGAAACATCTATGGGCTCTCTAGAGAGGCGATACGAAAGCGAACACAGGAAGCAGATATACCAAATAGATTTGCAAAACCACTACCAAAAAGCTAATGAGACTTTGAAGGAGTTTGCGACAGATGTCGAAAGGCCTGCCAATCTAGCAAATGCGGACGCACCCGTGGAATACACCGTGAGGGTAAAAATCCAGAGTTTTATAAATGGCCGGGACGTAGAAACGAAATGAGCTACATACGCAAACCCAAAACCTACATTTGCAGAAACGGTATCCCATGGCATCACTATTTAGAAAACCAGCATACAAAGCCCATCATGTGGAAATAGAAAGGCCAGACTGGGTAGACACAATTTTGGAAGCATTGAAGGGAACGCAGCAGAAGAATAATGACGCAGTAAACTGCTTTAAGTGTGGAAAGCCAGGGCACATTGCATGTTATTGCAACACCAACGCTAATAGTTCCAATAATGTGGGTGGTCGTAAACGCAGAGTTGAAGGAGATGAGCAAATCTCCAAAACCACTCAATCGTTAAACTAAAGCGAGTCATCCGCAAGGGGCAATAGCTGGCTCCCGCAATTGAATGCCCCATAATCTCTGTCTCGCAGATTGGAAGAAAGTCAAGCAATCTTATTGTCGGAGGAAATGTGGATGGAAAGGAACGTTTACTGGCTGTATATACGGCTGCATCTCATTCCATCATTCGATCGGATCTAGTCAACAAAAATATAAGACCATTGCATGGAGCAAGATTACGTACAGCCACTGGAGAGGACACCCAGGTAATTGGAGAAGTAGCATGTACGTGGGAACGTCACGGGATGGGAACGTCACGGTAATACACAGTTTTATAGTGGCAGATATTGTTGACGAAATCATAATTGGAGTGGACTTCTTAATCGACCAAGGCATAAAGATCGCCATGCAAAGCAGGACGATGCGATATAAGAACATGTATGTGCCACTTAATTTCGGCTACGAGAAAGACTACAGCAGTAAACGAGTGCTGGTGGTGGAGAATCAGCAAATACCTCCAAAATCGGAGGCAGTAATCTGGGCAAAGATTGATGGAGATTTTGGGACAAACAAATTGTGGGTTATCGAAGCAGCAAACAAATCAACAACGAACGTACTTGTAGGAAAAACCCTGGCTATGACAAAACAGGATGGACGTATTCAAGTAAGAGTACTCAATGAGTTCAAGTCACCACTCAAACTGACCAAAGGAGCTATATTTGGAATATGCCAAGAGTCTCATGTAGTTATTAACTGTGAGCAGTTCCAGGAACACGTTTCAACTAGCAAGACTGATCTTTCAAATGACATCACGGGATGGACGGAGGGGCTAGAGGAAGATTATCAGAGTAAGGCAAAACAACTGCTCCTAAAGTACGCGAACATATTTGACCAGGATGGTTTCAAATCAGGTCGCACCAAAGTTTGAAACATCAAATTGATACTGGAGATGCGAGGCCGATCTGTCAAGCTCCTCGTAGTGTTCCACTGGCGAAGCGGGAAGTTGTGAGTCAAATCGTACAAGAAATGAGCGACAGCGGCGTAATCGAACCATCAGCTAATCCATGGAGCTCACCGGTGGTACTTGTGAACGAGAAGGATGGAAAAATGAGGTTTTGCCTGGACTACCGGAAGTTGAATGACCTTGCGAAAATGTATAGCTAACCATTGCCAAGAATTGACGAAAGTGGTCCAAAATGGTTTTCCATACTGGACTTAAAAAGTGGCTACTGGCAAGTGGAGGTGAAGGAGGAAGACAAGGAGAAAACATAATTCAGTGTGGGAGATTGTCTTTGGCAATTTACATTAATGCCCTTGGACTATGTAATGCACCAGCTACTTTTGAAACATTCATGGATCAGTTACTGAAAGGACTACATTGGAAAATATGCTTAGTGTACCTAGACGACATCATCGTATTGGGAAAGAGCTTCGGAGAAATCTGAAGAACTTGGAGGAGGTTTTCCAAAGAATAGCTGGTGCTGTGCTCATATTACAGCCGATTTGTACCAACTTTTGTCAGCGTAGCCTATAGCCTCCACGCGCTAACAAGAAAAAATTAAGCTTTTGAATGGAAACAGGAGCAAGAAGTGGATTTCCAAACATTGAAGGAGCGTTTGTGCACTGCCCCAATGTTGGCATAGCCGATTCCAGAAGCAATATTTATTCTAGATACAGATGCGAGTGGATATGCTACAGGAGGCGTTTTATCACAAATGGTCGATAGACAGGAGAAGGTCGTTTCATATTACAGCCAATCAATTGAAAAACCAGAGACGAACTCTTGCGTTACACGGAGAGAGCTGTTGGCATTGGTAGAGTGCATTAAACATTTTCACAAGTACCTCTACGGCCAGCGCTTCCGCGTCAGGACAGATAACGCAGCGTTAAAATGGCTTTTGCAGTTCCGTAATCCAGAAGGGCAATTCGCACTGTGGATAGAGCGACTACAAAGCATCGAAAAGATACCCATGGAAACGCTGATACAATGTCACGAAGACCATGTTCAAAAGCTGAGTCTAAAGAAGACCTTATAGATGTCCGGCTAATGACTATAACGTGTACGGATGAAAGGGACAAGGAACAACTAACGAATTGTCAGCTAGAAGATAGAGATCCGTCACATGTTATGCACCGGCCCGAAAGAAACGAAAGGCCAAACAGAGAGGAGATGTCAGAGGAGAGTTCTATTGCGAAGTCATATTGGGCACAGTGGAACAGTTTAGAATTGATATCAGGGTGCTTGCATCCAGTATGGGAGAGTTAGGACGGTCAATGTAAGAGGAAACTTATAGTTGTTCCCAGGAAAATGATCTTGGCGATCTCAACGAGCTACATAATGGTCCAAGTGGGGGTCATCTGGGACATCCCGAAGACATTCGAGAAAATTAAGCAGAGATTATATTGGGTTGGTTGCCGTCAGCCGGTCACTGAGTGGATTGCCAACTGCGAGGTTTCCAGCAGAGAGAAAGGGCCGAAAACCCGAAGTCATAGCCAGATGAAGCAATATAACACGGTAAAGGATCACTATATATATCGCAGGTCCATTTACTACTAGCAACCCTTGAAACAAATATGTATTGGTGGTTATGAAATATTTCAGCAAATGGCCAGAGGTATACCCAATCCCAAATCAAGAAGCGGAAACAGTAGCAGAAGTGTTTACAAACAATTGTATTCCAAGGTATGGTGTACCAATGGAGTTACATTCTGACCAAAGCAGGAATTTTGAATCAGCTGTGTTCCAAGAAATGTGTAAAACATGGGGCATTCGGAAAACACGGACAACTGCATTACATCCTCAATCCGACGGTATGGTGGAACGATTCAATAGAACCTTGGAGGAACACTCAAGGAAAGTAGTAGAGAAGTTCCATAAGGAGTGGGATACACACTTATCATTATTCTTGATGGGTTACTGATCGGCAGTGCATGAGATAACAGGCGATAAACCCGCAAAGGTAATTTTTGACAATGACCTTCGACTGCGAGCTGATTTGAAGTTTGGGATAAATGTCGATGTGGAGAGAAATGGCAAGAAATCCACTGGTGTCTTGGAGGAAGAGATGACAGAAATACGCGATCTTGTAATGCAACGAACAAAGATAATGAGTGACAATATGAAAGCCAGATAGGATAAAGCATTTAATTCGGAAGGTTTTCGGGAAGGATATTTGGTGCTGTTATAAAACCCATAACGAAAGAAAGGTTTGTCCCCGAAGTTTCAGTGTAACTCGGAAGGACCAAAAATTGTAAAGCGGACCAATAATGTTGTTACCGCATACAAACATTTAACAAACCACGAAACAAAATAAAAGTAGTTCATTTGGAAAAGCTGGCAACGTTTAGATCGGGAGATTTGTCTGATCGGGACGATCCGGCTTGGGTGGAGGGCAATGTGGCGATTTTTAGCATCACTAAGCTGTTAGTAAATAATCACGCAACAACAAAAACATTAAAGCGAGCCCTACATGTGAACATGAACAAATCAATCATCATTTACACACATATATACAAGGCAACGAAGAGATAATCCCAAACACGTCTTATCATCAGCCGAAGTAGTTACTCACACATACACCCGCATGTGGCTATAAGATAAACATAAACTACAAATATATTTGTATATAGAAATTATCAAGAAGGAGATACAACTATTCTAGAAGGCGAAACGTGTAGACCTTAGTAGAAGTATGCAGACGAGGCAGCAGAGAGTATAAAAGCAGCGCAAGCTGGGGTATGACTATTCAGTTTGATTTAAACATGCTATTAGTTGCGAAGTGAAGTATAATTGTGAAGTGTAATTGTACTAATCCCAAAGTAGTCTAATAAAGACCATTTTGCAATACAGAATATTGAATTGTTCGAGAACGTTTCAATTAAGCTGAATTTCCCTAAATTCGTTACAATATGTATGTCAAAAGAAAATAATGGAATAAATAAAATATTGATAAACGACCAACTTTATACTCATGAGAATGAAATAGACCAGTCGTTCAATAATTATTTCATCGATAGTATAATCGAAATTAGCTCGAATATTCCAGTTAAAAACAATAACGGAGCACTTTCGGCTTTTCAAAATGGCACTCTTACTTTCAAATTTCAGAAGGTATCTACAAGCGATATACTAGGAATAGTTAGTAAATTCAAAAATAAAATTCGAGGGAAAAAACTTATAACTGAAGCAGTCATAAGGGACCCTATAACATACACGGGATACTTTTATACGCAAATTGTAAATGAAAGTCTAGACAATGGGCTAGTTCCTAACCTGTGGAAAGCTTCAATTGTAGTACCAATGA
The DNA here is from genome assembly GCF_040869045.1 of Eurosta solidaginis. Taxonomy (NCBI): domain Eukaryota; kingdom Metazoa; phylum Arthropoda; class Insecta; order Diptera; family Tephritidae; genus Eurosta; species Eurosta solidaginis. The sequence goes on along the minus strand of NC_090319.1, from coordinate 191,696,238 downwards.
AGAAAGTCAAGAATATTATAAGAGCTAATGAGATAAGACCAATTAACACGTTAGGGTGTGATGAAAAGGTACTGGAAACTTTAGTTAGTTAGTTAGATAAGTGAAGTACCTAGATTATAATAAAATTATTATACCGCAGCAATCAGGTTTTTGGAAAAAACATTCTTGTGAATGTACCTTGAACCTTGTCTTAGCTAACTGGAAAGAAGATCTGAGCAGAAATAAACATATTGTTACGAATATTAGCAAAAATAAGGGGTGCTGCTATCTCTAAGCCGATGCTAAACAGTGATATCATGCACATGCATAGATCATTCATTATGTATCTACATAAACGAAACAATAATTGTGTCTACACATATGCAGCGGAGAATCAATGCACAAACACATGCATATATCTGAGATACTCCTGAAAGTATACAATGAGAGAAGCTATAAAATCGTGCAATTGTAGTTACAGCTGAGAAGTTTGAGAGCTAATGGCAACTAGTAGATTCTGGAAGCGCCTAGAAGATGCGAACGTTGAAATCAGAGAGTATAAAAGGCAGCAAATATAGAGGCGCTGGAATTCAGTTTGATTTGAGCTATCAAGCAGTTTCGATTAAGGCGCTATCTAGCGAGCCATAGTAGTATTATTTTGAAAGTCAGTTTCATTTAAGCTATCAGTTTGGTTATTAAGCCAGCTAGTTGCAAAGTATAAGTGTTATTGTGAAGTACTTTAATAAAGGCCATTTTTCCATTATTCAATATTGGAGTTATTTATTCAACAGTTTAGTGATACGAACTTAGCAAAAGGGCAAATAAGAGGATTTGCAAGTAAACTCGTTACAATTGGTGTCAGAAGTGGGATTGTTGAATAAATTCCAGAGGACAACAAGGACATGTCAAAGTTCAGTGAATTGAAGATCCAGCAACTGAAGAAGGAGTTGGAGAGCCGTGGATTGAACAAGCGGCGTTAAACTCGAACTTCAGGCACGGCTACGAGAGGCAATGGAAGCAGAAGGAATTGATTTGGATGTGCTGTAGGCCCAGGATACAAAAATGTTTCAGTTTGAGAATAAAATCGAGGCCGAAGTGGATGCTTTCAGAGGATGTATCGAACAGTTGCAACTGAATCGCCCAGCAGTTTCAACGAGTAATCCAAAGGTAAAAACACCATCATTTGACGGTTCTGTTCCTTTCCAGCTCTTCAAGCTACAGTTTGAGAAGACCGCAACAGTGAAAAACAGACTATTCCAGAGTACGAATGGAATAGCTATGAAGCATTGATGGCCGCTGTCGAGAGACGTTATGGAAGCGAGCATAGAAAACAGATATTTCAAATTGAGTTGCAAAACCGCCACCAAAGAGTGAATTAGACTTTGCAGGAATTTGCCTCGGATGTTGAAAGGTTGGCACATTTGGCAAATGCGGACGCACCCGTGAAGTACACCGAGAGGGTAAAAATCCAGAGTTTTATAAATGGCATACGGGACGTAGAAACGAAGCAGGCGACATATGCAAACCCAAAACCCACATTCGCAGAAACGGTATCCTATTTGGGTAGACACAATTTTGGAAGCATTGAAGGGTACGCAGCAGAAGAATAATGATACAGTCAAATGCTTTAAGTGTGAGAAGCCAGGGCATATTGCGCGCTATTGCAAGACCAACCCTAACAGTTCCAAAAATGTGGGTGGTCGTAAACGCGAAGCAGAAGGTGATGAGCAAATCTCCAAGACCACTCAATCGTTAAACTTAATCGAGTCAGCCGCAAGGGGCGACAGCTTGTTCCCTCAATTAAATGCCCCATAATCTCTACCTCACAAATTGGAAGAAGGTCAAGCAATCTTACTGTCGGAGGACATGTGGATGGAAAGGAACGTTTACTGACTGTAGATACGGGTGCATCCCATTCCATTATTCGAGCGGACTTAGTCAACAAGAAGATAAGACCATTGCATGGAGCAATATTGAGTACATCCACTGGAGAAGACAGCACGGTTCTAGGAGAAGTATCATGTGAAGTCGCAATTGGGAACGTCACGGTAGTACACAATTTTATAGTGGCAGAGATTGTTGATGAAATCATAATTGGAGTGGACTTTTTAATCGACCAGTGCATAAAGATCGACATGCGAAGCAAGACGATGCGATATAAGAACATGGATGTACCACTTAATTTCGGCTACGAGAGAGGCTCCAGCAGTAAACGAGTGCTGGTGGAAGAGAGTCCACTAAAATCCGAAGCAGTCATCTGGGCAAAGCTTGATGGAGATTTTGGGACAAACAAATTGTGGGTTGTCGAAGCAGCAAACAAATCAGCACCGAACATACTTGTAGGAAAAACCCTGGCTATGACAAAACAAGATGGACATATTCCGGTAAGAGTACTCAATGAGTTCAAGTCACCACTCAAACTGACCAAAGGAGCTATTTTGGGAAGATGCCAAGAGGCTGAAGTAATTATTAACTGTGAAAAGCTCCAGGAACACGTTTCATCTAGTAATACTGATCTTTCAAATAACATCACGGCATGGACGAACAGGCTAAAGGAAGATTATCAGAGTAAGGCAAAGCAACTGCTCCTAAAGTACGCAAACATATTTGACCAGGATGGTTCCAAACCAGGCCGCACCAATGTTGTTAAATATCAAATTGACACTGGAGACGCGAGGCCGATAGGTCAAGCTCCACGTAGTGTTCCACTGGCGAAGCGGGAAGTTGTGAGTCAAATTATACAAGAAATGAGCGACAGCGGCGTCATCGAACCATCAGCTAGTCCCTGGAGCTCACCGGTAGTACTTGTAAAGAAAAAGGATGGAAAAAGGAGGTTTTGCGTGGACTGCCGGAAGTTGAATGACGTTACGAAAAAGGATAGCTACCCATTGCCAAGAATTGACGACACTCTGGTCTCGCTCTCTGGTACGAAATGGTTTTCCACACTGGACTTGAAAAGCGGCAAGTGGCAAGTGGAGGTGAAGGAGGAAGACAAAGAGAAAACAGCATTCAGCTTCGGAGATGGTCTTTGGCAATTTACAGTAATGCCCTTTGGACTATGTAATGCACCAGATACTTTCGACAGACTCATGGATCAGGTATTGAAAGGACTACATTGGAAAACATGCTTGGTGTACCTGGACGACATCATCGTATTGGGCAAGAACTTTGATGAACATCTTAAAAACTTAGATGAAGTTTTCCAGAGAATAGCTGGCGCTGGTCTGAAGTTAAGTCCCAAAAAGTGTGCGCTGTTTAAAAAGGAAGTAAATTATTTGGGTCACAAGGTAACGACAGAAGGTATCCGTACAGCGAATGAAAAGATAGAGGCAGTAAAGGATTGGCCAAGACCACAGAATCTGCATGAATTGAGAAGTTTCCTTGGGCTGTGCACATATTACCGCCGATTTGTATCAAATTTTTGCAGCGTAGCCCATAGTCGCCACGAGCTAACAAGAAAAATAAAGCTTTTGAATGGAGGAAGGAGCAATAAGTGGCTTTCCAAATATTGAAAGAGCGTTTGTGCACTGCCCCAATGTTGGCATATCCGATTTCAGGAGCAACGTTTATTCTAGATACAGATGTGAGCGGATATGCTATAGGAGGCGTTTTATCACAACTGGTCGATGGACAGGAGAAGTTAGTTGCATATTACAGCCGTTCGATTGGAAAACCAGAGAGGAACTACTGCGTTATGGGGAGAGAGTTGTTGGCATTGGTAGAGTGCATTAAACATTTTCACAAATAACTCTACGGCCAGCGATTCCGTGGCAGGACAGATCACGCAGCTTTAAAATGGCTTCTGCAGTTCCGTAATCCGGAAGGACAATTGGCACGGTGGATCGAGCGAATACAAAGTTATGACTTTTCCATTGAGCATCGAAAAGGAATGGAAAATGGAAATGCCGATGCAATGTCACGAAGACCATGTAGTTTGGAATGCAAGCACTGTTCAAAAGCCGAGGCTAAAGAAGACATTATAGATGTCCGGCTAATGACTATAACATATACAGATGAATGGGACAAGGAACAGCTAAGAAAGTGTCAGTTAGAAAATACAGATCTGTCACGTGTTATGCAAGGGATCGAAAGAAACGAAAGACCAAACAGAGAAGAGATGTCAGCAGAGAGTCCCATTGCGAAGTCATATTGGGCACAGTGGAACAGTTTAGAATTGATATCCGGTTGCCTTCATCGAGTATGGGAGAGTGAGGATGGTAAATGCAAGAAGAAACTGATAGTTGTTCCCAGAAAGACGATTCCTGACGTGCTCAGCGAGCTGCATAATGGTCCAAGGGGAGGTCATCTTGGAATCACGAAGACGCTCGAGAAGATTAAACAGAGATTCTATTGGGTTGGTTGCAGTCAGTCGGTCACTGATTGGATTGCGAACTGCGAGGTTTGCAGCAGAGCGAAAGGGCCCAGAACCCGAAGTCATGGCCAGATGAAGCAATATAACTCAGGTACGCCATTTGAAAGGATCGCTATGGATGTCGCCGGTCCATTTCCTACTAGCAACGGCGGAAACAAATATGTACTGGTAGTTATGGATTATTTCAGCAAATGGCCAGAGGTATACCCAATCCCAAATCAAGAAGCGGAAACGGTAGCAGAAGTGTTTATAAACAATTGGGTTGCAAGTTATGGTGTAACAATGGAGTTACATTCTAACCAAGGCCGGAATTTCGAATCAGCTGTATTCCAGGAAATGTGTAAATCATTGGGCATTCGAAAAACACGGACAACTGCATTGCGTCCTCAATCCGATGGTATGGTAGAACGATTCAATAGAACATTGGAGGAGCACTTAAGGAAATTAGTAGACAAGTACCATAAAGAGTGGGATACCCGCATACCATTATTCTTGATGGCTTACCGATCAGCAGTGCATGAGACAACGGGCCAAACCCCTGCAAAAGTGCAATGACCTTAGACTGCCAGCTGATTTGAAGTTTGGGATAGATGACAATGCGGAGAGAAATGTCAAGAAATCCACTAGTAATTTGGAAGAAGAACTAAGAGGAATACATGATCTAATAAGGCAACGAACAAAGATTATGAGTGACAAGATGAAAGCCAGATACGATAAAGCAATTAATTCGGAAGGTTTTCAGGAAAGATATTTGGTGCTGTTATACAACCCACAACGTAAAAAAGGTTTGTCCCCGAAATTGCAATGTAATTGGGAAGGCCCATACAAAGTTGTAAAACGGATCAACGATGTAGTGTACCGCATACAAACCATCGGTAAACCACTAACCAAAATGAAAGTGGTCCATTTGGAAAGGCTGGCAACGTTTAGATCGGCAGATTTGTCTAATCGGGACGATCAGACTTAGGTGGAGGGCACTGTTACGAATTTTAGCAAAACTAAGTGGTGCTGCAATCTCTAAGTCGACGCTAAACAGTGTTACCATGTACATCCATAGATCAATCATTATGTATCTACATAAACGAAACAATAATTGTGTCTAAACATATGTACCATGTACGTATACAAGCAGCGGAGAATCAATGCACAAAAACATGCATATATCTGAGATACTCCTGAAAGTATGCAATGAGAGAAGCTATGAAATTTTGCAATTGTAGTTACAGCTGAGAAGTTTGAGAGCTGATTGCAACTAGTACATTCTGGAAGCGCCTAGAAGATGCGAACGTTGAAATCAGAGAGTATAAAAGGCAGCAAAGGCGGTGGAATTCAGTTTGATTTGAGCTATCAAGCAGTTTCGATTAAGGCGCTATCTAGCGAGCCATAGCAGTATTATTTTGAAAGTCAGTTTCATTTAAGCTATCAGTTTGGTTATTAAGCCAGCTAGTTGCAAAGTATAAGTGTTATTGTGAAGTACTTTAATAAAGGCCATTTTTCCATTATTCAATATTGGAGTTATTTATTCATCAGTTTAGTGATACGAACTTAGCAAAAGGGCAAATAAGATGATTTGCAAGTAAATTCTTTACAATATAATAGCTGTAATCCTAGACTTAAAGCGTGCTTTTGAGAATATCGGTCAAATTTATTGCTAAAAAAACTTTATAGCATAGGTGTTACTGAAACGGAGCCAAAATGGTTCCAATACTTTATTAAGAAGAGAATTCAAAGAACTGTATTTGGATCATCCCTGTCAGAAAAAAGAAGAGTTGCCTGTTGGACTTCCGCAAGAGTCTGTGAAAGTGCCTTGAATCTTGTCTTAGCTAACTGGCAAGAAGATCTGAGCAGAAATAAACATATAATAGCTGTATTCCTAGACTTAAAGCGTGCTTTTGAGACTATCGGTCAAAATTTATTGCTAAAAAAACTTTATAGCATAGTTGTTACTGAAACGGAGCTAAAATGGTTCCAATACTTTATTAAGAAGAGAAGACAAAGAACTGTATTTGGATCCTCCCTGTCAGAAAAAAGAAGAGTTGCCTGTTGGACTTCCGCAAGGATTTGTCCTGGCGCCTATACTCTTTAATATTTATATTAATGATATAACCAATTCTCTAAAGTACTGTGATATTAAACCCTTTGCTGACGATACATTGTTGATGCTTAGTGGAGATAATATCACTGAAATATATATAAAATTACAAAAAGACTTAAACAAAGTATATGAATCATTATGCTCGAATAGATTGAAACTGAATTTAAGCAAAACAAAATGTATAGTTATATCAAGAAGGAATTTTCAAAACAATGAGTTACCACTTCTAAATATAAACAGCGAAGCTATTGACAAAGTCAGTACTTTCAAGTATTTAGGAATCAAAATCGATGATAAACTCAACTTTAGTGAGCACATCGATTACACGGTTGGGAAAATAGCCAAAAGGATATATTTCATGCAAAGAACCTGCAAGTATTTAAGTAGACGGTACAAGGTAATGGCTTACAGATCGATAATCGAACCCCACTTCATATATTGTCCAACATTATTCTTCATTATGAGAGATAGCCAAATTTACAAACTTCAAAAGCAACAGAACCGAGCTATGCCTCTATACAGTGTTCCAAACCAATCCCGATGGTGATAGAATAGACGAAGAAATTTCAAATTTCTTAGATGCGCTATGCCAAATGAGTCTTCCAATAAGCCGTATTAGCACAATAGAAGTAGAAATAGAGATTAAAAACATTAATAGCAAAAAATCACCAGGATGTGGCAAAATAGATGGAAAAACTATAAAAACCCTGCCCCAAAAGTGTATTCAACTAATTACGCGTATATACAACGCAATGCTAAGACTTGACCACTATTCAACGCATTGGAAATGTGAAAAAGTTATCATGATACAGAAGCCCAATAAACCTCAAAACATCACGTCTTCATACCGACCGATAAGTTTGCTGGTAACATTCTCCAAAGTATTTGAAAGAATACGTTTGAGAAGAATGTTACCAGTACTGGACAAGAATAATACAATACCGGAAGGGGTCATGGAACAGAAGAGCAATGCCACCGAGTTATCAACGATATTACAGAGGCACTAGAACGCAAAAAGTACTGTACAGCAGTTTTCCTTGACATACAACAGGCTTTTGATCGCGTCTGGCATAAGGAAATTTTATACAAAATAAAGAAAATACTACCGGCTCCGTACTATTTGTTACTAAAATCATATTTAACCAACCGGAAATTCTATGTTGCAAATCAAGGCGTAAAATCTAATATATACTCCATAAATGCTGGTGTGCCGTAGGGCAGCGTGCTGGGTCCGGTATTGTATACAATATTCACTGCCGATTTGCCCGTGTTGGCAGATGTAAACATTGCCACGTATGCTGACGATACAGCTATAATTGCAACATCCCTGACACCAGAAGACGCGTCACTAACGGCCCTATTCTGTGCACTTGACAAATTGTCAATAAGTTGACAAGTAATCAAGATTTTTATCAATTTGACAAATACTTCTATTCTGTGCATAACTTGACAACTCTAAAAAGCTCTACGACCTAGGATTTTCACCATACTGTGGTGACCTAAATAAAGTAAACAGAAATCAGCTGTTTAGTGCAACAATCGCGAAATGGAATAAACGTAAGAATTAAATATTGTTCATTATTTTTTGTAATAAATATTTTAAAATAATGGGTTTTTCAAGGAAATCAAAAGTGGAACGTGCTACGCATGAGCAATTGGAGCGATCTCATTTTATGCTGCTAACCCCGAAATGGAAATAGGAAAAAATAATCCGCGGGGTTTTTTCGGTGTCATTTCGGCATGGCTTTGGAGACTCCCTCGGGGTCATTTGGGGGTTATTCCTGGATGGTTTTGGGGACTCCATCGGGTCCTCCCGGGGTCATTTAGTGGTCGTTCCGGGGTATTTTTTGGACTCTCTCGGGGTCATTTGGGGGTAATTCCGGGATCTTTTTGGGGATTCTCTCGGGGTCATTGGGGGGATATTCCGGGATGGTTTTGGGGACTCCATCGGGTCCTCCTGGGTTCATTGGGGGGTCATTCCGGGATGTCTTTGGGGACTCCATCGGGTCCTCCCGGGGTCATTTGGGGGACATTTTGGGATGGTTTGGGGACTCCCTCGGGGTAATTTGGGGGAAACTCTGGGATGGTTTTGGGGACTCTCTCGGGGTCATATGGGAGTCATTCCGGTATCTTTTTGGGGATTCCCTCGGGGTATTTTTGGTGGTCATTGGGGATGGTTGGGATGACTACTAAATGACGCCGCGACGTCCCTTTGGGGTCCCAAAACCCTCCCGTAATGTCCCCCAAATTACCCGGAGAGAGTCTCCAAAACCATTCGGGAATGTCCCCCAAATAACACGGAGGGAGTCTCCAAAACCATCCCGGAATATCCCCCAAATTACCCCGAGGGAGTCCCCAAAACCATCCCGGAATGTCCCCCAAATTACCACGAGGGAGTCCCCAAAACCATCCTAGAATGCCCCCCCCCCCCCAATTACCCCGATGGAGTACCCAAAACCATCCCAGAATGTCCCCTAAGTTACCCCTAGGGAGTCCCCAAAACCATCCCGGAATGTCCGCCATATTACCACGGGAGGACCTGAGGGAGTCCAATGTCCCCCAAATGACCCCGGGAGGATCACGAGGGAGTCTTAAACACCATCCCGAAACTACCCGCAAAAACCCCAGGAGGATCTTCCCACAATAATAGCAAAAGTAATAAATGCTCTTCCATTTTCTCTCGATCGCACAATAACAGAATTCTAATTTAAATTTATCCGTATAAATTAAATTATCAAGAGCGTTTGACTTATTGACAATTTGTCAGCGAAAAAGCTTTGTATTTTTTATATAAAATAGCAATTACTTGATAAATTGTCAAACTTGACAAATAAGCAAGGTGGTGAATTTGTCAAGTGCACAGAATAGGGCCGTAAGTATACAGAAAGAGTTTAATGAAGTACGAGAAATGGCTGCACAAATGGAAAATTAAAGTTAACCCCCAAAAATCTACGCATGTAACTTTCACTCTTAGAAGAGGAGACTGTCCTCCTGTTAATCTTTGTGGGACTCAAATACCACAAAATACGACAGTGAAATATCTTGGCGTACATCTTGACAGGAGGTTGACCTGGAGACCGCATATAAATGCCAAGTGAAGCAACTGACCAAAAAACAAAAAAGATGTAGTGGCTTCTTGGAGAAAAATCACAGCTAAGCCTGGAAAATAAAGTAAAAATCTATAAAGCAATCCTTCAACCGGTTTGGACTTATGCATTACAACTCTGGGGAACGACAAGTCACTCAAACGTGGAAATAGTCCAACGTTATCAGTCGAAAACTTTAAGACTCATAACAGGTTCTCCTTGGTTTGTGAAAAATGAGGAAATGCACAAATACCTCAATATACCTTACGTTAAAGAAGAAATATTGAAATATAGCAAAAAGTATGTTAATCGACTCCACAACCATTGTAACCTTTAACATAAGGTATATTGACCTCAATATACCTTATGTTAAAGAAGAAATATTAAAATATAGCAAAAAGTATGTTAATCGACTGCACAACCATTGTAATAATTTAGCCATAAATCTCCTAGATAATAGTCAAAGTACACGAATACTAAAACGAGTCCATGTATTAGATTTACCAAATGAATAGTATATGAGATCCTAACGTAAAAATGACGTATAATGGTTAGTTTCAGTGGATACTAAACCATTTCTGTTAAGACCTATGTTAAAATTACAAAATTATACAATTTGCTTGTTGTCGTAAAGATAGATTGCAAATAAAAGTAAATACAAAAAAAAAAAAGTATTTAGGAGTAAAAATCGATTATAAACTCAACTTTAGTGAAAACATCGATTACACGGTTTGGAAAATAGCCAAAAAGTTATATTTCATGCAATGAACCTGTAAGTATTTAAGTAGACGGTACAAGGTAATGGTTTACAGATCGATAATCGAACCTCACATTATATATTGTCCAACATTATTCTTTATTCTGAGAGATAGCCAAATTTACAAATTGCAAATGCAACAGAACCAAGCCATGCGATTTATTCTTAAGAAACGCTATGGCACATTCATCAGAGATATGCTCGCCGCTCTAAATTGGCTAAGCATTAAACAGATACTGTTTTATCATACGATGAAGTTTATTAGAAACACAAAAGAAGGCAACTTGCCTGCTTATTTGAAAAGTAACATAAAATGTAAGAAATGTTCATTCCGTAAATACAAGAAGAAGGAATGATTTTACTTTACCAGCTTATAGAACAGAAGCAAGCAAATATGATTTGTACTATAAAGGACTAAGATTCTACAACGAATTACCAAAGGAAGTTAAATCTAGTAGCATAAGGGAACTTAAACACAAATTTTACAATTACTGTAGAACATTGCCATTCTAGTGCAAGGTGGCCAATCTTTCGATTTACCAATAGCATTGCATACATCCCGAGTGTTCTACGCTGGCACTAGGAAGCTTTCCCACTTATGCAAAAACTAGGAAAAGCTCATACTGTAACGCATCACTCAACCTAATAAGTGCATCGCCGTTCAGATGTAGCCTTCGCACTTTAAATACGTTAACATGGTCAGATACAACTGGTACAAAATCCTTGTGTTGGTGTCATTCGTCTGCTACCTATATCTCACTACATTTGGGCAGTCAATAGATTCATATAAATAACTTAAATTAGATTATATATTAATTACTATACATATGTATAAGCTAGGCTTAGTATAAGCTGTAAGAAGAAATAAATAAAGGGGTAATGGTGGTGGTATTACCTTTGTCACTCATCACACCGTGCAATATAGTATATTTCAACCTAACATCAGCCGCAGGGATAGTACCTTAGAAAGTCAAGGCATAACCATCTGGTCAGGTGATGTTGACCTAAAAATAATTATCATCTATATTCCTCCTGCCACCTGCTGTCCAAGTGGCTGTCGCTCTGATATCAGTACGCTATTCTGTGACGAAATCCGTCTTATCCTTGGCTATTTCAAAGCTCACACCGATCTCTGTCATTCCGGCTTTCCAGTCGACAGCAGAGGCAGGCAGCTAGTAAAGCAAATAGACAATACGACTTTCTGCACGACCAGTGGGGATACCCCCACCAGAATTGCAGGCAATTTCCACAGCTCGCCTAACATCCCAATCGTCAGTGCAGGGCTCATAAATTGCGTTGAATGGCAACCGATCCTTACTTTAGTTTCTGATCACGTGCCCATACTCCTTTAAATTGAGCGACCTGCTAATTTTATCACCTATGAAAAGCGGACTATCATTAATTTAAAAAAAGCCAATTGGGAAGACTACACAACCTTTACAAATCAATCTTTTGCTGCTCTTCCCGTTCCGACTGATGTCCGGCAAGGCAAGCGTGCGTTCCGCAAGGTCATCGCTTTATCTTCTGCACGATTCATCCCAGCCGATAGAATACCTGAAATCATACCGCATTTCCGGCCGAAACCGCAAATTTTGCAAGAGAACGTGACCTTGCGAGACACCTCAACCCTAGAGACCCCTTATTAGGAGTCTTAGCTTGGATATCATGCGGCTGGTAAATTAACATAAACGTACCGAACGGGAGGAGCACCTACACGCCTGCAACCTCTCTGCGGGTGTTAGTAAATTGTGGTCAACCGTCAAATCCTTTTCTAATCCAACTAAACACAATGATAAAGAATCTATTGCCTTTGGTGGTAAAATTTTATCTGATTCGAAGAAATGCGCGAGCGGCTTTTGCCGACAATTTATAATGCCTTCTTCTGTAGACAAAGCCAGATATCGTGCTAACAGGATAGCTCATTAACATAAACACGACGTCCTATGACGACCATCACCCCCACAGATGTTGAAGCAGCCATCCGCAAGGCCAAGCCCTACACGTCGATAGGCCCCGACGGAATAGTCATGCCAATGATTAAATACCTTGGCAATGAGGGAATAAAATACCTCACAGATGTGTCCAATCTGTCACTGTAATCCTTCGTTATTCCCGAAAAATTGAAAATGGCATGGATAATCCCGCTACTTAATCCTCGCAAACCAGCTAACGAAGGCGTGTCTTATCGACCGATATCACTCCTTCCGCCAGTAACTAAGACATTGGAAACCCTTCTGCTCCCTCATTCCACGGCAAATCTTCGCCTAACCGCGTCCCAACATGGCTTCCGTAAAATGCACAACACCACAACCGCGCTCAGTGCCATTAACAGTCGGCAGGCGTCGGTTCAATTTAGGAACGATATTTCTAAACATAGAAAAATTAAACAGGGGGTTCCACAGGGTGGTGTCCTATCCCCGCTTCTGTATAAATATTACATATCAAAACTCCCTTCCCCACCAGAAGGAGTTACAATCATTTCCTATGCTGACGACTGCACGATTATGGCTACAAGATCTGAACCTTCAATTGACGAATTAGGTTTTAAAATAAACAGCTATCTCACCGATCTTTCCGGTTTCTTCACTTTGCACAACTTGGCATTATCACAGACAAAATCCACGGCCACCCTGTTTACGACGTGGAAGGAACAGATGTCGCAAATATTGGACGTACGCGTCGATGGTGTCACACTACCGACTGTCATCACCCAAAGAGGCTCATGCCACCGAGATTGTTTCGAAAGTAAAAAGTCGCAACAAAATCGTCAAGTCGCTTGTCGGCAGCACATGGAGAAAAGATAAAGAAACGTTGCTAGCCACGTACACAATTCGTCGACCGCTCATGAACTATGCATCATCAGTCTGGTCGCCTGGTCTTAAAAATACACACTGTAAAAGGCCAGAGGCCTGTCAAAATGCTGCAATCAGAACTGCCACCGGATGTCTTCTTATGACCCCCGAACACCATCTACATAATGAGGCCAAGTAGCTCAATATTAAAGAGCACAACGAAATGCTGAACAAGCAGTTCTTGCTTAATTGTCACAAACCAGGACATCCTATAAAAGGTGCATTTTGAAGTTTAAGTACGAATTGCCTTTATTCAAATATTGTCAGCTTATTTACACTAAATTATTCTAAACATATTCTTACATACATATTTACGTTAAACTTTACATACTTACTTATTCTAAACATATTCTTATATACATATTTACTTTAAAGCTTACATATTTACATATCTACATACAAATCGACACAAATATGTACCTTCATATTTCTATTGATTGGTGACGTCTGTGGGAAATGAAGTATCAGCAAATTTGCCTAAATGCGAATTTGGTTTGGTCGCGCGGTGCACACACATCTGTATTAAATCATGCGAATTGTGGTATCAGCAACAATTAGTAAATGCGCCGCTTTGTGTTGATTAAAGTTTAGACTCATTTTGTCACAGGGTGGCACATTAAGTGGTTTACACGTTATGGCATTGCAATTGTTGGCTGTTTTCACTACATCTCCCTTTTTTTCAGAATGCTTATGCATGGGCATTCTATTTTTATTTAGTTAAATGTAAATAAATTAATTCTATATTTTGTATTTTATGTTTACAAGTTGAAAATTTATTTATTCTATTAATTTAAGTCTATTTTTGTGTATTATTATTTTCTTATTGTTTATGATATCGCTATTTTCTATGTTATTGGAAAATTTTTGCTTATCATTATTTCCTAAAGTGTAATTATTTTTATTATCGATATTTTCTACTCTATAGATTAATAATAAAATTATTTTTCTATTGATATTTTCTATTCTACAGGTTATTTATAAAATTATTTTTCCTAATAATATTTCTTTTCTACCTGTTATTAATAAAATTATTTTTCTTATTGATATTTTCTATCCTACAGGGCCCTATATATTTACTATCTATTTATCTAGATGCAAAAATCATATAATCTAAAATTATGACCTCTCTAAAAGAAGGGTTTTCCTAGATGAAAACGGTTAAACAAAGCTTTTGTATTGGTAGTCCATTTCAAACTAAAATTAATACGTATAGGATAAGATAATGGTTAGAGTCGTATTGAGGGTATTGTATACAGTATATTGGGTAGATTCAGTTGCTTCTAGAGCAAGGAGTAGTTGTATAGTAATGGTAGTCAAACCAATGGGTAAAAGAAGGAACAGTTTTTTTTTGTTAGCATCCAATATATCTGGCCAACTGTATACATAGAATACATCTAACAAATTTGTGGTTTTTTTAAAAGTAATTTGCATTTAATTAAACTAAATAAACTTGATGGGCATGGATGGATTGCTCTCAGTAGTGCATCCGTATTTGAAGAAAACATTAATACAACTTAATAAACTTGGTAGGCATGGATGGATTGCTCTCAGTAGTGCATCCATTTTTTTAGAATTCATCAGTGCTGAACATCTGTGATTGACTTTCTTTTCAGGCGCGTGAAATTAGTTGGTCTTGCTGACAGGGCTAGAATGAATGGGTTGGGGTGAGTTAGAGCCCTCGTGTTGTATGAAATAGCATAATTTTTGATTTCTTCAGCTATTGTTGGAACTTTTAGATCCCGGTGTAGCTGGTTAGCGTTTACAATCATTCTAAGGGTTTTCGATTGGAATCTTTGGAGAATTTCCATGTTTGAGTTTGCTGCAGTTCCCCACCGTTGTATTCCATATGCCCAAATGGGTTTTATGATGGCTGAGTAAAGCAAGACGTTGTTATCAACTGATAATTGTGAATTTCGGTTCATAAGCCCATACAGATTTCTTAGTTTGATACAAAGTGATTTTCTTTTGTTGAATATGTGGGTCCTCCAGGTAAATTTTTTGTCGAGGTGCATACCAAGGAACTTTGTGTCGTCGCTTTGTGGTATATTAATATCGTTGAGTTTAACGGGTGGGCAAGTGTTACGCCTGGTAGTAAACGACGGATTTTGATTCATTGGGTTTGATCCTCCATTCTTTCAGGCAATGGGTAATTTTATTTAAACTTCCTTGGAGCTTGAATGAAGCCACGCTAGGGTTAGGGTCAACGGCCAGCACCGCAGTATCATCGGCAAACGTGCCCATAGTGACCCCTTGTGCTATTGGGAGGTCAGACGTGTTAAGTACATAGAGTATTGGGCCCATTACACTGCCTAGCGGGACGCCTGCTAAGCACTCATAAAGGGCAGTCTGACGAAGAAATAACGATCTTTTAGATATGATTGTATAAATAAGAAGTAGTTTATAGGGAGGGTGTAGTTTACTTTATAGAGTAGTGCCTAATGCCATACGCGATCAAAAGCTTGTGAAGTATCTAGAAAAGCAGCTGTGCAGTATTTTTTCTTCTCAAGAGCGTCGTATATTTGCTCGGTGAGTCTGTGGACCTGCTCAATTGTTCCGTGCCCTCTTATGAAGCCAAACTGGTGATTGGGTATGATTTTACGCTCTTCTATTGTTCTATTCTATTTTTCATCGTAGTTAGTTACTTTTATTTAAATTTTTTCTTTATTAATTTTTATTTCAAAAAAAGGGTTTTTTTTTTTTAAGAAATGTTTAGTAGTTTAACTAGAAATAAAATGTTTCCTAAGCTTTTTCCTTAGATTTATTTACAATTACCAAAATTATTATATTAAAAAAAACAAAAAAAAAATTGCTACTGGTTGAGCAACCATGAAGTTTCCAAAATTATTCTAGGAACATAATTTATAGGGGGGAAAAATATATGTATTTTACAGCAAAAATATAAAATTATTGCTAGGCAGCCGTTAAGTTGCCCTAATATTTTTATGGTCATCTTACTTAAAAATAATGCCTAAATTGTCAAAACGACTTCAAAATTAAGCTAATTATACTTATTAAATGCTGCCAGTCGGAATATGTGCAGATTTTTATGTAATGTGACTTTTTGTTGTTGCTGCCATTTGAGAATTATAGCCCGCCGGTCGGGAAAATTATAGCTCATTCCATAAAAGTCCTGATGTGATAGGATCAAAAATGTTATTCCACTTATCCTATGCGTGTATTATGCTGCCACTCATATTGTTTATTCCACCCTTTTTATTCTCTAACCGACTTCATTTATTTCTTCCCAATTATCTATCACCATTGGACATTTCTGGCTGGCTAAGGATGTAGATTTGTGTTTAGTACCAACTTCCATTGCTGTGACTCCTTTTGTATACCAATTCAAACGTTATTATGTTGTTATGTAGATAATGCCTTTGGCTGGAATATTGTTGGTGCCGCTGGTTGTTCTCCGCCTTGCCTTTCACTTTCTTCCTTTCCGTCCACTGCTGCTCGCACTGTTCCGTTTAATGAGTAAATTTAGAAAAACGTTTTGAAGTTTAAGTACGAATTGCCTTTATTCAAATATTGTCAGCTTATTTATACTAAATTATTCTAAACATATTCTTACATACATATTTACGTTAAACTTTACGTACTTACTTATCCTAAACATATTCTTACATACATATTTACTTTAAAGCTTACATACTTACTTATCTACATACAAATCGACACAAATATGTACCTTCATATTTGTGTTGATTTGTGACGTCTGTGGGAAATGCAGTATCAGTATCGCAGCCTAAATGCGAATTTGGTTTGGTCGCACGGTGCACACACATCTGTACTAAATCGTGGGAATTGCGCTATTTACAATTAGTAAATGCGCCGCTTTGTGTTGATTAAAGCTTAGACTCATTCTGTCCCAGGGTGGCACATTAAGGGGTTTACATGTTTTGGCATTGCAGTTGTTGGCTGTTTACACTACAATCCTACCAACAACTGCTAGATTTAGCACCACCTCCACGGGGATTAAGGGAACATCTCCTAAAGCACTATGATGAAATCCGGCACCTGCCAACATATCCATAGTTTGATCCAGGCAAGCGTAAGCAGGCTCTAGAGCCAAATCCACACTGAATCGGTAAACGCTTTTGTCAGGATGCGCATGGTGAACCCCGTTATTGATATGCAATATCCCGCCCTTGTAGAAGAAGAAAGCACACTACAAAGGAGACACGAGTCACCCTGGCCCAACTTGGTTCTGGATACTGTAACAGTTTAAATTCTTACCTGTCCAGAATCAACCTCCACATACGTAATTTATGTTCTGCACGTGATGTGTCCCCAATGACACCAACCATCTGTTCAACTGTAATGTGGAACCTACGCCTCTAACACCTACCTCCATATGGTCCGCCCCTTTTGAAACAGCCAGTTTCCTTGGACTCTCGTTAGAGAACTTAGGCGAAAATTTGTGAGTGGTCCTGCCGATTGAATGGGCGAAGCACTGTTAATACAACAACAACAACAACATCCGATTTAATCAAAACTATTTTAGCATCCACACTTTGTTGCAGTTTTCGCTGTCGTTACCTTTGCACTGTATTTCATATACTACATTACTTTGTTGTTGGATATCTATAGGGCTTTTTGTTTTTGTGAAACACGTCGCTAGAGTGCAATTCGATTTAAATGCCAATGTTGTGTGGGATGTTTTCTTATTATTATGATCATGTGCGAGACTTTCTGTCAGCCTGGGAATGTATGTGACACTGAAGTATCGCTTTGTTTGGTTTTCTATATTTGGGGTTTGTTTTGTTGTGTTTTTTATGTCCATTAGTTTTTTGTCGATTGGATTGGTTATTATGTAGTCAGGGTAGTTATTCTTTTTAAGCGTCTTTTTAATTTTTCTTACATTGGTCTCATGAAACTGTTGATGGCTTATTGATAATACTTTATGTATAAAATTATTTGCTGTATTAATTTTATATTTAAAGGGCTGAGAAGAAAAATAGTTCATTAGGCGCCCAGAAGCCGTTGGTTTAGAGTACCAATCTAAAATCAAATTATTGTTGTTGTTGTGAATGCGGGTGTCCAAGAAAGGGATACTGCCATTTACTTCTTTTTCTATAGTGAATTTTAACTTGTTGTGGTATTTGTTGAGTGTATCTAAAATTATGTTTGCGTCGTCCTTTTCAGTAATCGCGAAGATGTCGTCTACGTATTTGACTAGAAATTTGATTCGTATGCAGTGTTGTTTTTGGAGTTCCATGAATGTGAAGTTGAGTACATCGTCCATGACTATGTCGGCAATAGTGGGGGAGAGGGGGTTGCCCATGGGCATGCCATAAGTTTGTGTATACATTTTGTCATTGTGTGAAGTAATTGTTATCTTTGAGGCAGAAATCTAATACGCTTTGGAACTTGCTCTTTGATATAGTCGTGTTTTTTGCTATTTCTTCCCATTTCCGCATTATGACTTTTGACGCTAAATTTGTTGGTATGTTGGTGAACAAGGAGACAAAATCGAACGACACTAACACATCTTTTTCACAAACATTTATATTGTTTAGTCTTTCTTTTAATTCATATGAGTTTTTAATGTTGAGTTCAGGCGAAATCAACGATATCAGTATTTTTCCTATAAACTTGGACAGCTGATAACATGGGACATTGGTGCACGAAACAATTGGACGTAGTGGACATTCAGGTTTGTGGATCGCCTCTAACTACTTTGTAAGTATTCTTGTCTCCTAGTAGATTTTCCATTTTTGTGTTGTAGTCCATTTTGTAGAGTGCTATTGTTTTGTTTCCTTTGTCGCTGTCTGTGATGACTATGTCGTCTTTGTGGGTCTTAAGGAACGCTTTCGCTTTCCTATATGTTTCTAATATGAATTTTTCCACAGAATTGTGCCTGATGTTGCGCTTAAAAATTTTAGTTATTTCCTTAGATTTTTGGGTAAATGTTTGTTTGGTTTTCTTTAACTTACAATTGGGAAAAATTCATATTTATGTGCATAAGTATGTATGTAGGTAGGTAGACTAATAGGAAGGGGGGAGTTCCATGAAAAATGGGTTTTCAAAAATGTTTTCATCTTTTATAATTGCAACGTGTACCGAAAATTTTTGAACAAAAACGTACTCTAAAACCCTTTATCAATAATTTTTTGTTGTTATATCGGCCTACTGATTTGTAAGATCGCGGGTTCGAATCGAGCTCAAGGCCTAACAATAATTTTTTATCATTATTATTGTTATGATAATTTTTTTCTTAATTGAAAAAATTTTTAAATTAGAATAGAAGAAAGAAAAAATTTAGACAACTGCCAAAGCTCGTTGTATAGATCCATTTCGGGAACTGCTAAAGTCCTTTATCGGCAACGTTTAGGCGCCGCTGCTATAACCATTTAGCCATCACAGCGGTTTTTTGTTTGTCTTCATTAATCCTACTTCTATTCTGGTTCGTGCCAATTGATATTCACAACACTGCGACATCTGTTGCAGAATGGATGTGAAAATTGGACTTGTTTGATGGCAATGCTGCCATAGTGTCATATTTTATTAACACTTTTTACCCGTGCTCTGGGATGTATTAACAATTTTCTGTTGTTATATCGGCCTACTGATTTGTAAGATCGCGGGTTCGAATCGACCTCAAGGCCTAACAATAATTTTTTATCATTATTATTGTTATGATAAATTTTTTCTTAATTGAACATTTTTTTAAATTAGAATAGAAGAAAGAAAAAATTTAGACAACTGCCAAAGCTCGTTGTATAGATCAATTTCGCGAACTGCTAAATTCCTTCATCGGCAACGTTTAGGCGCCGCTGCTATAACCATTTAGCCATCACAGCGGTTTTTTGTTTGTCTTCATTAATCCTACTTCTATTCTGGTTAGTGCCAATTGATATTCACAACACTGCGACATCTGTTGCAGAATGGATGTGAAAATTGGACTTGTTTGATGGCAATGCTGCCATAGTGTGTTATTTTATTGACACTTTTTTTTCCCCGTGCTCTGGGATGTATTAACAATTTTTTGTTGTTATATCGGCCTACTGATTTGTAAGATCGCGGGTTCGAATCGAGCTCAAGGCCTAACAATAATTTTTTATCATTATTATTGTTATGATAAATTTTTTCTTAATTGAAAAAATTTTTAAATTATAATAGAAGAAAGAAAAAATTTAGACAACTGCCAAAGCTCGTTGTATAGATCCATTTCGGGAACTGCTAAATTCCTTCATCAGCAACGTTTAGGCGCCGCTGCTGATACCATTTAGCCATCACAGCGGTTTTTTGTTTGTCTTCATTAATTCTACTTCTATTCTGGTTCGTGTCAATTGATATTCACAACACTGCGACATCTGTTGCAGAATGGATGTGAAAATTGGACTTGTTTGATGGCAATGCTGCCATAGTGTCATATTTTATTGTCACTTTTTTCCCCGTTCTCTGGGATGTATTAGCAATTTTTCGTTGTTATATCGGCCTACTGATTTGTAAGATCGCGGGTTCGAATCGAGCTCAAGGCCTAACAATAATTTTTTATCATTATTATTGTGATGGTAAATGTTTTCTTAATTGAAAAAATGTTAGACAACTGCCAAAGCTCGTTATATAGATCCATTTCGGGAACTGCTAAATTCTTTCATCGGCAACGTTTAGGCGCAGCTGTATTTTAATACATCCCAGAGCACGGGGAAAAAAAAGTGTCATCAAATAAGTCCAATTTTCACATCCATTCTGCAACAGATGTCGCAGTGTTGTGAATATCAATTAGCACGAATCAGAATAGAAGTAGGATTAATGAAGGCAAACAAAAAACCGCTGTGATGGCTAAATGGTTATAGCAGCGGCGCCTAAACGTTGTCGATGAAGGAATATAACAGTTCCCGAAATGGATCTATACAACGAGCTTTGGCAGTTGTCTAAATTTTTTCTTTCTTCTATTCTAATTTAAAAATTTTTTCAATAAAGAAAAAATGTATCATAACAATAATAATGATAAAAAATTATTGTTAGGCCTTGAGCTCGATTCGAACCCGCGATCGTACAAATCAGTAGGCCGATATAACAACAAAAAATTGTTAATACATCCCAGAGCACGGGGAAAAAGTGTCAATAAAATATGACACTATGGCAGCATTGCCATCAAACAAGTCCAATTTTCACATCCATTCTGCAACAGATGTCGCAGTGTTGTGAATATCAATTGGCACGAACCAGAATAGAAGTAGGATTAATGAAGGCAAACAAAAAACCGCTGTGATGGCTAAATGGTTATAGCAGCGGCGCCTAAACGTTGCCGATGAAGGATTTTGCAGTTCCCGAAATGGATCTATACAACGAGCTTTGGCAGTTTTCTAAATTTTTTCTTTCTTCTATTCTAATTAAAAATTTTTTTGAATTAAGAAAAAATTTATCATAACAATAATAATGATAAAAAATTATTGTTGAGCCTTGAGCTCGATTCGAACCCGCGATCTTACCCTTTATCAATATTATATATTGTTACGAGGTATATTTAAATTTACCCGGTTTGCAAAAAAAAAACAAAGAACATAAAAAAACTTACGGACGGAAAATCATATATCATATGAAAAAATTATATATATTTACTAGAGTGAAATTACTGGACATACCAGGGCCTCATAAGCCAACAACAAGCTACACTCTGCAAAGAGTTTTTGTTGCCCTCTTTGATTTAGGTATGTATATGAAATTTTTGTTTTCCTATTTTCTTAAACTTGTACAAAAAAATTATATACCGGTTCAAAACTATGTAGATATGTATGTATATTTGCATCAGAGGAGCATTCCACGATTATTTGGTTGATTTTACATTATTAAAAAAAATTTGTTTGTTTGTTTGTTGTTTTTTTTTTTTTTTTTTTGTTTTAGGTTTGGTAGCAAAATTTATATACTGTACTTTTGCACCTGATGATTATGATTGTCCATTTTTTTCGTTTTTATGAATTTTTATACATTTTACATAATAAAGTAATTTGTTTTGTTTGTATTCACGCAAACCAACTATATAATTATGGTAAATAATTAAGTACTAAAGAAAAAAATGTAGGCTATTGAACGTACATTCTTTTAACTTAATGTGCCCATCTCGGCTTTACATACATAGCTATGTAGACCCTTTTTAGCTTCAAAACGATTTTTTCGAATTTACATACATAAGTACGCACAACAGGTGTACCGATGTATGCATATACGTTTGTACAGTAGGTAGGTAATTATGCCCACTAATATGCCGATTTGTCTTGGTTGCAAATCAGAGCAAAAAAATCCAAACAATAACAAAGGCAACAAATATATTGGTACAATATTACTTACATATTTTATGGTGGTAGGTATGTATGTGGGTGATGCAATCCAGCGATGAAAGGCCTTTCAGCGGTGTTGATGCAGTTGGATTATATGTTTGACAAATTCCTTGCTTTGGTTTTGTTTTTGGGCTATGCTGTGACTTACACTGTAAGAGAGTGCGATCGCTTAAAGTGACACATAAAACCATTCGGTAGCCGCAAAATTTAATTTGATATTTTTGTTAACCAAAATTTATTTATTAATTTTTTTTGTTTTTTAACTAGTTTGGTGTTTTAATTTTTTCGTTTTGTGGGGAAGGACGGGGTTAGGTATGCCTACAACACATATGCACCCAAATATTTTCATATATTATTTTTAAGTAACTTTCAATTAATTATTAGTTTGTTTTTTTTTCGATATAACACATTTACTCTTCTTTTTTACTTCTAATTTTCCTTTATTTCTATCGTTCCTTTCAGTTACTTTAACTACTTTAAATTTCGCTTAACCCTATATTAGGCTTTTGTAACTAATTTTTACTAATTTTACTAGTTTTTTTATCATTTAATTTACTGCGCTAAACTTATTATTTTACTTTCTTTTTTCACTATGACAATATTAATTTTTGTCACACTGTGCAGTGATTTGTTCTGCAAGTGGGTATTGGATGGAAACAGCGACGAAAATGCTGCCTATTTCATGTGCGCCTGATGGTGCTTGGATGAGGTGGGGTGGGAAAAACAAGCCCGGGATCCTTCTAGGTTCTTAATCTTCCTTTGTCGCTTTGGAATTAGTGGAGGCTCACACCGGATACTCCTCAGCTCCCATGGGTACAAATGGTTAGTAACCAAAAATCTTCCACACCCTCACCTATGTGCAATGGGAAAATGACTTCCAGCTTGTCAGGAGGCGATGAGTGTGTAGGAATTTCCGCCTATATGGTAGTCACGCCTATTAAAAAAAGACCCTATAATTATTTCATATCCAAGAAGATTTATATGAAAATTTCTTACCTTCTTAAGAGAAAACAAAACCCATGTGGTTTGCGCGAACTGCGGGAATATCTTTAGTGGAGCTGTGCGTCTGGTACGATGAAAAACAGGAAGGAGAGGCTAACTGTAGGCGTTCAGGCTCTTTTATACCCTCGTACTTCCTATCTTTTGGCTTCTGTTTGTGACATTTTCCTAACTTCGTTTGAGAAAATGTTTAATGTCACTTAAATGCCTCTTTTCAACCATTGTAATAAAACCAGAGCTGGGTAAATTCAATTCCATTACATTACCCATTACATTCCTCAGTAATTGGAAAAAGTAATCAATTCCTTTCCTCCACGGCAAAGGAATTGATTACATTTCAATTCCTCAAAAAAAAAATACCAAAAGTAATTTCGTTTTTTGAGGCTCAAGTACAAAAAATTTTTTGCTTGTAATTGAAAAAAAATATTTTGGTCAAATGTAATTTCTGCCCCAGTACTTTCGAAAGGAATTGCAAATGTAATTGAAAATTTTTCAATTACATTACAAGGAATTGAAAAAGTACTTTTGAATTTCTCATTCCATTCCTCAAAGGAATTGCGAAAGTAATTGAAAAACTACAAGTGTATAGGAACTTACGCGGGTTGATGTGGGTGACTTTTCGGGTCACACTTTTCATTATTTCATCAGATTTTTCTTTTGGGTGGTAACTGGTAAGGGATCTCCTCTCCTTCCTCCGCTATCAAAGGGTAGTGGCTATAGGTAAGCAGCATACTTTTTAATTCTCTTTCAGCTGGCATAACGTAAATACCAATAATGTTCCGGAAAACTTTTTTCTCGTATTCTTGATCTTTTGATCCATCAATAGTTGCCTCATCTGAACCATATTGTAATAAATAATATTAAAGCAGACAATGACAAATCGTCCGTATAAACGTGTAAAACCTCAGAAGAATTTGATGTGAAGTGTAGCTAAGGTATAGCGGCACCAGGTGCTACTAAATTTCTCAATGCCAAATGCTTCTTAATATTTAAAAGTTTGCGTAGAAATAATGCATCGCTTCGCCTCCTTGTTTGAAAAGTTTAGTGGTCAGATGTTCTTCTGTGCCTCATTGATTTTAAGTCGGGATATTTGCATTTCCACCTCCTCACAGTACGATGTTGTCCTCGATTTTGGCAATAAGGCGTTACGCAAAATTTGTGAGTTTTTAAGTAATGGTATCCCCATTATTCCAGGAGCTGAAACTGTTATTCCTTTTATAATATAAGTCCTTGCAAAACTATTAATTTTGGACTTTAAACATATTTGGATGAAGAAAAAAATTATTTTTGGGGTTTTTATTTTTTGAGTCCGATAGAACTAGTTAAACTCGGACTTTTAAAAATAAAAGTCTCCATATAAAAGTTAAATCAAGACTTTTATTTTTGAAGGCCGAAATAAAAGTCCCGCTTGATAACGAAGAAACGACTTATCCGAATTAAAAAAATTTGGTACCAATCGATTATCTTGGATTCCTAAAATTTAAAACCTTATGGACTTTTGAAAATTTCTGTTAATAATACTAGAAATTTATCATAAACAAACTAGAACGAAAATCTCGTAGTATAAATGGTGAACTCGCAGTGGATTTTTGCAATAAATTTCGTTCCAATACAACTATTAGAGTGAAAATTGGTAAACCGCATTCTGCTATGATAGGAAAGCTTTCCAAAAAAAGAAATGGTCATAATCGGTCAGTAGCCACGCCTCTTTCTGTATATAGAAATTTCCGCACAGAACATGCAATATTTGAGTATCTAAAGAAGCCACGTTATTTTGAATTCATTGCTAAGTACGTGAATATGTCGGAGTTATTTCGGGACTATTGCGGGATCATTTGGGGATCCTTCCAGTATCATTCCTGGATGACCTTCGGGATCCCGTCAGAGTCATTTCGGGACTTTTTCGGGATCATTTGAGGATCCTTCCGGCATCATTTCTGGATAGTTTTCGGGATCCGTCCGGGATTCCGTGAGTATTATTTCGGGTCTTTTTCGGGAGTATTCTGGGATCATTTATGGATGGTTTTCCGGATCGCGTCGGATTTATTTCGTTATCATTTGGGGACTCTTCCGGTATAATTTCTGGAAAAAATCTTATTTGGAAAGTAGTTGGTGCCACGCCCATTGTCCAAAAAAATTATGTGGATCAACTAAATGCAATGTCAGTAATTTACGTGCCAAATTTAAATAACGTGGCTTCTATAGATACTCAAATATCGCATGTTCTGTGCGGAAATTTCTATATACAGAAAGACGCGTGGCTACTGACCAATTATGACCATTTCTTTTTTTGGAAAGCTTTCCTATCATAGCAGAATGCGGTTTACCAATTTTCACTCTAATAGTTGTATTGGAACGAAATTTATTGCAAAAATCCATACGAGATTTTCGATCTAGTTTTTTTTTTTAATTTAAAATACGTTATCGTTTGTTGCTACATATTTCACAAATGCAATATAGGAAACAGGTTTCCGGCACAGATGTAAAATTTGTTCCAATAAAAAACAATTTGTGTTGATGAAATTGTAAATTTTTCGCCTGAATTACCTGGCTTTATATGGGAAAGGGTTTGGAAGTATGCTTCTAATATCCCTCACTAAGGTGTCGTTTGTGTGAGGGCTTAGCCGAACACCATAGCGCTCGACTATGAGGCGCAGAGGTTTAGGACTGGCATCTACGCCGTTTCACCTCATAGGAGGTTTAGGTTAGGATATCTCGAAAACCAGAGCTAATAGAGCAATTCTAAACCTTCAGATCATCATAAACCTTCGAAAATATACAGTCTGGTATCTGGGTCTGAATGTTGGTTAAATTTTGTCGGCCAGTGTAATTTATCCATCGCCTTTGGCGATACAACTCTTGTGACTCGAAGAGATGCGTGAGCGGTTTTTGCCGGTATTTTTTAATGCCCGGAATTTTTAATTCCCCGGATGAGGTGAACATAGACACAAACACGACGTGTGACCCGTTACCATCACCGCACAGAGGTTGAAGAAGCCATGAAAAGAGCCAAACCTTCTAATTCAATAGGTCCAAATGGAGTAGTCATGCCAATGCTAAAACATCTTGGCACTGAGGAAGAAAGCTATCTGACGCACGTTTTCGAGCCTGGGAAACCGGCTAAGGAAGGTGAGTTATAACGACCGGTATTACTCTGTTCGCCAGTAGCGAAGACATTAGAAACCTTCCTGCTCCGTTTAGTGCGAATCTTCGCCTAGGCACTCATCAGCATGGCTTCCGCAAAATATATAGCTCTACCAGCACTGTCAAAAGCTTTTGACACAGTCAACCACGGTACTATACTCCAAGATATAGAAGATTCACCCTTTCCCCTTTGTATAAAAACATAAACTGCAAATTATCCGAACCTAGCCGGCCAAATCCACGGTCACTGTTTTGCGACGTGGAATATTGGACGTTGACGTCGATGGTGTTGCGTTACCGATTATCAGCCATTAAAATATCTTAGGAGCAACATTCGGTCACACTCTCACCTTCAAGAAGTATGCCATCGAAGTTGTATCTAAAGTACAAATCCGCAACAAAATCCTCAAGTCGCTGGCTAGTAGCACTTGGGGAAAAGATGAAGAAGCATTGCTAGCCACGTACAAAGCAATTGGCCGGCCATTCAACAGAAAATCTAAACTACGATGATACAATCTTACCATAACCCTCCTCATATATGGCGAGAAGAAATGAATTGCAAGTCACTGAAGGCAGTGCTTGTGTTTTAAAAACAGTTTCTTATGGTCCATAAAGTTACAATGGCCTCATAAGATCACCACTTGAATCGCAAAAATATTTTTTACACTAAGAATTCTTCAATTACTTTTGCAATTCCTTTGAGGAATGGGAAATTCGAAAGTACTTTTTCCATTCCTTGTAATGTAATTGGAAAATTTTCAATTACATTTCCAATTCCTTTCCAAACTACTTGGGCAGAAATTACATTTGAACAAAGTATTTTTTTCTCAATTACAAACAAAAATTTTTTTGTACTTGAGCCTCAAAAAACGAAATTACTTTTGGTATTTTTTTTTTTGAGGAATTGAAATGTAATCAATTCCTTTGTTGTGGAGGAAAGGAATTGATTACTTTCCTCAAGTACATGTAATGGGGAATCGACGGGTACTGATTACCTAAAGTAATCATTACTACCCAGCTCTGAATAAAACTAAGACAGAATGACATGAATTATTAGCTTTTGCTACTTTTTGCAATTTTCCTAGCTTATGAGTCATATATGACTCACTCTGGCGCATTTCAGCATTTGAAAGTTTCGGTCAGGTTTACTTTGGTAAAATCGAAGCGATTATTGTTCACCTTTCAGCCAATAGGTGACAATTTGTCATTGTTAATAGAGGTAATCAATTAAATGCCATAGAGGGACCATTACAAAACCCTATAATAAGACACCGTAAGACGGAGTATTAGGGGGAACTAATTACGAATGTCCTTAGAATGATAAGTATCTATCTCTCTACCTTGCAAATCTTCAAGTTGATAGTAGCAGTTTCCAAGTTTTTTACGAACTCGGCATTTGACAAACAGTGGACCTTATTTAGCATTAAAATTTTGATTGAATTTTCTTTGGAAAAAATTTCGACGATAGACTTCTTGACCTTCCCTGAACGATACTGGCTTTGAGCGCAAGTTATATATTTTTTTTCATTGCGTTCATAAGCTTTACGTATATTTGCTTGAATATCTTTTCTAAGCAAGGCCAAATTATCTGATCGCGCAATCGGCACTACTGGCTCTTCTAACATCGATAACTCCTTCAATAACTGATAATCTGATCCATGCGTGATCATGTCCAATCCGAATAACGCTATATATGCAGAACATCCTAGGGACTGATGCAATGATGATCGTAAGGAACATGAAACACTAGTCATGTGTACGTCCCACTCCGTCTGATCATGCTTCAGGTATGACCGATAAGCGGCTAATAGTGAGCGATTCAGCCGCTCTGCAGCATTACTTTGAGGGGAGTACAATGCAGTATACAAATGATGAATACCAAGCTCTGTCATGAAGGCGTTAAAGTCGTTAGACTTAAACTGTGTGCCATTATCAGTGACTATAGTTTCGGGCACACTGAAACTATGAAATATATTCTTTAACAAAAAGTTTTGGATGGCCGCAGACGTAAACTTTTTAAGGGGTTGTATCCAATGGTACTTGCTGAAATGGTCTAAGACGATTAGAATCCCTATATGGCGGGTTTTGCTGCGCGGATACGTCAATATATAACCGTTGAAACGGTCTACACGTCTGACTAAGGGAACCCATGGGTGGACGAAGAGTTACATTTGTGGCTTTGTTCTCCTTACACTTGTCGCACTGAGCTATATAAGCGCGTACATCTTTTGCTAAACCAGGCCAAAAAAGATAACGCCGCACCTTCTCAATGGTCTTCTGTACACCTGCATGAGACGAAGTGCAACTGACATGGGCCTGCTTGAGCACATCGCTCCTTAGCCTTTCGGGAACCCATAATTTCCAAGAATACTTATTCTCAACTTCATTACAAATTGCATGTTCTGTACGCATATACAAAGCCTTGTCTACGATTTTTATATCATGAAACTTCTCTTTGTTTTCTTGGTATTTAACTTTAAGCTTTGCATAGGCATCGTCGTCAAAAGCATTTGATTCGAGGTCAATTACAGGTCCCATACCCAATTCGGCTATTTCGTCTTCCTCTAGCCGGGATAAGGCATCCGGAACAACATGTTCTTTGCCTTTCCTATGGGAAATCGAAAACTTAAATTGTTGCAACCTGAATATCCACCGTGCCAGTCTACCACCTCAAATTTCTGAAGTTCTAATTTGCACCTAAATTTCTCAATGACAAGTATTACGGCCAGACACTCGCGCTCCTTTACGCTATAATTGCGTTGGGCACTTCCGTTATGGGATAATTAAGTTCAGCGAAGTTATGGATGAATCGACGATACCATCAGTAGACACCGAGAAATCCTTGCACCTGTTTCAGGCGCAGGCCAATTCAAGATACAAGCTATCTTTTCAGGGTCTGTACATATAACTCCACTTCCGATGATATATCCTAGATAGTTAATGCTTCGCGAGGCGAACTAAAACAGACAGATGTGATGAAAAATCTTCGGACACAATACATAAATCGTCTAAATATCCGAACACACAATGTCGGAGATCTGGCGGAATGATTGTGTCCATCAATCTACACACGGTCGACGGCCGAACCGCATTACCTTAAGTTGATATAGCGGACGACAGGGAACCGTAAAGGCTTTCAAATGTTTAGACTCGGTGTTTAGGCCACAGACCAAAATATATCTCTCTCCCCCCCTCGTAACATAATTTTCTTTGGTTATTTTCCTTCGTTTACTACCACCCACATATGCTTGTGAACACTAATACACACAGGCATGTGTGAGTGGTAGTACGTATGTATCTTATATTTTTACCGCTGTGAGCCCGCGGTACAGCAACTTTGTTGCCGGGAACCCAACGAAGGAGCTGTATCGTGGGTTCATCGGCTCATGTCGCAAAGAGGTTCGTCCTCTTTGAATCCAGCAGCCAGCGAAGGTACACCTTATCCCACGTTCACGTAAGTGTAAATTTAATACAAATATATTTAATATTTTAATTTTCACAACACTTGTTAAAATCTTTCTTAACACTTGTTGTATTTATATACATTAAATAACAAGTAAGGAAGGCTAAGTTCGGGTGCAACCGAACATTACATACTCAGTTGAGAGCTATGGAGACAATATAAGGGAAAATCACCATGTAGGAAAATGAACCTAGGGTAACCCTGGAATGTGTTTGTATGACATGCGTATCAAATGCCAGGTATTAAAGAGTATTTTAAGAGGGAAAGGGCCATAGTTCTATAGGTGGACGCCTTTTCGGGATATCGTTATAAAGGTGCACCAGGGGTGACTCTAGAATTTGTTTGTACGTTATGGGTATCAAATGAAAGGTATTAATGAGTATTTTAAAAGGGAGTGGGCCTTAGTTCTATACGTGGACGCCTTTTCGGGATATCGTTTTAAAGGTGGACCAGGGGTGACTCTAGAATTAGTTTGTACGATATGGGTATCAAACGAAAGGTGTTAATGAGTGTTTTAAAAGGGAGTGGGCCTTAGTTCTATGGGTTGAAGCCTTTTCGAGATATTGCCATAAAGGTGGACCAGGGGTGACTCTAGAATTTGTTTGTACGATATGGGTATCAAATGAAAGGTATTAATGAGTATTTTAAAAGGAAGTGGGCCTTAGTTCTATACGTGGACGCCTTTTCGGGATATAGTTATAAAGGTGGACCAGGGGTAACTCTAGAATTAGTTTGTACGATATGGGTACCAAATAAAAGATGTTAATGAGTATTTTAAAAGGGAGTGGACCTTAGTTCTATGGGTGGACGCCTTTTCGAGATATTGCCATAAAGGTGGACCAGGGGTGACTCTAGAATTAATTTGTACGATCAAATGAAAGGTGTTAATGAGTATTTTAATAGTGGGTGGGCCTTAGTTCTATGGGTGGACGCCTTTTCGAGATATCGCCATAAAGGTGGATCAGGGATGACTCTAGAATGCGTTTGTACGATATGGGTATCAAACGAAAAGTGTTAATGAGTATTTTAAAAGGGAGTGGGCTTTAGTTCTATGGGTGGACGCCTTTTCGATATATCGATATAAAGGTGGACCAGGGGTGACTCTAGAATTTGTTTGTACGATATGGGTATCAAATGAAAGGTGTTAATGAGTATTTTAAAAGGGAGGGGGCCTTAGTTCTTAGTTTTCGATATATCGCCATAAAGGTGGACCAGGGATGACTCTATAATGTGTTTGTACAATATGGGTGT
Source organism: Eurosta solidaginis (assembly GCF_040869045.1). Classification (NCBI taxonomy): domain Eukaryota; kingdom Metazoa; phylum Arthropoda; class Insecta; order Diptera; family Tephritidae; genus Eurosta; species Eurosta solidaginis. Next base: position 191,664,953 of record NC_090319.1, on the reverse strand, counting down.
CAAATTAAATGTATTAATAAGAATTTTAAAAGGGAGTGGTGGTAGTTGTATATTTGAAGGCGTTTTCGAGATATCGACCAAAATGTGGACCAGGGTGACCCAGAACATCATCTGTCGGGTACCGCTAATTTATTTATATATGTAATACCACGAACAGTAATCCTGCCATGATTCCAAGGGCTTTTGATTTCGCCCTGCAGAACTTTTTCATTTTCTTCTACTTAATATGGTAGGTGTCACACTTATTTTACAAAGTTTTTTTCTAAAGGTTTATTTTGCGTCAATAAACCAATCCAATTACCATGTTTCAACCCTTTTTTCGTATTTGGTATAGAATTATGGCACTTTTTTCATTTTTCATAATTTTCGATATCGAAAAAGTGGGCGTGGTCATAGTCAGATTTCGGCCATTTTTTATACCAATAGAAAGTGAGTTCAGATAATTATGTGAACTGAGTTTAGTAAAGATATATCGATTTTTGCTCAAGTTATCGTGTTAATGGCCGAGCGGAAGGACAGACGGCCGACTGTGTATAAAAACTGGGCGTGGCTTCAACCGATTTCGCCCTTTTTCACAGAAAACAATTATCGTCCTAGAATCTAAGCTGCTACCAAATGTCACAAGGATTGGTAAATTTTTGTTCGACTTATGGCATTAAATGTATCCTAGACAAATCAAATGATAAAGGGTGGAGCCACACCCATTTTGAAATTTTCTTTTATTTTTGTATTTTGTGGCACCATAGCAATACTGGAGTTGAATGTTGACATAATTTACTTATATACTGTAAAGATATTAAATTTTTTGTAAAAATTTCACTTTAAAAAAAAATTTTTTTTTAAAAGTGGGCGTGGTCGTTCTCCGATTTTGCTAATTTTTATTAAGCATTCATATAGTAATAGGAGTAACGTTCCTGCCAAATTTCATCATGATATCTTCAACGACTGCCAAATTACAGCTTGCAAAACCTTCCAAGTTTCATCGCTTTATCCCTCTTTGGTAATGAATTATCGCAATTTTTCGATTTTCGATATCGAAAAAGTGGGCGTGGTTATAGCCCAATATCGTTCGTTTTAATTAGCGATCTGAGATGAGCGCTCAGGAACCTACATACCAAATATCGTCAAGATATCTCAAAATTTACTCAAGTTATCGTGTTAACGGACAGACGGACGGACGGACGGACATGGCTTAATCAAATTTTTTTTCGATACTGATGATTTTGATATATGGAAGTCTATATCTATCTCGATTCCCTTATACCTGTACAACCAACCGTTATCCAATCAAAGTTAATATACTCTGTGGGCTCTGCTCAACTGAGTATAAAAACACACTCTGAATTCCTTTTTTATTAACACGAAACCTTTTGGTGTTCTTATTTTCTTCCTTTGTTTTCGCCTTAATCAATCTATAACCGCCTTTGCCACCACGCATTTGCTCACTCGGCACTGAGCCCAATTGTCCAATACGCATCCTTTAAATCTAATTTGGTAATTATGTTTGCCTTAGGCAGTCTAGAAAAAATACCATCGATGCTAGGTAATGGATACGCATCCTTTTTTGTAGCATCGTTAAGCTTACGAGCATCTAAGCAAAGTCGAACTTTGTTAGGCTTAATAACAAGTCTCATTGGAGAACTCCACGCGCTTTCACAACGTTCAATCACATTAAGTTCCATCATACGATCAATTTCTTGATAAAGAAGCTTTTCCACATCTGGACTTATTGGGTAAAAACGCTGTTTAATAGGCTTCGCACTTCCTACATCGATATCATGCTGTATCCATGTAGTGCGACATAAACCTTCCGAAGCACGGATGCTTAACAACTTCTAGCTGCTGCTTTTGTTGTTGACTCAATGGGTAAAAGTTGACTTCGTCAGATGTGATGGAATCAGGGAATTGTTCGAGTGAGCATATGACATTCGGAGCAAGTTCGAAGACTTTCCAAAAGTCATGGCCTAGTTTTTGTTTGATAGATGGTATAAGATATTGTTTAATTGGCTTCTGTAGAGACTTATAGGTCATAATAACGTCAAGTACACCTATGATATGCTGTTTTCTCCCATCAGCGGTTGTGGCATGTGACTTCAGCCGTTTGAATTCAGGAAATCTCGTAAAATCTTCGGACGCAAGCGATGAGCCAATACAACTAATGTTTGCACCAGTGCCTAACAAACCTAGTTCGGTAAATGTACGGAAGGAAACCTCGGCGTAGCTACGCAAATCACTTTGGTTGCTAAAGACTGTTGACACTAACAGCTGTTGGTTTCTTTTTACATTTTCGTAAAATAATTTCAGTCTTAAATATCGTTTACAAATCTTGGGTTTAACATCACTAAAGATTCGATTTCTCACTTGAAAATTATCTTGCAAACGCTCCTCGCAAGGACGAAATCGAATGGGTACATTTTCGGCAATACTTTCCACCTGTGTGGATGAGTCTTTTGTTAAAGGCTCCCTTTGTAGTAAAGGCAAAGGTAAACTATTTATGCTTGCGGGGGCATCCGGCTGGGATTGGATGCACCCGTGCGTCGGTTTTCCGAAAACTTCCGAACACATGTTGGACATTGGGGTTTTTACACATTAAGAGCACCACATCCATAACAAAAAATTCGACGATCAGCTAGACAGTTTTCCCAGATATGGCCAATCTCATCACAGTTCCAACACTTTAATTTTGCTTGGCTACTGTGAATGGCTGCTAACTCAATTTCAGTTGTTTCATTGTCGGAATGAACTGACTCTACTTCATCGCTTGAAATTTGGTTTTGGTTTACTAAGGGTGTCTATTGGACCACTAAGCTCTTGTGTCAAGTTTTCACCCATTTTGACCAAACGACGCAAATTACCAATAGGGTGTACCGGCTGGTACAACAGTTTTTGTCGAGTTTCTGGACGTAAGTTATGTTCAAGTATCTCTAATAATTCTTCTTCCTCTATTATGACAGAATATTTATCAATTAGGGAAGCAACGGTATCATAATACGCCGAAAATGATTCACCAGGCTTTTGCTTCCTGGACCTAACCATTTCTCGACTCATGAAGTCAGAACGATAATCTTTGTAATGTTGGCGAAGGGATGCACAAATGTTCGACAAATCTATTTGACTGACTTGCTTGTGGTATCGCCAATACCACTCTCGTGCTTTTCCAACAAAAAGTACGTAAAAGTAAAATCACTATCTAAAGTTACATCCGTGAGGGACTCCACGCGATAAATAAATTCTTCGACTCCTAACCCCTCAGAAGATCCATCGAATTGGAGATTCCACTTTTGCATGGTGTTTGCAACCTTTCGAGGAACTACCGATGGCCACTAAATCTCGCGAATCGCAGGTAATAATCCTTGGGTATTGCTAGGCCTACAGCTTAGCTGGGAGTTAGGGTCATTGTTAACATTTAACGTTGACATGATACGCGTTATGGATTGTTCAATCATTCCTTGGGCTACGGTGTAGTCTACCTCGTTATTTCGATTGGTACTTCCAGAACGATTGAGTCTACCTTGTCTTATATTTGGTTGTCTGGGGGGAGGAACGTGAGTATTATCAAGGCTATGACCATTATCTAATGCAGACGACTGCATTGCGCCGGCCTCGTCGTTACGTTGCTCTTGTAAATCTTGATGTTGTGAAGTCTGAGCTTGATTAAAAGCACTCGTCAAACTTCGGGTTATGTTTGTTCTATCTGCGGCTGAAGCAGAAGTTATCTTTGGAATTGCTCCTGGTGAGCAGTTTCCTACTACTACTTTCAAGTCTCGCTTACTTATTTCTTTTTTGCAAATGTAGCAAACATTCTCATCGAACCAACTTTCAAAACAGAGTTTATGAAAAAGATGTTTCCAGGGTAACAAAAAACAAGGGTGAGTATTGTTTATTTCATGGCTACAAATAGCACATTGGTTTTCTGGGGCAAGTCCTAACTGCGGGGGTTGTTGTGGACTTCTGTGTAAGGGCATTATTTCAAAAAATAAACAAACGATAATGTTCCTGTGTACGACATGTGTTGATAACAAAAACAAAAAGGTAGTGTTATTGACCAATAATACACATTAACTTGATGACCGTTGGGTTATTGAATCTAAGGACGAAAGGATACTAAATGGAGGAAGATCAAAAGTTGCGCAATTCTTATTGTTCGGCGGGTGGACGCAAGGCTGCATGCTCACAAGTTCCAGACAACAATTAGAACATTACAAAATGAGGATCCAAACCATATGTAAACCTATTCGAGATTATGACAAATGAAAGTTAAAATCAATCCATCAGCTGAGCAAGGAAAAATATATTTTAGGGACAATCAGTACTGTTATCCGGCTTTCTCCAAATACTCAGTATTCTGTACTTGTATTAAACAGTATTGCCAAGCAATAAGATAACAGACCGATAATGCTTACAATGCCTAAGAAGACAAGCGAGCAAAATTTTGGTGTGAGTTTCAGTAATATTTATAGTAGGTGTTATTTGCTATACTAGTATATTGAATTAATGAAAGGCTAGAAAAGAATAATAAAATTCTCGGCATGGTATACAGACTGCATCACCAGCATTGTAGTTTTATCAAACTAGACTATCCATTCCCACATCTCCACTTGCGGAAGTTAGACGAAACCAATCTAAACAACATCGGCAGGTGTGATGCGATATTTGTTTAATATGAATAATTCAATAAAAATTTACTTTAACACAACCAAAAGGTGTGCGGCAGCTAATAAAAAGCTAATTATTGATTCTACCTATGTGTGTGTACGTCTACACACGATCATAATGAAATCAACAGAGATTTGCTGTTTGCATCTTAACATTTGGGAAGGCAATGGCTGGCCTTAGCGAGCCTTAGCTGGCATAAGTTGCCCCAAAAGCCTACATTAGCTGGCCCACGTTGGGCGTCAAAAATTTATGTAAACTACCCCGAAGAGAAGGGGTATATAATGTTTTTATGTGTATGTGATTCCCCATACATGAACGCATACACATATGAAGAGGCACGTTACCATTGGATGAAATTCTGGTAGCCACACAGGCAGTTGAGAGGTCACGGCGGGGGAGTCTTCTTGACCGTAGCTCTTTCGGGATGGGGTGGGCTTTTGCCATGTCTTAACCGACATTACATAAAGTTTAATTTTAGGACTCTAAACCAGAATCTAAATACAGGAGCTACCCTCCCTTACCTCAAAAACTAGATACATATGTACTAAACGAAACAAAAAAACGATATTGGTAACTAACCAACTCAAAACAATCAAAAAACGAACTTTAAATGCTAAAGGGGTGAAAGCGAACATCTGTTTAAGTGACGATTGGGGCGAGGTCTAAGATGATAGTCGACAATCGATGTCTTTACCCTACCCTACCACGATCCTCGATGCGAATATAATTCGAAGATCCCGATAAAACGTATACTACCTTTTATGTCATCAACACATTTGCCTCCAGGAACATACAAGAAAAACTTACAGACTTATATTTTCAAATCGATAACAATCTAACGTTTATTAACATAATAATTAACTGCCAAACTACAATCAAAAATTCAATCCTTGATCTTATTTGGAAAGATGTTTAGGATTAACCTTAATTCTTAATATTCGTTACGAAATTATACAAAATATTTAGGACAACTGTAGTGTATACACACGATCAATGTGCTAGAGTAGCAATTTCACATATATCTGTACATAAATATGTACACACAACCAATGAACATGAGTACTGGACCTCCTGCAATGCCATTGCTTGCATCGGAATGCAGTTAGACAATGAACATTTTTAAATGTAAATATTTCTGCTTACCTAACGGAAATCTCATTGGTTGCCCTTCAAAGCATTTTCAAGCGTTGGAAGTCATGGGAAAACGAAACAAGTAAGGCGGATTTAGAAAATAAAGCCTAGGTAGCCTAGAGATCGGCTTTCGAGCCTTATTTCACTCTTTTGCTCCGACCATCAGGTCACCAAATGGCGATCCTGCGATCGTAAACGATCCTGAGGGCCAAACGACAAATACCTTAATATTTTAAAATTAGAAGAAAATATTGTCTTGAAATGACAGACGAACTAAAAAGAGAGTTTGATAGGATATTCGAAAAATATGCCAAGCATTAGGAAGGGCCAGATAATACAAACGCCCCCAAATACACACCGATCCCCACATCAGCCGGACCTAAAAGAATCTCCATAGAACAACACAAAGCGAGGCAAAAGAAGCTGCAACAAACACCAGTAAACACCCAACGACAATTTAATATAAGAAAAAATAAAGCTATTCTATTTAATAAACTTAACCTAGAAATTAGTACTGAAAAAAGAAAAGATGTTATTAAACAAATAAAGAGTTAAAATTTAGATAAAAAAAAATATTTCTAACAAATTAAACAAATTATGGGTTCAGAAAAATCCAAAATAGAAGACCCAAAGGCTAATGTAATAAATGAGGTAAATAAAAAAAAATAAATGTAAGGCGCGATAACCTCCGAAGAGATCTAAGGCCGAGCTTCTCTTCCAATTTGCGTCGTGCTCCTCTTGATTTTCCCTACAAATTGGCCTGACGGGACCTACATGATTTTATGCCGACCCCGAACGGCATCTGCAAGGCAGATGAGTTTTCACTGAGAGCTTTTCATGTTAGAAATACACCCGGAGCGCTTGCTAAACATTGCCGAGGGGCGACGCCGCTTAGAAAAATTTTCTTCTAATTGAAAAACATTATTTCTAAAATGTTTGAACAACCGATTTTTCAGAAAAAGAGGATTTTTGTCATATCTTCCTCAATTTAACAGATTGAAGCTTCAAACTTCACCATATACTTTGGTATATTGCACATATTGTTGTATGAAAAAATTGATGAGATCGGTCGTATATATAGTATATATCCCCCACAACCGATTGTTCAGATAAGAAACTTTTCGTAATTACTGTCCTATTTTAAGAGCTAGAGGCTTCAAATTTCAACGAATGCTTACGTATATATGTAGCATATATTGTTGTCTGAAAAAATCATAAAGATCGGTGGTATATATAGTATACCAGCCTTTACCCGCGGCCCCGTCCGCAGGGAGAAAATGAAATATATGGGCTATTTACGTTAGCCGCTTATCAAGTTATCTGTTTAAAATTTTTTTTCTGTCTAATGCATTTCATTTTTGTAATTGAGTAAAAAAATATCTAAATGAGCTGATAATCCGATAGGATCCCTCAGGTTTGACTGCCCTATCTTTTTCCTCCTTCAATTTGGCTTGAAGTTCAGCCATGTTCGACATGCATCTCAGGAATACGGCATATGCCGCTTTATGCTTGATCTTGACCGCTGCAATTTTCTTTGCGTCGAGCGTGTCAGAGCCAAGCAACTCCTCTAGGGCGTTCTCTGCTTTTTCCCACTTAGCTTGCAACTCTTTTTGCTGTATTGCAAGAGTGTGTACAGTGTGCAGAGCCGCATTGATATCATTAAAATCGGCCTCGAATTCAATTATTCGATCGGCCAATCTAATATATGATTCCATGTTCATGGATTAAGATTTGTGATCAAATTAAAAAGGGGTTATAAAACTGAAAAAACCTGTGCGAATCACCCACCCAACAATGATTAAAATATAGAAAAAACTCTCTACTTAACGCTTTCAATTTGTTTATTTTTTCACTGACTTTGCAGCTTATTTGTGCCGAAAAGCAGGGAGAGGGGGAGAGCAACAACAACGTCTTTTGTGGAATTAAAGGGGGCCACTCGCCACTTCAACGTTCAAATTTGTTATAAGTAAGTGCGCGCGCTGATATAACAACTCGACGAAAAGTGTAAAAACTCAGTGAAAACTGTTGTAAAAACTGTGTCGATTGAATTAGTGAAAATTAAAGTGCTTGAAAAGAAAATGAAAATTGTCACAGCCGTATGGCGTGAGATTTTAATGTGAATGTGAGGTTATGTGCACCTCTTCCTTGTGCTGTGTCCGGAGAGCCTTACCGCTGGTGGGGGGACAGACCAGATAGTCACAAGGAATATTAAACGACGTTAATTCAACGCGTTTGCACTTATTTTTCTTTTCGGCACTAAATTTTTTACACTTTTCGCGGTTAATTAGAAATCACTACGCACTTTAAATTGATTTTTCGCACTTTTTATTTATTGTTTTAACCAAAATAAATGTGGCAAGAAATATTGCACTTACTCTGTCTTTTTATGGCGATTTGTATAGTGGTGCTTATGTTGCAGTGGCTTTAGCTGGCTGTCGCTTGCTCAGTGTTTTTGTGAGATTTTGTTAGGCAATTGTAGTGTATCACCCCAATAATTTACCACCAAAGTGTATAACCAAGCGTGCATATAATGGTTTTGTACGGATGTGGACTGTATATAGGTACTGTATTCCAAATTCCTGGTGAAGAAGGACAAAATGTTCGGCCGGGGTGCGTCTGATCCTTGCGAGAGGTGGGCGCACCGGGTCGATCTCAGTGGGAATATACGTATGGAAATAAAAATAAGAGAATGCAAGATTTCTCGTTATAATGGTATGTTCTATTGGGTAGATAAGAAATATACAGGAAAAATATATTACCTTGTGAATATGTGACTACGGCAGAGATCGTTGGCGGCAGATGCGTGCTGTACGGCTGTTGAAATCCAAGAGGCCGGTTGTATTGAAAGCTACAACCGCTGACCCGCAAAATCCTCCGTTTTGGAAGGGAAAGGCACCCATACATCAACCCCGACATGCATATGCATGAGTGCTGACAAAAAGCACACATACACGTGCATGTACATGCATGCACATGCATGTAGCGGTGATGGTGTGTGTGGTTATAAATTAAAACGAGTATCGAGTATCGATTTGCAGAGTTGCATTGGGGGGATCGCAATCGGATACCGAAAAGTTAGGCATCCTGCCTAAACAAATATAATGATGGATATTTGATCGTTACTTTTCATAATGCAGTTTTTGGATGCATACTTTAATCGAGTATCAATTTTCAAATAATATTAGCTCTCAACAGTAAGAATGCTCATGCAAATCAGTGCAATACTCAGAAATATTTGCGCTGTTGATAACATACTGAATCAAACCTTACTTTGTTGAATAAAGTTTATTCAGAATCTTCATCCTCACTCTACACATTTTTCACCACTTTCTACTGGGCATTTCTCATCTCTGTAGAAACTGCAGTGCACATATTCAATTACAGTAGAATCGCGAGAAAGTTAATCGCCAGTGTTCGGACTTCTACCACGCAAGATCGAAAAAAGGTGTTATTTTTTTTATAGAAGTTTTTTGAAGAAACCTTTGCTTTTCCACAATTTTTTCAGATCACCCTTTAATCTCCTTTTCTTTAGGTTTTTAGTACGTAACCAGGGCCGTAGAGAGAAAATCCGGGCCCGGGACCAAACAATTTACGGGCCCCCTATTTGATTAACTTGAATTAATGACGTCTCATTCATTAATAATTATTGATGGATTACATCAAAAAAAATTGTTGCCACATCCACTAAATGATTTTTTGGACTAAGAGCTGACAATAAAATTAACACAGAATATTTACTATTTATACTATTTTATTGTAACGTAGAAATAAAATTCTCTTTTAACAGCCACATATTGTTTCAAATAATCTGTTCTAGTTATTTGGTAACATTTTAATACGTTTCATGTATAAATTGGTTCGATTGTTGGTGTTATCGTCCGTTGATGACAAGCTAAACTTTCTTAGAACCAATTTTCTAAATGTGCTTAATTTTCATGTTCCTATACTTGTATGTAAACCCAAGTCTCCGTCCTGCTTGTAGTTCAACAAAAGAGTTCTGGTAGCATTTAAAACAAGGAATAAGCTGCGCTCTCAATGAAAGGGGAATCCAAGGCAGCAAACTTGAGAAATATTTCGTTGCGCTAGTAATAATGCTACATCAGTCATCAAAAGCGAGAAGCGTTCGTTCTATTCGACTAGACTGGATCCCTCTCTCCCCTCAAATAGTCTTTGGCGAGACCTGAAGAGCTTGCGGGTATAATGCCATGATGTCTCCGACTGTAAGCTTACCGAAGATTTGCTAAATAATGCCTTTGTTAAAGATTGTTCTCCTTCAGCCAGCCACGCCTTGCCCATTTCATGTTATTCGTCTGTTAATGTTGCTTCACCGTTCGAATTTGTCTTTGCATCCGCACGCCGATTTTACTACCTTTTATTGTTGGTACCTTAACCCACATTATCAATCATGCCATCACAACCTCTTCCTTTCCATCTCTTTGGAAAATTGCGTCTGTGCGACCAATAGCGAAAACAAAATCTGCGTGTAGCCACAGTGATTTCCGTCCAATTGGCATCTTGTATGCTCGGTCAAAAGTCTTCTGTATAAACAAATTAACCTACATATCCATAGTAATGGCCTGGTTTCCCCTTACCAATCTGGTTTCAGGGCTGGGCGAAGTTGCTCCAAGGCCATGTTAAAAATCTTAGATGATATTCGCGTGCCATTTGATAAAAATCAGCGAACCCTGCTTTGTCTACTTGACTTTACAAAAGCCTTTAATTCTGTTGATCATTTCTTAATCTGTTCAAAGCTAGGTAGGTACTTTGGGTTTAGTGAAAATTCAGTCGGGCTTATGCGAAGTTACCTTACTGGTAGGTGTCGAAGAGTAATGACCAGCACTGATGTCTCCGGACTAGAAGTACTTTCGTCTGGTGTTCTACAAGGCTCAGCACGTGGCCGTCTTCTCTTTAGCCTCTTTATTAATGACATATTTTCGTCTTGCAAATATGTAAGTCTTCATGCCTATGCTGGTGAGATTCCGCTGTATTAGCAGATTCCTTTGAAAATATTGATACCCTTGCTCAAAAGCATAAGACTGACTTGGTGTCAATTGCGAACTGGGCTGGAAGCAATGTTCTGCACCTGAATGCCAATAAATATTTTGCCCTGCCTATTGCGAAAAAGAGGTTGCAAGTTTTTACCTTGCCGCCGCTGTACTAGGATGCCTCTGCAGGTTGTTAGTAAAATTACTAACCTTGGCTTCGTGATTAATTCTAACTTGTCCTGTATTGATCACACCAATTCAGTTAAGAAGTCTGAGGCTGATTGGTGCTTTTGCACCTTTAGAAATTAGGCTGCGACTCGCAATTCAGCTACTGCTAACAATAATTTCATAGTCTGAATTAGTCTATAATAAGTTGGACTCACAACCTGCCCACAAAATTGATGTGTTATACAATCATATTGCTAGGTATGTTTATGGTGTTAAGAGATATGATCACATTTCTAGCTGGAGGATTAACCTTTGGGTTGTGATATTTTCCAGTACGGTAAAGCCAGAAGTTGTATTTTTTTGTCGTATGTCTTCTAGGTTAAGTTAGATTAGGTTACGAGAGCGTGCGTGGGTACTAACCACACTTCCACTCGGAGATATATTTGTCTATGTTGAGTGCTTTCAGTAAGTGCAGGGTGGCGGCACATTCGTTTAACCCCATTACCTCCTAGTGGTCCTCAAAGAACCACTTGCTTTCCCTGATGAACCCAAGAAGAAGGCAAGTCCACCTTCCCAACCTCTGCCAGACTTTCAAAGAACCGTGAGCCCAGAAATCTAAGCCTTCTTCTTTGAAGCGCCGGACATTGGCAGAAAAAGTGGTAGAATGAATCCTCTTTCTCCTCATCCTAACAGCTTCTGCAAGTGGAGCGTGTTGGTATTCGCCACCGTCGCACGGTGGCGTATTTGATCAATCTAGCTGGCCAAAATTTAAAAAGTACTTATTTCTTTAAAAAAGTGGTTGTTGTTATGAAAAGAAATATTTGACAGTAAATTCACGTCGTTCCGCGCAGAATTACTATGGATCGGGCCCCCGGTTTCGGATGGACCCGGGGTAATTTTTTGGCACTACATGAGATACGACAATATGGGTATCTATTGAAAAGTATTTTACTCCGCATTTCTATTGCCATTTTTAAGAAGCGTTGCCACTTCGGGTTGCCAACCTCACCTTCTTTGTTATATTTCTTTGTATATCCACTACCATCTCGGAAACGGCTTAACCGATTTGAATCAAAGTTGATACATCGATATAGTATTGCGTTTTAAGACTTTTCACCTAGCTGCTGCCACTGAGGTTGTTTGCACAAGGGTGCCCCCTTTTGCCAATAAGGGTATCAATCTCTTGCAAAATTGATCACAGCTCAAAAAATCGCGGGTATGCGCTGCCGTTTTTGTTATTAAACTTTGAAACAAATGTAAGCTTATATATTGCCAAAAAATTACTGACATAATATGCCATGAAAAAATTATATATCGCTTTGTTTGCAAGATTTTTAAAAAATTTAATATTGAAAAGAAATAGTATTACAAGTAGAAGAACTCAGTTAAAATATGCGGTATAAAAAATCTAGCATATGAATTAAAAACACATTTACCTCTCCTAAAAGAAAATGTAACTATATTTGACTAAGGCTAAACAAGTGAACAAGTATTTAGGTTAGAAAAGTACATTGCTTTTTAGTCTAAAAATGCATCGAACTGAACACAATTTTTATACAAATTTCTATGTGGAGCTTACCGCGGCGTTGACGTTGCAGATGGGTTTTCGGGCATGTATACTATTCAGTGCACATCTAGGAACGTCAGGGGGTATATTAAAAAAAAAATTGCAATATTTTGAAAAATCTACTTTTGGCCACCTAGATTGGTGCGATAGCACATTAACCTGTGATGACACCCGTAAGTACCCTCACCGCAGATATGCTCAGTTTGAGAACGAAGCCGGTGCCTTTCTTATCCAAGCATGGCCATAAGGACCTTGAGACTTCGCAGTCAACCCTTTTGGTCCATAACAATCTGTTGCCCTGTTCTCATATTCCTCGGAAAGGACGTGATTCCAAGCCACCCGCCCAAAGTAACTGGTGCTGGTAACAGATTTAGTTTAACATGTTAATTTTGAATAAGCTATGAGTTCAAGGCAGTGAGTATATATTTTTTTATACTGTAAAGTGTGTCACAAATATCAATATTATTGCAGTGATTACTGAAATCTTGACACAGGTAATTAAATATAGCAGAGAGGACTGTTTATCATCCCTCTTAATTGTTTTACCGTGAATAAAACGCCAAGCATCTCCCTACGGCTCTGTAGTGAAGGAGGCTGTAAAAGTTTTAAACGGCTGCAGTAGGGCGGTAGATTCCCTGATGGATCCCAGGGCAAATGATTTAAAGCAAAACACAAAAATTGCTTTTGGACCGATTCCAATTTCGAATGACTTTATAGCCCATGATGTTTCATCTCGGTCAACGATGTCCGTGACGTCGGTTTCCGGAGGGTATGCGCGCTTTTTTGGCATCGTGGTGACTATCGCATCCATGCATCCCGGAAAGTGTGTCTCCATTAGGAACTCTAGAGTTTCCTGACTGGAGACGGTCCATGAGCCATCAGTCTTCCTTATGCTACTAAGGGCTGAACTAGATCCTGATAGTATATTTTGAAGTCTTGAAGCCTCATTTGTCGTCGCCATGTTGTCACAATATTGTTTCCATGATATCTTTTTTACCTTCCTGATGCCGCTTTTGTATTTGTTAAAGCTAGCTCTGTAGGAATGCCAGTCCTCTTCCAGCCGGCTATGTTTGGCTTTGTTACAGAGTTTTCTTGTTGTTGACCTGAGTTGGCTTAGCTCTGTGTTCCACCATGTAGTCCTAGGTTTTGTCCGTGGTCTATTAAGGGGACAACAGAGTTCAAAAGTGTTTGTCGATATCGTTGTCAGTCGGTTTACCGCTCTGTCTATATTATTGGCTTCCCGTCTGATTTCAATTTCCGTGGATGCATGTGTGTGAGATACTACTTCAAAATATTTATTCTAGTCTGTTTTTCTTGGATTTCTATATGGTCGGGGAACTTCCACTGCAAGATCGATGTTGGAGAGTATCCTACTGTGGTTCGAGAAGGACCATGTGTCTGACACTCTCCAGTCATCAATTCTTACAGTGGTAGAGTCTGTGGCCAAGGTGATATCTATGACTTCCTCTCATGCGTTTGTGTCGCTACTCCCCCATAGCTCACGATGTCCGTTGACGTCGCAGCCGATGACAAGGTCGGTTCAATGCGGTTCCGCGTGTCCCACTCGTACGGGAAGTATGCGGACGATAGAAGCAGCTTGCGCCCCCACTTTTGTTCACACACTACTGTGCCGGGTCTCCGTTTCAGTGATGTGTAGAGATAAATAGATTAGTACTTTTCTTAGCTACAATACATGCTCTAATTTTATCCTTTTGTGGGGCATGCAAATGGTAGCCATCTAGCCATAATCTGCAAACTCTGCCCCTAACCAGCCAGGGTTCTTGGATTAGAGCTACGTCCATTCCGTTTTTTGCAATATGTTTCGTTAGGTCGAGCGAGGGGGAAGCTGAAAGGAGCAAATTAATCTGCACCACCGCGAACTTCTCCCTTTGAGGCATCTGGCCTGTCAACCGGCACAAACATCTTAAGGGAGCCCAGCCCAAACATAACGACCCCATTTAGCCACTTTGTGGTTTGCAGCGACGTCTTATCGATTGCGATCAGTAGGTCGCTGCCCGCCCTCGTCTTGGAAGGGGTCATCGAGACCACTTGCTATTGGTCTGCCCTTAGCTTCTTGTTCTGCTTGCCCAGTAGTTTCAGTATGGCCTCCGTTTCCACTACTGGAGGTGAGATACATACCGGACGAAGCGGTTAACTGGAGCGAGGGATCGCATCCAACTTTGCTCTCGGTCAAAGAGCACCAAAGTCGTGGACCGCCTTCGTTAAGAAATCCAGAGATTTTTGTAGCAGCAGCCGACGACTTTGACGCCCTTCTGCCAGACCGCCCCGACGAAAGATATCTCCTGACTTTCAGCCTCGATCATCATTTCCATTACCTTGCCCTCTACAAGAAGCCATCTTTCTGGCGGTATCTTCCCGTCAGGGTTGATTTTGTCGATGATGGCTACTTGTTGACCTGATGGGCAGTCGAAGGTAGCGTGAGGTCTCCGCTTTTAGACTCCTTCTCTGGTCCCTCATCGGATCTGATTCTTTTCCCGCCTTCTGCTCCCATCGATCCGGACGAGGACGCTTAGCAACCTTGCCCTGATCATCTGGCGCTTTCCGACCGTCAGCTACAGCACCGTTAGTTGCCTTGAACTCTGCTACTACCTCCCTGTGCTTCCTAACAAGAGCCTTTTATCTCAAAGTAAAAGTGGCAGTATCTTTCTTCTGCATCTTCCGAAGGTAGTAGGAAGAGTTTTTGTAGTCCTTCAGGGATTTCTGCTCCCTTTCTGCCTTCGCCGGCTCTGAACCTTTGTCCTCCGCAGGTCTGACGTCTGAGCTTGGTCATTCAGCAGAACGCTCTCAGCCTCGTAGTCTATTTCATCATCGTCGCACACCAGTGATGATAGTTCACCCTCGGTGGCGCTGACAATGGTTAGACTTCTCAACCGAGACCTAACGCTTCCTTCAGCAGCAGACTCAGAACCTCTTTTTGCCGTGCTCCACAGAGCGTGCTCGGAGAGGGACAGAGTTTTTGTTCTCCCAGTTGTATTCGTAGACTGTGTGCCCTGGGGTTCCGCTCCACAGCCTGAGATGTCGCTGGATCTCGACGCCTGATGGCCTTCTCGCCCACCATCTACCGCCGGTACTGGGGATCCAACCCCCTGCACCGTAAATTTCCTTCCTTCCTTGCCAGTCATAATCGACGAACCAAGCTTCCATCACCCTTGTAGTTTCTTTTAAGTCTACCACTCCTTCCAAAAGACTCGGACTCTACCGCCCTAACATTGGGAAAACAGACGTCGTTATGTGCCGCCCCTGACCTGGGGAACTGACACACACGTGCCGTTAAGTGCCAGGTGCCGCCCCTATCCAGGGGGAAACAGACGCACCTAACCACTTATCGACCCGTTAGGGCTATGTGTACCAGATGCCGCCCCTAACATGGGGAAAGAGGTGCATCCTGAGGACAAGAAATGCCGTCCCTAGGATGGGAAAACAGTCGCACACTTGTAGCCGTTAAGGCAAAAACAGCAGTTCTTGGTTGCCGCTCCACGAAGCTCAAACCATACGGGCGAAGGTTGTCGTAGACTCTCCTTTTGTATGTTCAGCGCCTCGTGGAAGCGCGTAAGTCCCGGAACCGCGAAAAGGTGCCTGCCATGTAAGTCTCCCTCTTAATGGTTTGACAAACTTGTTCTCACGAGGTCTGAGCGTACCAGTTATTTAATTGTCCCTACCTTTAACTTCGTAGCATCTGCGAGGTTGTTCTTTGTCAACACTATAAGAACCTGGAAGTGAATACCAGCCCCCGTTAGGGAAAGCTAAACAAATATAATTTCAAGCAAATTTTATTTTCTTATTTCTCAAATTTGGACTTAAATTCAGACCTACCATCTATAGGTTATTAGTGAGTAGTGTGTAAATGGTGGTTCTAACTCAAATGGAGAAAGGAAAAATGAAAAAGGAAAAGTATATACATACCGACACACATATATATACAGCAAAACAATTTCGTTGCCTACTTTTAGGCGCGCACGTTCTTAAGCTTAGAGCTTTTTGTTTCTGTTCTGTCCGATGTATAAGAAAAAGCTTAGAGCTTTTTGCTTTTAGCAGAGCTTTGGAGTTCAGGAGAGGATCGTTAAATGGGGGGCCCGAGGGCCGCAAATTTTTAAATGTTCCCTCATATTTCTAATGAGTCCTAGACTTCACCCGGGCCGTTTTAAAGAGTCCCATATATTTCTAATAGAGCGACTGCTCCCCAATCTCCCCACCCCCTCTTTTTTCTCCTCTACAAAAAGTAGCAGTTTGACACCTCTAGTACCGCCAGCCCCCCAACCACCTTTTTTTTCGTCTACAAAAAGGAGCCAATGGGCACTTGTAGTACCGCCCCCTTTTTTCTTGGTCTGCAAAACGGGCCTGTCGGGCACCCGATCAGGGGCAGATTGTTAACTAAAGGTTATCTTAATATGGAACTCATGATTTTCCATTTGGGCTCCTTAACCATGTCTGCATATACATACATTATTAATAGAATTGTTGGCAGAATGAACTTTATTTCATGAAAATTGATAAACTACAAACAAAGAATACTTAATTATATGAAGTACAATTTCGTAAAGTGTATTAAATCTAAGTATGTAATTCAATTAATTCAATACCCCCACTCAAAATATACTTATATAATTTGCAGTCCTATTCTTTTACAAAATAATTTATGTTTATCAATACAAACTGGTTTAGTTAAAAAATCTGCTATCATTTTATCTGTTGAAATATTGCAAAAGAAAATTTCGTTCATGTTCTTTTTTTCTCTATTAAAATGATGTCGTATATCTATATGTTTAGTTTTTCGATGATATGCATCATTATTAGCAATATGAATAGCGCTTTGATTATCACAAAATATTTTTGTTGGAGATTTCGATTCGAACTTTGAATTAAGTTCCTTTTCAAGACCTCTTAACCATATGACCTCTTGTGTGGTAGCTGACAGCGCCATATATTCAGCTTCACTAGTGGATAAAGCTACGGTTGGTTGCCGCTTACTGTTCCACGATATTGCTCCATTTTGTAAAATGTTGATATATCCTGTGACAGAACGTCGTTCACTTTTATCATTAGCCCAATCTGCATCCGAATAAGCAACTATCTCTTGATTTCCCGATGCAGAATAAACTAATTTCATTTCAAGAGTACCCTTTAAATATCTAAAAATACGTTTCACAGCATTCCAATGAACACGATTTGGATTATTGTTGAAGTGGCTTAGAAAATTCACTTCTTGACAAATATCCGGTCTTGTACATTGGTCAGCAAACAAAAGACTGCCAACAGCTTGCTGATAAGGAACCACTCTCATTGTTTCAACAATCGCATCTGACTTTATTAGTTTCTGATTCATATCGAATGGAGTAGAAATAGGGTTGCAATTTTCCATGTTATATCTTCGAAGCATGGAATTTATATACTCCTCTTGATCAATATATATTTTGTTATCTCTATGCGTAATTCTCATACCCAAACATTGTTTTGCTGCTCCTAAAAATGTCATCTTAAAGTTTTTCATTAACCCTTCTTTCAACTCATTTAAGTAAAAAACATCATTACTAAATAACAACATGTCATCAACATATAGTGCAAGAAATGTCATTTTATCATTAGCTGTGTTAAAATAAATACAAGGATCATACTGAGACTGCTTTAGGCCATATTTTTTTAATCAAGTTTGAGATTCCAAACATGACTAGCTTGCTTCAAGACATAAAGAGCCTTTTTAAACTTAAGTACATGTCCTTTGGGAACTTCTATTACCGATGGCGATTCTACGTAGATATGTTCTGACAACTCACTTTGCAGAAAAGCAGTTACTGCATACATTTGCTCTATTTTCAAATCATGCCGTACTGATAACGCCAACAAATAACGAATGGATGTATGACGAACGACTGGAGAAAAAACTTCTTCATAGTCTATACCCTTTCGCTGAGTAAAACCTTTCACAACAAGTCGAGCTTTGTATCGGATGCTTTCATCAGGTTCCCTTTTCTTCTTGAAAATCAACTTTCTTTTCTGGCAAAGAATTAAATGACGATGAATTCGAACTACAATCAATTTCATCAGTAGAATTTTGATTTTTGTCATTACTACAATCAATATCATCAGTATAATTTTGATTTTTATCATTACTTTCAGGATATTTAAAGAAAAAAAAAATTATCATCTTTTTCTTTCAACCATGAATATCCAATAATATTCTCATTGAACTGAACATCCCTATATGTAAGAACTTGTCTCTTCTTTATATCATATACACGATACCCTTTACAATTTATACCATAAACGACAAAAATTCCATGCTGAGATTTTGCATCCCATTTTAATCCTTTCTGTTTAGGTATAAAAGTCGTTGCAGCGCATCCAAAAATCCTCATGTTGCTGACATCTGGTTTACGCTGACTCCACATTTCTTCTGGTGTCAAATCTAGTGAATTGTGGGGACTTCTATTTGTATCATATACAGAAGTATTGACTGCTTTAGACCAAAAACGCTTTGTGAGTTTTGAGTCGTACAATAAACACCAAGCTTTTTATACTCAGTTGAGCAGAGCTCACAGAGTATATTAAGTTTGATTGGATAACGGTTGGTTGTACATATATAAAGGAATCGAGACAGATATAGACTTCCATATATCAAAATAATCAGGATCGAACAAAAATTTGAATGAGCCATGTCCGTCCATCCGTCCGTCCGTTAACACGATAACTTGAGTACATTTTGAGGTATCTTGATGAAATTTGGTATGTAGGTTCCTGAGCACTCATCTCAGATCGCTATTTAAAATGAACGATATCGGACTATAACCACGCCCACTTTTTCGATATCGAAAATTTCGAAAAACCGAAAAAGTGCGATAATTCATTACAAAAGACAGATAAAGCGACGAAACTTGGTATATGGGTTGAACTGATGACGCAGAATAGAAAATTAGTAAAATTTTGGACAATGGACGTGGCACCGCCCACTTTTAAAAGAAGGTAATTTAAAATTTTGCAAGCTGTAATTTGGCAGTCGTTGAAGATATCATGATGAAATTTAGCAGGAACGTTACTCCTATTACTATATGTACGCTTAATAAAAATTAGCAAAATCGGAAAAGGACCACGCCCACTTTTAAAAAAAAAATTTTTGTAAAGTAAAATTTTAACAAAAAATTTAATATCTTTACAGTATATAAGTAAATTATGTCAACATTCAACTCCAGTAATGATATGGTGCAACAAAATACAAAAACAAAAGAAAATTTAAAATGGGCGTGGCTCCGCCCTTTTTCATTTAATTTGTCTAGGATACTTTTAACGCCATAAGTCGAACAAAAATTAACCAATCCTTTTGAAATTTTGTGGGGGTATAGATTTTATGACGTTAACTGTTTTCTGTGAAAATGGGCGAAATCGGTTGATGCCGCGCCCAGTTTTTATACACAGTCGTTCGTCTGTCCTTCCGCATGGCCGTTAACACGATAACTTGAGCAAAAATCGACATATCTTTAATGAACTTAGTTCACGTGCTTACTTCAACTCACTTTATATTGGTATGAAAAATGAACGAAATCCGACTATGACCACGCCCACTTTTTCGATATCGAAAATTACGGAAAATGAAAAAAAATGCCATAATTCTATACCAAATACGAAAAAAGGAATGAAACATGGTAAGGTAATTGGATTGTTTTATTGACGCGAAATATAACTTTAGAAAAAACTTTATAAAATGGTTGTAACACCTACCATATTAAGTAGAAGAAAATGAAAAAGTTCTGCAGGGCGAAATAAAAAACCCTTAAAATCTTGGCAGATATTACATATATAAATAAATTAGCGGTATCCAACAGATGATGTTCTGGGTCACCCTGGTCCACATTTTGGTCGATATCTGGAAAACGCCTTCACATATACAACTACCACCACTCCCTTTTAAAACTCTCATTAATACCTTTAATTTGATACCCATATCGTTCAAACTCATTCTAGAGTCACCCCTGGTCCACCTTTATGGCGATATCTCGAAAAGGCGTCCACCTTTAGAACTAAGCCCCACGCCCTTTTAAAATACTCATTAACACCTTTCATTTGATACCCATATCGTACAAACATATTCTAAAGTCACCCCTGGTCCACCTTTATGGCGATATCTCGAAAAGGCGAACACATATAGAACGAAGGCCACTCCCTTTTAAAAATACTCATTAGCACTTTTCATTTGATACCCATATCGTACAAACAAAGTCTAGAGTCACCCCTGATCCACCTTTATTGCGATACCTCGAAAAGGCGTCCGCCTATAGAACTAAGGCCCACTCCCTTTTAAAATACTCATTAACTCCTTTCGTTTGATACCCATATTGCACAAACGAATTCTAGAGTCACCTCTGGCCCACCTTTATGGCGATAACTCGAAACGTCTTCCACCTATGGAACTAAGGATTACTCCCTTTTAGAATACTCATTAACACCTTTCATTTGATACCCATATTGTACAAAAACAAATTCTAAGGTCACCCCTGGTCCACCTTTATGGCGATATCTCGAAAAGGCGAACACCTATAGAACGAAGACCCACTCCCTTTTAAAATACTCATTAACACCTTTCTTTTGATACCCATATTGTACAAACAAATTCTAAGGTCACCCCTGGTCCACCTTTATGGCGATATCTCGAAACGGCGTCCACCTATGGAACTAATGATTACTCCCTTTTAGAATACTCATTAACACCTTTCATTTGATACCCATATCGTACAAACGCATTCTAGAGTCACCCCTGGTTCACCTTTATGGCGATATCTCGAAAAGGCGAACACCTATAGAACGAAGACCCACTCCCTTTTAAAATACTCATTAATACCTTTCTTTTGATACCCATATTGTACAAACAAATTCTAAGGTCACCCCTGGTCCACCTTTATGGCGATATCTCGAAACGGCGTCCACCTATGGAACTAATGATTACTCCCTTTTAGAATACTCATTAACACCTTTCATTTGATACCCATATCGTACAAACGCATTCTAGAGTCACCCCTGGTCCACCTTTATGGCGATATCTCGAAAAGGCGAACACCTATAGAACGAAGGCCCACTCCCTTTTAAAAATACTCATTAGCACCTTTCATTTGATACCCATATCGTAGAAACAAATTCTAGAGTCGCCCCTGGTCCACCTTTATGGCGATATCCCTAAATGGCGTCCACCTATAGAACTATGGCCCACTCCCTCATAAAATACTCATTAGTGCCTTTGGTTTGATACACATGTCATATAAACACATTCCAGGGTTTCCATCGGTTCATTTTCCTACATGGTTATTTTCCCTTATATTGTCACCATAGCTCTCAACTGAGTATGTAATGTTCGGTTACACCCGAACTTAACCTTCCTTACTTGTTCAGTTATAATCCTGTTTACGCGTTCTGCCATACCATTTTGTTCCGGATTATATGGAAAGACTTCTGGTGAACTATTCCGGATTCCCTCAAAAACTTACTAAAGGTATTGATACAATATTCTGTGCCATTATCGCTTCGCAAGATTTTGATCTTTTCACCAGTTTGAGTCTCAGCCATTTCTTTGAACTCTAGAAACTTATCTTTGACTTCACTTTTGCTTTTAATAAAATATACAAATACTTTACGTGTAAAGTCATATATAAAAACAACATAGTATTTACTACCACCCATAGATTTTACTTCCATGGGTCCACACAGATCAGAATGCACAATTTCCAATTTCTTTTTAGCACGATAACCGTCAGATGGCAAACTACATCGAGTATGTTTTCCTTGCGCACAACCCTCACAAAAATTGTCTGGCAATTTTCCCTCATTAAATTTGATACCTGACACCAAACCATTTTTTAGTACTTTTAGAGAATTAATATTCAAGTGACCAAATCGCTTGTGCCAAATCTTTAATGATATATTCGCCAAAAATATATCTCTTACCGAAGTATCCAAAGCATACATACCATCAACCAAAGTTGCTGTACCAATAATGTTGTTATCACAGTTCAAAATTTTACAGCAGTTTTCTTCAAAAATTACTTGATTTCCTTTTCTTACCATCTGACTAACCGACAGCAAATTTTCTGCAAATCGGGGAACATATAAAACATCTCTCACTGTTATGGATGGATTATCCTTGCGAACCGTTAAATTGAAATAAACATCACCTCTCGACTTGACATTCAAAACATTGTCAACAGACACCTTTACACTTCCAACGTATGATTTTGGATTCATAATCCAAGATTCATCCTTCGTCAAATGAGCAGAAGCTCCACTGTCCACATACCAAATATTTTTTGAAGTATCTCGAACAGAATAAGCAGCATATAGTGAGGATTTTTGTGACCCCATTTTCTTATAACCAACCTTTTTCCTACTTGGGCAATCAGCTATAAAATGGCCAACGCCATCGCAGCCATAACACTTTTTATTTGTATTTTTCACTCCCTTTTTTACGAAAGACTTCTTGCTAACCAATGCTTGCTGTGAAGTCTCCATTCTAACATCTTGCAATAATTAGAGATTTATTGAATCTCTACTCAATTTCTTCCCCCAGCATTGGACAATATATTTCAGGTAATCCCTTCAATAGCAAACAACCTAGCCATTCATCATTTACCTCAAAACCAATTGACCCCAACTTGTGCGAAGTTTTCACAATCTGTGACACATAATCCTCGATTGAGCTGCAATCCTCTAGTTAAACAGAACAAAGCTTTTGCAGTAAACCAACTTTTCTGTCTAACCCTGAATCTTCAAAAAGGTCCTTTAATGCCTTCCAAACTGTTTTTGTCGTCGTACAATTTCTTATGTAGACATACAGAGTTTTGTCTACTGAAAGTACCAACCGACATCTTGCTTTTTCTTCCTTTGCTGCATCAGCGGCCGGATCAGATCCAACAACGTACTCCCACAAACCTTCAAGACGTAATTGCGATTCGATCGCAATGCTCCATGTCAGCCAATTCTCTGATCCCACAAGCTTTTCAAAACGTTCCGATTCTGCGCCTCTATTCATTTTGATTTTAAAATATTTTAGTTGAAAATTTTCAATTATAATATTATAAAGAAAATTCAAAATTTTTTCTCGCGTTAAGGCCCATAACCTAATAGAATTGTTGGCAGAATGAATTTTATTTCATGACAATTGATAAACTACAAACAAAGAATACTTTAATATATGAAGTACAATTTCGTAAAGTGTATTAAATCTAAGTATGTAATTCAATTAATTCAATAATTATAACATTTTTTAAATATGAATATTGAACATTTTGTGTACATGCCGTTACATATGTTTGTTTGATTGTAAGTTTTTTCCATTTGGGCTCGTTTAGCATTTTATTAGATTGGGTATGATGAAAGATGAATGTCATGGGAAGTTAATAAAAGAGTTTATAGGTTTAAGAGCAAAAATGTGTTCATTTAAAATTTTTAACGATATAAATGAAACTAAAAAAATTAAGGGAATAAAAACGTGTGTAATTTCTACATTGAGTTCAAGTGAAGATGTTTATTCGAAAAGAAATTGTACTTTGACTCAATGTATATTTTTAGATCAAAATATCATGGATTGTATACACAAGAAATAATTAAAGTAACGTTAAGTTTTGAGATGATAAGAGATTTGTAAAAAATAATGGAGTTAATACCCACGCTTGGGAATGTTTGTACAAGAGTAAAAATCAAAACATGCTGATAAGAAACCTTAACTGATCAACATTGAAACACATATATATATATATATATATATATGTGCATGTGCATC
Organism: Eurosta solidaginis; assembly: GCF_040869045.1. Taxonomy (NCBI): domain Eukaryota; kingdom Metazoa; phylum Arthropoda; class Insecta; order Diptera; family Tephritidae; genus Eurosta; species Eurosta solidaginis. The sequence continues at coordinate 191,640,670 of NC_090319.1, read as the reverse complement.
TATAAATCTTATAAAATAAAGTCACTAAATGCCATGTATGCACATAGCTTCATACAGAATGCTCCGATTTTAAAACGGTTTTTTGCATATGAAAGCTTAGTTACGTGAGATGGTACAGTTAATATAATTTGAAGGTATATGTTATAGGGCGTGGTAAATTGCCAAAATATATTAAAAAATCATAAAATTTTTGTTTACAAAGCTATAACTCATAAACGGAAGGATGGATTTGAAAAATTCTACTTTTCAGTAAAACTTTGAAACATTAGCCTTCGTTCTGCATCAAAAAAATACTTGATTCCTTTCTTATATCAGCCAAATTGTTTAAACAAAATTAACATTTTTACCCTCCCTCGGGGGAGCCTGAAATCCCTAGAGGGCGCGTCCTCAGGTGGCGGATAGGGGAATGCCTCCCAGATATCGGTGGTAGGAGAGAAATGAAATATCTGCCGCGGACCCCACAGGCCGAAGAAGGACAACTTCGTTAATAAACCACCAAATCCTGGAGCCTACTTGGGAGCCAATCAGCCGGCAGGTGGGCGCCTGTTCCCCATGTAAGGGGCGGCCCTAATTCGAGCAATCCGTGAGCTCATCATTCGCTGATTAAGAGTTAAATAATATTTTGGCATGAATCAAAACGATAGCGGAAACAACTCTCCACGGGGTAACCAGCATTTGCTGCACAATCCCTCTGTTCCGGCAGCTGGCACATCGGATGTGGAGGTGCCAAATTCAAGCTTAAATTTTACGATGAATGAAACCGAGACGACCGAGCAGAATCGTATTCGAAACCGTGGCAATATAAACACGAAGCAGAAAACGAGAATATGTAAGTGGAATGTGCGTACACTCCATGAAAGCGGAAAACTGGAACAACTGAGAAGGGAAATGCAGCGCTATAAACTAGACATAGTAGCCATACAGGAGTGCAGATGGTCAGGACATGGCCGCATAAACGACCAAGAAACAACTTTTCTGTACTCAGGCCGAAAAGAGGGAGAGAGTCACTCCAGCGGCGTGGGTATCATAATGACAAGGAAAATAGCAGACTGTTCGAGGGAGCAGGAGACCTTGGGCTCGTCCGCCGAAATAAATGAAAGATTGAAAAATTGAGAATTAGATTCACGTTATAAAAATATTTTATTTAATTAATTAAATATACAAAAATTTTATTAACTACAATATGAAATTGTAATGTGTATGTGTATATGTACGTGTATATATGTGTATATTAATAATTTTATTTCTCAACTTACGGAAATCGTGGTGGCTGCAGACTGATGTTCCTTGGATGATCGCAAAAGAAGTGAAAGAGCCTTCTTTTGCATAAAATTCTCTAACTCGCGAAACGGTACAATCGAACGATTATTGTAGTTAACTGTTTGACAAAAGTAGTCAAACAGTTGCTGTTAACATAAGGTTAACAGACTGCATACTAAGGCTGGCGAAAACATTTATGTTCCTAGAGCTGCCGCAAATATTTATGTTTTGGCACAGACATCATCATTGAATGGGTGCCAATAAGCCCTAGAATTCTGATGCTGATGCTACGTACAAGGGCAAGGAAATTGATCATAATGAATGTGTATGGGCCTACCGAGAACCAAAGCGTGGAAACAAAAAATGAGTTTTTTGATACGCTAAGCAGCTGCGTAAACAGATATGTACGGCAAGGTGACATATTTATGATGGTGGGCGATCTTAACGCCAAAGTCGATCCGAAAATGACGGGCTGGAAATATACTTGGGTAAAGACAGACCTGGTATCTGGAATGACAACGGAAGCAGGCTCATCGACTTTTGCTGCGAATATGATTTGGTAGTCGGCGGAAGCTTATTCCCACATAAACCAGCCCACAAAACGACATGGACGTCTCCCGACCAACGTACCAAGAATCAAATTGATCACATACTGATAAACAAGAGATGGAGAACATCGTTGCTAGATGTGCGCATTAAAAGAGGCGCAGAAATTGGCAGTGATCATCAATTGGTAGTTGGTAGTTTTAGAATCAAAGTAAATGCAGTAAAGAAAAGTCTACAGAAAATGAGTAAGAAAATCGATATAGGAAAATTAGAGCACCAGGAGTTCCGCAGGAACTTCAATGCGGCAGTGCGAGAACGTTTCGAGCACGAGTGTACAAATGATGGTACGACTAAAGCGCTGAACATGGTTAGCAATATATATCAAGAAGTTGGTAGCAGCATCCTTGGATACAAGCATAGAACAATGAAAGTATGGCTAAGTAACAACACGTGGACTCTAGTTGAACAGCGCCGACAAATCAAAGAATCCCTTCTCAGATGGGAAAAGCAGAGAACTCACTGGGAAGCATTATAATGGACCAAAAACAATTAAAGATACAAATGGAAACATTATCACTAACAGTGAACAACAAATGAAGTGGAGCACTTTAAGAATGTTTTGAATAATCCTTTAGGTGCTTATAGCGAGGACGCGGGCAACAGTGATAGTATCTTAAACTCCAGCAACCAACCCCACTTTAGTGAAATGAACAGTTCGCCACCCACCAAAAATGAAATTATAACTGCTATCAAGTCCCTAAAGAAAGGTAATGCACCAGGAATTGATAACATATATGCTGAATACCTCAAAGCAGATCCAGATACTGCAGCCGGAGCTCTGCTTCAAATTTTTCGTCAGATATGGGAAGAAGAATCCTACCCCCATCAATGGAACGAAGGCATTCTTGTGAAAGTGCCAAAAAAAGGAGATGCTTTAGATTGTAACAATTACAGAGGTGTCACTTTACTCCCTACTCCCAGCAAAGTATTTTCTACGATTTTACTAACGAGAATTCAAGAGGCCGTGGAAACAACGTTACGGGAAAACCAGTGTGGCTTTAGACAAAACAGATCCTGCGTTGACCTAATAAATACTGTTCGAATTGTTGCTGAACAATGCTGCGAATATAGAATATCCGCCTATTTACTACTAATTGACTTCAAAAAAGCCTTTGACAGCCTTGACAGGCAATTCATATGGGATGTATTACGAAGCCGAGGTATGCCCACTAAAATAATCAACATTATAAAGGCCATGTATGACGAGTTTAAAAACCGTGAGTCACCGCGGATGTCTTTCGGAACCCTTCGATATCAAAAGCGGTGTACGGCAGGGTTGTGTACTCTCTCCGCTTTTGTTCATCGTGGCATTGGATGAAATTATGAGGCGTGCGACAACCGGAAGGCAGGGAATACAGTGGACACCTTTCGGTCAGATAGAAGACTTAGAGTATGCAGACGATGTCGCTATGCTAAGTCACAGAGGCACAGACCTACAATATAATTTAGAAGCCGTGGAAAGATACGCCAAAAAGGCCGGGCTAAGTATCAATACCGACAAAACAAAAATCATAAAATGCTGTTATAATGTGTCAGCAAGACCAACAATGTTCACTGTCGATGGAAAGGAAATTGAATGTGTAGAATCCGCAGTTTACCTCGGTAGTATTATCACAAATAGAAACGGTGCGGGCGAGGACGTTACATCCCGCATAAATAAAGCAAGAGCGGCTTTCGGCCAACTGACAGAAGTATGGAGGTCCAGTCATGTATCATTGAAAACTAAGCTGCGACTATTTAATTCAAATGTTAAATCGGTGCTCGTTTATGCTTGTGAGACGTGGAAAAGTTCAAGCTTAATTGAGAAGCGCCTGCAAGTTTTTATTAATAAATGCCTACGCCGAATCCTGAAAATTCGATGGCCCGAAATAATAACAAACGACGGATTGTGGCGAAAGACAAGCCAAACAAAAGCAGCCACAGAAATTGCAAAACGCAAGTGTTTGTGGATTGGACACTCGAATAGGAGGCCTCCAGACAATATAGCAAAGCAAGCACTGCGGTGGAAACCGCAGGGAAGCAGAAGACCCGGGGCGCTAGCGAAAACCTGGCGTAGAACTGTCGATAAAGAATTGGAAGATGCAGGTTACACGTGGAAAGATGTCACGAGGACAGCACCAAATAGAATAAGATTCAAATCGGTTGTCGAGGCCCTGTGCTCCATTAGGAGCTAAGGAAGGAAAAAAGAAGAAGAAACATTTTTACCAAAAAATGCGTGTGTGTGATTGCTCGGTGTCAAATGTGCGTAGGTTTATAGGCATGTATGAATGTACATATGTATGTGTTTTCATATCATATCAGCTTGACATAGGTATGTACATACATATTTATGCAACATAAATCGTTAATTGTTAATGCAACATAAATGGTTAAGAATGCATACATCTATTGAAAAATAATCTTTCGTTAAAATATTAAATATTTCCTTGAAATTCTTCAAAAAAGTTTTATTTTTTGGTATTTTTGCATGTATCACTATCACTACATATTATAAAACAAGTAAGGAAAGTTAAGTTCGGGTGTAACCGAACATTACAAACTCAGCTGAGAGCTTTGGAGACAAAATAAGGGAAAATCTCCATACACGAAAATTAACCTAGGGTAACTCTGGAATGTGTTTGTATGATATGGATATCAAATGGAAGGTATTGAAGAGTATTTTAAAAGGGAGTGGGCCATAGATCTATAGGTGGACGCCATTTCGGGATATCGCCATAAAGGTGGACCAGGGGTGACTCTAGAATGTGTTTGTACGATATGGGTAACAAATGAAAGGTGTTAATGAGTATTTTAAAAGGGAGTGGGCCTTAGTTCTATAGGTGGCCGCCTTTTCGAGATATCTCCATAAAGGTGTACCAGGGGTGACTCTAGAATGTGTTTGTACGACATGGGTAACAAATGAAAGGTGTTAATGAGTATTTTAAAAGGGAGTGGGCCTTAGTTCTATAGGTGGCCGCCTTTTCGAGATATCGCAAAAAAGGTGGACCAGGGGTGCGTCTAGAATGCGTTTGTACGATATGGGTATCAAATGAAAGGTGTTAATGATTATTTAAAAGGGAGTAGCCCTTAGTTCTATAGGTGGACGCCTTTTGGAGATATTGCCATAAAGGTGGACCAGGTGTGACTGTAGAATGTGTTCTTACGATATGGGTATCAAATGAAGGGTTTTAATAAGTATTTTAAAAGGCAGTGGGCCTTAGTTCTATAGGTGGACGCCTTGTAGGGATATCGCCATAAAGGTGGGCCAGGGGTGACTCTAGAATGCGTTTGTACGATATGGGTATGAAATGAAATGTGTTAATGATTATTTAAAAGGGAGTAGCTCTTAGTTCTATAGGTGGCCGCCTTTTCGAGATATCGCCATAAAGGTGGACCAGGGGTGACTGTAGAATGTGTTCGTACGATATGGGTATCAAATGAAGGGTTTTAATAATGTAACGAATGTTAGCGAGCGATGCTATCGTCTCTAAGCCAATGCTAAGCAGTGACGTGAATGCACATCAATAATTCAATCATTATGTATTTACATAAACGAAACAATAACTGCGTCTACATATATGTACCATGTACGTATACGAGCAGCGGAGAGACAATGCACTAACACATGCATATATCTGAGAAGTTTGAGAGCTACTGGACTAGTAGATTCTGGAAGCGCCTAAAAGATGTATAAAATTGTGTAATTTTAGTTATAGCTGAGAAGTTTGAGAGCTCATGGACAATACTAGTAGATTCTAGAAAAACGCGAACGAGGAAACCAAAGAGTATAAAAGGCGACAGATGTAGAGGCGCTGTAATTCAGTTTGATTTGAGTTTCGATTAAGACGATATCTAGCGAGCAATAGCAATATTATCAGTTTGGTTATTAAGCTATTCGTTGCACAGTTTGAGTGTTATTGTGAAGTATTTTAATAAAGGCCATTTTTCCATTATTCAATATTGGAGTTATTTATTCAACAGTTTAGCGATACGAACCTAGCAAAAGGGCAAATAAGAGGATTTGCTACAAATTCGTTACAATAAGTATTTTAAAAGGCAGTGGACCTTAGTTCTATAGGTGGACGCCTTGTCGGGATATCGCCATAAAGGTGGACCAGTGGTGACTCTAAAATGCGTTTGTACGATATGGGTATCAAATGAAAGGTGTTAATGATTATTTAAAAGGGAGTAACCCTTAGTTCTATAGGTGGACGCCTTTTGGAGATATCGCCATAAAGGTGGACCAGGGTGTCTCTAGAGTGTGTTTGTACGATAAGGGTATCAAATGAAAGGTGTTAATGAGTATTTTAAAAGGGAGTGGGCCTTAGTTCTATAGGTGGACACCTTTTCGAGATATCGCCATAAAGGTGGACCAGGGGTAACTCTAGAATGCGTTTGTACGATATGGGTATCAAATGAAAGGTGTTAATGATTATTCAAAAGGGAGTGGGTATTAGTTCTATAGGTGGGCGCCTTTTTGAGATATCGCCATAAAGGTGGACCAGGGGTGACTCTATAATATGTTTGTACGATATGGGTATCAAACTAAAGGTACTAATGAAGGTTTTGAAAGGGAGTGGCCCTTAGTTGTATATGTGAAGACGTCAATAAACCAATCCAATCAACATATTTCATCCCTTTTTCGTATTTGGTAAGGAATTATGACATTTTTTTCATTTTTCGAAATTTTCGATATCGAACAAGTGGGCGTGGTCATAGTCGGATTTCGCCCATTTTTAACACCAGATAAAGTGAGTTCAGATAAGTACGTGAACTAAGTTTAGTAGAGATATACCGATTTTGCTCAAGTTATCGTGTTAATGGCCGAGCGGAAGGTTAGACGGTCGACTGTGTATAAAAACTGGGTGTGGTTTCAACCGATTTCGCCCATTTTCGCAGAAAACTGTTATCGTCATAGAAGCTTTGCCTTAACAAATTTCATGAGGATTGGTAAATTTTTGTTCGATTTATGGCATTAAAAGTATTCTAGGCAAATTAAATGAAAAAGGGCGGAGCCATGCCATTCTCTATTATTCTTGTATTTTGTTGCACTATATCATTACGGGAGTTGAATGTTGACATAATTTACTTATATACTGTAAAAATATTGAATTTTTTCTTAAAATCTGACTTTAAAAAATTTTTTTTTTTTAAAGTGGGCGTGTTCTTCATCCGATTGTGCTAATTTTTATTAAGCACACATATAGTAATGGGGGTAATGTTCCTGCCAAATTGCATCATGATATCTTCAACGAATGCCAAATTACAGCTTGCAAAACTTTGAAATTACCTTCTTTTAAAAGTGGGCGGTGCCACGCTCGTTGTCCAATATTTTACTAATTTTCGATTCCACGTCTTAAGTTCAACCCACCTACCAAGTTTCATCGCTTTATCCGACTTTGGTAATGAATTATCGCACTTTTTCGATTTTTCAAAATTTTCGATATCGAAAAAGTGGGCGTGGTTATAGTCCGATATCATTCATTTTAAATAGCGATCTGCGATGAGCGCCCAGGAACCTACGTACCAAATTTCATCAAGATATCTAAAAATTTACTCAAGTTATCGTGTTAAAGGACAGACGGACGGACGGACGGACATGGCTCAATCAAATTTTTTTTCGATACTGATAATTTTGATATATTGAAGTCTATATCTATTTCGATTCCTTTATACCTGTACAACCAACCGTTATCCAATCAATGTTAATACTCTGTGAGCTCTGCTCAACTGAGTATAACAAAGTCGCTTTTGCTGTCCCATATCCCTTTGAATGCTTAAACCTTTAAAACTACGCAACGGATTTTCATGCGTTTTCTTTTAATAGATAGAGTGATTGAAGTTTGTAGATTGTATAATAACATCCATTAAATAGTGGAGGAATACTCTTATTTGTGAAGTTTCTAATGTGATGTATATATGTACATATGTATATAAGAGGAAGTGGTGTTAAATAAATGAATAAATGTAAGGCGCGATAACCTCCGAAGAGATCTACGGACGAGCTTCTCTTCCAATTTGCGTCGTGCTCCTCTTGATTTTCCCTACAAATTGGCCGGACGGGGCCTACATGTTTTATGCCGACTCCGAACGGCATCTGCAAGGCAGATGAGTTTTCACTGAGAGCTTTTCATGGCAGAAATACACTCAGAGCGCTTGCCAAACACTGCCGAGGGGCGACCCCGCTTAGAAATATTTTCTTCTAATTGAAAAACCTTATTTCTAAAATTTTGATATTGCTTTGCCCGGGGTGCGAACACAGGCCATACGGTGTGGTAGGCGGAGCACGCTACCATCACACCACGGTGGCCACCTAGGTGTTAGTTTCATTATTTATAACTCAAGAACGAATAAACAGATTTGGCTGAAAATTGGTGGAGGAGTAGCTTAGAAACAGGAGACAGACATACGATACTTTTTATCCCATTCTGGATAGGGTCTTGAGATCAAAACGTGGACCTGGGTAATCCTGGGATATGTTTGTACAACGTGGGCTTCAAATGGAAGTTGTTTATGAGTACTTTGATACGGGGTATTTTTCGTACCCGTGGGTGACTAGGGTCTCGATATTGAGGCCAAAACGTGGACCCGGATGCCCCTAGAAAGTGTTTATACAAGAAGGATAACAAATGAAAGCTTTTGATGAGTGCTTTAGTACAGGGTAATTTTCATATCTATTTGTGACTAGGGTCTTGAGATAAAGGCCAAAACGTGGATCAGGGTAACACTAGGATGTTTTTTTACATTATGGGTATCAAATTGAAGCTGTTGATGTGTGCTTTAGTACAGAGTAATTTATACCGCTGGGTGACTAGGGTCGCGAGATGTAGGCCAAAACGTGGACCTGGATACCCCCTAGAATGTGTGTGTAATATGGATATCAAACGAAAGCTGTTGCTCAGAGCTTTAAAGTAATTTTCATTGTGATATTCGATTTAGTCGCATCAACCTGGCAAAACTGATAAATATGCATGCGAAGCCGAAAAAAAGCATGAATTCATAATACCCACATACCTATTTACATACGTCCTATTCGATTTGCCTGAAATTTGGTATATAAATTTGCCTATATTAGTATTTACGATCCTTTTTTCGGGGAAGTAGACCAGAGACGGGCTGGGAATGAGATTAGGACTAGGATAGGGACTGAGATCCGGAGTGGGAATGGAACTCGGAATGTGACTGGAACCAAAAACATTCCACCCTCTGGGACTGGCAATAAGGGATGAAAAAGAATGAGAAAAACTTGAGAGAAGAGAAAAGAGGGAAGGATAAGGAGACTGAGAAAGGGATATAGTGAGACGAAAATAGAGATAGATGAAGCGAAAAAGACGGAGGGAGGAGTGAATAAAATGATTAAGAAGAAGTAAAGAGGGGAGGGCAGAGTTAGAGAGAAAAATCTTATTAAAATGTATGCAGATAGACCAAATTTAGGGCAGAAAAACGTCTGACGGGTCTGCTTATGTATATATATATGCATGTGAGAATTTCATAAAACCGCAAATAAATATGAAGACTAAACATTTTATTTATCTTCTTATTAGTTTGTAAGTTTGTGTACCTGCATTTAGGCTCATACGTTCTAGCTAAACTATAAGAAAAAGCTTCGAATTGTTTGTTTTGTGTTCTGACTGCAAGAAAAAAAGAGCTTAGAAGTTCGTCAGTGATGGAGAGTATCGAGCTCAGATTTTAAATGGAGGGATTCCAAATTTTTAAATGGTCCATATTTCTAAAGTATATAAGTGTGGGCGAAATATACAAATTCTATTTTATCCACAAACTATACTTCACCTGTCTGTGCTTAACGTATAAAAAGCCTACCATTACAAAGATATATCTTTATTAATTTTCATAATGTTGCGACAGTAGATGTTCAAGGCTTTAAAGCATACGATAATAGATTTATTGTAAAGGAAATAGCTGTGGTCCTCAACAATGAAGAATTCCATTGTTTCCACATAAAAGCTCCATTTGAATTTTCGGATCTGAGTAAGGAAAATCAACGACAAGCTAATTGGTTAATGTTACCCTATCATAATTTATTATGGTGCTATGGAAGCGATAGTTTTAAATCTGTAAAAAACTATTTGATGTCGACATTGAAGAATATAAAAGTTTATGTTAAGGGCGACAAAAAAGTGTATGGATAGCAGAGTTCCTCCAAAAGCCGGTGTTTAACATTGAAGAGTACAGGATATGATGGAATGAATCTCTCTAGATTATATAGTTTACACCCAGATGTTGTGCGTTGTCAATATCATTTTCATACTGATTGCAATGTGAAAATCATCCAACGACAAATTCGTTGTGCTTTAAAATCAGCATATATTTTGTTCAAATACATATCGGGTAGTAATTTAAATTTATAATGAAATAAAATAGAATTAGAAATCTTAAATTTAGTGTTTTTATTTTAAAAGGGTGAGAATTGGATGAAGAAGAAAAAAAAAGTATATAAATACATTGTTTTCTAATATCAACCTCATTTTAAATTGACGTAAACAAAGGGATATACCACAATGAATTATAAATTTTATATCTCATTATTATTATTATTATTTGTTTTCAAAACTACCTACGGATCACCATTTTGGGGAAACCTAGATAACAATGCGCTTACGATAAACCAAAACTCGAAAAGTATTCAATTTAATTTAAAATTACCGAATAGTAATGATATTTATCAATCAATATTTCATTATTATTACTAAAACAAAGTGAGCCTCTTTTACCTAATGACGAGGAAGAAATTGAAGTGTTGTCAACGATACCATTATTTTCACCATCCACAACAATCGCACCATCGTCTAAAGGTGATTTTTCAACGGAAGGGAAGCCTATGAGAACTTTTACTATATATGAAAATATAGAGGCATTTCGTAGAGAGCTCATTGAAAAGGAATCTGATATTGGAGGAATCATTGAGGCAAAACAAGCATTTTATCGACATTTTAAATTGGAATATGATAATTTTGATGTACCAATTCGTTGTGCTTATGATAGTAGATACGTGGAAAAATGATGAGCATCAAGTGCTTTGAATATCGTGAAATTGAAACTGAACGAATTTTTAGTAATGGTGATATTGAAAAGATTCTAGCCCAGGATACTTCATTTAAAAGACCACATATAGAAATAATTGATGTGAAAAACTATAGACAAACATATAATATGATCATTGTATAATGTGACTCACACATGTATATATAAAAATAAAAAATAAAATCCAATATGAAATTAGCTAATTTAATAAAAATTTTACTTATTTGTCTGTTTCACTTAAGTTATGGAACAAGTTATCCCTATAATCAATTTATGAATCAAGAACAAAATATAGACAGCTTTAGAAATTTTGAAAATAGTAAAAAGACTAGTTTTGAATTCCAATCACTTCATTACGTTTAAAAATAAATGTAACAATTCAATTGTTTGATCAGAGTTTTCCTGAGCTCAAACCATCATTATTAAAAACAACAGCAACAACAACAACAACGCAGAGCCCTGGGGGACCTTTAAGACCAACTATCCGCGATCAAAGGAGTGAGTCACATGGTGTGAAAAAAGTGAATACACCATTCTAGAGGCTATTGACAATTTTAAAAAATTACTAGTTGAAAAGGAAAAGAGAATAGGAGGCATTCTTGAAAGCCCAGAGGTTTTTTATAGACATTTCAATTTAGTTTACGATAATTGTGAAATACGAATTAAATGCTCTTATTACAGCAATTATATGCAGCGTATTTTAAATATCTATTGCTTTGAATTTCCGGAAGACAATACGGAGACATTACATAAACGAGAAGCATTATATGAGCATACTTCGTACGATATAAATCCAACAACAATTCATGTTGATCGTTATTATCAAAAATTGCATATGAAGGTTCAGTAATCACAAACATGTCATCGACGCCGTCGTCAGCAGCAGTAGACATATTTAATTTTCTGAAACAATTTAAACATATTTTACCTGAAGAGCAGAGGAAAAGACTTTTCAAAATTCATTCAAAAATTGAGTATAGAGATAAATTAAGTAAAATAAAAAATCATTTCGGTGAACACTATGAAAACTGTGTTTGGTCGAATTCTAATAGCACAGATGGCCGAGACACTTGCAATTGCTCACACCTAGAGCATTTGGACGAGGAAATCTACAAATTATGAACACTTACACAAAATATTTATAAATCATCTCTAAGCAATATGGATGATAAGCGAATTGTACGAGAAAATCATATTGATACTTATGCTTATGGTAATAAACAATTTATATGTTATATAATTTATTTTTATTAAACAAAAATTTTAAACATAATTGATCACATATTACTGTGTTGTATTTTTCTTTTTGCTCATAATTGTAATGTACTGGTGACTTCAGATAATTAATCAGTTCAATCGGTGGCTGTAAATTTCCAAAACTATCAAAATATTCTTTTTAGTTTTTCTTAATACTTTCATGGTCTTAGCAAGATTTGCTAATACAGTCATATGATTATTTGACATGATTTTAAACGAGCGATCGAAAAAATCTGTTATCTATCAGCTGTGTATCTGATAAGAATCTGCTAAATCTTTTACCTATCAGTTGTGTATCTGATAAGAATCTGGTCTGATATCAATTTTACTTATTTTGAACTGTTATATATTAAACTTGTCTCGGGGTTTGCTAACAAGGTCACTGTAACCTTTAATAATGTTACCGGTAATTTCTTTGTACATATTTGTTGTGAAGATCTCTTCTAACAAACCCCTTCCTCACTTAAAATAAAAACACTAATGTTAAGATTTCTGATTCTATTTTATTTCATTATAAATTTAAATTACTACCCGATATGTATTTGACAAAATATATGCTGATTTTAAAGCACAACGAATTTGTCGTTGGATGATTTTCACATTACAATCAGTATGAAAATGATATTGACAACGAACAACATCTGGGTGTAAACTATATAATCTAGAGAGATTCATTCCATCACATCCTGTACTCTTCAATGTTAAACACCGGCTTTTGGAGGAACTCTGCTATCCATACACTTTTTTGTCGCCCCTTAACATAAACTTTTATGTTCTTCAATGTTGACATCAAATAGTTTTTTACAGATTTAAAACTATCGCTTCATAGGACCATAATAAATTATGGGTGGTGCAACATCTACCAATTAGCTTGTCGTTGATTTTCCTTACTTAAATCTATTATCGTATGCTTTAAAGCCTTGAATATCTACTGTCGCAAACATTATGAAAATTAATAAAAAAATATCTTTGTAATGGTAGGCTTTTTATACGTTAAGCACAGACAGGTGAAGTATAGTTGGGGATAAAATAGAATTTTTATATTTCGCCCACACTTATATACTTTAGAAATATGGACCTTTAAAAATTTGGAGTCCCCCCATTTAAAATCTGAGCTCGATATTCTCCTGAACTGATGAACTCCTAAGCTCTTTTTTTCTTGCAGTCAAAACACAAAACAAACAATTCGAAGCTTTTTCTCATAGATCAGCTGGAACGTATGCGCCTAAATGCAGGTACACAAACACGAACTTACAAACTAATAAGAAGATAAACAAAATGTTTAGTCTTCATATCTATTGCGTTTTATGAAATTCTCACATGCATATATATACATATGCACATGCATATATATTAGGGCGGGTCGATTTAAAATCGCTCATTGCTCTGTGAAAATCGTATTCTAGGGATCAAAATAAGAAACTTTACCGAAGGAACCATACCTCTAAAACGAATTCTGATGCCCCCCCCCCCCCCCCCCCCCCCTTTTGGGTCGAACTTTTGGGTAGGGGCAATTTCAATTCTACCTGCTGTGTCTTGTGGTGGCTTAAAAAAAACAACATCAGCAATTTTACGATCTGCAATTTTGTCACAGTGATACCTTCATTTTTTAAAACGTTTGAATAAAAAACCCACACAACTATGTTTACGACATGCAAATGCATCACAGTGATGCCTTGGTTTAAAAAGGGGGTTGTAAAAACGCTAATTTCTAATAATTTTTTTTAATTTCTTTTCTATTACTAAGTTAAATTAATTTTTTCATTTACGTATGTTCTTACTAAATAAATTTGTAAAGAGAAAAATAAACTCCAAAAAGAAAAAACATAGGCATTTTCATTCAGGATTTTTCAAAATTTGCCCCTACGACCCAAAGGGGGGGACATCAGAACTCGTTTTAGAGGTATGGTTCCTTCGGCAAAGTTTCTTATTTTGATCCCTAGAATATGATTTTAACAGAGCAATGGGCGATTTTTTTGCCTCCTCACAAATCGACCCGGCCTAATATATATATATATATATATATATGTTTCAATGTTGATCAGTTAAGGTTTCTTATCAGCATTTTTTGATTTTTTCTCTTGTACAAACATTCCCAAGCGTAGGTATTAATTCCATTATTTTTTACAAATCTCTTATCATCTAAAAACTTAACGTTACCTTATTTATTTCTTGTGTATGCGCTTCGATTGTATTTCTGCCATGAAAAGCTCTCAGTGAAAACTCATCTGCCTTGCAGATGCCGTTCGGAGTCGGCATAAAACATGTAGGTCCCGTCCGGCCAATTTGTAGGGAAAAACCAAGAGGAGCACGACGCAAATTGGAAGAGAAGCTCGGCCTTAGATCTCTTCGGAGGTTATCGCGCCTTACATTTATTTTATTTATTTATGCAATTCATGATATCTTGATCTAAAAATATACATTGAGTCAAAGTGCAATTTCTTTTCGAATAAACATCTTCTAAAATCACTTAAACTCAATGTAGAAGTTACACACTTTTTTATTCCCTTAATTTTTTTAGATTCATTTATATCGTTATCAATTCTAAATGAAAACATTTTTGGTCTTAAACCTATAAATTCTTTTATTAACTACTCATTACATTCATCCTTCATCATACCCAATCTAATAAAATGCTAAACGAGCCCAAATGGAAAATCATGAGTTCATTATTAAGATAACCTTTAGTTAATTAGTTAATTATGAAATTCTCACATGCATATATATAAATATATATATGGAGCAGCATCAGCATGTGCACACAAACTTACAATCAAACAAACATATGTGACGGCATGTACACAAAATGTTCAATATTCATATTTAAAAAATTGTATAATTTATGTATATGCAGACATTGTTAAGGAGCCCAAATGGAATATCATGAGTTCCTTATTAAGATAACCTTTAGTTAACAATCTGCCACTGATCGAGTGCCCGACAGGCCCGTTTTGCAGACGAGAAAAAAAGGGGGCGGTACTACAAGTGCCCATCGACTCCTTTTTGTAGACGAGAAAGAAAGGGGTTTGGGGGGTTGGGGTTGGTGGTTAGGGGGTCGGGCGGTACTAGAGGTGTCAAACTGCTACTTTTTGTAGAGGAGAAAAAAGAGGGGGTGGGGGATTGAGGAACAGTCGCTCGATTAGAAATCTATGGGACTCTTTAAAACGGCCCGGGTGAAGTCTAGGTGTCATTAGAAATATGAGGGAACATTTAAAAACTTGCGGCCCTATAAAAATGTAGGGCCCCAATTTAACGATCCACTCCTGAACGGCAAAGCTCTGCTAAAAGCAAAAAGCTCTAAGTTTTTTCTTATACATCGGCCAGAACAGAAACAAAAAGCTCTAAGCTTAAGAACGTGCGCGCCTAAAAGTAGGCAACAAAATTGTTTTGCGGTATATATATGTGTGCCGGTGTGTATATACTTTTCCTTTCTCCTTTTTCCTTTCTCCATTTGAGTTAGAACCTCCATTTACATACTACTTTAGTGATTACACCATGCGACAAAATCAAATTTTTTTATGGGCATTTGGTCCAAATTTTTTTGAGGAGATTGAGGCTTAAGTATAAAAAGTACTATCTCCGTTTTCCTAAGTTAGCCTCCAAAAAATAGATATCGGCTTTCACAGTTCGAAATTCTACATTTCGAAATTTTATTTTTTTGTTAACGCGTTCAGCAAATTAAAAAAGTAAAATGTGGCCGTGGTCCGCTCTTTTCCCTTATTTGAAGGGCTGAATTCTTTTTTGAGAAATTTAGTATAACAGCTGTTATAGGAGGTGAAAGGTCAGAACTTCGAAAATATGAAAAACCTGATATTTCCGAATTTTCGCTACACATATCAAAAATATCAGTACTGCTGTGAATGTGGTTCAACGGCCTTTGTTTTAATATGCATATCTTTAAAGAAAAATTTAGCAAAACCCCTGTTTAAGCGAAAAAATGCGTTTTTTTTTACCAAAAATGTATTTTAACCAGCACATTTTCTAGCTGGTAAAACTATTGAATATTAAATAAATCATAAACTTGCATTAAATGTGCTATTTTCAAATCAAAGCACTCCGCTTATTTTACACCTTCTACTAAAATTCTGAATAAATAACTCAAATATTCAATAATACAAAATGGTCTTTATTAGACTACTTTAAAAGTACTTCACAATAACACTTATACTTCGCAACCAATACGTGCTCAAATCAAACTGATTGCTGCTTAATCAGCTTTCACTTCTTTTATACTCTCTGCTTTCTCTTTCGCTTAATTCTATGCGTTTCTTCTTCTAGAATTTACTATTTAGTTACCAGATACATATAGGCATGTGAATTTGTAGTTTATAGTCTCTGGCATAACCATATGCGTTTGTATATATGGGCATTACTCTGCTGATGACTGCCTACTTTTTTGAGTATCTCAGATATATGCTTGTGTTCGTGCGTATCTCTCTGCTGCATGTATGTACATATATGTAGACATAATGATGGATTTGTTTATGTAACTACAAATGACTGCTTAGTATCGGCTTAAAGATGATAGTATCTTAGTGTTGCTAATATTCGTCACAATATTTATTTATAGACAAATGTCCTTAATAGCAACTCCTACCCTCTGGCCCAGTCTCGATAAGAATAGCTGAGGTAGAACCCATCTGCCAAGCTCTCCGTCAGTTGGAGTAGAAACCTCCTACTGAATATAAAACTAAACACGAAAATAAATGGAAACCTTCAGGTCGCGCTTCTGATCAGTGGTAGAAGCCCACTTACTCGTATGCTTACCTTCTAGCTTCTCATTCTACATGCGAATCTGTCGCCCTTATATACGATTTTCGCACATTGGTGGACAGTTATTTCCTAAAAACAAAAAAAAAATTATGTAGGGCTGCGCACAGGCGGTCAGTAATTTTACAATAACAATTATAACAAGTAAGGTAGGCTAAGTTCGGGTGTAACCGAACATTACATACTCAGCTGAGAGCTTTGGAGACAAAATAAGGGAAACTCACCAAGTAGGAAAATGAACCTAGGGTAACCCTGTGTTTGCGGGGGGAATGTGGCACCCGTGTCGAGGGGCGCGATCGCACGCAAATAAATGAAATAAAAAAGAATAGTTAGTACCGAGTAGATAACAATATTTATTCACTTTATCAACAATGGAAAATGCAATATTAGATATACGAGATAGAATAATTTATTCATATTACAAATGACCAAACTCCAATTTATGAACGTGATTTACTTGCCGAGAGTAAGGAAATGAAAAAGTTATGAAATTAATTCACTGCACAATTCGCAATGCACTTGGCAAGTTAATACGTACGATAATTACTAATGCGAATATTAATTGAAATGACAATCTCAAATTCGCACTATTAATTAAAATGACACTTTCAAATTACTCGGGCAAAATTATTAAACGGAAAATGTGGAAAAGATTTGGTTCTATACTACTCACCTGGGGCTAGCTGCTGGCTCGTGAACGTTCCAAAATAGAAGGAAAAAGCCAAGACCGCAAACAAGTCCGCGGCACCTGCCGATAGCTAACTTTCGTTGAGTTTTTCTCCTTCAAAGTTAGCTCTCGGGTGGTGTTAGCCGTTACCGGTAATAATAATAAAATAACTAATGTGCGTGTTAGGGTGGTCCGAAATATTTAGGCTGGTGGCCTAAACATGCCGGCCCCCTCGTGGGGAGCAACTTGAAACTCGGTGAGTACGCCAGCAACCTTCCCAAGGCGGGATAAACTAAATAAATTTAAAAAATATGATATGTATGTATAGTTGGATGGTAAGTGCGATCTCCGTTGGACATCCGTGCTTTCAATACTGCAGCCTCGCTGAACTTTGGATAAAAGAGAAAAGCGTTAGTGTTCAATGTACGTGGGGTTGCTTGGTTTTGATGCACCTGGTTAATTGGATGTAGATTTTTGTGATTGGCATAAAATTCTATAGTATATTAACCTAGATGTATTTGTGATCGCGATGCCAGAACGCTATTGCTGTAAAGCTCCGGATATTACCAGCCCGAATATGGTGGCTTGGGTCAGCAGCCCGCCTACGTTCGACGGTGGTGTGCCGCTAACCATTAGGCTGGCGTAGACATCGGCTCCCAGTGTGAGCCAGACAGGTGTAGGCCGGTGGAAAGCTGGATCCGCCAGCTTCATAAATTGGAATGGCGTGGCTACCGATGGATCCAGAGTTGCTGTCGGACTAAGCCGTGAATATCGTGCCACCACTGTGGCCTGGGTCGTCACTGCTCCCGTTACCCCGTATTTCCCTCGCAGAACAAGCGTGCACTTCACGTGATAGGACGTGCCGGTACGCTCCAACCCGAGGTCCGTTGCGAGGTTTGCATCGATGATGAAATTCGGAGCGCACGGAGCGATGAGGTCGCGTACTGCGTGGAGCTTCCCTCCTGCTGTTATCCGAACGACCGCCGTTGGAGCTACGGCTACAAATGCGCGGATAATGGTTGTTGCTACAGGCGCCTCCCGGAGGCGTCCCGTTCTGAAGCCGGCTGGGGTTGTTGTTTGGCGCGCGAGAGTGGTTGTGGTACCCTCCTTGCATGGTTGATACGGGCCGCTCTGCCAGTGGAGCGTCGGGTCGAGCGGAACGGACGCGGCTCCGCGCCGCCCCGGCGCCTACAGGCATTGTGGTGCGATGGGCGGAAAGTACGTGTCTCCGCGCCATCCCCGTGCTCCATGTGTCTCTGATTGCTTTTCTGCTTCTCATACTGAAGAAGTGGTCGGAAGGATCGTGCTTCTCCACTGGTCGTTGGGGCGATGGCTAAGGCTGCGGCACTTCGGGCGATCTCCTCCATCTCTTCCTCCTCATCTGCTACTTGTTGTGCCCATGATCGGGTGTCCTCCGTGATATGAATAGAGAGCACTTCGTCGGCGCTTGCTTCCTCGTCGTGCTCGTCGTGGTAGGTAGGGCGTGGCGGCGGTTGCTCATCCTCTATATGCAGCGTAGTGTGGTGTGGCTCCCGGCATCGGTGGCAACGGTCGCGGCTGGGGCATATTTCCAGCCGATGGAACGGTGATAAACAATTGGGGCAGTGCCGGTGTATAAGGACGGCCCGGAGGCGTTCTTCTGCCGACATCCCCCTGTACAGCGGGCATAGTCGTATGCCGTGATTCTTATGGCACAACCGGCAGGAGACCGTGAAGGAGTCAACGCGTTGCTCCGTCTTGTTGTGTTTGACTGAGAAGCCCGTCATTCTGGAACGGGAATTTGTTATTACTTGTTTTGACTCCAGGGAGTTGGGTGGCATATGAGCACGTACTGGGAACTTATTGGCTGAGATTGTGGTTGGCGTACTCGAGATAAGGGATACATGTGGAGTGCATAATCTTATTAGGTTATTCTGCCGACACAATGACGTGTAGTGGTTGGACCCACTATGAGGTTTAGTAAACTTTCATTGTAATAAGCTTAAACTTATCTTTAATTTTGAAAATCTTTTCATCAGAATGAAAATTCTGATGTTGAAACAATCAATAGTAAAATTAAGAATTATTAAATATAGACTTAGGACAAACTATATTTTTTTGGTGTTTGCCTAAAGCAGGCAATACGCGGTAATATACGGTATATCACGGTAAACCAATGTGTTGTCACGGCTCCTTGTAATTGCCCTACAAAAATTTGGTCACAAAACTTACCTACGCCCATGCACATGTGACTATGATTATAACCTATGACCGTAAAATGACTAGTCAACTGACGTGGAATGACGAGAGCGTTTTGCAGGGTGATAGCTGGTGAATGAGATTGTCCCTTAAGCGACGTCGTGCAGATAAAATGTGCGACAGATGTCTGGGAACACTCTTTGTGCTGATTCGGGCCATGTTGTGTGAGAATCATAAATTGTGGTGTGTTTGTTGATTTCAACACAACCCTGGTGGGGATAGCCTACACCCTACATCGAGTGTGGCATTTTGTAGAGCTGTCAGCTGATAACTCTTCCACTCATTGGAGTGAGACAGCTGTGCGGTGCTGCCAATTTGGCAGCGTAATGAGACATAATGGTAATGTCATGCAATTATTTAGGAACAGTTCGCGTCTGAGTCCTAACGCGACATAAAATTTTCTAAAAAGTTTAATTTTTCTTGTTTGTAGTATCGAAAGCATATATGACACTACTTTATTCTTGCTTGGATTTCAAGCTGAAAGGACTGACAAAACTTTATCGGAACTTCAATACGCAAAGACAATTTCTATCATGAAAGCGATACCACTATTGAGTGTGACATGTTTTTGTTTATGTTTTACATTTTAATTTTGCCCTAACCTTTTTAACAGGGAAAACAATGCAAATTAACCGCGAAAATTATTTCGGTCTCGAGTGGCTCCCCCTTTTTTTCACAAGAAGGTTGGTTTTGATTGTGTTTTTATGCACCAAATTGTCAGACTATAACAAAATTTTCATTTGTCGGAAAAAGGTAAAGCTGTTCGGGTACTAACACTCGAGTTTGTTGGATCCCGCGGATCCGACTTGTGATCCCATGGCGTCGCGCGCAATGTGTTTACGGCGTAAGAAAGACAAAAGTAAATGTCATCGAGTGGCAACCTTGATTCGTTCATTCTAAATGTCATTCATTCATGGAAATGAGTATAGAGACATTTTGAATGAATTTTCACTATGAAGAAAACTTGTGCTGGGTAAGTATACTAGTATCGTTCCCTTTTGATACTTTTATAAATTTTCCTAATTTTTTATTCTTTTATTTCATTTCAGGTATTCTTTTATTTCATTACAGGTACACAGCTACAAATAGGGTGGTTCGCTGGCACAATGCAAGCGATTGCGTGGGTTAAACGCAGGCATGCTTAACCAACGAACCGATATCATTTCGTTACGATAATCAACGTTAATAAACGAAACAAAGTCAACGTTATTTTACGTTCTTAACGTTAATAAACGAAACGAAATGACTTTGTTTCGCTTATTAACGTTAATTATCGTAACGAAATGATATCGGTTCGTTGGTTAAGCATGCCTGGTTAAACGTCAAAGTAAATAAAAATTCATCAGAAGAAATTTTATTTTGGTAAATTTTCTTCATTTTTTAATGGATTTTGTGGCAAATTTTGAAGGAAAAAACCAATAAATTTTAATTATTTTCTGTAAACTAAAAAAAAAAATTGCAAAAATTTCGCCACAAAAAGAGAAAAAACCAAATAGCCTTTGCGGCGTTGTTTCAGAAAGAACGTCGGAGCAAAAGTTTTTGTTTATTCGGGGAATTTCAAAATTTCTAGCAACAAAGGCATCTTTTGTACGTTGCGTGAATATAACTCATTGCTGTGCGCTTTTGCGAAAGGAAAGAACAATATCCAAACGGTCCGAACACATTTTGCGACAGAGCGTAAACCCACGTTGCTCAACCCTCTTACGACCTGGATATTTGAGACGGCATTCTTCAGTTATGGTAAACACAGAGTCAGCAGTGACATATCTGGACCTCCCAGACAAGTCGGGAAGCGACAAAAAACATTACAAAACTTTATTATTAAGTAATGGAATACGATTTTTACTCATTTCGGACCCAACACCTGTTCCACATTGCGGATTAACCTCTTCATCATCATCATCTTCTTACGACTCCGCCGGCGATTCAGTTGCTGAAGAAAGTAGTAGCACTAGTAGCGAAGAAGAGGAATCGATGAGCACTTCCACAACGGGCAATGGTGGAAGCGCTTCGGATTTAGAGTCAGAAGAAGGTGACGAAAAACTGGCAGCATGTGCATTATTATCTTTGGTGGTAGCGTGCCGTCGCTGTAGTGGGCGTTGTCCTGGGGTTGCTCCTGCTAGAACGCCTGCAAAAGGTATTACTCTTGCTGCTGCCTACGCCACAGAAGAAACAAAACATAAACCAGTTGCCGGTGGCAGAAAATTATTATGGTGAAGGCAACTTTTGTTTTGAGTATTTGTTTTATAATATCTATAGTTGGTGGCGGGTTGTGTAACGGCTGAAGTACGATGGTGGTGGTGCTGCTGTGGTTGAGGTGAAGCCGTAACATTTTTTCGCCAATTGCTTTGTACTTCACTACGATCCTTTTTTGTGAGTACTCTATCTATTGCGGTGTTTAATGTTCGTAATAATAACTTTGTTTTTATTATTTTCAAGTTGTGTACAGCAAATAAACATAATTACGGAATGAAACATTCAAAAAGAAAAATTATTCACAAAGGGAATGGCGCAAAACAGCCCATATAATCACATTTATCATTTAGAAGGTACTATATTCGGACAAATGCTTTGCGTAATCATGTAAGTGTATATGTAGACATATATATATATAACGTAGGTTATTATTCTGTTTACAATACAATTCCCAGAGGCAGGCTGTTGGAACAATACAAATACCCATATTCACATTGATCTAATCAGCATGTTTGCCAGTTCTATTTGCGACCTATTTTGGCAGTTTGCATGATCCTTATCATCTGGAGTTTGCTGTCGTCATTAACGTCATTGAGTTAATCATATTGTCGCCCTTCCCATGTCCTTGCATGCCCATGGCCGTTCTAATTGTGCCATCATGCGCCTGCATCTGTCCAGCTATCTATAAGTTATTAAAAACCAAAATCAATATACATACGTCGGGCAACGAGAGTACTGCACAGCCTGCTTTAGATGACTACGGCAGTTGGACAGATTTGGGTGCTGTTGTATCTGACTCTCCATTTGGCTCAACAATTGGCAAAAAAGGCTAATTGCCAGCTGTCAACGAAATTAATATTCAGACGCACACTTCAAAATCCCGGAGAAAACAGCATCTTTTTAAAATTTTGCCAATCGAAAGAGGTTACTTATTATCTCCAACAACATAAAAATCAGCAAGTTCTGTGGCAGATTGGGGATCTGCGTTAGGATTGTGTTGACCTCGTTCGGGTTGATCGAGAGCTGGGTTACGGGGTTTGTTATAACGGTTGGGAGTTACAAGTCTCCCCATCCTCACTGGAGGGTGGTAGTAGGACCAATTTCGTGATTGGTCTGGTGGTTTGTCCCCTTGCCGTATCCAGTTCGACAACTCGAACTCGGTTATCGGGGCCATAGTGAAGATTGGCTATCCGACCTAGTCTCCATTCGTTGGGGGGAGATTATCCTCCTTAATGACGACTTGGTCCCCCGGTTTGAGATTTGATTGTGGATGCTTCCACTTAACGCGCTTCTGCAATTCGGTGAGATACTCCGCTTTCCACCGCTTGCAGAAGGTTTGATGCAGCGCCTTAAGTTTTTCCCATCGATTGACGAGTGAAGCGCGATTCTCGCTGACGTCAATCTCGGGTGGCGCTAGTAGGTGGCCCCCGACTAGGAAGTGCCCGGGGGTAAGTGGCTCCAGGTTGGACGGGTCATTTGAAGATGGGCTTAGGGGTCGGGAGTTGAGACAGGATTCAATCCTACACAGGAGGGTGCTAAACTCCTCGAAAGTAAATTTATGATCCGATGCGATCTTTTTGAAATGAGTTTTGAAACTCTTGACTCCCGCTTCCCACAGCCCGCCCATGGGGAGCAGCTGCTGTTATGAAATGCCATGTCAAGGTTTGGTGCGCATATTTAGCGAGGGTTTGGTTGCGCGCATCAACGAGGAAGGCCTTGAACTCTGAGCGGAGAGCCCTCGACGCACCGACAAAGTTCGTCCCGTTGTCGGAATAGAGGTTTTTCGGGCATCCTCGTCTGGCGACAAACCGACTAAACGCTGCTAGAAACGCGGCGGTGCTGAGGTCGCTAGTCGCCTCTAAGTTGATCGCCTTAGTCGCAAAGCAGACGAATAGGCAGACGTAACCCTTGGACATGCGGCATCCTCGTTCGCTGTAAGACTTGATGTCAAACGGTCCGGCAAAATCTACCCCTGTGTTGGTAAATGCCCGAGAAAAGGTGGTGCGTTCCGCAGGGAGAATTCCCATGGGTTGCGTCGGGGAACGTTTCCGAAATAGCGTACAGCCCTTGCAGTTGCGGATGATGGATCGGATCATGTTGTTGAGCCGAGGTATCCAATACTGCGTGCGTAGGAGCCGCAGCATTAGTTGATTTCCGCCATGTATGGAAATGGTGTGGACAAACTGGACTAGGATACGGGTGAGTCGGCAGGCGTAAGGGAGGATTATCGGGTGACGCTCGTCGACGGGAACGTCTCTGGATGCGTTGAGACGACCCCCCACCCGAAGTACATTATCTTCGTCGATAAAGGGGTTTAGAGAGAGAATCTCGCTTTTGGTCGCGATGGGTTTCCTAGTTCTCAGAGAGCTTATTTCTTCGGCGGCTAGTCGTAGCCTTAATTTCGTCAGGCGAAATCTGGTGCGACTCTGCTTTAAAGAACGTTTTAGTTTTTGGATGAGTTCTATTCGAGAATCTTATAATGTAGGAGATTACCCGCAACGCCCTTGATAGATCGAAAAACCGATCAAGAATATCCTCGCTATTGTTGATGTTCGTTGCTGCATGCACTTGTACTCGTTTTTCTTCGATGTTTGTGTGGTACTCCTGTTCGCCTTGAGATGGCCATTTCGCTTTGCCTTCTTGCAGCCAAGAATGTCCCTGCACCACAAAGAGTTGTCGACTAGGTCCGTGGCTGGAAGTCCTCTGCTGACTAAGTCCGCTGGATTTGATGCGGACTCGACATGATGCCATGCTTTCGTTCCTACCTTCTCCACGATTTTTGTCACCCTGTGAGCTACAAATGTTGACCAGGAACACGGGGGTTTTCGAATCCATGCTAGGATGATGGTCGAATCTGTCCATAGGTGAATGTTAAATTTGCCTAAGTGCAGGTTCTCCATCACATTTTCCAAAGTCTCAGCCAGCAAGACAGCACCGTATAACTCCAATCTTGGTAGTGAAATTGTTTTTACTGGTGCCACCCCCGTTTTTGCCATGAGTAGGCTAACGTAGATCCTATCGTGGATCTTAGCTCGCGCGTAAACCGTAGCAGCGTAGGCTTTTTCGGACGCGTCACAGAAGCCGTGAATTTCGATATTGTTGGTTGGTGTGAAGTGCACCCACCGAGGTATACGAATCCGGTTAATGGCGGGGTACTCGCATAAAGGTTTGCCACCGATCTAAAGTGATTACGGATACCGGTTCATCCCAATCCATCCTGTCCAGCCAAATGCTCTGCATTAATAACTTGGCTACAATGATAACTGGGGCCAGCCAGCCTAAAGGATCAAAGAGTTTGGCGATGGCAGATAGGATCGCCCTCTTTGTTAAGATGTCCTCGTTGTCGATTGGTTTCGCTTTGAAATAAAAGTAGTCGGAATGCGCGTTCCAACGGATGCCTAGGGTTTTTACCATGCTCGCGTCCTCGAACTCCAAAAAGTCTTCCGTAAGCCTGTGAGGTTTGGGTATGCCCTGCAGTATCCTACTGCAATTAGATGTCCACTTTCGCAGAGGGAATCCTGCTGACTTTAATGCAGCTGTGATTTCATCGCGAGCCGTGATTGCTGCCTCGATGCTATGCCCCCCTGCAAGGACGTCATCGACGTACATACTGTTTCGCAAGATGTGCACTGCGGTTGGAAGAGATACCTCGACGTCATCTGCAAGTTGATGTAGGGTTCTGATCGCTATATAGGGGGCACAGTTGACCCCAAAGGTTACCGTGTTGAGCTCATACACGCTGACAGGGTCCTTTGAGTCGAAAGACTATTCTTTGGTATTGAGTTTGATTTTCCTTTACCCAGATTTGCCTGTACATCTTCTCAATGTCGCTGTTGATGGAGTAGTGTTGTTAAGTCGGCTTGAGGTACTGGGCCGGTGTGTAGAACATCGTTCAAGCTTGTGCCATTGGATGTCGGGTACGACGCGTTAGATACGACCCTTACTTTAGTCGTTGTGCTTTCTTCTTTGATCACCGCATGATGCGGCAAGAAATAGCAATCAGTTGATTGTGGTGGTACTACGGTGTGCACCTTAGACATGTGCCCTAACGTGACGTATTCTGCCAGTACCCTATTGTATTCCGTCTGTAAGGCCGGTGTCTTGGCTAGGCGTGTCTCGTTCCGATAGAATAGACGCTCTTGAGAGATGGACCCCAACAGACGGTTTTTGGGAAGCATTGTTTGAACGGAAGGGCGACGGTATATCTTCCATCTGAATTCCTTTCCGTTGTGTTTTTATATAGTGCCTCGCAATAGGCATTATCTTCGGTCAGGGCCTTTTTTTTAGGTACGTTTTCAAGTTCCCAGAAAGCGGCTAGCTGCTTGTCTAGGCTAATTTCATTGAAAAAGGATACCCGCGTATTGGTTGGGTGAGGTGCATCTGCACGACCGGTTAAAATCGAACCGCAGACGGTTTCTTGGGCGAGAAGCGTATTTAGAACGTTCTTCCGTATACCGTTTAGTATTATCTGCGGATAAATGTTGCCTCCAAGTATGAGATCGACTGGTTCATTAATGAAGAACCTCTTATCCGCCAGAATCAGATCCGGGAACGCTTGCCGAGTCGTTGCGCTCACTTGGCAAGTCGCAAAGTCCCCTGTTAATTGAGGCAGGACTAGGGCCACTGTATTGAAGCTTACCAAGGGGTCTGTAAGCGAACCTAAGTAAATCGAACATGATTCCTTTACCTGTGCAGATGGTGTATTGTTTATTCCTGACACTTGCACATGCAAACGTTTGGACGGAAGGTTTATTCGCTTTTTTAGTCTTTCTGTTATGAAAGAGCAATCGGACCCAGAGTCTATCAGCGCTCTGGCGGAAAATTTCACTCCGTTGTAGATTATATTAACCCGCGCCGTTCCTAATAACACCCCTTTTGTTGTGGTGGCATGACACGAAGTGACGTTGTTAGTATTATCTTGTCTTTTATCAGACTCCATCCTTGCCTGTTGTGAGGTTGAAGGTATGTTGTCGGTGGCGTTTTGAGTCGACCTTTGAGGCGTTGTCTTTTGTTGTGCTGTCGGGAGATGGAGCAAGGTGTTGTGCCTTGCGTGACACGTGCTGCAATTGAATGGGCTGGTGCATCGTGTTACGGCGTGTCCACCCGACAGACAATTCAGACAATAACTACTGCTTTTTACAAACTCGATTTTTCCTGACGTAGAAAACCTAGGGAATTTTTGGCAATTTCGTAATTTGTGCTCCATACTGTTGCACATCTTACATGCCGATTTTGGTACGCTGGCTTGGTAAATCCCAAGTTTCGTAGAATTTTCCCTAGAGTTCGAGTTTTGACTTTTGGGTGCTTTTGTGGTTTTGTTACCCCTAAGATCAGAAACCATCTCTAATGTCTGGAAGCGATTGGACAGGAATTTGTCCATATCCTCCCATTTCGTGATATCTGTTTTTCGTTCTACGGTCTGTTCCCAACAAGCCAGGGAGTTTTGTGGAGCATAAGTAAGTTATAATTGCATCCCAATTTGTGATGTCAATATTATGACATTCTCTTGACTCCCGCTTCCCACAGCCCGCCCATATGAGGAGCAGCTCCTGGTATGAAATGCCATGTCAAGGTTTGGTGGGCATATTTAGCGAGGGTTTGGTTGCGCGCATCAACGAGGAAGGCCTTGAACTCTGAGCGGAGAGCCCTCGACGCACCGACAAAGTTCGTCCCGTTGTCGGAATAGAGGTTTTTCGGCCATCCTCGTCTGGTGACAAAACGACTAAACGCTGCTAGAAACGCGGCGGTGCTGAGGTCGCTAGTCGCCTCTAAGTGGATCGCATTAGTCGCAAAGCAGACGAATAGGCAGACGTAACCCTTGGACATGCGGCATCCTCGTCCGCTGTAAGACTTGATGTCAAACGGTCCGGCAAAATCTACCCCTGTGTTGGTAAATGCCCGACAAAAGGTGGTGCGTTCCGCAGGGAGAATTCCCATGGGTTGCGTCGGGGAACGTTTCCGAAATAGCGTACAGGCCTTGCAGTTGCGGATGATGGATCGGATCATGTTTTTGACCCGAGGTATCCAATACTGCGTGCGTAGGAGCCGCAGCATTAGTTGGTTTCCGCCATGTATGGAAATGGTGTGGACAAACTGGACTAGGATACGGGTGAGTCGGCAGGCGTAAGGGAGGATTATCGGGTGACGCTCGTCGACGGGAACGTCTCTGGATGCGTTGAGACGACCCCCCACCCGAAGTACATTATCTTCGTCGATAAAGGGGTTTAGAGAGAGAATCTCGCTTTTGGTCGTGATGGGTTTCCTAGTTCTCAGAGAGCTTATTTCTTCGGCATAGTGGTTGGTTTGGGATATCCTGATGAGGCGGCTAGTCGTAGCCTTAATTTCGTCAGGCGAAATCTGGTGCGACTCTGCTTTAAAGAACGTTTTAGTTTTTGGATGAGTTCTATTCGAGAATCTTATAATGTAGGAGATTACACGCAACGCCCTTGATAGATCGAAAACCCGATCAAGAATATCCTCGCTATTGTTGATGTTCGTTGCTGCATGCACTTGTACTCATTTTTCTTCGATGTTTGTGTGGTACTCCTGTTCGCCTTGAGATGGCCATTTCGCTTTGCCTTCTTGCAGCCAAGAAGGTCCCTGCCACCACAAAGAGTTGTCGACTAGGTCCGTGGCTGGAAGTCCTCTGCTGAGTAAGTCCGCTGGATTTGATGCGGACTCGACATGATGCCATGCTTTCGTTCCTACCTTCTCCACGATTTTTGTCACCCTGTGAGCTACAAATGTTGACCAGGAACACGGGGGTTTTCGAATCCATGCTAGGATGATGGTCGAATCTGTCCATAGGTGAATGTTAAATGTGCCTAAGTGCAGGTTCTCCATCACATTTTCCAAAGTCTCAGCCAGCAAGACAGCACCGCATAACTCCAATCTTGGTAGTGAAATTGTTTTTACTGGTGCCACCCCCGTTTTTGCCATGAGTAGGCTAACGTAGATCCTATCGTGGATCTTAGCTCGCGCGTAAACCGTAGCAGCGTAGGCTTTTTCGGGCGCGTCACAGAAGCCGTGAATTTCGATATCGTTGGTTGGTGTGAAGTGCACCCACCGAGGTATACGAATCCGGTTAATGGCGGTGTACTCGCATAAAGGTGTGCCACCGATCTAAAGTGATTACGGATACCGGTTCATCTCAATCCATCCTGTCCAGCCAAATGCTCTGCATTAATAACTTGGCTACAATGATAACTGGGGCCAGCCTAAAAGTAGTCGGAATGCGCGTTCCAACGGATGCCTAGGGTTTTTACCATGCTCGCGTCCTCGAACTCCAGAAAGTCTTTCGTAAGCCTGTGAGGTTTGGCTATGCCCTGCAGTATCCTACTGCAATTAGATGTCCACTTTCGCAGAGGGAATCCTGCTGACTTTAATGCAGCTGTGATTTCATCGCGAGCCGTGATTGCTGCCTCGATGCTATGCCCCCCTGCAAGGACGTCATCGACGTACATACTGTTTCGCAAGATGTGCACTGCGGTTGGAAGAGATACCTCGACGTCATCTGCAAGTTGATGTAGGGTTCTGATCGCTAGATAGGGGGCACAGTTGACCCCAAAGGTTACCGTGTTGAGCTCATACACGCTGACAGGGTCCTCTGCTTTGAGTCGAAAGACTATTCTTTGGTATTGAGTTTGATTTTCCTTTACCCAGATTTGCCTGTACATCTTCTCAATGTCGCTGTTGATGGAGTAGTGTTGTTAAGTCGGCTTGAAGTACTGGGCCGGTGTGTAGAACATCGTTCAGGCTTGTGCCATTGGATGTCGGGTACGACGCGTTAGATACGACCCTTACTTTAGTCGTTGTGCTTTCTTCTTTGATCACCGCATGATGCGGCAAGAAATAGCAATCAGTTGATTGTGGTGGTACTACGGTGTGCACCTTAGACATGTGCCCTAACGTGACGTATTCTGCCAGTACCCTATTGTATTCCGTCTGTAGGGCCGGTGTCTTGGTTAGGCGTGTCTCGTTCCGATAGAACTGAGAACAGACGCTCTTGAGAGATGGGCCCCAACAGACGGTTTTTGGGAAGCATTGTTTGAATGGAAGGGCGACGGTATATCCTCCATCTGAATTCCTTTCCGTTGTGTTTTTATATAGTGCCTCGCAATAGGCATTATCTTCGGTCAGGGCCTTTTTTGTAGGTACGTTTTCAAGTTCCCAGAAAGCGGCTGGCTGCTTGTCTAGGCTAATTTCATTGAAAAAGGATACCCGCGTATTGGTTGGGTGAGGTGCATCTGCACGACCGGTTAAAATCCAACCGCAGACGGTTTCTTGGGCGAGAAGCGTATTTAGAACGTTCTTCCGTATACCGTTTAGTATTATCTGCGGATAAATGTTGCCTCCAAGTATGAGATCGACTGGTCCATTAATGAAGAACCTCTTATCCGCCGGAATCAGATCCGGGAACGCTTGCCGAGTCGTTGCGCTCACTTGGCAAGTCGGAAAGTCCCCTGTTAATTGAGGCAGGACTAGGGCCACTGTATTGATGCTTACCAAGGGGTCTGTAAGCGAACCTAAGTAAATCGAACATGATTCCTTTACCTGTGCAGATGGTGTATTGTTTATTCCTGACACTTGCACATGCAAACGTTTGGACGGAAGTTTTTTTTCGCTTTTCTAGTATTTCTGTTATGAAAGAGCAATCGGACCCAGAGTCTATCAGCGCTCTGGCGGAAAATTTCACTCCGTTGTAGATTATATTAACCCGTTCCTAATAACACCCCTTTTGTTGTGTTAGCATGTCACGAAGTGGCGTTGTTAGTATTATCTTGTCTTTTATCAGACTCCATCCTTGCCTGTTGTGAGGTTGAAGGTGTGTTGTCGGTGGCGTTTTGAGTCGACCTTTGAGGCGTTGTCTTTTGTTGTGCTGTCGGGAGATGGAGCAAGGTGTTGTGCCTTGCGTGACACGTGCTGCAGTTGAATGGGCTGGTGCATCGTGTTACAGTGTGTCCACCCGACAGACAATTCAGACAATAACTACTGCTTTTTACAAACTCGATTTTTCCTGACGTAGAAAACCTACGGAATTTTTGGCAATTTCGTAATTTGTGCTACATACTGTTGCACATCTTACATGCCGATTTTGGTACGCTGGCTTGGTAAACCCCAAGTTTCGTAGAATTTTCCCTAGAGTTCGAGTTTTGACTTTTGGGTGCTTTTGTGGTTTTGTTACCCCTAAGATCAGAAACCGTCTCTAATGTCTGGAAGCGATTGGACAGGAATTTGTCCATATCCTCCCATTTCGGGATATCTGTTTTTCGTTCTACGGTCTGTTCCCAACGAGCCAGGGAGTTTTGTGGAGCATAAGTAAGTTATAATTGCATCCCAATTTGTGATGTCAATATTATGACATTTTAGCGCAGAAATGCAATTGTTGATCTCACGTTGCAATTTTTTAATTGATGTTTTGTTTGTTTGTTTGTTTGCTTTCTTTATTTTCTTATAAACATTTATAATTATACATTATTACAATATAAGTTAATAATTAAATAAGAAAATAGATAATGACATTAAATACTCATATTATGAGTAGTGGAAATGCCATTTCTTCCATTCGGTATTCGCTTTTTTAAAATGCTTGTGGGGCGCATTACAATAAAAAGGTACAATATATAAGATGATCATGAGTAAAGAGATACAATGATACAACTATTATAAATTCAAACAATAATTAAAGATATTAAGTTATATTTTTTTTACTATAAAAGTACATCAGATCTTAATAAACAATAAAGAATTATGAGATAGGACGCAGCATAATTTCTATCTCCTCATGATTGACAACAAGAAGCCATTTCTTCACTTCCCTCAGAAACGCTGGTAAGTTTCCAATAAGCTGTATCCCAGCAGGTAGTTTATGGTATAGTTTACACGAGACAACGGTGTAGAAGTTACGAAAAAGTGTGGTGTGAAATCTAGGAACTCTTACTAGAGGTAGCAATGCCCTTCTTAGATTGTGAATATTGTATATCGGACTTTGTGCATACCCGCTCCTGTTCCACACTCCTGCTCGACTGCCGTCAGATAATAAAAGTTTTAGTTGTGTGTTGACGAGGATACGTTTATTTTCTTACCTGTCGTTTTTGTTTTAAATAGTATAATTTCTCGACATCTTTCAGATCAGTATTGTGGATGTAAATGACCGTGAACATATCTCTAAAGGCTGGCCAGGAAAGGTAGTCGCCTTTAAATACATCGGTGTAGCAAGGCGGCAGCCGCATTTTATGTCCACGGCGCGAAGAGTCTTCATCCTTTGCTTCATCTTTTGCCGGCTGTGGGGTGATAGCTTCGGCTTCAGCCGCCACAGCAGACATGCATTGCAGGTAGCATGCGAAGCAACTTTTGTTCTTTCTTCTTAGCGAGCCTCTTTGGACAGCTCAGGATTGCTGAGAAGACCTTCATATGTGGACTCGGTCTTCTTCCATAGTGCCCTTAGCTCCTCTTGCAGTAGTGCAAGGGTGTGCTTGTTCCGGGATTCGGCCGGGGCAGAGTTGAAATCTTGTTCAAACTCCACTATGGAATCAGCCAATCTAATATAAGTCTCCATTGATTTTATTAATCTGAATATTTTGTTTCTTTGAAGGTGTCGAGTTTGAAGGCAAAAGACTTAGTGGCGTTGTCGGTGTGTATTCGACCGCAGCAAAAATTATAAGAGTGTTTTGTATTTTAACGTAGTAAATAAGTAAAATCTTTAAAAACACACGGATTGAAATTCTGGTCGGATTGAATGTGTTAACACAGATAGCAATCTTATGTGAATTTAGTGATAAGCAAAAATTTGAATCAGATGTAAATCTTGACGTGAATGTAATGTGTGGCCAGTGATATGAACCACTTATAGAGAGATCCTGACGAGGATTTAATGTGTCAACAGTGATATAGAAATAAATCCTAACGAGGATTTAGTGTGTATGTAGTAAGATGTGATGCTAATGGATGTGTTTGATGATGTGATTTTGATGCGATGAATCGACTGTATAATGTGATGATTTTATGGCTGTATGAGTGATAATGGACGGTATGATGATGTGATCTCGATATTATGATTTACTGGACTGTATGTGTGTGTGAATGTTGTGTGAGATGACGAGTTGGTCGGCTATATTGGTTTGTTTTCTCGCGGGTTTTGATGATTTTAATGTTGTTATTTAATAATTTAATCCAATGCAAAGTTTGCGTAATATCCTGTGTAATATGTCTCTTGAACTCTGGGGTTTTTTCTCGGCGCGTAAGGACCAAATGTTTGCGGGGGGAATGTGGCACCCGTGTCGAGGGGCGCGATCGCACGCAAATAAAAGAAATAAAAAAGAAGAGTTAGGTAGATAACAATATTTATTCACTTTATCAACAATGGAAAATGCAATATTAGATATACGAGATAGAATAATTTATTCACATTACAAATGACCAAACTCCAATTTATGAACGTGATTTACTTGCCGAGAGTAAGGAAATGAAAAAGTTATGAAATTAATTCACTGCACAATTCGCAATGCACTTGGCAAGTTACAACGTACGAAAATTACTAATGCGAATATTAATTGAAATGACAATCTCAAATTCGCACTATTAATTAAAATGACACTTTCAAATTACTCGGGCAAAATTATTAAACGGAAAATGTGGAAAAGATTTGGCTCTATACTACTCACCTGGGGCTAGCTACTGGCTCGTGAACGTTCCAAAATAGAAGGGAAAAGCCAAGACCGCGAACTAGTCCGCGGCACCTGCCGATAGTTAACTTTCGTTGAGTTTTTCCCTTCAAAGTTAGCTCTCGGCTGGTGTTAGCCGTTACCGGTAATAATAATAAAATAATTAATGTGCGTGTTAGGGTGGTCCGAAATATTTAGGCTGGTGGCCTAAACAT
Source organism: Eurosta solidaginis (assembly GCF_040869045.1). Classification (NCBI taxonomy): domain Eukaryota; kingdom Metazoa; phylum Arthropoda; class Insecta; order Diptera; family Tephritidae; genus Eurosta; species Eurosta solidaginis. The sequence goes on along the minus strand of NC_090319.1, from coordinate 191,606,777 downwards.
CCTGGAATGTGTTTGTATGAAATGGGTATCAAATGGAAGATATTAAAGATTATTTTAAAAGGGAGTGGGCCATAGTTCTATATGTGGATGCCATTTCGGGATATCGCCATAAAGGTGGACCAGGGGTGACTCTAGAATGTGTTTATACGATGTGGGTATCAAATAAAAGGTGGTTATAAGTATTTTAAAAGGGAGTGGTCCTTAGTCTATAGATGGACACCTTTTCGAGATATCGCCATAAAGGTGGACCAGGGGTAACTCTAGAATGCGTTTGTACGATATGGGTATCAAATGAAAGGCGTTAGCGAGTATTTTAAAAGGAAGTGAGCCTTAGTTCTATAGGTGGACGCCTTTTCCAGATATCGCCATAACGGTGGACAAGGGATGACTTTAGAATGTGTTTGTATGATATGGGTATCAAATTGAAAGGTGCTAATGATTATTTTAAAAGGAAGCGGGCCTTAGTTCTATAGGTGGACACCTTTTCGAGAAATCGCCATAAAGGTGGAACAGGGGTGACTCTAGAATATTGTAACGAATTTACTGCAAATGCTCTTATTTGGAACCTTCTGCTAAGTTCGAATCACTAAACTGTTGAATAAATAACGCCAATATTTAATAATGCAAAATGGCCTTTGTTAAAGTACTTCACAATAAATAACTCTACTATTGCCCGACAGATAGCGAGCTTAATCGAAATTGATTCCAGCGGCTCTACTGTTCATGCTTTTTATACTCTTTGATTTCCTCGTTGCATCTTCTAGCCGCTTCTGTTCTAAAATCTACTAGTTGGTTATCTGCTATAATTATACCTATAGATGTACGTGTATAGCTCTCATATGCGCGTGTGTTTGTGAGCGACACTTCCACAAACAATTATAATTGCATATCTCAGATAAGATATCAGCATGATTGAATTATTTATGTGACTTAAATCACTGCTTAGCATCGGCTTAGAGATGATAGTAGCTCTTAGTGTTGCTAATATTCGTCACACTGCCCTCCACCTAAATCTGATCGTCTCGATCAGACAAATCTCTCGATTTAAACGCTACCAGCCTTTCCACATGAACCACTTTCGTTTTGGTTCGTGGTTTGCCAATGGTTTGTATGCGGTACACTACATCGTTGATCCGTTTTACAACTTTGTATGGGCCTTCCCAATTACACTACAATTTCGGGAAAAAACCCTTTTTTCGTTGTGGGTTGTATTACAGCACCAAATCTCCTTCCTGAAACCCTTCCGAATTAATTGCTTTATTGTACCTCGCTTTCATCTTGTACATTTCTTGGAACACAGCTGATTCCAAATTCCTGCCTTGGTCAAAATGTAACTTCATTGGTAGCCCATACCTTGCAACCCAATCGTTTGTAACCACTTCTGCTACTGTTTCTGTTTCTTGGTTTGGAATTTAATTTTTTAATTTAATTTTAATTTTATTTATTAATTTTTTCGAAAAGTCAAAGACAACAATGGTTCTTACTGACTAAAATGAATAACTAAGCCTAGCTACAAAACAGAGTTAAGTAAATTAAAAAAAATTTACTTTGCATAAGAAAAATCAAGCATAACAGAATTCGAGATCTCATTAAGTTCACGTAGAGAGCGCGACATTGGAGCATTTATCGCATAGTTAGTAGACTTATGTTTAATGTAAAAGGGGTTATGAGAACGAAGAGACCTCGTTGGAATAAGAAAATGAATCGCGTGCAGTAAAGAGGAGCAATCAATATCTCCATTAAGAACTCCGAAAATGAAAGACAAGGAAAGGGTTGACCTTCTGAGCTCTAATGGTTTCAAATTAATTAGCAGCAAGCGGGAATGATAAGAAGGGACTGGGTCTGAGAAATGTAAGGATCTTAGGCAAAATGTTAGGAATATCTTTTGTACTCGCTCAATCCTGTCGATTGCTAACTTGTGATAAGGTCTCCAAATAAATGCAGCATATTCCAGTTTGGAACCAACAAACGATGAGTATAGCAATTTCAAGGTATAGGGATCTGAAAAGTTGGTGCTATTACGCCTCACGAAACCTAAGGAAGCATACGCGCTTGAAATTACATAGTTAATATGGTTATTGAAAGAGAACGCGGAATCAAATATGACCCCTAAATCTTTAATCTCATCAAGGAAGTGAAGGGGAGTACCCGAGATCGTATATATCGTTGGTAAAACATTGCGAATTTTGGAAAATGTGACATGAAATCACTTTTTGAGATTGAGAGATAGACACGAATTACGGCACCAAATTGCTAATCTATCTAAGTCTTCTTGCAGACGCTGAGCGTCATAACTATTTTTAATACTGGAGAAAACTTTTAAGTCATCAGCGTAAAGTAAGAACTCCGATGACACAAAACAATTTCCTATATCATTGATGAATAAAATGAAAAGAAGATGACCTAAGATGCTCCTTTGGGGTACCCCAGAGGTGGCAGTAAAAGAGTTGGAAGATACACCCTGAATAGAGACCATGCAGCGTCTGTTACTTAGGTAGGAATACAACCACTTGAGAAATACAGAGTGAAAACCGAGGAAAGCGAGTTTACGTAGTAGCATATTGTGAGATACCTTGTCAAAAGCTTTAGAGAAGTAGGTATAAATGCAATCGACTTGATGGCTTGAAGAGAACGCATCAATGCAATATTCACTAAACAAGGCTAAGTTTGTGACGGTAGACCTTCCTACAACAAAGCCATGCTTGTTTGGTACTAACACATTTTTTGCGGCAAAATACCTTTTATCGTTAATAATTCCCTCGAAAAGTTTAGAAATGATAGATAGCTTAGATATTGGACTATAGTTAGAAGCATCATTCTTTTTACCATTTTTGAAAATTGGGGAAATATATGCAAGTTTCCAGTCATCTGCAAAGACACCAGAACTTAGAGATTAGTTAAACATGGCCAATAGTGGGGCTACAATAGCAGGACAATTTTTGAGGAGGGCGGTACTGAGACCATCGCGATCAGTCTGAGTAGAGTTTTTCAGACTATTGATACCGTTAATAACGTCGATTGTGGTAAGCCGTAGGTCACTGAAATTCAAGGCTGATTCATGGTCAGAATGACAAACATAGTTTGGTAAAACAACCTCATCAACTTTGAAGTTGGATTGAAAAAAATTGGCAAATAAGTTTACAATGTCTACGGGGGAGGTAGCAAGCTTATCGCCCAGGCAAACAGCAGCAGGCACCCCACCACTATTTTTTTTAGATTTGATAAAATGACAGAAATTTTTGGGATTAGACTTAATGTTTGATTCAACCCCAAGTATATATTTATTATACAGAAATTTGTTAAGGCAGTTAAACTTCTTAGATAGTTGGGTATAAAGTCCAAAATGGATTTGATCCTTGGAATTCAGGAATTTTTTGTGCCACTTAATTCGCTGATTCTTTAGCCTTTTCAGACCATGAGTATACCAGGGAAGTTTATAAGTCCTCATTTTAATAATTGTAATATTCTTTTAGAAAATACCCCAGATATGTGGCGTAAAAATAGTGTAACAACCATTAATATCCCGCCCAGAAAACAGAGCGTCCCAACAAGTGTTTAGGAAACAGGCATTCAGTTTTTGGAAGTCGCAGGACTGAAACTTAAAGGATATTTTGTTGTCTAATTTAAGCGCAACAAACTCGTAAAATTCGACCTTCAGACTCAACGGAACATGATGTCGATCAGCAGGTGAAATAGGAAAAGAACATTCGGATATTGTTGTATTGATATTTGTACTAACGAAGGCGAGATCAAGAATTATATTAAGCTTGTTAGTAAAACTATTAATTTGAATAAGATCAAGACTTAAGATATTGTCGTTACAATAAGATTCAGTCGCCGAAGTAATATTAGTTGGTATTAAATCAAGTCTAGAGTAGCTTCCACACCATGCTACATTGGGAAGATTGAAGTCGCCAAGAACGCATAGGTGATTTCCCGCTAACTTACTTTGCACAATATTAAAATGTTATCAGTATGTGCTTTATAAATATCAGACGTACTGCTAGGGGGTATATACGATACAATAATATATAACGATCCGTTGATGCATATACACATTTGATCCAGGATAGTATCAGGATTATTTAGTTTGATTTCAAAGGATCTCAAGCTACGATGCACAGCAATTAGAATACCGCCTCCCAAAGAACGGCCTGTTTTATCAGCATCCCGGTCCTTGCGAAAAACGTTGAATAATTTAGAGTCAAAAAATGCATAATCATAAAAGTCTGGATTAAGCCAGGTTTCGATTAAAACAAAAACATCAAAATCCAAGCTCGAACTAAAGGTACGGACTGTTGCTGCCTTAGAGCGCATACCACCCATATTTTGAAAATAAATATTTTAGTTCTTATGAACGTGATGGTCAGCTAATTGCTAAACCTCCTTGGTTACAGGAACTGATCTTCGACGATTGCGAAACGCTTTGACTCTAACGTCAGCCGGCCAAAGCGCTGGATTTAGAACGCTGTTCAAAAGGGAGGGCGGGACTCAAAGTTTAAAATGAATTTTCCTGAGCTTGTCAATTTCGGCATCCTTTTTGATCAAACGGAAACAAGCAATTTGACTGGCGTCAATTTTAACGTTATTAGCTACATAAGCAGTTATGAAATCAGCAGAGACTGACGACTTAAAGGATGAGAGATGGATCCATTTCGTCGCAGGTACTACCGCTAGTTCAGTATTGGAGTTCTCACAAATTATCACGCCAATGGTACCCATGCGGTTTTTCGGCCTGCCATTAGGAGCGGATTTTGGATTTAGAGATGCATCAGAAACATTATCAACCGCGGCAGACAAAGAATTGGACGATTGGCGAATATTAGTTGAAAGCGTAGTTTTCACCGTTGCAGACGGGTTATTCCCAGTATTAACCGGACTTTTAAAATTTTTCCGGTTATTGTGCTTGTTTTTACGTACATTAGTCCACTGTGCGGCACAGCTATTATTGACGCTAGCTTCGTCGCTATGAGGGTTAGATGCAGCTAATTCAGTAGAGTTCACAGGTAAAGCAACAGCTGAGACAGTCGCAGCAGAGATATTAACAGAGTCCGTGGCAGCGGCAACGACAGCATATGAAAGAGGCCAATAGGCGAGGTGAGCAACGATGGCGAGAAATTAGTTGATGTTTTATCAGTAGCATTGACATCTACAGAGGCGGTGGCATCAGTCGTGCCAAGAGAATTTGTATACCTCTGGCCATTTGCTGAAATAATCCATAACCACCAGTACGTATTTGTTTCCGCGGTTCCTAGTAGGAAATGGTCCTGCGACTTCCATGGCGATCCTTTAAAACGGTGCACCTGAAATATACTGCTTCATCTGGCGACGACCTCGTGTTTTGGGCCCTTTCGCTCTGTTGCAAACCTCGCATTTGAAAATCCACCCGGTGACCGACTGACGGCAGCCAACCCAATAGAACCTCTGCTTAATTTTCTCGAGCGTCTTCGTGATTCCAAGATGACCTCCACTTGGACCATTATGCAGCTCGCTGAGCACGTCAGGAATCCTCTTTCTGGGAACAACTATCAGCTTCTTCTTGCATTTACCATGCTCACTCTCCATACTCGATGAAGGCAACCGGATATCAATTCTAAACTGTTCCATTGTGCCCAATATGACTTCGCAATGGGACTCTCTGCTGACATCTCTTCTCTGTTTGGTCTTTGGTTTCGTTCGAGCCCTTTCATAACATGTGACAGGTCTGTATCTTCTAGCTGACATTTTCTTAGTTATTTCTTTTCCCATTCATCCGTACACGTTCTAGTCATTAGCTGGAAATCTATAATGTCTTTTTGGCCTCGGCCTTTGAACAGTGCTTGCATTCCAAACTCCATGGTCTTTGTGACATTGCATCGACATTTCCATGTGTACTACCTTTCGATGCTCAATGGAAAAGTCATAGCTTTGTAGTCACTCGATCCACCATGCCAATTGTCCTTCCGGATTACGGAACTGCAGAAGCCATTTTAACGCTGCGTGATCTGTCCTGACACGGAATCGCTGGCCGTAGAGGTATTTGTGAAAATGTTTAATGCACTCTACCAATGCCAACAGCTCTCTCCGCGTAACTCAGTAGTTCCTCTCTGGTTTTCCAATCAAACGGCTGTAATATGCAACTACCTTCTCCTGTCCATCGACCAGTTGTGATAGAATGCCTCCTATAGCATATCCACTCGCATCTGTATCTAGAATAAATGTTGCTCCTGGAATCGGATATGCTAACATTGGGGCAGTGCACAACCGCTCCTTGAATGTTTGGAAAGCCACTTCTTGCTCCTTCTTCCATTCAAAAGCTTTATTTTTTCTTGTAAGCTCAGGGAGGCTGTGGGCTACGCTGGAAAAATTTGGTACAAATCGGCGGTAATATGTGCACCGCCCAAGGAAACTTCTCAATTCATGTAGGTTCTGTGGTCTTGGCCAATCCTTTACAGCCTCTATCTTTTCGTTCGCAGTGCAGATGCCCTCTGCCGTTACCTTGTGACCCAAATAATTTACTTCATTTTAAACAGCGCACACTTTTTGGCACTTAACTTCAGGCCAGCGCTAGCTATTCTCTGGAAAACTTCCTCTAAGTTTTTAAGATGTTCATCAAAGTTCTTGCCCAATACGATGATGCCGTCTAGGTACACCAAGCATGTTTTCCAATGTAGTCCTTTCAATACCTGATCCATGAGTCTCTCGAAAGTATCTGGTGCATTACATAGTCCAAAGGGCATTACTGTAAATTTCCAAAGACCATCTCCGACGTTGAAGGCTGTTTTCTCTTTGTCTTCCTCCTTCACCCCCACTTGCCAGTAGCCGCTTTTCAAGTGCAGTGTGGAAAACCATTTCGTACCAGAGAGCGAGTCCAGAGTGTCGACAATTCTTGGCAATGGGTATTCCTTTTTCGTAACGGCATTCAACTTCCGGTAGTCCACGCAAAATCTCATCTTTCCGTCCTTCTTCTTTATAAGTACTACCGGTGAGCTCCAGGGACTAGTTGATGGCTCGATGACGCCGCTGTCGCTCATTTCTTGTATAATTTGACTCACAACTTCCCGATTCGCCAGTGGAACACTACGTGGAGCTTAATGTATCGGCCTCGTGTCTCCACTGTCAATTTGATGTTTCGCAGCATTGGTTCGGCCTGGTTTGGAACCATCCTGGTCAAATATGTGTGCGTACTTTAGGAGCAGTTGCTTCGCCTTTCTCTGATAATCTTGATCTAGCCCTGCCGCCCATGCCGTGATGTCATTTGAAAGATCAGTGTTGCTAGTTGAAACGTGTTCGTGGAGCTGTTCACAGTTAATAACTACTTCAGCCTCTTGGCATCTTCCCAATATAGCTCCTTTTGTCAGTTTGAGTGGTGATTTGAACTCATTGAGTACTCTTACTGGAATACGTCCATCTTGTTTTGTCATAGCCAGGGTTTTTTCTACAAGTATGTTCAGTGTTGATGTGTTTGCTGCTTCGACAACCCACAATTTGTTTATCCCACAATCTCCATCAACCTTTGCCCAGATGACTGCTTCTGATTTTGGTGGTATTTGCTAAATCTCTTCCACCAGCACTCGTTTACTGCTGCCTCTCTCGTAGCCGAAATTAAGTGGCACATCCATGTTCTTATATCTCATCGTCTTGCTTTGCATGTCGATCTTGATACCTTGGTCGATTAAGAAGTCCACTCCAATTATGATTTCATCAACAATCTGTGCCACTATAAAATTGTGTACTACCGTGACGTTCCCAATTGCGACTTCACATAATACTGCTCCTAGAACCGTGGTGTCTTCTCCAGTGGCTGTACGCAATCTTGTTCCATGCAATGGTCTTATTTTCTTGTTTACTAAATCCGCTCGAATGATGGAATGAGATGCACCCTTATCTACAGTCAGTAAAAGTTCCTTTCCATCGACATGTCCCCCGACAGTAAGATTGTTTGACCTTCTTCCAACTTGTGAGATAGAGTTTATGGGGCCTTCAATTGAGGGAGCCAGCTGTCGCCCCTTGCGGCTGACTCACTTTAGGTTAACGATTGAGAGGACTTGGAGATTTGCTCATCTCCTTCACCTCTGCGTATGCGGCCACCCAAATTGCTGGAGCTATCGGGACCGGTGATGCAATGTCGTACAATATGACCTGGGTTGCCGCACTTGAAACATTTAATAACTCCGACATTTTTCTGTTGTGATCCCTTCAGTGCTTCCAAAATTGTGTCTACCCAATCTGGTCTTTCCACTTCCACACGATAAGCTTTGTATGCTGGTTTTTTCAATAGTGAGGCAGTTTCCTGAGTCAATGCATGTGATACCGTTTTTGCAAATGTTGGCTTTGGGTTTGCGTATGTGGCTCGCTTCGTTTCGACGTCCCGTATGCCATTTATAAAGCTCTGTATTTTTACCCTTTCGGTGTATTCCACGTGTGCGTCGGCATTCGCCAAATGCGCAACCTTTCGACATCTGACGCAAACTTCTGCAAAGTCTCATTAGCTTTTGGTAGCGGTTTTGCAACTCTATTTGTTGTAGTTGAGATGCCATATATGTCTTCTGATCTTCCGGTTGAGATGACATTTGCGACGACATTGATGTTACTGTGGATTTTTGTGCAAATATTGCAGCCAATATCGTAATTGTCTGCGATGTTTCATTTTTCTCTTAAATTTTTGTTGTCTCCTCGCCATCAAGAGGAAAGACATACTCTTCCACGTTAATTCCTTCTGCTTCCATTGCCTCTCGTAGTCGTGCCTGAAGCTCCAGTTTAATGCCGCTTGTATTCAATCCACGGCTCTCCAACTCCTTCTGCATTTGCTGGATCTCCAATTCACTGAACTTTGCCGTGTCCAAGTTGTATTCAAAATCTTCGGAATTTATTCAACAATTCCTTTTCTGACACCAGTTGTAACGAATTTACTGCAAATCCTCTTATTTGCAACCTTCTGCTAAGTTCGAATCTCTAAACTGTTGAATAAATAACTCCAATATTTAATAATGCAAAATGGCCTTTATTAAAGTACTTCACAATAAATAACTCTACTTTTTCCCGACAGATAGCGTGCTTAATCGAAACTGATTTCAGCGCCCCTACTGTTCATGCTTTTTATACCCTTTGATTTCCTCGTTGCGCCTTCTAGGCGCTTCTGTTCTAGAATCTACTAATTGGTTATCTGCTATAATTATAACTACAGATGTACGTGTATAGCTCTCATATGCGCGTGTGATTGTGAGCGACACTTCCAACATTATAATTGCATATCTCAGATAAGATATCTGCATGTGTTTGTGCGTTGATTTTCTGCTGCGTGTACGTAAATATGTGTAGTCATAATGATTGAAATATTGATGTGACTTGAATCACTGCTTAGCATCGGCTTAGAGATGATAGAATCCCTTAATGCTGCTAATATTCGTTCAATATGTTTGTACGATATGGGTATCAAATGAAAGGTGCTAATGAGTATTTTAAAAGCGAGTGGGCCTTAGTTTTATACGTGGACGCCTTTTCGAGATATCGCCATAAAGGTGGACCATGGGTGACTCTAGAATGCGTTTGTACGATATGGGTATCAAATGAAAGGTGTTAATGATTATTTAAAAGAGAGTGGGCTTTAGTTCTATAGGTGGACACCTTTTTGAGATAACGCCATAAAAGAGGACCAGAGGTGACTCTATAATGCGTTTGTACGACATGGGTATCAAATTAAAGGTATTAATGGGGGTTTTAAAAGGGAGTAGCTCTTAGTTCTATAGGTGGCCGCCTTTTCGAGATATCGCCATAAAGGTGGACCAGGGGTGACTGTAGAATGTGTTCGTACGATATGGGTATCAAATGAAGGGTTTTAATAATGTAACGAATGTTAGCAGCACTGAGCGATGCTATCGTCTCTAAGCCAATGCTAAGCAGTGACGTGAATGCACATCAATAATTCAATCATTATGTATTTACATAAACGAAACAATAACTGCATCTACATATATGTACCATGTACGTATACGAGCAGCGGAGAGACAATGCACTAACACATGCATATATCTGAGAAGTTTGAGAGCTACTGGACTAGTAGATTCTGGAAGCGCCTAAAAGATGTATAAAATTGTGTAATTTTAGTTATAGCTGAGAAGTTTGAGAGCTCATGGACAATACTAGTAGATTCTAGAAAAACGCGAATGAGGAAACCAAAGAGTATAAAAGGCGACCGATGTATAGGCGCTGTAATTCAGTTTGATTTGAGTTTCGATTAAGACGATATCTAGCGAGCAATAGCAGTATTATCAGTTTGGTTATTAAGCTATTCGTTGCACAGTTTGAGTGTTATTGTGAAGTATTTTAATAAAGGCCATTTTTCCATTATTCAATATTGGAGTTATTTATTCAACAGTTTAGCGATACGAACCTAGCAATAGGGCAAATAAGAGGATTTGCAACAAATTCGTTACAATAAGTATTTTAAAAGGCAGTTCTATAGGTGGACGCCTTGTCGGGATATCGCCATAAAGGTGGACCAGTGGTGACTCTAAAATGCGTTTGTACGATATGGGTATCAAATGAAAGGTGTTAATGATTATTTAAAAGGGAGTAACCCTTAGTTCTATAGGTGGACGCCTTTTGGAGATATCGCCATAAAGGTGGACCAGGGTGTCTCTAGAGTGTGTTTGTACGATAAGGGTATCAAATGAAAGGTGTTAATGAGTATTTTAAAAGGGAGTGGGCCTTAGTTCTATAGGTGGACACCTTTTCGAGATATCGCCATAAAGGTGGACCAGGGGTAACTCTAGAATGCGTTTGTACGATATGGGTATCAAATGAAAGGTGTTAATGATTATTCAAAAGGAAGTGGGTATTAGATCTATAGGTGGGCGCCTTTTTGAGATATCGCCATAAAGGTGGACCAGGGGTGACTCTATAATGTGTTTGTACGATATGCGTATCAAACTAAAGGTACTAATGAAGGTTTTGAAATGGAGTGGCCCTTAGTTGTATATGTGAAGACGTCAATAAACCAATCCAATCAACATATTTCATCCCTTTTTGCGTATTTGGTAAGGAATTATGACATTTTTTTCATTTTTCGAAATTTTCGATATCGAAAAAGTGGGCGTGGTCATAGTCGGATTTCGCCCATTTTTAACACCAAGATAAGGTGAGTTCAGATAAGTACGTGAACTAAGTTTAGTAAAGATATACCGATTTTGCTCAAGTTATCGTGTTAACGGCCGAGCGGAAGGTTAGACGGTCGACTGTGTATAAAAACTGGGTGTGGTTTCAACCGATTTCGCCCATTTTCGCAGAAAACTGTTATCGTCATAGAAGCTTTGCCTTAACAAATTTCATGAGGATTGGTAAATTTTTGTTCGATTTATGGCATTAAAAGTATTCTAGGCAAATTAAATGAAAAAGGGCGGAGCCATGCCATTCTCTATTATTCTTGTATTTTGTTGCACTATATCATTACGGGAGTTGAATGTTGACATAATTTACTTACATACTGTAAAAATATTGAATTTTTTCTTAAAATCTGACTTTAAAAAAAAAAATTTTTTAAAGTGGGCGTGTTATTCATCCGATTGTGCTAATTTTTATTAAGCACACATATAGTAATGGGGGTAATGTTCCTGCCAAATTGCATCATGATATCTTCAACGAATGCCAAATTACAGCTTGCAAAACTTTGAAATTACCTTCTTTTAAAAGTGGGCGGTGCCACGCTCGTTGTCCAACATTTTACTAATTTTCGATTCCGCGTCTTAAGTTCAACCCACCTACCAAGTTTCATCGCTTTATCCGACTTTGGTAATGAATTATCGCACTTTTTCGATTTTTCGAAATTTTCGATATCGAAAAAGTGGGCGTGGTTATAGTCCGATATCATTCATTTTAAATAGCGATCTGCGATGAGCGCCCAGGAACCTACCTACCAAATTTCATCAAGATATCTAAAAATTTACTCAAGTTATCGTGTTAAAGGACAGACGGACGGACGGACGGACATGGCTCAATCAAATTTTTTTTCGATACTGATAATTTTGATATATTAAATTCTATATCTATTTCGATTCCTTTATACCTGTACAACCAACCGTTATCCAATCAATGTTAATACTCTGTGAGCTCTGCTCAACTGAGTATAACAAAGTCGCTTTTGCTGTCCCATATCCCTTTGAATGCTTAAACCTTTAAAACTACGCAACGGATTTTCATGCGCTTTTTTTTAATAGATAGAGTGATTGAAGTTTGTAGATTGTATAATAACATCCATTAAATAGTGGAGAAATACTCTTATTTTTGAAGTTTCTAATGTGATGTATATATGTACATATGTATATAAGAGGAAGTGGTGTTAAATAAATGAATAAATGTAAGGCGCGATAACCTCCGAAGAGATCTAAGGCCGAGCTTCTCTTCCAATTTGCGTCGTGCTCCTCTTGATTTTCCCTACAAATTGGCCGGACGGGGCCTACATGTTTTATGCCGACTCCGAACGGCATCTGCAAGGCAGATGAGTTTTCACTGAGAGCTTTTCATGGCAGAAATACACTCAGAGCGCTTGCCAAACACTGCCGAGGGGCGACCCCGCTTAGAAATATTTTCTTCTAATTGAAAAACCTTATTTCTAAAATTTTGATATTGCTTTGCCCGGGGTGCGAACACAGGCCATACGGTGTGGTAGGCGGAGCACGCTACCATCACACCACGGTGGCCACCTAGGTGTTAGTTTCATTATTTATAACTCAAGAACGGATAAACAGATTTGGCTGAAAATTGGTGGAGGAGTAGCTTAGAAACAGGAGACAGACATACGATACTTTTTATCCCATTCTGGATAGGGTCTTGAGATCAAAACGTGGACCTGGGTAATACTGGGATATGTTTGTACAACGTGGGCATCAAATGGAAGCTGTTTATGAGTACTTTGATACGGGGTATTTTTCGTACCCGTGGGTGACTAGGGTCTCGATATTGAGGCCAAAACGTGGACCCGGATGCCCCTAGAAAGTGTTTATACAAGAAGGATAACAAATGAAAGCTTTTGATGAGTGCTTTAGTACAGGGTAATTTTCATATCTATTTGTGACTAGGGTCTTGAGATAAAGGCCAAAACGTGGATCAGGGTAACACTAGGATGTTTTTTTACATTATGGGTATCAAATTGAAGCTGTTGATGTGTGCTTTAGTACAGAGTAATTTATACCGCTGGGTGACTAGGGTCGCGAGATGTAGGCCAAAACGTGGACCTGGATACCCCTAGAATTTGTGTGTAATATGGATATCAAACGAAAGCTGTTGCTCAGAGCTTTAAAGTAATTTTCATTGTGATATTCGATTTAGTCGCATCAACCTGGCAAAACTGATAAATATGCATGCGAAGCCGAAAAAAAGCATGAATTCATAATACCCACATACCTATTTACATACGTCCTATTCGATTTGCCTGAAATTTGGTATATAAATTTGCCTATATTAGTATTTACGATCCTTTTTTCGGGGAAGTAGGCCAGAGACGGGCTGGGAATGAGATTAGGACTAGGATAGGGACTGAGATCCGGAGTGGGACTGGAACTCGGAATGTGACTGGAACAAAAAACATACCACCCTCTGGGACTGGCAATAAGGGATGAAAAAGAATGAGAAAAACTTGAGAGAAGAGAAAAGAGGGAAGGATAAGGAGACTGAGAAAGAGATATAGTGAGACGAAAATAGAGATAGATGAAGCGAAAAAGACGGAGGGAGGAGTGAATAAAATGATTAAGAAGAAGTGAAGAGGGGAGGGCAGAGTTAAAGAGAAAAATCTTATTAAAATGTATGCAGATAGACCAAATTTAGGGCAGAAAAACGTCTGACGGGTCTGCTAGTATGTATATATATGCATGTGAGAATTTCATAAAACCGCAAATAAATATGAAGACTAAACATTTTATTTATCTTCTTATTAGCTTCGAATTGTTGGTTTTGTGTTCTGACTGCAAGAAAAAAAGAGCTTAGAAGTTCGTCAGTGATGGAGAGTATCGAGCTCAGATTTTAAATGGAGGGATTCCAAATTTTTAAAGGGTCCATATTTCTAAAGTATATAAGTGTGGGCGAAATATAAAAATTCTATTTTATCCACAAACTATACTTCACCTGCTTAACGTATAAAAAGCATACCATTACAAAGATATTTCTTTATTAATTTTCATAATGTTTGCGACAGTAGATGTTCAAGGCTTTAAAGCATACGATAATAGATTTATTGTAAAGGAAATAGCTGTGGTCCTCAACAATGAAGAATTCCATTGTTTCCACATAAAAGCTCCATTTGAATTTTCGGATCTGAGTAAGGAAAATCAACGACAAGCTAATTGGTTAATGTTACCCTATCATAATTTATTATGGTGCTATGGAAGCGATAGTTTTAAATCTGTAAAAAACTATTTGATGTCGACATTGAAGAATATAAAAGTTTATGTTAAGGGGCGGCAAAAAAGTGTATGGATAGCAGAGTTCCTCCAAAAGCCGGTGTTTAACATTGAAGAGTACAGGATATGATGGAATGAATCTCTCTAGATTATATAGTTTACACCCAGATGTTGTGCGTTGTCAATATCATTTTCATACTGATTGCAATGTGAAAATCATCCAACGACAAATTCGTTGTGCTTTAAAATGAGCATATAGTTTGTTCAAATACATATCGGGTAGTAATTTAAATTTATAATGAAATAAAATAGAATTAGAAATCTTAAATTTAGTGTTTTTATTTTAAAAGGGTAAGAATTGGATGAAGAAGAAAAAAAAAGTATATAAATACATTGTTTTCTAATATCAACCTCATTTTAAATTGACGTAAACAAAGGGATATACCACAATGAATTATAAATTTTATATCTCATTATTATTATTATTATTTGTTTTCAAAACTACCTACGGAGCACCATTTTGGGGAAACCTAGATAACAATGCGCTTACGATAAACCAAAACTCGAAAAGTATTCAATTTAATTTAAAATTACCGAATAGTAATGATATTTATCAATCAATATTTCATTATTATTACTAAAACAAAGTGAGCCTCTTTTACCTAATGACGAGGAAGAAATTGAAGTGTTGTCAACGATACCATTATTTTCACCATCCACAACAATCGCACCATCGTCTAAAGGTGATTTTTCAACGGAAAGGAAGCCTATGAGAACTTTTACTATAGATGAAAATATAGAGGCATTTCGTAGAGAGCTCATTGAAAAGGAATCTGATATTGGAGGAATCATTGAGGCAAAACAAGCATTTTATCGACATTTTAAATTGGAATATGATAATTTTGATGTACCAATTCGTTGTGCTTATGATAGTAGATACGTGGAAAAATGTTGAGCATCAAGTGCTTTGAATATCGTGAAATTGAAACTGAACGAATTCTTAGTAATGGTGATATTGAAAAGATTCTAGCCCAGGATATTTCATTTAAAAGACCATATATAGAAATAATTGATGTGAAAAACTATAGACAAACATATAATATGATCATTGTATAATGTGACACACACATGTATATATAAAAATAAAAAATAAAAACCAATATGAAATTAGCTAATTTAATAAAAATTTTACTTATTTGTCTGTTTCACTTAAGTTATGGAACAAGTTATCCATATAATCAATTTATGAATCAAGAACAAAATATAGACAGCTTTAGAAATTTTGAAAATAGTAAAAAGACTAGGTTTGAATTTCAATCACTTCATTACGTTTAAAAATAAATGTAACAATTCAATTGTTTGATCAGAGTTTTCCTGAGCTCAAACCATCATTATTAAAAACAACAGCAACAACAACAAAAACGCAGAGCCCTGGGGGACCTTTAAGACCAACTATCCGCGATCAAAGGAGTGAGTCACATGGTGTGAAAAAAGTGAATACACCATTCTAGAGGCTATTGACAATTTTAAAAAATTACTAGTTGAAAAGGAAAAGAGAATAGGAGGCATTCTTGAAAGCCCAGAAGTTTTTTATAGACATTTCAATTTAGTTTACGATAATTGTGAAATACGAATTAACTGCTCTTATTACAGCAATTATATGCAGCGTATTTTAAATATCTATTGCTTTGAATTTCCGGAAGACAATACGGAGACATTACATAATCGAGAAGCATTATATGAGCATACTTCGTACGATATAAATCCAACAACAATTCATGTTGATCGTTATTATCAAAAATTGCATATGAAGGTTCAGTAATCACAAACATGTCATCGACGTCGTCGTCAGCAGCAGTAGACATATTTAATTTTCTGAAACAATTTAAACATATTTTACCTGAAGAGCAGAGGAAAAGACTTTTCAAAATTCATTCAAAAATTGAGTATAGAGATAAATTAAGTAAAATAAAAATTCATTTCGGTGAACACTATGAAAACTGTGTTTGGTCGAATTCTAATAGCACAGATGGCCGAGACACTTGCAATTGCTCACACCTAAAGCATTTGGATGAGGAAACCTACAAATTATGAACACTTACACAAAATATTTATAAATCAGCTCTAAGCAATATGCATGATAAGCGAATTGTACGAGAAAATTATATTGATACTTATGCTTATGGTAATAAACAATTTATATGTTATATAATTTATTTTTATTAAACAAAAATTTTAAACATAATTGATCACATATTACTGTGTTGTATTTTTCTTTTTGCTCATAATTGTAATGTACTGGTGACTTCAGATAATTAATCAGTTCAATCGGTGGCTGTAAATTTTCAAAACTATCAAAATATTCTTTTTAGTTTTTCTTAATACTTTCATGGTCTTAGCAAGATTTGCTAATACAGTCATATGATTATTTGACATGATTTTAAACGAGCGATCAAAAAAATCTGTTATCTGTCACTGTAACCTTTAATAATGTTACCGGTAATTTCTTTGTACATATTTGTTGTGACGATCTCTTCTAACAAACCCCTTCCTCACTCTTTTAAAATAAAAACACTAATGTTAAGATTTCTGATTCTATTTTATTTCATTATAAATTTAAATTACTACCCGATATGTATTTGAACAAAATATATGCTGATTTTAAAGCACAACGAATTTGTCGTTGGATGATTTTCACATTACAATCAGTATGAAAATGATATTGACAACGAACAACATCTGGGTGTAAAATATATAATCTAGAGAGATTCATTCCATCACATCCTGTACTCTTCAATGTTAAACACCGGCTTTTGGAGGAACTCTGCTATCCATACACTTTTTTGTCGCCCCTTAACATAAACTTTTATGTTCTTCAATGTTGACATCAAATAGTTTTTTACAGATTTAAAACTATCGCTTCCATAGGACCATAATAAATTATGGTGGTGCAACATTTACCAATTAGCTTGTCGTTGATTTTCCTTACTTAAATCTATTATCGTATGCTTTAAAGCCTTGAATATCTACTGTCGCAAACATTATGAAAATTAATAAAGAAATATCTTTGTAATGGTAGGCTTTTTATACATTAAGCACAGACAGGTGAAGTATAGTTGGGGATAAAATAGAATTTTTATATTTCGCCCACACTTATATACTTTAGAAATATGGACCCTTTAAAAATTTGGAGTCCCCCCATTTAAAATCTGAGCTCGATATTCTCCTGAACTGATGAACTCCTAAGCTCTTTTTTTCTTGCAGTCAAAACACAAAACAAACAATTCGAAGCTTTTTCTCATAGATCAGCTAGAACGTATGCGCCTAAATGCAGGTACACAAACCACGAACTTACAAACTAATAAGAAGATAAACAAAATGTTAATCTTCATATCTATTTGCGGTTTTATGAAATTCTCACATGCATATATATACAAATGCACATGCATATATATTAGGGCGGGTCGATTTAAAAATCGCTCATTGCTCTGTGAAAATCGTATTCTAGGGATCAAAATAAGAAACTTTACCGAATGAACCATACCTCTAAAACGAATTCTGATGCCGCCCCCCCCCCCCTTTTGGGTCGAACTTTTGGGTAGGGGCAATTTCAATTCTACCTGCTGTGTCTTGTGGTGGCTTAAAAAAAACAACACAAGCAATTTTACGATCTTCAATTGTGTCACAGTGATACCTTCATTTTTTAAAACGTTTGAATAAAAAACCCACACAACTATGTTTACGACATGCAAATGCATCACAGTGATGCCTTGGTTTAAAAAGGGGGTTGTAAAAACGCTAATTTCTAATAATTTTTTTTAATTTCTTTTCTATTACTAAGTTAAATTAATTTTTTCATTTACATATGTTCTTACTAAATAAATTTCTAAAGAGAAAAATAAACTCCAAAAAGAAAAAACATAGGCATTTCAAAGTGGGATTTTTCAAAATTTGCCCCTACGACCCAAAGGGGGGGACATCAGAACTCGTTTTAGAGGTATGGTTCCTTCGGCAAAGTTTCTTATTTTGATCCCTAGAATATGATTTTAACAGAGCAATGGGCGATTTTTTTGCCTCCTCACAAATCGACCCGGCTAATATATATATATATATATATATATATATGTTTCAATGTTGATCAGTTAAGGTTTCTTATCAGCATTTTTTGATTTTTTCTCTTGTACAAACATTCCCAAGCGTAGGTATTAATTCCATTATTTTTTACAAATCTCTTATCATCTAAAAACTTAACGTTGCCTTATTTATTTCTTGTGTATGCAATTCATGATATCTTGATCTAAAAATATACATTGAGTCAAAGTGCAATTTCTTTTCGAATAAACATCTTCTAAAATCACTTGTAGAAGTTACACACTTTTTTATTCCCTTAATTTTTTTAGATTCATTTATATCGTTATCAACTTTAAATGAAAACATTTTTGGTCTTAAACCTATAAATTCTTTTATTAACTTCCCATTACATTCATCCTTCATCATACCCAATCTAATAAAATGCTAAACGAGCCCAAATGGAAAATCATGAGTTCGTTATTAAGATAACCTTTAGTTAATTAGTTAATTATGAAATTCTCACATGCATATATATAAATATATATATGGAGCAGCATCAGCATGTGCACACAAACTTACAATCAAACAAATATATGTGACGGCATGTTCAATATTCAATTTGTTGGGGTTGGTGGTTAGGGGGTCGGGCGGTACTAGAGGTGTCAAACTGCTACTTTTTGTAGAGGAGAAAAAAGAGGGGGTGGGGGGATTGAGGAACAGTCGCTCGATTAGAAATCTATGGGACTCTTTAAAACGGCCCGGGTGAAGTCTAGGTATCATTAGAAATATGAGGGAACATTTAAAAACTTGCGGCCCTATAAAAATGTAGGGCCCCCATTTAACGATCCACTCCTGAACGGCAAAGCTCTGCTAAAAGCAAAAAGCTCTAAGTTTTTTCTTATACATCGGCCAGAACAGAAACAAAAAGCTCTAAGCTTAAGAACGTGCGCGCCTAAAAGTAGGCAACAAAATTGTTTTGCGGTATATATATGTGTGCCAGTGTGTATATACTTTTCCTTTCTCATTTTTCCTTTCTCCATTTGAGTTGGAATCTCCATTTACATACTACTTTAGTGATTACACTATGCGACCAACTCAAATTGTTTTATGGGCATTGGACCAAACAAATTTTTTTGAGGAGATTGAGGCTTAAGTATAAAAAGTACTATCTCCGTTTTCCTAAGTTAGCCTCCAAAAAATAGATATCGGCTTTCACAGTTCGAAATTCTACATTTCGAAATTTTATTTTTTTGTTAACGCGTTCAGCAAATTAAAAAAGTAAAATGTGGACGTGGTCCGCTCTTTTCCCTTATTTGAAGGGCTGAATTCTTTTTTGAGAAATTTAGTATAACAGCTGTTATAGGAGGTGAAAGGTCAGAACTTCGAAAATATGAAAAACCTGATATTTCCGAATTTTCGCTACACATATCAAAAATATCAGTACTGCTGTGAATTTGGTTCAACGGCCTTTGTTTTAATATGCATATCTTTAAAGAAAAATTTAGCAAAACCCCTGTTTAGGCGAAAAAATGCGTTTTTTTTTACCAAAAATGTATTTTAACCAGCACATTTTCTAGCTGGTAAAACTATTGAATATTAAATAAATCATAAACTTGCATTAAATGTGCTATTTTCAAATCAAAGCACTCCGCTTATTTTACACCTTCTACTAAAATTCTGAATAAATAACTCAAATATTCAATAATACAAAATGGTCTTTATTAGACTACTTTAAAAGTACTTCACAATAACACTTATACTTCGCAACCAATACGTGCTCAAATCAAACTGATTGCTGCTTACTCAGCTTTCACTTCTTTTATACTCTCTGCTTTCTCTTTCGCTTACTTCTATGCGTTTCTTCTTCTAGAATTTACTATTTAGTTACCAGATACATATAGGCATGTGAATTTGTAGTTTATAGTCTCTGGCATAACCATATGCGTTTGTATATATGGGCATTACTCTGCTGATGATTGCCTACTTTTTTGAGTATCTCAGATTTATGCTTGTGTTCGTGCGTATCTCTCTGCTGCATGAATGTACATATATGTAGACATAATGATGGATTTGTTTATGTAACTACAAATGACTGCTTAAGCCCCCATTAGTGATACTTAGCATAGACTTGACTTGACTTGGCGTAAACTTGGCAACTTAGCCACGATTATACTCCACTTGGCGCATAAAATCTGGCATCATAATCAGCGTTGAAATTTATTTTTAAATAAATGTCAATTTGTATGACAAAATGTCAAAATGAAATGGAAACAAACAAATGGTATCTCAAAATGTAAACGTCACTTAGAACTTACATAGAAAATCAAAATTCAACAGACTTCTAAGTCAAGTTAAGTTTTGAGTAATCAGTAACATGCAATGTTCATTTAACAGAACTGTAAGTGACAGTTCGCAAGCCAAGTCAAGTCTATGCTAAGTATCAGTAATGGAGCCTTTAGTATCGGCTTAAAGATGATAGTATCTTAGTGTTGCTAATATTCGTCACAATATTTATTTATAGACAAATGTCCTTAATAGCAGCTCCTACTCTCTGGCCCAGTCTCGATAAGAATAGCTGAGGTAGAACCCATCTGCCAAGCTCTCCGTCAGTTGGAGTAGAAACCTCCTACTGAATATAAAACTAAACACGAAAATAAATGGAAACCTTCAGGTCGCGCTTCTGATCAGTGGTAGAAGCCCACTGACTCGTATGCTTACCTTCTAGCTTCTCATTCTACATGCGAATCTGTCGCCCTTATATGGTGGACAGTTATTTCCTAAAAACAACAAAAAATTATGTAGGGCTGCGCACAGGCAGTCAGTAATTTTACAATAACAATTATAACAAGTAAGGTAGGCTAAGTTCGGGTGTAACCGAACATTACATACTCAGCTGAGAGCTTTGGAGACAAAATAAGGGAAACTCACCAAGTAGGAAAATGAACCTAGGGTAACCCTGTGTTTGCGGGGGGAATGTGGCTCCCGTGTAGAGGGGCGCGATCGCACGCAAATAAAAGAAATAAAAAAGAAGAGTTAGTACCGAGTAGATAACAATATTTATTCACTTTATCAACAATGGAAAATGCAATATTAGATATACGAGATAGAATAATTTATTCATATTACAAATGACCAAACTCCAATTTACGAACGTGATTTACTTGCTGAGAGTAAGGAAATGAAAAAGTTATGAAATTAATTCACTGCACAATTCGCAATGCACTTGGCAAGTTAATACGTACGATAATTACTAATGCGAATATTAATTGAAATGACAATCTCAAATTCGCACTATTAATTAAAATGACACTTTCAAATTACTCGGGCAAAATTATTAAACGGAAAATGTGGAAAAGATTTGGCTCTATACTACTCACCTGGGGCTAGCTGCTGGCTCGTGAACGTTCCAAAATAGAAGGAAAAAGCCAAGACCGCGAACAAGTCCGCGGCACCTGCCGATAGCTAACTTTCTTTGAGTTTTTCTCCTTCAAAGTTAGCTCTCGGGTGGTGTTAGCCGTTACCGGTAATAATAATAAAATAACTAATGTGCGTGTTAGGGTGGTCCGAAATATTTAGGCTGGTGGCCTAAACATGCCGGCCCCCTTGCGGGAAGCAACTTGAAACTCGGTGAGTACGCCAGCAACCTTCCCAAGGCGGGATAAACTAAATAAATTTAAAAAATATGATATGTATGTATAGTTGGATGGTAAGTGCGATCTCCGTTGGACATCCGTGCTTTCAATACTGCAGCCTCGCTGAACTTTGGATAAAAGAGAAAAGCGTTAGTGTTCAATGTACGTGGGGTTGCTTGGTTTTGATGCACCTGGTTAATTGGATGTAGATTTTTGTGATTGGCATACAATTCTATAGTATATTAACCTAGATGTAGTTGTGAGCGCGATGCCAGAACGCTATTGCTGTAAAGCTCCAGATATTACCAGCCCGAATATGGTGGCTTGGGTCAGCAGCCCGCCTACGTTCGACGGTGGTGTGCCGCTAACCATTAGGCTGGCGTAGACATCGGCACCCAGTGTGAGCCGGACAGGTGTAGACAGGTGGAATGCTGGATCAGCCAGCTTCATAAATTGGAATGGCGTGGCTACCGATGGATCCAGAGTTGCTGTCGGACTAAGCCGTGAATATCGTGCCACCACTGTTGCCTGGGTCGTCACTGCTCCCGTTACCCCGTATTTCCCTCGCAGAACAAGCGTGCACTTCACGTGATAGGACGTGCCGGTACGCTCCAACCCGAGGTCCGTTACGAGGTTTGCATCGATGATGGAATTCGGAGCGCACGGAGCGATGAGGTCGCGTACTGCGTGGAGCTTCCCTCCTGCTGTTATCCGAACGACCGTCGTTGGAGCTATGGCTACAAATGCGCGGATAATGGTTGTTGCTACAGGCGCCTCCCGGAGGCGTCCCGTTCTGAAGCCGGCTGGGGTTGTTGTTTGGCGCGCGAGAGTGGTTGTGGTACCCTCCTTGCATGGTTGATACGGGGCCGCTCTGCCAGTGGAGCGTCGGGTCGAGCGGAACGGACGCGGCTCCGCGCCGCCCCGGCGCCTACAGGCATTGTGGTGCGATGGGCGGAAAGGACGTGTCTCCGCGCCATCCCCGTGTTCCATGTGTCTCTGATTGCTTTTCTGCTTCTCATACTGAAGAAGTGGTCGGAAGAATCGTGCTTCTCCACTGGTCGTTGGGGCGATGGCTAAGGCTGCGGCACTTCGGGCGATCTCCTCCATCTCTCCCTCCTCATCTGCTACTTGTTGTGCCCATGATCGGGTGTCCTCCGTGATATGAATAGAGAGCACTTCGTCGGCGCTTGCTTCCTCGTCGTGCTCGTCGTGGTAGGTAGGGCGTGGCGGCGGTTGCTCATCCTCTATATGCAGCGTAGTGTGGTGTGGCTCCCGGCATCGGTGGCAACGGTCGCGGCTGGGGCATATTTCCAGCCGATGGAACGGTGATAAACAATTGGGGCAATGCCGGTGTATGAGGACGGCCCGGAGGCGTTCTTCTGCCGACATCCCCCTGTACAGCGGGCATAGTCGTATGCCGTGATTCTTATGGCACAACCGGCAGGAGACCGTGAAGGAGTCAACGCGTTGCTCCGTCTTGTTGTGTTTGACTGAGAAGCCCGTCATTCTGGAACGGGAATTTGTTATTACTTGTTTTGACTCCAGGGAGTTGGGTGGCATATGAGCACGTACTGGGAACTTATTGGCTGAGATTGTGGTTGGCGTACTCGAGATAAGGGATACATGTGGAGTGCATAATCTTATTAGGTTATTCTGCCGACACAATGACGTGTAGTGGTTGGACGCACTATGAGGTTTAGTAAACTTTCATTGTGATAAGCTTAAACTTATCTTTAATTTTGAAAATCTTTTCATCAGAATGAAATTTCTGATGTTGAAACAATCAATAGTAAAATTAAGAATTATTAAATATAGACTTAGGACAAACTATATTTTTTTGGTGTTTGCCTAAAGCAGGCAATACGCGGTAATATACGGTATATCACGGTAAACCAATGTGTTGTCACGGCTCCTTGTAATTGCCCTACAAAAATTTGGTCACAAAACTTACCTACGCCCATGCACATGTGACTATGATTATAACCTATGACCGTAAAATGACTAGTCAAATGACGTGGAATGACGAGAGCGTTTTGCAGGGTGATAGCTGGTGAATGAGATTGTCCCTTAAGCGACGTCGTGCAGATAAAATGTGCGACAGATGTCTGGGAACACTCTTTGTACTGATTCGGGCCATGTTGTGTGAGAATCACAAATTGTGGTGTGTTTGTTGATTTCAACACAACCCTGGTGGGAATAGCCTACACCCTACATCGAGTGTGGCATTTTGTAGAGCTGTCAGCTGATAACTCTTCCACTCATTGGAGTGAGACAGCTGTGCGGTGCTGCCAATTTGGCAGCGTAATGAGACATAATGGTCATGTCATGCAATTATTTAGGAACAGTTCGCGTCTGAGTCCTGACGCGACATAAAATTTTCTAAAAAGTTTAATTTTTCCCTTGTTTGTAGTATCGAAACCATATATGACACCACTTTATTCTGGCTTGGATTTCAAGCTGAAAGGACTGACAAAACTTTATCGGAACTTCAATACGCAAAGACAATTTCTATCATGAAAGCGAGACCACTATTGAGTGTGACATGTTTTTGTTTATGTTTTACATTTTAATTTTGCCCTAACCTTTTTAACAGGGAAAACAATGCAAATTAACCGCGAAAATTATTTCGGTCTCGAGTGGCTCCCCTTTTTTTCACAAGAAGGTTGATTTTGATTGTGTTTTTATGCACCAAATTGTCAGACTATAACAAAATTTTCATTTGTCGGAAAAAGGTAAAGCTGTTCGAGTACTAACACTCGAGTTTGTTGGATCCCGCGGATCCGACTTGTGATCCCATGGCGTCGCGCGCAATGTGTTTACGGCGTAAGAAAGACAAAAGCAAATGTCATCGAGTGGCAACCTTGATTCGTTCATTCTAAATGTCATTCATTCATGGAAATGAGTATAGAGACATTTTGAATGAATTTTCACTATGAAGAAAACTTGTGCTGGGTAAGTATACTAGTATCGTTCCCTTTTGATACTTTTATAAATTTTCCTAATTTTTTATTCTTTTATTTCATTTCAGGTATTCTTTTATTTCATTACAGGTACACAGCTACAAATAGGGTGGTTCGCTGGCACAATGCAAGCGATTGCGTGGGTTAAACGCAGGCATGCTTAACCAACGAACCGATATCATTTCGTTACGATAATCAACGTTAATAAACGAAACAAAGTCATTTCGTTTCATTTATTAACGTTAAGAACGTAAAATAACGTTAATTTTACGTTTAACCAACGAACCGATATCATTTCGTTACGATAATTAACGTTAATAAGCGAAACAAAGTCATTTCGTTTCGTTTATTAACGTTAATAACGTAAAATTAGGCATGCTTAACCAACGAACCGATATCATTTCGTTACGATAATTAACGTTAATAAGCGAAACAAAGTCATTTCGTTTCATTTATTAACGTTAAGAACGTAAAATAACGTTAATTTTACGTTATTAACGTTAATAAACGAAACGAAATGACTTTGTTTCGCTTATTAACGTTAATTATCGTAACGAAATGATATCGGTTCGTTGGTTAAGCATGCCTAATTTTACGTTATTAACGTTAATAAACGAAACGAAATGACTTTGTTTCGCTTATTAACGTTAATTATCGTAACGAAATGATATCGGTTCGTTGGTTAAGCATGCCTGGTTAAACGTCAAAGTAAATAAAAATTCATCAGAAGAAATTTTATTTTGGTAAATTTTCTTCATTTTTTAATGGATTTTGTGGCAAATTTTGAAGGAAAAAACCAATAAATTTTAATTATTTTCTGTAAACTAAAAAAAAAAAATTGCAAAAATTTCGCCACAAAAAGAGAAAAAACCAAATAGCCTTTGCGGCGTTGTTTCAGAAAGAACGTCGGAGCAAAAGTTTATGTTTATTCGGGGAATTTCAAAATTTCTAGCAACAAAGGCATCTTTTGTACGTTGCGTGAATATAACTCATTGCTGTGCGCCTTTGCGAAAGGAAAGAACAATATCCAAACGGTCCGAACACATTTTGCGACAGAGCGTAAACCCACGTTGCTCAACCCTCTTACGACCTGGATATTTGAGACGGCATTCTTCAGTTATGGTAAACACAGAGTCAGCAGTGACATATCTGGACCTCCCAGACAAGTCGGGAAGCGACAAAAAACATTACAAAACTTTATTATTAAGTAATGGAATACGATTTTTACTCATTTCGGACCCAACACCTGTTCCACATTGCGGATTAACCTCTTCATCATCATCATCTTCTTACGACTCCGCCGGCGATTCAGTTGCTGAAGAAAGTAGTAGCACTAGTAGCGAAGAAGAGGAATCGATGAGCACTTCCACAACGGGCAATGGTGGAAGCGCTTCGGATTTAGAGTCAGAAGAAGGTGACGAAAAACTGGCAGCATGTGCATTATTATCATTGGTGGTAGCGTGCCGTCGCTGTAGTGGGCGTTGTCCTGGGGTTGCTCCTGCTAGAACGCCTGCAAAAGGTATTACTCTCGCTGCTGCCTACACCACAGAAGAAACAAAACATAAACCAGTTGCCGGCTACACACAAATGCCGGTGGCAGAAAATTATTATGGTGAAGGCAACTTTTGTTTTGAGTATTTATTTTATAATATCTATAATTGGTGGCGGGTTGTGTAACGGCTGAAGTACAATGGTGGTGGTGCTGCTGTGGTTGAGGTGAAGCCGTAACATTTTTTTCGCCAATTGCTTTGTACTTCACTACGATCCTTTCTTGTGAGTACTCTATCTATTGCGGTGTTTAATGTTCGTAATAATAACTTTGTTTTTATTATTTTCGAGTTGTGTACAGCAAATAAACATAATTACGGAATGAAACATTCAAAAAGAAAAATTATTCACAAAGGGAATGGCGCAAAACAGCCCATATAATCACATTTATCATTTAGAAGGTACTATATTCGGACAAAAGCTTTGCGTAATCATGTAAGTGTATATGTAGACATATATATTTGTGAGTATGTAAACTATTTAGGTATTTAATTGACAATTGCTTAACCCAAGTGTGCATCTAGTTCCTCATAAAACAATTGATCTAAGGGCTTGTCACCCATAATACGAAAAACAGATGATCCAAACACTTGAGGCTTATAGAACATCATGCAGGCAAACGAAGCAAAAGTTGTGCAAATCGACTTTCGTCACCAGGATTCTCAGTGCGACAGTGTTCATCGAGGCAAGCATAAACTTGTTCTCTACATACTTCAATGTCTTTACGCCCCTTTAATCCACGTATATCCGGATTGAATAGAATTATTGCTTTCAAGCAAGATAATTCGGAACGATTTATATTAAGTCGTTTCATTTTCACGCTTTACTTAGCAACTCCTGCTTTTATTGCATGGCTATTACGATGATATGAAAAACTATGGTTAAGAAACAATTGTTGTGGTTGGCGTATAGGAGGGCGACGTCCAAAAGATGTATCATGACCTGATGTTGCATAATCAGCATCCAAAGAATCAATACTCCACCATGCTACATTTGCAATTAGTAACTCATTCCAGCCTGCCTTGAGCAACAAAACCTGATCATCACGTTGTAATTCAGCGAAATGTGGCATTTTATAGCATATACAATCATTTGATAAAGTTGTTTATTAACCATTTGACAAAGATGTGATACCGCACCTTTATAGTCCGGTTGAACCATAGAATTCGGGCCAACACGTAGGAATGGTATAACATTGTCTCCACTAAGTTGTTCACTTTTTTGCTCAGCTTCAATTATACGTTCAATTGTTAACTCACGCACTGTGCTAGTGGGATTGAAAACATCAGTGGGGCGTGCATTCTGTGAATGTGTGCCACGTTGTCGCTCCTCCTGAACTGCTTCACGCTTCATGCCGCATGCAAGATATTTCTGATAGCGACAATATTGACACCGATTTCGTTGCCTTTTATCAATGATACAATTTCTATCTCCTCTACGAGCATAAATCCTTTCGTACGGTACGTTGGAAAACCCCTTTGCATCTTTCGCAACTATAAACACCATAATGTTTACTACTTGCTCTATCACCACAAATAAAGTACAGAGGTTTTAAACCACTTAATGTATGATTTGGAGGATATTGTTGTTGTTGTAATTGTTGAGTGCTTGTATTATCTTTGCTACTTGTACTGGACGGAGTGTTTTACGGTTGTATGGTTGCAGGTGTGTACTGGTTGTGATTTTGTAATAAAGCTTTTGTTAATTTTGTTGAAGATTGCCGCGACCGGCGTTGAAGTTTTGATGGCTTTGGTGTGTTGTCGTTATATTTGGGTTCATAAGTAGATTGCATTTGAGAAATAAGCTCGGATTTGACATGCAAAACTGTTTCAACAGCGCTTTCTCTTTTTCTCTGTGTTCATTTATAATACTTTGCAGATATTCATCGCTAATACCTAGATCTGTATCTGATGCCTGCGTCCATGTATTTAACATCATTGGCCGTTCATAGAAATACTCAAGTTCATTAGATTTAGCTGAATGTATAATAGTTCGGGCTGACGAAGGAATAACATTCGGTTTATCTTGATTATGGCTTGTATTTGTACTCTGACGATTTGATTGTATGTGCATTGCGTTGGGATCAATTTTTATTCCAAATACACACCTCATAAAAAAAAAACTCCACACACAAATTGATTGCTTCTTATGTATGTAGCGCACTCCGTTCGAAACGATCAGTTGTGTTAATATATATAAATGGTCTCACTTTGATGGGGTTAATAAGAATACTGAATACTATTTTCTAACTACAGCGTCACGTGCACACCGCTTGAATTGCCCACCTTTACTAAGTGCAAAAGTTGTTTGCCTATAGCGTTAATATTTTTAGAATTGTTGTTAATTTCCTGAGCAGCAGGAACACCAAGAATGGTGTTGCGAAAAAGTATATATGTATATACCACGAAATCAACGTAGGTTATAATTCTGTTTACAATACAATTCCCAGAGGCAGGCTGTTGGAACAATACAAATACTCATATTCACATTGATCTAATCAGCATGTTTAGGCCACAGGCCTAAATATATCTCCCCCCCTCGTAACATAATTTTCTTCGTTTACTACCACCCACATATGCTTGTGATTACTAATACACACAGCCATGTGTGAGCGGTAGTACGCATGTATCTTAGATTTTTACCGCTGTGAGCCCGCGGTATAGCAACTTTGTTGCCGGGAAACCCAACGAAGGAGCTGTATCTCGGGTTCATCGGCTCATGTCGCAAAGAGGCTCGTCCTCTTTTGATCCAGCAGCCAGCAAAGGTACACGTAATCACACGTCCACGTAAGTGCAAATTTTCATAATTATTATTACATATATCATTTTCCACAACATTTGTTAAACCCTTTCTTAACACTTGTTGTATTTATATAAATAAAAGCACACTGTGAATTCCTTTTTATTAATCCGAAATCTTTTTGGTGTTTTTATTTTTCTTCCCTTTTTTTCGCCTAACTAATCTTTAACAAATACGTGGGTGCGCGCCGTTGCCACCACGCATTTGTTCATGGTCCTTACCGTGCCGGTAAAGAGAACCAGTCACACAATTACAGTCCACTCAACTCTCTAGGCATTAAAGCAAGGAAGCATACCAAACTCGTGAGAATACACAGGAAAAACCAAAAATTTCAACAGCAAATATCAGCAATTGTCCATGGTGATACAATTTTCTTGGTGATACCAGCGATTTTATATTCGAAACAACAACAACTGATACATTTTTGGTGGTACCTTTTGGAAACATCCAACAATATTTAAATCACATTCGATTATCCGGATCAACACTTTGATAAAAGGTACGTGGTTTAAAAATATTCCGTGCTAGGTAGGGTTTTCTTTTAATTTCACTTTTACTAAAATTTCAAAATAAAATTAAAAATTACAAAGTGACTTTATATTAAACAGTGCAAGTGATTTTTTGTTCGTGAAGTGAGAAGTCTTATTTTGTGCAAAAATAGGACAAAATGCGCTTAACGCAGTTATTTAAAGTTTGTGCAACACGCGTTGTGACTATCCGGAACAATCCCCCACCAGCGGTAAGATTTTCCGGACACAGCTCAAGGTAGCACAACACTGCTCTAAAAGGTTAACATAACCTCAAACACCGCTTTGCGCCACTTTTCTATTTTCACATTTGCAGGATTTATCTGAAAAAATTCATTTAATCCACAGCACAAAAATTCCATTTGTTAAGGTTACTTATTCAGAAACCTGTAAATTTAATTTAGGCGCACATTTAATCAAATAAAATTTTTTCTCACATACAAATCACTTGCACTTATTTACACGGGCAATACGTTTGCAATTTAGTTTGTTGCTATAGCACAAAGTGCACTTAGTGTAATACACACATATTGTTGTTGTTGTTTGGGTGGCCAATAGCCTTACTCCTGGCACAATTATTTAAAAAAAAAAAAACTGAAGAATTATTATTCTCACTTGCGGCAATATACAAATCAGTTTTGACTGATCTAATTTGGTTATATAAAAGTTCACATTCCTTGGTTAAATTACCAAAAAGCCCATAACAAGCGTACATATATTTTTTTCTTCTTCCACTGACACCATTTTTGCACTAGCCATTATTTATTGGCTTAGACAATTCAGTAGCAATTCTGCATTAGCACTTTCCTTAACATTTACGTGGGTGCGCGCCGTTGCCACCACGAAATTGTACTTATCCCACTTGGCACATAAGCCTCTGTACAGTCCTTTTCACGTTAGCCATACCTTATCGGCTTACATCAATTGGTAAATTTGTGCACACATACGCATACACCAAATACTTTCACTTGTCACATTATAACTTCCAAGTTCTGTCCTTTGGCGACATTTTCCACTCACTACTCTCTGCAAAGGCAATTTCTGTATAAACTTTTGGGTTTTTATTTTTATCCACAATGGAGACCTATACACGCCAAGCAGATGCAGTGACGGAGTATGAAAATGACTTCAACGACATGTCACCTTCACAACACAGTAAACACTCCCTAATATACCAAAGGGATGAGTTAAAAACTCTGTGGGAAGCTACGAAGGTGACATACGAAAAGCTCTTAGGTTCATCAGAGCTTGATTCAAAGGACTTATCGGCTATCAAGAAGAAGCATAAAATGTGCTATTTCAGCTTCCTAAAGTGTCAGGCGACAATAGCTGAGCTTTTGGAAAATTTTGAAAAGAAAGATAAGAAAGTAGATGTCTCAGATAATATGGAATATCATGTGCGCCTGCCAGCACGTGATACGGATATTTTCAAAGGTGACTATATTTGATGTATATTGGAACGATTTTCCGTCATCCCTTGTCAAATTTGGTTTTGAGACAAACCGGTTTCGGCGTTGTGCCATCATCAGTGTCGATTTTCGTTCTGATCTGTTGTTGTCATTTGTCCTGTATTTATAGTTCGTAGGTATATGAGCAGGTATTGTCAAATTGATGCTTGTGTATATTTAGTTATGTGTATGTGCTGTGTGTTCGTTCAGAACCGAGGGTGGTTTACTAATCGATTTGTGTGGCTGACTGGGGTAGGTAGAAATCTGTGATTTTAGTCGTTTGACCTTCTTTGTCGGTTTTTTGTTTTGGTGTGTTAATTGTTTTGTGTTTATTTGTTGTTGTGTGTTTGTCTGTTGTACCTGTGTTATTAAGTCGTTTCCTGTAAACAAGTTTTAAAGGCTCGAATATTGTGTCAGAAATTGTGTTTATCTGTTCGTTTATTATTCTACCGTCGAATGTTTTCTGTTTGTAGATTTCCATGTTTTCGAGTACGTTGAGACGTCGGCCCTTTTCTTGTATGTGAAGAACCCTAACTGTTTTATTGATGTTTGCTGGGGAACATTCATTCTCGACCATGTGATTCGCGAAGTTAGACTCGGGTATAATGTTTGGATTGCGTATTTTTTTGTTGTAATCTCTAATATGTTCTCTGAACCTCATTCTTATTTGCCGTCCTGTTTGTCCTATGTAACCATGCTGGCATCCGCAGGTAAGCTTGTATACGCCGTGGCTGCTAAACGGATCCTCTGTGTTAATGTTAGTTCTTAGTTTTCGCCCTAGATTGTTCGATGTTTTGACAAAGATAAGTGACTATATTTCATGGCCGTCTTTTAGGGATATGTTCACTGCAATATATATTAATAATAGTAAACTCCATGCAGTGCAAAAACTATACTATTTAAGGCAAAAAACTCAAGGGGAGGCCAAAGAGATAGTGGAACGGTGTTCCTTAACAACAGACGGTTTCGATACAGCGTGGAAAAATTTATGTGACCGATACGAAAACAAACGTATCTTGGTCAATGCCCAATTAAAAATTCTTTTTAGTTTAAAAGCAGTTGAGAGCGAATGCGGTAGCTCCATTAAAAAACTGCAACGTGAAATAAACAATTGTATCTCAGCGCTTCAATGTCACAAGACTGACATATCAAACTGGGATGCAATTCTAACGTATTTGTGCTCCACAAAACTGCCAGAAACGACACTGGCTCTATGGGAACAACCCATAGAAAATAAAACAGAAATTTCAAAATGGGCAGATATGGATAAATTCTTATCCAGCAGATTCCAAACGTTGGAAACTGTCGTAGATATAAGAGGGGATACGGTTTCAAAACCCTCTAAGCCACATGCTTCTCGTTCCTCGGCAGATACATCGTCGAAACGATTAGGGTCCTACCAGGCAAGTGCAACAGTAGCCAAACCTACGTGTAAGATGTGCAAAAGTCCTGCACATCGAATTTCAAAGTGTGAAAAGTTCTTACGTTTAACACCCAATAAACGGTTTGAACAAATTAAGAGCAGCCGTGGGTGCATAAACTGCCTTTCTGCTGGCCATTCGGTGACAAAGTGCACCAGTCAAATGAACTGTGCCACATGTCATTTAAGACATCATACGCTGCTTCATATTTCGAATCAGCCAAAACCAACAAATACTCCTGACACTATAGGAGCATCTACCTCACGGGAAGCTCAAATACGACGCAATGCTGAAAGAGAAAACGCTCCGATTAATAATGTGAACTCATGTTTCGCAAACACAAATAAAGGGGTATTACTAGGGACAGCTTAGGTCAATATTCGTTTTAATGGTGTTGACTATTCGGCGAGAGCCCTAATAGACTCGGGATCTGAATGTTCATTCATTACCGAGAAACTAAAGCGCAGAATTAATCTGCCATCCAAACGCCTGCATGCCCAAGTTTCGGGCATCAGTAATACAATGTCTGCACAAGTAAAAGAAGCGTGCAACATACAATTGCGGTCACCAACAGACCCATTAATCGAGATCAATACGATCATGCTGGTTTTACCACAATTAACAGGGAATCTTCCAACTTGCCAAATAAACGCAATGACTAGGCAAGCATTCCCTGACTTAGTACTGGCTGACAAAAGATTCTTTGTCAATGAGCCAGTCGACTTAATTCTGGGCGGAGACATATACCCCCAAATTATGCTAGGCGGTATCAGGAAGGACGTGCTAAACACATTAATAGCACAGGAAACGGTGTTCGGCTGGATTTTGACAGGCCGGACAGATGCGGTTGATACAAATAAGACCCTAGTTTCGTATTTCAATGAGGTCACTTTAGATAAACAATTGGCGGCTTTTTGGGAGATAGAGGAAATTCCAAAGAAAAGGAGCATCAATAACGATGACACTTACTGCGAGGAGCTATACAAATCCACAACAGTTCGGAACAACGATGGCAAATACGTAGTCTCCTTACCCTTTAGGAAAGAGTTTAACTTAGGCCCCTCATTAAGAAGTGCGTGCTCTCAATTCTATCGCAACGAGACACGACTTGCGAAAAACCCAGTCCTTCAAACGGAATACAATAGAGTTGTATCCGAATATGAAAATTTAGGGCACACGAAACAAATAGGCAATATTTCGCCAGACTGAAATGACTGTTACTTCCTACCTCACCATGCTGTTATAAAGGACGGAAGTACAACGACAAAAGTCAAGAGTCGTATTTAATGCATCTTGTCCTACCACTAATGGCAAAAGTCTAAATGATGCCTTATATCCAGGTCCGATTCTTCAATCCGACCTGACAATTCTTATACTACGTTGGCGGCTGTTCAAATACGTATTTAACAGCGACATAGAGAAAATGTATCGCCAAATATGGGTCAATGAAGACCAAACAAAATATCAGCGAATCATATTTCGCAAATGCCCCAAAAACCCAATTAACATTTATTAATTGAAAACGGTAACCTTTGGGGTTAATTGTGCTCCGTATCTTGCGATTCGAACGCTGCACCAACTAGCTGATGACGTGCAGACATCGCATCCAATGGCAGCAGATATACTGCGAAATTGCATGTACGTTGATGACGTACTCGCCGGTGGACACAGCATCGAAATTGCAATCAAGGCAAGGGACGAAATATCATTGGCATTGCAATCGGCAGGTTTCCCGTTGCGAAAATGGACGTCCAGCTGCAAGAAAATCCTACAGGGTATACCGAAGCAACACCTATTAAGCGAGGATTTTCTTGAGTTTGAAGACACCAGCATGGTAAAAGCACTCGGTATCAGGTGGAACGCCCATTTCGACTACTTTTACTTCACAGCGAAACCCTTTGACAATAACCACGCCGTAACAAAAAGGTCAATACTTTCTGCGATCGCAAAACTTTTCGACCCTCTTGGCTGGCTGGCACCAGTCGTAATTGTAGCCAAAATAATAATGCAAAATATTTGGTTGGAAGGGACAGGCTGGGATGAAGATGTGTCTGAAACTACTCTACATCGGTGGCAATCATTCATGAAGGACTACGAAAAGATCAACGATATACGCATACCGCGATGGGTTCACTACACATTGAAGGACAATGTCGAAATACATGGATTCAGCGATGCCTCGGAAAAAGCATATGCCGCCACTGTTTTCCTGAGGGTACAAACATAGGATCAAGTCTTCACCAACCTGTTGATGGCCAAAACGAGAGTAGCCCCGGTCAAAACCATATCATTGCCACGACTGGAACTCTGCGGCGCAGTCCTACTCGCAGAAATTATAGAGTCGGCCATAGAAAATATGCAACTTTCAAACATTAAAGTAACCCTTTGGACAGATTCTACTATAGTACTGGCATGGATCCGAAAACCACCATGTTCGTGGTCAACGTTTGTGGCACATCGAATAACTAAAATCATCGATAAAGTAGGAGGCAAGGTATGGCGGCACGTAGACTCCGCGTCAAATCCTGCAGATTTGGCGAGCAGAGGCCTCTACGCTTCGGATCTAATCGACAATTTTTCGTGGTGGCAGGGACCTTCTTGGTTACAAGAAGACAACGAAAATTGGCCAACACAAGAAGAAGATTACAATACGAATATGGAGGAAAAGAGGGTGAAAGTTCATACAACTTCGGTCAAAAATAACTTTGATATTCTAGATAGGTTTTCCGATTTACCAAGGGCTTTGCGGGTTATATCCTATATTCTTCGGCTTTTCCAGAATACGCACCCAAAAACTAAATCCTCCTTCAAAAGGGATTCTCATTCGATCGCTCCTGACGAAATAGAAAAAACAACACGAAGATTGATAACAATATGCCAGAGGCAACATTATCAAGAAGAGTACGCAAATTTGAAGTGAGGAAAACTAATAAATGGGAAGAGTGAGATTTTACCCCTGAACCCATATATAGATGAAGAAGGCATCATTCGAACTGGGGGGCGGACTGGGACATCGAAAGACATGTCCCATAATGAAAGTCATCCCATTATTCTTCCTTATACTTGCAGGTTATCCAGACTTATAGTCCAATCCTCTCACGAGACCACCCTGCATGGAGGAAACCAGCTGATGCTACGTCATATCCGCACTCAGTACTGGATCCCACGTGTTAAAATAATGATACGGTCTGTTATCCACAACTGTAAGGTCTGTACTATTTACAGGAAGCGGACACAAACGCAACTTATGGGGATCCTTCCGAAGGAGCGCACCACCTTTTCTAGGGCCTTCACCAACACTGGGGTAGATTTCGCGGGACCATTCGATATAAAATCCTACCGAGGGAGGGGATGTCGAATTTCAAAAGGATATGTTTGCCTGTTCGTCTGCTTTTCGACGAAAGCCATCCATCTGGAAGCGACAAACGACCTTAGTACCGGGTCCTTCCTAGCTGCCTTCGCCAGATTTGTATCCAGACGAGCCTGTCCGAAAAACGTTTACTCCGACAATGGTACTAACTTTGTCGGAGCTTCGCGATCGTTACGATCTGAGTTTAAGGCATTTCTGCGTGAAGCAAGGGACGGAACATTGAATAAATATAGCCATCACACTTTAGAATGGCATTTTATACCGCCAAGCGCTCCTCACATGGGAGGTTTGTGGGAAGCGGGGGTAAAAAGTTTTAAGACACACTTTAAAAAATCGCGTCCGACCATAAATATACTTTAGAAGAGTTTCAACCCTCTTATGTCGAATTGAGGCCTGCCTCAACTCGAGACCTCTAAGTCCCTCATCTAACGACCCTTCCGACCTGGAGCCGCTTACTCCAGGCCATTTTCTCGTAGGCGGGCATCTTTTAGCTCCACCTGAACTCGATTGTAGTGAAAACCCTGCCCCCATTGTAAACCGATGGCAAAAGATGAAAGCCCTTCATCAGACCTTTTGCAAAAGATGGAAATCGGAATATCTCACCGAGATCCAGAAAAGGTATAAATGGAAACATCCACAATCCAACTTAAAACCCGAGGACCTAGTCGTCATCAAGGAGGATAACCTACAACCGAACGAGTGGAAAATGGGGAGAGTCGTCAACACACATCCAGGTTCCGATAACCGTGTACGTGTTGTTGACGTTAATACAATTAAGGGACAAATTAGCAGACCAATCGCGAAACTGGTACTACTTCCGCCCAACGACAATCAAAATGAACTGTAATAGTCCACATTCCTCCATCCCAAATAACCCAGCTCTCGTTCACCCCGAACGAGGCCAACAAACCAATAACCCAGCTCTCGTTCCCCAGAACGAGGCCAACAGAACCCTAACTCAGATATACTGTCTGCCACATAATACCTTTTCCAACCATTGCGTGGGTGCGCCGCTGCCACCACGCAATTGTTCAAAAATAGTTTAGT
Organism: Eurosta solidaginis; assembly: GCF_040869045.1. Taxonomy (NCBI): domain Eukaryota; kingdom Metazoa; phylum Arthropoda; class Insecta; order Diptera; family Tephritidae; genus Eurosta; species Eurosta solidaginis. The sequence goes on along the minus strand of NC_090319.1, from coordinate 191,569,582 downwards.
ATCGCAAGGAATCCCAAAGAAATTTATTCATATCATTTCATTATATCAGGACAGGGAAAATAAATTTTAATCGTTTTGGAATAATATTTGACTGCCTTTCACAGTCATTTTCATAGAGAATTAGGTTTCAAATCTCTTAAAAGACATCGTAGCCGGACAAGCTTACGTCCGCGATGGAAAATGTATCCAATGAAAATCGACAGTACGGCCATTAATAAAACTCGGTGGTATAACCAGCTTATTGTAAAAACAAAAAAACAAAAAAAAAATTGTCTTCTAATTCGGGAACCTTATTTCTGAAATTTTGATGTTGCTTTTCCCGGGGGCGAACCCAAGGCATGCGGTGTGGTAGGCGGGGCACGCTATCATCACACCACGGTGGCCGCATTCAAATTCGCCAAAATATTATTGGTATGGATAAATTTGAACGTTTTTCACAGATTTGAGTTCATCGACATGTTCTTCTGGTACTTGTGCAATCCCAGTAAATGTAATTTCTTTTCGACGCTAATGAGAGTACCACCCTTAACATCAGCACGTGTTTTGTCTGTAACTTCCATCACAAATTCAATAGGGTCTGCAGAACGTTCCTCACCCACCAATTTATTGAGGATAGCTAAAACCACAGTAGCACCCAAACTATCAATATTTGAAAGGAAGCAATATTCACGTCCTTCATCGGTAGCTTTCTTTAATAAACCAGAATTGCGAAACGTATCATAAAAGTCACCGTGACCAGGTGGATACCCAGCATCAATATCGTTCTCAACATTGAAATCTCTGGCAACTGGTAAAAAATGATTCACGGCTTATGCGCGGAAAGCAACTCTGATTGATTGTAAGACTTTGAACCCGAAAGCCTGTATATTCCTACGATCTTTTTTGTGTATCTTAGTCGGTATTGAATGAGTCAATAAGAACTAGCGGCACATTGGCATCATAGGCTTAAATTCTCAATTTGTTGTACTGTCAGATCAACAAACGTTAGATAGGAGCTTACGGATATAACACTTTTGGAGCCACGACAACCCATTCGACACGACAACCCATCGTGCCATCTCCCTTAGTAGCTCTAGACGCGTTTCCGCGGGACCAGTGCGCAGCAGACGATCCAAGTCCTTGTCAAGCCATTGCAGTGCACCCCGCTGGGTCACCACCGTGGAACTCTTTCGAATCGGATGACGCTTGGGTGTCCGCGAACCTTAGCTTCATGGGGGGCATTCGACATTTCTTAGTAGTTTATGCGGTAATATTTATTCGAAATAGAGTATGATTTTTTTTTCGTTTAAACTTATTTCCATAAGATTATTGTCACCACACTTCCTGTTTTTAGATTTTGTGCGAAATGTACAACGGCAAGAGCGTTTCGAAAACACGACAATCAAGTAAACTGCGCCACTACCCAAACCCGAGAGCCAAAACCTTTTCACTGCTTCCGTCAAATTCACAGTACTACAGGGATCAAAGAAGGGACAAGGCTGACCTGGAGGAATTCAATTAGGGTGTTATAATTGAAAATTTGATTCCAAACAAAAATTTTTTAATCAAAAAACATATCAGTTTACAAACAATAAACCGTGGGATATACAAGTTGATTTTTATAACTCTCTTTTGTATTGGAGTGAAGGTATAATGCTCGCTATATGCTATGCTATGCGGAAAGCGATTAATGTGTTTATATAAATAGCTTCAAACTTGCATGGCACTATGGCCACCTTTACGTATGAAATAATACTCTTGGGTTCCCATTTTTATATTATAGCTTCACTGCCACCCTCTCGTGAGTCATCATTCGATTACAGCGGTTATTCATTGTTGTAGACACTACATTCTTTTAATATTTATAACTATTCTGATAGTTATTAATGTTGTAACAATTAAAACACTTAAATAGGGTTGTAGGAACTTTGCTGGGGAGTATAGCTAACAGCACTAGAAGTAGTATTCTCACAAATCAGTTAATTAACATAATCCAATAAATCCAAGTCATTATGAGGTAAACGATCATTAAGTGTAGTCTTCTTGCAATTCACTATCACTCGTTTCTATAGTTTGGTTGATTTTTGTACTTTCCGACTTCATATCAACACCAATGGTGCGCAGTAGACGCAGAGCTACTAATCTGTCAGTGTTTAATCTTTCAATTCTTACCTTTATTTACCTCAGGGCAGACATTTTGGTGCCGTAAAACAATAGTAATGACCACCTCGTAGATTGAAATGCAACCAGGTCTTCGGCATTCTAAATTTAAAGAGCAAATATTAATAAATTCAGTGTTAATCTAGTGCTCCAGTTACTAACTTCACCTATTGCTTTGTTGTTTTGCCTGCCGCCAATTAGTATCAGATGGCCTCCGAAACAAAAAAAAAACGTTGCCGATTCAAACCTCGGCCCATTCATGCCACAAATCGTCAGTTTTGTTGTACTGAAAGGTGGCGCTGGACGGTCCACCCCAAAATTGAACGCCAGAAATACTGGCTCTGCTTTGCGCAAACTTGTACCTCTGAGGAATACAGTTTTACGGATTTAAGGAAAATTAAGCCACGATACTGCTTCCAATGCTACGACGTGGCAACCCGGCGATGGTTGAATATTTTCAATAATAAAATTCTTATCAAAATACGTGCATCGTAAACACGAAATTAATCCCGAAAGCCTTTGTTTACGTGCAGAGGCATCAGAGGCCAAATGCAAGGATATAAGATGATCTTTACACCCATATTGTTGATATGTTGACAGCAATGTGGCTTGCACGTTAATGACACTACGGCAATCCCACTCGCCGTGCGTATTGGTTTCACACACAATTTAGGCACCAATGTTCCTTTTGGCTTCCTGTGGCACTGCCGCAATGATGTCAACCAAACGTGCCGAACTTTCCAAACCGTATTTTGAGGAAATACGTGCCTTAAGGCGGTTGAAATTGGCATCCTTTTTATCCTGAAAAGAAAAGAAAAATTAATTAATAAAAAGTCAAATTACGCATTTCAGAAACTATACTCACCGCGTGTTTTATATGAGTGCCATTTTTTTTCATTCAGGAAGTGAGAAATTGTAGAAAACGTCAAAATCTCTACATTTAATGTCTGACTGTCAATGACTATTGCAATGCAAACGTTAGGCCTCATGCGCAAGCATATCGCGCACTACACATCACGCACTACACGTCATGCACTACATGCCGCACTACACGTTATGCACTACACGCTGCAGTACACGCCATGCACTACACGCTGCAGTACACGTCACGCACTACAATACTTAATTCCACGAATCTCAACATTAGAACGAATCTCAACATTATACACGTCAAAAATAATGTTGAATGGTGGAAGTGCAACTCTGTAATACTTTTTCAGCCAGGTTTTTAACCGTTCCGTGTGGTGGCAGGCCACTTGTTGTAAAAACAAAGTTCACCACAAATCAAAAATAAATCTTTAGGACTACTTCGGCGACATCTACCGACATAAAATAAATTATAAAATCCCCACAAAAATTTGGTCACAAAACCTAATCACGCCCATGCAAATGTGACTAGGAATATAACCTATGACCGTAAAATGACCAGTCAAATGACGTGGAATGACTAAAGCACCAGCCACATCGCATGGATACGTGCTAAAGCCGTTTTTTCTTCGTTTCCCTGCGCGCATAAGTATTTAATTATGGTCCTTGTTATTTAAATTAAATTTTTATTTCAATAAAATGTTTTTTTTGGATAATATGTTAGAGATAATTTTTTTTTTTTTTTTCAAATTAAATTTTTATTTCAATAAAATGTTTTTTTTTTTGGATAATATGTTAGAGATAATTTTTTTTTGGTTACGCCACCCAAACAACATTCCGCCAACCTCAATTTGGGCATGATCAATGATATCAATATTCTTTCAGATCATGACCCGCTATCAAACTTTACTGGCCAAGTCAGAGGGAGGCGCAACGCGTTTCGACGTCGCTTGCCAGCTCTGCGGCAGGGACCATAGTCTCCGAATCTGTCCCGAATATCGGAAAAAATCTCCAGAAGAGAGGTTGCGGGCAGTGCTTCTATATAAGTACTGTCCGAACTGTCTGTCACCCTTCCACCGGGTAAACAAGTGTAGCAGCAAGTATCGCTGTAAGAGGTGCCAAGAGAAGCACCACACCACGCTTCATTTAGATAAGCGTCGGCCGGTATGCGACGAGACAGCCACAAATGGCGACGACAATACGTCCGACGACGCGTTGTCAATCAACCTGTCGGGACCAGCTAAATCCTGGGCTCAGCAGGTGGAGGAGGAAGAAATGGAGGAGGAGAGAGCAAAGGCAGAGGAAGAAAGAAGTAAAACGGAGACAACAAGACCGTCAACGGCCAACCATGGGATGCGCAGTTTCCGGCCGCTGTTACAGCATGAAAGAAGCGCGGCGAAAGCAAACAAACGTCGAAACGAACGAGACAACTGGCGGCACCGCGTCATTGGACTCCAAGGAGGCCCGACCAAGTCGTCCAAACGCGGCAGACAGCAGCGGCGGGATAAATCAACGCCATACCATTCTGACGCCCAAAATATGCAAGCACTATCGCGTGGTACACCGGAAGGCTTCCGAACCGGCCGGCTGCTCCCAGCCACTCCAGCGCCCATAATGTGGTCTTTCGTGCCCATTGCGCCGACGGCCATCGTACGCGTCGAATCGCGTGGGCACCTACCCTTGGTACGTGCGATCATTGATCCCTGCGCCGCCAGCACCATAGTCGATGCAGAGCTGGTACGCGATTTGCAGTTAGAGCGCCAAGGACCAGGGCAATGCACACTTATTCTGCGCGGCAAGTTCGGGTCAACGACTCATGTCACTACCCAAGCCGCCGTGGTCAACGGCCACTATCGGTTGAGTCCGCCATCCAATTTGGATCCAAAGGTTGCCGTTCCATTCGAATTTATGCGGCTTGCAGATCCGCAGTTCTACCGCTCATCGCCAGTTCGTCTTACACTCGGCGCTGATCTATACGCCGAACTGATGGTGAGCGGAACGCCAGCAACAACAGATGGCGGTCTCCTGACCCAACCAACCGTATTCGGGCTGGTAGTCTCAGGAGCCTGCCAAAAATAGGAGTTGTTTCATAAAAATAAGTAATTACAGCACGGGATTTAAAACCACGTACGTGTATTTAATAACATCTTTTCTTTTTCCACAGGAGAGCGAAACGTGAGGTCAACCATCTGGCGTGCAGTGCTTGCAGTCCGCATCTGCACTGCCTTCTTTCATTAGCGCCTTACTGGACGTGCGATCGCGTGTCATCCCTTTCTTTTTAATGTTTTCTTTGTTGCTTACGGCAAGGGGCCGGTATGTTTAGGCCACAGGCCTAAATATATCTCCCCCCCCCCCCCCCTTGTAACATAATTTTCTTCGTTTACTACCACCCACATATGCTTGTGATTACTAATACACACAGCCATGTGTGAGTGGTAGTACGCATGTATCTTAGATTTTTACCGCTGTGAGCCCGCGGTATAGCAACTTTGTTGCCGGGAAACCCAACGAAGGAGCTGTATCTCGGGTTCATCGGCTCATGTCGCAAAGAGGCTCGCCCTCTTTTGATCCAGCAGCCAGCAAAGGTACACGTAATCACACGTCCACGTAAGTGCAAATTTTCATAATTATTATTACATATATCATTTTCCACAACATTTGTTAAACCCTTTCTTAACACTTGTTGTATTTATATAAATAAAAGCACACTGTGAATTCCTTTTTATTAATCCGAAATCTTTTTGGTGTTTTTATTTTTCTTCCCTTTTTTTCGCCTAACTAATCTTTAACAAATACGTGGGTGCGCGCCGTTGCCACCACGCATTTGTTCACAGCATGTTTGCCAGTTCTATTTGCGACCTATTTTGGCAGTTTGCATGATCCTTATCATCTGGAGTTTGCTGTCGTCATTAACGTCATTGAGTTAATCATATTGTCGCCCTTCCCATGTCCTTGCATGCCCATGGCCGTTCTAATTGTGCCATCATGCGCCTGCATCTGTCCAGCTATCTATAAGTTATTAAAAACCAAAATCAATATACGTCGGGCAACGAGAGTACTGCACAGCCTGCTTTAGATGACTACGGCAGTTGGACAGATTTGGGTGCTGTTGTATCTGACTCTCCATTTGGCTCAACAATTGGCAAAAAAGGCTAATTGCCAGCTGTCAACGTCATCTTGCCGATTTTTATGCCGTTGGAGAAAAAATATACCTCCTTGCTTTGAACCACAGACGCGGTTTTGGGCCATAGTGTGCCAAAGGATAAGAACAGGGGGAGGGGGGGTGAAATTAATATTCAGACGCACACTTCAAAATCCCAGAGAAAACAGCATCTTTTTAAAATTTTGCCAATCGAAAGAGGTTACTTATTATCTCCAACAACACAAAAATCAGCAAGTTCTGTGGCAGATTGGGGATCTGCGTTAGGATTGTGTTGACCTCGTTCGGGTTGATCGAGAGCTGGGTTACGGGGTTTGTTATAACGGTTGGGAGTTACAAGTCTCCCCATCCTCACTGGAGGGTGGTAGTAGGACCAATTTCGTGATTGGTCTGGTGGTTTGTCCCCTTGCCGTATCCAGTTCGACAACTCGAACTCGGTTATCGGGGCCATAGTGAAGATTGGCTATCCGACCTAGTCTCCATTCGTTGGGGGGAGATTATCCTCCTTAATGACGACTTGGTCCCCCGGTTTGAGATTTGATTGTGGATGCTTCCACTTAACGCGCTTCTGCAATTCGGTGAGATACTCCGTTTTCCACCGCTTGCAGAAGGTTTGATGCAGCGCCTTAAGTTTTTCCCATCGATTGACGAGTGAAGCGCGATTCTCGCTGACGTCAATCTCGGGTGGCGCTAGTAGGTAACCGGGGGTAAGTGGCTCCAGGTTGGACGGGTCATTTGAAGATGGGCTTAGGGGTCGGGAGTTGAGACAGGATTCAATCCTACACAGGAGGGTGCTAAACTCCTCGAGAGTAAATTTATGATCCGATGCGATCTTTTTGAAATGAGTTTTGAAACTCTTGACTCCCGCTTCCCACAGCCCGCCCATATGAGGAGCAGCTGCTGGTATGAAATGCCATGTCAAGGTTTGGTGGGCATATTTAGCGAGGGTTTGGTTGCGCGCATCAACGAGGAAGGCCTTGAACTCTGAGCGGAGAGCCCTCGACGCACCGACAAAGTTCGTCCCATTGTCGGAATAGAGGTTTTTCGGGCATCCTCGTCTGGCGACAAACCGACTAAACGCTGCTAGAAACGCGGCGGTGCTGAGGTCGCTAGTCGCCTCTAAGTGGATCGCATTAGTCGCAAAGCAGACGAATAGGCAGACGTAACCCTTGGACATGCGGCATCCTCGTCCGCTGTAAGACTTGATGTCAAACGGTCCGGCAAAATCTACCCCTGTGTTGGTAAATGCCCGAGAAAAGGTGGTGCGTTCCGCAGGGAGAATTCCCATGGGTTGCGTCGGGGAACGTTTCCGAAATAGCGTACAGGCCTTGCAGTTGCGGATGATGGATCGGATCATGTTTTTGAGCCGAGGTATCCAATACTGCGTGCGTAGGAGCCGCAGCATTAGTTGGTTTCCGCCATGTATGGAAATGGTGTGGACAAACTGGACTAGGATACGGGTGAGTCGGCAGGCGTAAGGGAGGATTATCGGGTGACGCTCGTCGACGGGAACGTCTCTGGATGCGTTGAGACGACCCCCCACCCGAAGTACATTATCTTCGTCGATAAAGGGGTTTAGAGAGAGAATCTCGCTTTTGGTCGCGATGGGTTTCCTAGTTCTCAGAGAGCTTATTTCTTCGGCATAGTGGTTGGTTTGGGATATCCTGATGAGGCGGCTAGTCGTAGCCTTAATTTCGTCAGGCGAAATCTGGTGCGACTCTGCTTTAAAGAACGTTTTTGTTTTTGGATGAGTTCTATTCGAGAATCTTATAATGTAGGAGATTACCCGCAACGCCCTTGATAGATCGAAAAACCGATCAAGAATATCCTCGCTATTGTTGATGTTCGTTGCTGCATGCACTTGTACTCATTTTTCTTCGATGTTTGTGTGGTACTCCTGTTCGCCTTGAGATGGCCATTTCGCTTTGCCTTCTTAAAGCCAAGAAGGTCCCTGCCACCACAAAGAGTTGTCGACTAGGTCCGTGGCTGGAAGTCCTCTGCTGACTAAGTCCGCTGGATTTTATGCGGACTCGACATGATGCCATGCTTTCGTTCCTACCTTCTCCACGATTTTTGTCACCCTGTGAGCTACAAATGTTGACCAGGAACACGGGGGTTTTCGAATCCATGCTAGGATGATGGTCGAATCTGTCCATAGGTGAATGTTAAATGTGCCTAAGTGCAGGTTCTCCATCACATTTTCCAAAGTCTCAGCCAGCAAGACAGCACCGCATAACTCCAATCTTGGTAGTGAAATTGTTTTTACTGGTGCCACCCTCGTTTTTGCCATGAGTAGGCTAACGTAGATCCTATCGTGGATCTTAGCTCGCGTGTAAACCGTAGCAGCGTAGGCTTTTTCGGACGCGTCACAGAAGCCGTGAATTTCGATATCGTTAGTTGGTGTGAAGTACACCCACCGAGGTATACGAATCCGGTTAATGGCGGGGTACTCGCATAAAGGTTTGCCACCGATCTAAAGTGATTACGGATACCGGTTCATTCCAATCCATCCTGTCCAGCCAAATGTTCTGCATTAATAACTTGGCTACAATGATAACTGGGGCCAGACAGCCTAAAGGATCAAAGAGTTTGGCGATGGCAGATAGGATCACCCTCTTTGTTAAGATGTCCTGGTTGTCGGAATGCGCGTTCCAACGGATGCCTAGCGTTTTTACCATGCTCGCGTCCTCGAACTCCAGAAAGTCTTCCGTAAGCCTGTGAGGTTTGGGTATGCCCTGCAGTATCCTACTGCAATTAGATGTCTACTTTCGCAGAGGGAATCCTGCTGACTTTAATGCAGCTGTGATTTCATCGCGAGCCGTGATTGCTGCCTCGATGCTATGCCCCCTTGCAAGGACGTCATCGACGTACATACTGTTTCGCAAGATGTGCGCTGCGGTTGGAAGAGATACCTCGACGTCATCTGCAAGTTGATGTAGGGTTTTGATCGCTAGATAGGGGGCACAGTTGACCCCAAAGGTTACCGTGTTGAGCTCATACACGCTGACAGGGTCCTCTGCTATGAGTCGAAAGACTATTCTTTGGTATTGAGTTTGATTTTCCTTTACCCAGATTTGCCTGTACATCTTCTCAATGTCGCTGTTGATGGAGTAGTGTTGTTAAGTCGGTTTGAAGTACTGGGCCGGTGTGTAGAACATCGTTCAGGCTTGTGCCATTGGATGTCGGATACGACCCTTACTTTAGTCGTTGTGCTTTCTTCTTTGATCACCGCATGATGCGGCAAGAAATAGCCATCAGTTGATTGTGGTGGTACTACGGTGTGCACCTTAGACATGTGCCCTAACGTGACGTATTCTGTCAGTACCCTATTGTATTCCGTCTGTAGGGCCGGTGTCTTGGCTAGGCGTGTCTCGTTCCGATAGAACTGAGAACAGACGCTCTTGAGAGATAGGCCCCAACAGACGGTTTTTGGGAAGCATTGTTTGAATGGAAGGGCGACGGTATATCTTCCATCTGAATTCCTTTCCGTTGTGTTTTTATATAGTGCCTCGCAATAGACATTATCTTCGGTCAGGGCCTTTTTTGTAGGTACGTTTTCAAGTTCCCAGAAAGCGGCTAGCTGCTTGTCTAGGCTAATTTCATTGAAAAAGGATACCCGCGTATTGGTTGGGTGAGGTGCATCTGCACGACCGGTTAAAATCCAACCGCAGACGGTTTCTTGGGCGAGAAGTGTATTTAGAACGTTCTTCCGTATACCGTTTAGTATTATCTGCGGATAAATGTTGCCTCCAAGTATGAGATCGACTGGTTCATTAATGAAGAACCTCTTATCCGCCAGAATCAGATCCGGGAACGCTTGCCGAGTCGTTGCGCTCACTTGGCAAGTCGGAAAGTCCCCTGTTAATTGAGGCAGGACTAGGGCCACTGTATTGATGCTTACCAAGGGGTCTGTAAGCGAACCTAAGTAAATCGAACATGATTCCTTTACCTGTGCAGATGGTGTATTGTTTATTCCTGACACTTGCACATGCAAACGTTTGGACGGAAGGTTTATTCGCTTTTTTAGTCTTTCTGTTATGAAAGAGCAATCGGACCCAGAGTCTATCAGCGCTCTGGCGGAAAATTTCACTCCGTTGTAGATTATATTAACCCGCGCCGTTCCTAATAACACCCCTTTTGTTGTGTTAGCATGACACGAAGTGACGTTGTTAGTATTATCTTGTCTTTTATCAGACTCCATCCTTGCCTGTTGTGAGGTTGAAGGCGTGTTGTCGGTGGCGTTTTAAGTCGACCTTTGAGGCGTTGTCTTTTGTTGTGCTGTCGGGAGATGGAGCAAGGTATTGTGCCTTGCGTGACACGTGCTGCAGTTGAATGGGCTGGTGCATCGTGTTACGGTGTGTCCACCCGACAGACAATTCAGACAATAACTACTGCTTTTTACAAACTCGATTTTTCCTGACTTAGAAAACCTACGGAATTTTTGGCAATTTCGTAATTTGTGCTCCATACTGTTGCACATCTTACATGCCGATTTTGGTACGCTGGCTTGGTAAACCCCAAGTTTCGTAGAATTTTCCCTAGAGTTCGAGTTTTGACTTTTGGGTGCTTTTGTGGTTTTGTTACCCCTAAGATCAGAAACCGTCTCTAATGTCTGGAAGCGATTGGACAGGAATTTGTCCATATCCTCCCATTTCGGGATATCTGTTTTTCGTTCTACGGTCTGTTCCCAACGAGCCAGGGAGTTTTGTGGAGCATAAGTAAGTTATAATTGCATCCCAATTTGTGATGTCAATATTATGACATTGTAGCGCAGAAATGCAATTGTTGATCTCACGTTGCAATTTTTTAATTGATGTTTTGTTTGTTTGTTTGTTTGTTTGCTTTCTTTATTTTCTTATAAACATTTATAATTATACAGTATTACAATATAAGTTAATAATTAAATAAGAAAATGGATAATGACATTAAATACTCATATTATGAGTAGTGGAAATGCCATTTCTTCCATTCGGTATTCGCTTTTTTAAAATGCTTGTGGGGCGCATTACAATAAAAAGGTACAATATATAAGATAATCATGAGTAGAGAGATACAATGATACAACTATTATAAATTCAAACAATAATTAAAGATATTAAGTTATATTTTTTTTTTACTATAAAAGTACATCAGATCTTAATAAACAATAAAGAATTATGAGATAGGACGCAGCAGAATTTCTATCTCCTCATGATTGACAACAAGAAGCCATTTCTTCACTTCCCTCAGAAACGCTGGTAAGTTTCCAATAAGCTGTATCCCAGCAGGTAGTTTATGGTATAGTTTACACGAGACAACGGTGTAGAAGTTACGAAAAAGTGTGGTGCGAAATCTAGGAACTCTTACTAGAGGTAGCAATGCCCTTCTTAGATTGTGAATGTTGTATATCGGACTTTGTGCATACCCGCTCCTGTTCCACACTCCTGCTCGACTGCCGTCAGATAATAAAAGTTTTAGTTGTGTGTTGACGAGGATACGTTTATTTTCGTACCTGTCGCTTAGATTTTTCCAGGCGGTTGCAAAACCCTCGTTTGTTATGAGCACCTGCCCACTATTTCTTTTGCCTCCCCTTGCGTTTTTTGTTTCAAATAGTATAATTTCTCGACATCTTTCAGATCAGTATTGTGGATGTAAATGACCGTGAACATATCTCTAAAGGCTGGCCAGGAAAGGTAGTCGCCTTTAAATACATCGGTGTCGCAAGGCGGCAGCCGCATTTTATGTCCACGGCGCGAAGAGTCTTCATCCTTTGCTTCATCTTTTGCCGGCTGTGGGGTGATAGCTTCGGCTTCAGCCGCCACAGCAGACATGCATTTCAGGTAGCATGCGAAGCAACTTTTATTCTTTCTTCTTAGCGAGCTGAGTTCCTCTTTGGACAGCTCAGGATTGCTGAGAAGACCTTCATATGTGGACTCGGTCTTCTTCCATAGTGCCCTTAGCTCCTCTTGCAGTAGTGCAAGGGTGTGCTTGTTCCGGGATTCGGCCGGGGCAGAGTTGAAATCTTGTTCAAACTCCACTATGGAATCAGCCAATCTAATATAAGTCTCCATTGATTTTATTAATCTGAATATTTTGTTTCTTTGAAGGTGTCGAGTTTGAAGGCAAAAGACTTAGTGGCGTTGTCGGTGTGTATTCGACCGCAGCAAAAATTATAAGAGTGTTTTGTATTTTAACGTAGTAAATAAGTAAAATCTTTAAAAACACACGGATTGAAATTCTGGTCGGATTGAATGTGTTAACACAGATAGCAATCTTATGTGAATTTAGTGATAAGCAAAAATTTGAATCAGATGTAAATCTTGACGTGAATGTAATGTGTGGCCAGTGATATGAACCACTTATAGAGAGATCCTGACGAGGATTTAATGTGTCAACAGTGATATAGAAATAAATCCTGACGAGGATTTAGTGTGTATGTAGTAAGATGTGATGCTAATGGATGTGTTTGATGATGTGATTTTGATGCGATGAATCGACTGTATAATGTGATGATTTTATGGCTGTATGAGTGATAATGGACTGTATGATGATGTGATCTCGATATTATGATTTACTGGACTGTATGTGTGTGTGAATGTTGTGTGAGATGACGAGTTGGTCGGCTATATTGGTTTGTTTTCTCGCTGGTTTTGATGATTTTAATGTTGTTATTTAATAATTTAATCCAATGCAAAGTTTGCGTAATATCCTGTGTAATATGTCTCTTGAACTCTGGGATTTTTTCTCGGCGCGTAAGGACTAAATGTTTGCGGGGGGAATGTGGCACCCGTGTCGAGGGGCGCGATCGCACGCAAATAAAAGAAATAAAAAAGAAGAGTTAGGTAGATAACAATATTTATTCACTTTATCAAGAATGGAAAATGCAATATTAGATATACGAGATAGAATAATTTATTCACATTACAAATGACCAAACTCCAATTTATGAACGTGATTTACTTGCCGAGAGTAAGGAAAGTTATGAAATTAATTCACTGCACAATTCGCAATACACTTGGCAAGTTAACACGTACGAAAATTACTAATGCGAATATTAATTGAAATGACAATCTCAAATTCGCACTATTAATTAAAATGACACTTTCAAATTACTCGGGCAAAATTATTAAACGGAAAATGTGGAAAAGATTTGGCTCTATACTACTCACCTGGGGCTAGCTGCTGGCTCGTGAACGTTCCAAAATAGAAGGAAAAAGCCAAGACCGCGAACAAGTCCGCGGCACCTGCAGATAGCTAACTTTCGTTGAGTTTTTCCCCTTCAAAGTTAAAATAATTAATGTGCGTGTTAAGGTGGCCCGAAATATTTAGGCTGGTGGCCTAAACATCCTGGAATGTGTTTGTATGAAATGGGTATCAAATGGAAGATATTAAAGATTATTTTAAAAGGGAGTGGGCCATAGTTCTATATGTGGATGCCATTTCGGGATATCGCTATAAAGGTGGACCAGGGGTGACTCCAGAATGTGTTTATACGATGTGGGTATCAAATAAAAGGTGGTTATAAGTATTTTAAAAGGGAGTGGTCCTTAGTCTATAGATGGACGCCTTTTCGAGATGTCGCCATAAAGGTGGACCAGGGGTAACTCTAGAATGCGTTTGTACGATATGGGTATCAAATGAAAGGCGTTAGCGAGTATTTTAAAAGGAAGTGAGCCTTAGTTCTATAGGTGGACGCATTTTCGGGATATCGCCATAAAGGTGGACCAGGGGTGACTCTAGAATTTGTTTGTACGTTATGGGTATGACACGAAAGATGTTAGTGAGTACTTTAAAAGGGGGTGGGCCTTAGTTCTATAGGTGGACGTCTTTTCCAGATATCGCCATAACGGTGGACAAGGGATGACTTTAGAATGTGTTTGTATGATATGGGTATCAAATGAAAGGTGCTAATGATTATTTTAAAAGGAAGCGGGCCTTAGTTCTATAGGTGGACACCTTTTCGAGAAATCGCCATAAAGGTGGAACAGGGGTGACTCTAGAATATTGTAACGAATTTACAGCAAATCCTGTTATTTGGAACCTTCTGCTAAGTTCGAATCACTAAACTGTTGAAAAAATAACGCCAATATTTAATAATGCAAAATGGCCTTTGTTAAAGTACTTCACAATAAATAACTCTACTATTGCCCGACAGATAACGTGCTTAATCGAAATTGATTCCAGCGGCTCTACTGTTCATGCCTTTTATACTCTTTGATTTCCTCGTTGCATCTTCTAGCCGCTTCTGTTCTAGAATCTACTAGTTGGTTATCTGCTATAATTATAACTATAGATGTACGTGTATAGCTCTCATATGCGCGTGTGTTTGTGAGCGACGCTTCCACAAACAATTATAATTGCATATCTCAGATACGATATCAGCATGATTGAATTATTGATGTGACTTAAATCACTGCTTAGCATCGGCTTAGAGATGATAGTAGCCCTTAGTGTTGCTAATATTCATCACACTGCCCTCCACCTAAATCTGATCGTCCCGATCAGACAAATCTCTCGATTTAAACGCTGCCAGCCTTTCCACATGAACCACTTTCGTTTTGGTTCGTGGTTTGCCAATGGTTTGTATGCGGTACACTACATCGTTGATCCGTTTTACAACTTTGTATGGGCCTTCCCAATTACACTACAATTTCGGGGAAAAACCTTTTTTTCGTTGTGGTAGTAGTTGTAGTGCAGCAACTTTATCTTCAGCACTTCAGTTGTTCACTGCTACGGTCTTCTCAAACTGAATCTTAAACACCTGGAAAGGAACAGAACCGTCAAAGGATGGTGTTTTTACCTTCGGATTGGTTGCTGAAACAGCTGGGCGATTTAGTTGTAATTCCTGGATCCTATCTTTCAAAGCATCCATATCTGCCTCTATTTTATCTTGTCGACCCCTGAAACCTTCATGAAACTGGGTTAGTTTTTCTTCCATATGCGCTTCCAGTTTCGATGATGATGATTTCGATGACTTCCTGCTCTTCTAGTTCTGTGGAGATCTGAGATGATATCTGTGCTGAAATTTGTGCCGACATTTCGGAAATACGCGTCTCCTGTGCTTCAATCTTAGATGTTATGCGTGTTTCTTGCGATTCTAGTTGAGATGGCATTTGTGACGACATTTCTGAAATGCGTGCCTCCTGTGATTCCAGTTGGGATGCCATATATGTCTTCTGCACTTCCAGTTGGGATGCCATATATGTCTTCTGTTCTTCGAGCTGTGTTTCCATCCTGGATGTAATCTGTGTCGACATTTCTGACATTTGCGACGACATTGATGTTACTGTCGATGTTTGTGCAGATATTGCAGCCAAAATCATGTTTAAGTCTGTGCTCGTAACTGTCTGCGATGTTTCGATTTTCTCTTAAATTTTTGTTGTTGTCTCGTCCCCATCAGGATAAAAGAAAAACTCGTCCACATCAATTCCCTGCGACTCCATTACCTCTCGTAGCCGTGCTTGACGTTCGATCTTATTGCCGGTTGTATTTAATCCACGGTTCTCCAACTCCTTTTTCAGTTGCTGGATCTTCAATTCACTGAACTTTGCCATGTCCTTGTTGTCCTCTGGAATTTATTCAACAATTCCTCTTCTGACACCAATTGTAACAAATTTACTTGCAAATCCTCTTATTTGCAATCTTCTGCTAAGTTCGAATCACTAAACTGTTGAATAAATAACTCCAATATTGAATAATTGAAAAATGGCCTTTATTAAAGTACTTCACAATAACACTTATACTTTGCAACTAGCTGGCTTAGTAACCAAACTGATTGCTAGCTCAATTGAAACTCTACTATTGCCCGCCAGGTTGCGTGGTTAATCAATAACTGCTTGATAGCTCAACTCAAACTGAATTCCAGCGCCGACCGATTTCGCCCATTTTCACAGAACACAGTTATCGTCATAGAATCTATGCCCCTACCAAAGGATTGGTATATTTTTGTTCGACTTATGGCATTAAAAGTATTCTAGACAAATTAAATGAAATTTTGAAATTCTATTTTATTTTTGTATTTTGTTGCACCATATCATTACTGGAGTTGAATGTTGACATAATTTACTTATATACTGTAAAGATATTAAATTTTTTGTTAAAATTTGACTTAAAATTTTTTTTTTAAGTGGGCGTGTTCTTCATCCGACTTTTAAATTTCCTTCTTTTAAAAGTGGGCGGTGCCACGCCCATTGTCCAAGATTTTACTAATTTTATATTCTGCGTCATAAGGTCAACCCACCTACCAAGTTTCAGCGCTTTATCCATCTATGGTAATGAATTATCGCATTTTTTTGGTTGTTCGATATCGAAAAGTGGGCGTGGTTATAGTCCAATATCGCTCATTTTAAATAGCGATCTGAGGGGAGTGCCCAGAAACCTACATACCAAATTGCACCAAGATACCTCAAAATGTACTCAAGTTATCGTGTTAACGGGCAGACGGACGGAAGAACGGACGGATGGACATGGCTCAATCAAATTTTTTTCCGATACTAATGATTTTGATATATGGAAGTCTATATCTATCCCGATTCCTTTATACCTGTACAACCAACCGTTATCCAATCAAAGTTAATATACTCTGTGTGCAAAGCACGCTGAATATAAAAAGTAATGTAATAAACTTGAATAATAGCCGAACGCTACTTGCCACAATTAACTTGCGTCGTATTCTATAAATATATATATATATATATATATATATATATATATATATATATATATAAACGCTTACATGCACATATATTTCCCTTTCCCAGCGGACCAAGTTTGATAATTTTGCGAGACTCGCAAAATGCTCAGAATTGTGCTCATATGTGAACAAAAGAAGACAGAAACTTTATTTTTAACAAAGAGCGATAGAAAATTTATTTATCGCATATCACTCGCTTAATGTTTGCAGGAATTCTTGCAAGTGAGCAAAGAACGATGCTCATTTTTGGTGCGCAAAACACTTTCTTATGAGCTTTGCAACATGTGTTTTGTGACAAAAACCAAAATGCAGAAAAAATAACGGTTCATAATTTCGTATATAGCGTTATTTCTTCTATCGATGCGCAGCGCAAATAAGAAATAAAACAATTTTTTAGTTCTATGATATCCGTTAAAGTGAGTACTTGAAAGCTGTGTTTGAAAATTATTTAATATTTATTACACGTAAACAAATACTGTGCAAAGTAAGTATAATCGCCTCAAGTGCCCTTCAAATGTATTTAATAAAGGGGAATACAACGGGAAACGGAACAACTGAAAAATTCGCTCATCCTATTTCTTATGGTCATTTTGCAATATCCTTTTTGATACTTATATAATATTGTTTCCGTCTCGGGAAAAATATTCTAATTTGAGTCGAAAATATTTAATCCGACTAAGCAGAAGTATCAAAAAAAGCCTATAAAAAATAGTGCTTAATATTCGCTAGCTTTATTTGCTGCGACTATCGTAAACAATACTTTCACTGCCACAAACTTAACGACATATGAATCATATTGCTGTCGTTTTCAGTTGCGCTTGGGAGAGTTTTATCCGGTTAAATATCGCAAATCGCTCAAATGTGGTATCATTTGTGAGCATTTGGTCTGCTGGGTTTCAATTGTCATGCTTCTGGTTTGTGTGTATGTACATATGCAAGTTAACAGTACACTTCCCACAGTGCCCTTAAGCTGCCGGGCAAGGCACAAAATTTGCTGGATGGTTACCATAGCAACGGGTAGTTGTATGCGTATCGGGTGATTGTTGCTTGCCCGGCCACCACACAAGCAGAAAGCATCAAGCGCCATTTGTATTGCAAATTCGTAGTATGCGGACGTATGTCACCGGATGGCGATTTTTTATTGCTTGTAACTGCAGTTGTTTTGGCGGAAAAAAGAAAAAAAAAAAGAAAAAATTGTGGATGAAAAAATACCATATTGCTTGTTTTTTTCATCACGGTTGGAATACTTTATATTCCACAGTGCTGGTAAGCATTCGAAGGTCTCAATAAACCGCAACGTAAAATCTTTTTCTTCCGCGAAGTTGCTCATTGCACGTTCTCACAAAACTAACACATTAATGCTTGTCAACCACGTCGGCCACGATCAAATAGACCAGCTGTCAAGCGAAAAAATCTAAAAATTTTGATTTTCATCAACGCGAAGCCGCCAACAAATACGTGTGACCACGACATCGCCCGATACGTACACAACTACCCGTTGCTATGGTAACCATCAAGCAAATTTGTGCGTTGCGCGGCAGCTTTATATCAATTCTAAATAGATATTTCATTTTTCAAGCCACTTGCATTTCATTAGAGTAGCGAATGCAATACCGATCGAAATGTTGATATACAAATACTCAATTTCTCACGCATCGATTTTCATTAGCTAATCTGATGCAATGCTCGAGTGTCCAGTTACTGTAAATAGTAAAATAAGTTAGGTATCAAACTAGATAAGCTAAATTAAGTTATAAATAAGAGCAATTGAGGAAAATAAAGTCAGTTTGGTGTTTGAGTTTACATTCAGTAACTAACCATACAAAATTTCTTATTATTTTTTAAAAACACCTCCCAAAATAGGAGGTTGATATCGGCGCCCAGCGTGTGGGGCACGCGTTGTAAATAAGTATCTTCAAAGGACGAGAAAGAACAAAAAAAACAAAAATAAAACAATAAAACAAAATGTCAAAGCTTTACATTCAGTAAACAACAACAAACCTTACACGCTAATGTGAAATTGCGTGGCATGAAATTCGAAAATTTAGAAGGAAAAAAAAATCGAAACCCATACACACAAAAAACTAAGAAAAAATGCAAGTGAGCAGCTAATAGCAAAATAAGATTATAGAGGAATTAATTTAATAAAGTATGTAAAACAAAACCAATTTAAGCAATTAATTCTTAAACTACTCGTATCACAACAACAAAACAAATATACAACCATAACATGAAATAAGAAGAAGAGGTAAATGAGAGGAGAAGAGCAGAGAAAAACAGAAAAGAAATGTAAGGTGCGATAGCCTCCGAAGAGATCTAAGCCCGAGCTTCTCTTCTAATTTGCGTCGTGCTCCTCTTGATTTACCCCCCCAATTGCCCGGACGGGACCTACATGTTTTATGCCGACTCCGAAAACGGCATCTGCAAGGCAGAAATACACTCGGAGCGCTTTCCAAACACTGCCGAAGGGCGACCCCGCTTAGAAAAATTTTCTTCTAATTGAAAAACTTTATTTCTAAAAATTTGGTGTTGATTTGCCCGTGGTGTAAAACCAGGGCATATGATGTGGTAGGTGGAGCACGCTACCATCACACCACGGTGGCCGCCAAAATAGAAAGCTATATATAAATATGATGTTACGGGACCAGTGAGAGCAGCAGTAAGGCAGTAAAATAACATTAATTTTTATGCTTACTATGTTTAGTGACTAAGAATTCCCTTTTGTAGTTACGTTATTTAAAAACAATTATTAAAAATTGTGTGTGGATCCATTAATACAAGTATTTGGAAATATGTCATTAGAAAGTGAAAATGAAGCTCTAGTGGCTAGTTTAATAGCCGCAACTAACGCTTTTTTGAAATTAGATGTAGCGGAGTTGCGCAGACAAATCGAGGGGATGACTCAGGCATCTACCATTGCGGAGTACCAGCCTGAGACTATCAACCAGCAAATACAATGCGAGAAGTTTTTTAGAAATTAGGCATCTACCATTGCGGAGTACCAGCCTGAGACTATCAACCAGCAAATACAATGCGAGGAGCTTTTTAGAAATTATAAAGTCGTTGCGCGAATTCACGGGAAAGCAAAGCAAATATGTTAGTTGGAGGGAATCCGCTAATAACACGATGAGTTTATACGTTAGAGGCAGCCGTAGGTATTTTGCTGCAGTAACGATATTGAGAAATAAGATCACCCAGGAAGCCAATGATTTGTTATCAAATCACGATACAGTACTTAATTTTGATGCCATTTTGGCATGATTAGATTTTGCATACGCCGATAGGAGGCCAGCTCACATCATTGAACAAGAGATGAGTATTTTGAGACAGGACCCTAATTCAGTAATTGATTATTACAATAAGGTTAACGAGAAATTAGCGTTGTTAATAAATAAAACGATCATGACCTACGGTACTGACAGTTCAGTCACTAAGGAACTTAATGCCAACAATAGGCGAGATTTTTTACGCATATTTATAACCCGACTGAATGGGAATTTATCAAATATCCTGTTTTCATTATCGCCAAGCGATTTGCCGAAGGCCCAGGAATTGGATTCGAATAATATGCGAGCAAGTTTTGCTCTGCAGTTCGGTAGGCCAACCCATATTTCGCCCTCAGCAAATAATAGGCAAATAACTATCAAAGAAATGTTGACCAAAGAGTTGAACGAGCGCAACCCCGACCGACCCCAATGGATGCTGATTCCAGCATCAGGGTACAAAACCGGCCGCAGCTAAAACCTGCTTATAATTACCAAAATAATAACAATCAAAGTGGTAATATAGAAAAAAGACCACATGGAAGCACGCAGCAGACCGTGCAACCGCCCAATATTAACATTACATGTTAACAATATAAATGAGGATCATTTTTTAGACCAAAATTAGCTTTGCCATACATTTTCTTGTAAGACAATAGGTAAAAATTTTAAAGTCTTAATTGACACAGGAGCAACTAACTGCTATATATCGGTATAGCAAGAATAGATAGGTATTTACAGGAATGGAAATGAGTTAAAAATAAATGAAAGGCGCGATAACCTCCGAAGAGATTTAAGGCCGAGCTTCTCTTCCAACTTGCGTCGTGCTCCTTTTAATTTTTCCTACAAATTGGCAAAGCAGATGAGTTTTCACTTAGAGCTTTTCATGGCAGAAATACACCCGGAGTGCTTGCCAAACACTGCCGAGGGGTGACCCCGCTTGGAAAGATTTTCTTTCTAATTGAAAAAACTTGTTTCTAAAAATTTGATGTTGCTTTGCCCGGGGCGTGAACACAGGATCTTCGGTGAGGTAGGCGGAGCACTCTACCATCACACCACGGCGGCCGTCATGAAAAATGAGAAATGAATTGGCTATACAAAAAAGAGTTAAAACAATAATTGGCTATTCAGTAATACGTTACTATCATTTTATATCGCTGTTCGGTAAAAAGCAAATTTTTTATGAAATTGAAAATTTAGAAGTACATTTATTAATCGGATATAAGTTTTTAAGAGATGTAAAAACGGTAATTAAGCTTGAAAAGAAAATGTTGATAATGAATAATGATAAAGTAGAAGAAATATTTAGCTTGGGAAGTGAATCCGAGCAACAGGAAACTTTAAAAAATGAAAATACTTTGGGAGCAAGGACTTCTAAAGTGCCAGCCGATGGTAATACCGGCAAACGAAAGGAAGGAAAAATGAAAACACACCGGACAAAGAAATCCTGAAACGCCAGCCGAATGGAATTCCGGCAAGTTTTAAAATAAAAGACGTTAATAGAAATAACTTGAATACAAAAATTTCGGGAGAAAATGCTGAAATGCCAGACGTTGATTTAATCGATGAGATAAATAGTGGAAAAGGAGCGTTCTATGCAATTACTTTGGAGGAAGAATCCTTTGAAGCATCAGCCGGGGTATATTTCGGCAATGTAGAAGATAACTACAAACCTTGTAGTAAGAAAGAGTCAAATAAATTTATTGTTAGGGAAAAGGAAATAATAGCGGAAATTAAGAAAATTCATTCTGGAATAGATATGAATTTACAGTTTAAGAGAGATGTTAAAGCGGAGATTCGTACTACGACTAATACTCGGGTTTGGAGAAAGCAGTATCAATACCCGCTAGCTGCAAATAGCTTTGTTAATGAGGAGATCAGGGTTTTGTTGCAAGATGTTGAGGTTCGTCCAAGTAAAAGCCCATAAAATTCACCCATCTGGGTTGTACCAAAAAAAGGCATAAATGAAGATGGTACACAAAAGTTGAGGCTGGTTGTGGACTTTAAACAAGTAAGGAAGGGACTGTCTTCGGCTGTGCCGAAGACTTCATACCTTTCATGAATGGGGCTGAACAATAATCTTATGCCATTCGTAATTTCCAAATAATCGGCTGTATAAGATAAGAAATATATAGTGAACAGACGTACATACCTAAACGATTTTTAAGATAAATATCAAATAAAAAAATAGGTAGGTACTTTGTGTGAGGATGCAAAGTTTCACGTTTTTTGTGGTCTGCATGTAAAAACTATGAATACGAATCACGTATTTCAACAATATATGACGTAAACGTAATTATTTGATTAAATTTGAAGCTTCTAGCCGTAAAAAGGGGCAAAAATGACCATTTATATTGGGTATATAATATATATACCACCGATCTTTATCATTTTTTCAGACAACAATATATGCTAAATACGTATGCATTTGGTGGAATTGGAAGCTTCCAGCTGTTAAAATGGGGCAGAAAGTGCTAAAAGTTTCTTATCTGAACAATCGGTTGTATGAGATATATACTATATATACCACCGATCTCTATGATTTTTTCAGACAAAAATATATGCTTCAATGTTGGTCGCCTTGTCGTGGGGAAGGGGAATCTCCTATGCGGAGGGGACCCAACGAGACGAACTAAGAGGAAAGTCCCATATGTCCTACAGCGTCGATGGCGTATTCAGAAGAACGCATCACTTGTCGCTGCAGGAAATGTGAGGATTGCCGCACCAACAACACCCAAGCGAAGGTGTTGAGGTAAAAGTGCCGATGGCTGTGCGGTCAGCGGGTGAATATTGAAGGGCTGATCGCGAACGTTCCCAGGCAAGGTCGGTTTTATAAGTTCCTTACCCCCGGTATGCTGGCTCTGCCGGGGGCTGACTAACCATTCCATGCAAACTCGTTGGAACTGTATGCCCAATGTAAATAAAAACAAGCAAGGAAGGCTAAGTTCGAGTGTAACCGAACATTAGATACTCAGCTGAGAACTTTGGAGACAAAATAAGGGAAAATCACCATTTAGCAAAATGAATCTAGGGTAACCCTGGAATGTATTTGTATGACATGGGTTTCAAATGGAAGGTATTAAAGAGTATTTTAAAAGGGAGAGGGCCATAGTTCTATAGGAGGACGCCATTTCGGGATATCGCCATAAAGGTGGACCAGGGGTGACTCTAGAAGGTGTCTTTGTACGATATGGGTATCAAATGAAAGGTGCTAAAGAGTATTTTAAAAGGGAGTGGGCCTTAGTTCTATAGGTGGACGCCTTTTCGAGATATCGCCATAAAGTTGGACCAAGGGTAACATAATGCGTTTGTACGATATAGGTATCAAATGAAAGGTGTTAATGAGTATTTTAAAAGGGAGTGGGCCTTAGTTCTATAGGTGGACGCCTTTTTGAGATATCGCCACAAATGTGGACCAGAGGTGACTAGAATGCGTTTGTATGATATGGGTATGAAATGAAAGGTGTTAATGATTATTTAAAACGTAGTGGGCCTTAGTTCTATAGGTGGACGCCTTTTCGAGTTATCGCCATAAGGGTGGACCAGGGGTGACTCTAGAATGTGTTTGTACGATATGGGTATCAAACGAAAGGTGTTAATGAGTATTTTAAAAGGGAGTGGGCCTTAGTTCTATAGGTGGACGCCTTTTCGAAATATCGCCATAAAGGTGGACCAGGGGTGACTAGCATGCGTTTAAACGATATGGGTACCAAATGAAAGGTGCTAATGAGTATTTTAAAAGGGAGGGGGCCTTGGTTCTATAGGTGAAAGCCTTTTCGAGACGTCGCCATAAAGGTGGACCAGGGGTGACTCTAGAAGGTGTGTTTGTACGATATGGGTATCAAATGAAAGGTGTTAATGAATATTTTAAAAGGTAGTGGGCCTTAGTTCTATAGGTGGACGCCTTTTCGAGATATCGCCATAAGGGTGGACCAGGGGTGACTCTAGAATGTTATTGTACGATATGGGTATCAAATGAAAGGTGTTAATGAGTATTTTAAAAGGGAGTGGTCCTTAGTTCTATAGGTGGACGCCTTTTCGAGATATCGCCATAAAGGTGGACCAGGGGTGATTCTAGAAGGTGTGTTTGTACGATATGGGTATCAAATGAAAGGCGTTAATGAGTTTTTTAAAACGGAGTGGGACTTAGTTCTATAGGTGGACACCTTTTCGAGATATCGCCATAAAGGTTGACCAGGGGTGACTAGAATGCGTTTGTACGATATGGGTATCAAATGAAAGGTGAGTATTTTAAAAGGGCATGGGCCTTAGTTCAAATGAAAGGTGTTAATGAATATTTTAAAAGGTAGTGGGCCTTAGTTCTATAGGTGGACGCCTTTTCGAGATATCGCCATAAGGGTGGACCAGGGGTGACTCTAGAATGTTATTGTACGATATGGGTATCAAATGAAAGGTGTTAATGAGTATTTTAAAAGGGAGTGGTCCTTAGTTCTATAGGTGGACGCCTTTTCGAGATATCGCCATAAAGGTGGACCAGGGGTGATTCTAGAAGGTGTGTTTGTACGATATGCGTATCAAATGAAAGGCGTTAATGAGTTTTTTAAAACGGAGTGGGACTTAGTTCTATAGGTGGACACCTTTTCGATATATCGCCATAAAGGTGGACCAGAGGTGACTAGAATGCGTTTGTACGATATGGGTAGCAAATGAAAGGTGTTAATGATTATTTAAAACGTAGTGGGCCTTAGTTCCATAGGTGGACGCCTTTTCGATATATCGCCATAAGGGTGGACCAGAGGTGACTCTAGAATGTGTTTGTACGATATGGGTATCAAATAAAACGTGGTAATGAGTATTTTAAAAGGGAGTGGGCCTTAGTTATATAGGTGGACGCCTTTTCGAGATATCACCATAAAGGTGGACCAGGGGTGACTAGAATGCGTTTGTGCTATATCGGTATCAAATGAAAGGTGTTAGTGATTATTTAAAACGTAGTGGGCCTTAGTTCTATAGGTGAAAGCCTTTCGAGATATCGTCATAAGGGTGGAGTCTAGAATGTGTTTGTACGATATGAGTATCACATTTCGAGATATCGACCAAAATGTGGACCAGGGTGAGCCAGAACATCATCTGTCGGGTACCGGTAATTTATTTATATAAGTAATACCACGAACAGTATTCCTGCCATGATTCCATGGGCTTTTGATTTCGCCCTGCAGAACTTTTTCATTACCTTCTACTTAATATGGTAGGTGTCACACCCATTTTACAAAGCTTTTTCTAAAGTTATATTTTGCGTCAATAAGCCAATCCAATTACCAAGTTTCTTCTCTTTTTTCATATTTTGTATAGAATTATGGCATTTGTTTCATTTACTCGTAATTTTCGAAATCGAAAAAGTGGGCGTGGTCATAGTCGGATTTAGGCCATTTTTTATACCAAGATAAAGTGAGTTCAGATAAGTACGTGGACTAAGTTTAGTAAAGATATATCGATTTTTGCTCAAGCTATCGTGTTAACGGCCGAGCGGAAGGACAGACGGTCGACTGTGTATACAAACTGGGCGTGGCTTCAACCGATTTCGCCCATTTTCACAGAAATCAGTTACCGTCATAGAATCTATGTCCTACCAAATTTCGCAAGGATTGGTAAATTTTTGTTCGACTTATGGCATTAAAAGTATTCTAGACGAATTAAATGAAAAAGGGCAGAGTTACGCCCATTTTGAAATTTTCTTTTATTTTTATAAATCGTTGTACCATATCATTGCTGGAGTTGAATGTTGACATAATTTACTTATATACTGTAAAAATATTACATATTTGTTAAAATTTGACTTAAAACAATTTTTTTTAAAGTGGGCGTGTTCGTCATCCGATTTCCCTAATTTTAATTTAGCACGCATATAGTAATAGGAGTAACGTGCCTACCAAATTTCATAATTATATCTTCAAGGACTGCCCAATTACAGCTTGCAAAACTTTTAAATTACGTTCTTTTAAAAGTGGGCGGTGCGACGCCCATTGTCCAAAATTTCACAAATTTTCTATTTTGAGTCATAAGGTCAACACTCCTACAAAGCTTCATCGCTTTATCCATCTTTGGTAATGAATTATCGCACTTTTTCGGTTTTTCGAAATTTTCGATATCGAAAAAGTGGGCGTGGTTGTGGTCCGATTTCATTCATTTTAAATGGCGACCTGAGATGAGCGCCCAGGAACCTACATACCAAATTTCATCAAGATACCTCAAAACTTACTCAAGTTATCGTGTTTACGGACGGACGGACATGGCTAAATGAATTTCTTTTTTCGCCCAGATCATTTTGATATATAGAAGCCTATATCTGTCTCGGTTAGTTTATTCCGTTACGGATTACCGTTATGCGAACAAAGTTAATATACTCTGTGAGCTCTGCTCAGCTGAGTATAATAATAACAAGTAAGGAAGGCTAAGTTCGGGTGTAACCGAACTGTAAAAAATATACTAAACTTCTTGAACCCGGCGTAGGCAAATAAATAAAACTCTTCAATTGAAATTCTTCAAATTTATTTCGATTATTTGACAAACTTTACCGTAGGTTAAAAAATTTTTAGTTTTGCTGCTGTCCGTTTCAAGCGATGTTTTCAGAATGATTTTTCATACTCCCGTTTGCCAGTTGCCAGCCACGCCGCATGAATAATTACGGACTTCTCTCCTTTGTCGCTTGGCTTATTCAACAACCAATCGGCGATCGACATATGATGTGTTTTATTTGTGGCAATGAAAAGCTCTTGATTGTGATGTTGCGAGGCTGTTCGTAACACTCCCCCTGGTATATCCTGCTCAGCAGGGTGTACCACTTTTAGATCTAGAACAGCAACTTTAGCAGCAGGTCGTTCATATACGCCACTCACAGTTTAATTGTTACACTTCTTACTCTGCCATCTAGACTTTTCCGTATATCAATCACTCTCCCTTTTGGCCAGCAGTTTCGCGGACTATTCTGGTCGACTATATAGCCAATGTCGCCAATATAGATTGGCTTCACATCATTGAACCATTTGCTTCTTCGTGTTATTCTGGGAAGGTATTCCATGATCCAACGCCGGCAGAAGGCGTCAGCACGTTGTTGAGATGTTCGCCATACACGTCGTAAAGCAATACCTTCATTTACTGGTTCGGCAATAGGTTTAACACCAGCCGAACTTCCAAGCAGGAAATGGTTGGGTGTTAGCGCTTCATCTGTTTCATGCTCCAATAGTATATAAGTAAGTGGCCGCTAGTTGACTATCATTTCCGCCTCCATTAATGCTGACCGAAAAAGCTCGTCGTTAGTATTGCATTTGGGCATAATGCGATAAAGTACGCTTTTGATCGAACGTGCCAGCCGCTCCCAAGCTCCGCCCATATGAGGTGATGCGGGCGGTATGAAGTGCCACTTAGTTCCTGGTGAAGTGAATGTTTTGGCCAGCTGATTTTGGTTGATTTGCGAAAATGCGTATTTAAGTTCTTTTTCCGCACTCTTAAAATTTGTTCCATTGTCACTCCATATTTCTAACGGGGGGCCCCTGCGGGCCATGAAGTTTCTAATAGCAAGAATACACGAGTCTGTAGATAGCGAATGCGCAATCTCTATATGAACAGCCCGTATTGTAAGGCAGGTGAATAGAACCACGTATCTTTTTTCACTGTTTCTTTTCACAGTCACCAAGAGTGGGCCAAAATAATCCACACCTGTATAAGAAAAGTGTCGGCAGTGATCGGCTGTACGGCAGGTGGGCAAGGGAGCCATTCTCGGAGTTTGAGGCTGCGCGTTGCGGTTTTTATAATGTTGGTAGCTGCGTCGAATTTGATTCACCGTTGTGGGCTTAGTATACAGTAATGCTGGCGAATTTCATTAACGACGGTTTCTAGACAGCCATGATGATATTTCGTATGAAAATCGTTAAGAATTAAGAACGTTATGTGATGATTATGCGGTATCAACACAGGATCCTGTCGACCATCAATTTTTACTCTTCCATCTACTCGCAACACTTTATCGTTGTCAAGATAGGGCGACAATTTATAGATATCGCTTGCCTTTCTAATCGGCTTTTCCTTCAACAATGAAGCTATCTCATCGGAAAACACGTCCATTTGCGCTCTTTTTCAGAGTTGTTTTTGAGCTGTAACTAGGCCTTAAGAACTGAGTGTGTCTCGTAGAACAGACCCACCACGTACTTTACTTAGCCAAGTGCGTGCGCAATCGATCGTCCTTGCAGTGGCGCGGAGGACACGACTCCACGTTGAGAACCGTTCAGGCTCACCCGTTATGGGTTGTAAGTGTTGTAATTCACTGTGATTGCCAACATACTGTGGGCGAAGCTCTTCGGTAATGTCATTCGAAATCGATTTTCTTTGAATAGGCCACTCGTCTGGGTTTAGTCTCAGAAATGAATGTCCTTTCAGCCAACGGCTTTCGCTGGAAAAATCAGGATCGCCACGCCATTTTGTTGCTTCATCAGCAGCATTCTCTGCAGTCGTGACCCAACGCCATTCCTTCAAATTGCTCAACTGTAGGATTTCGCTGACCCGAAAAGCGAAAAACTGCTTGTATCGGCCTATAGCCACGCCAAGACTGTCCTCGAGTCAGTCCAAAATATGGAGGCTGTAATTGAGATGGAGTGTGATTATTTTCTTTCAATTCTAGCCGCGGAATAGATATAACCTTTAGTGGCGCTACCCTAGTTTTACTAGAAACCATGGCGCAGTCAACGACTTTCCCATCTGAAAAGCACAAGGAACAAACTGCTGCATAGCTCGACTCACTAGCATCAACGAATGTGTGTAACTCAATTTGAGGTGGACTGATTAAACTGGCCCTGGTGTATAGGCGTGGAGTTCGCATCTTCTCAATTTGTGGTATGAGGCTTAGCCATCGAAGCCACTTCGAGAACTGACCATCAGAAATGCGTTCATCCCAGTCGCACCCCGATCTCCATATCTCCTACAAGATTATCTTAGTAAAAACCACGTAGAATTTGATAAATCCAAGTGGATCATAAATAGTCATTACGAGACTTAATATCTCACGTTTAGTTGGTCGACATTGATTGATCAGCAAATCTGACTCCCTGTGCTTGGCTGATACTCTAAAGGCGAGATGGTCCATTGAGGCGATCCGCCATATTCCTAAGACCTTTTCAGTTGGTAGTTCGTTTTCAAAGTTGAGGCAAAGAGATTCATTCGTCTTTGCACCTAGGGCTTCTAGTACTTTGTCCGAGTTCGAAAGAAAATTGCGGATATGAAACCCCCCCTTTTCATGGACTCGTTTAACATCGAGCGCCAGGTGAACGGCCTCTTCTTCAGTGTCCACGCTATCTAATATATCGTCCACGTAATGGTTTTCAAGTATGCATCTCGCGGCATTAGGGAACTCATTCTGAAATTCAGTTGTATTTTTATTTTTAACGAATTGTGCGCAGCTTGGCGAACATTTTGACCCAAATGTCATCACTGACATAATAAAATGAGTTAGCTCGAGTTTTCTTGGCTCGTGCCAGAGGAATCGGAAAAAATTTTGGTCCTCAGAACGGATCCGTATCTGATGGAACATTTCTTCAATATAGGCGGTAATGGCGAAACGTTTTTGACGAAACTTGAATAGAATTGATAGCAATGGCGTTGTCAGATCTGGACCGGCGAACAACAGAGAATTGAGTGATACGCCATTCACTTTAGCTGCAGCGTCCCATACAAGGCGAACCTTGCCTGGCTTATTGGGATTACACACGGCAAATACTGGCAAGTACCAATAACTTTCGACGGCAGTATTCTCTGGTGTTATTCGCATTGCATATCCCTTTCGAAGGTAGTCAACCATTTTGGCTTGAAGTATCTCTGAAAGTTTAGGGTCACGCTGCATTTTATTTAGTAAACATTGAGCTCGGTATTTTGCCATAGGAAAGCTGTCTGGTAGCCGCACATTCGGGTGCTTCCATAGCAGTCCGGTTTTAAATCGTTCACCTACTCGAACCGTGAGTTGCTCTTGTTGTTGGGCGGCGAGCTGCTCCTCTTTGGACATCAGAGCTGCATCGCTAGCTACCACGCCTAAATTGTCGGGGCATAGAAATGATTTAACGACTTGTACCAACTCTTTATGCTCAGAGCAATCATATATGTGATAAATATGTTGTCCTGTGACTTGGACTGGCGGTGACCCCTGGCCTTTGATGGCCCTTGTTTAGAATTTACTGCAAGGCCAAGAGCAGCATTGTTTAGTCCGACCAAAAGGTGCGGCACTGCGTTGTGATAAGAATGCAATGGAATGTCCCTTAAATACTTAAACTTTGATTTTAATTTCAAAGCGTCGAGAGATTGAGTAAGCAATTCTAGTTTCTTTATGAAACGTACAGCTTTTAATGGAAACTTTTCACTTTTCATTGCCATGCTTGGAAAATATGGCTAGGTCGACCACAATGGAGTCATCCCCATAGCGGTGCGTGTCGCCTGCCCACCGTAAGCAAAGAGGTTGCGGTGTGCCTCTTACGTCCAGTCTTTTCAAAAGCTCTTCATGGATGTGGGTAACAGAGGATCCATCGTCGATAAACTGATATGTCGACACTGTGTTAACGCCTGCATGCAAAATTACAGGTAATACATGGAAAAACGTATTCCCCTCACTTAAGTTATGAGAGTTAATATTAGCCGTTTGTGTTTTCTTTGTAACGTTAGACGAATGATTGCCACTAATAGGTGCAGACTCGCTGTGCAATATTGTGTGGTGATACCGCGTGCAGCCACTTACTCCACGTGTATTATTAGATGTACAGTCATAAACTGTGCAATTGTAGTTACAGCTGAGAAGTTTCAGAGCTGCTGGACTAGTAGATTCTGGAAGCGCCTAGAAGATGCGAACGTTGAAATCCGAGAGTATAAAAGGCAGCAATTGAAGAGGCGCTGGAATTCAGTTTGATTTGAGTTGTCAAGCAGTTTCGACTAAGACGCTATCTAGCGAGCAAGAGCAGTATTATTTTGAATAGTAGAGTTTCATTTGAGCTATCAATCAGTTTGGTTATTAAGCAAGCTTTTCATTGCACAGTTTTAGTGTTATTGTGAAGTACTTTAAAAAAGGTCATTTTGTATTATTACAAATTGGAGTTATTTATTCAACAGTTTAGTGATTCGAACTTAGCAGAAGATTGCAAATAAGAGGATTTGCAAGTAAATTCGTTACAATAAAATTGACACAATTTATTTCGACGTACAGTGTCCCACCTTCGAGGTCGCGTCATATCCTTGAAAGAGGTGCAATTAGACAAAGAACTACAATTCTCGCTACACACGATACAGCTTACCGATTTTGTGTGGTGATTAATAGAACCACGTTTCCGCATCTTTGTTTGCTCAGTTGGCACGAGCACACAGTTGGCTCCTTGTTGAAAGAGCCAATCACTTAAAATCTGAAGATTGCAATTCGTTAGACCTTGTTTGTGCATGCCCCATTACGCCGGTAACAGTCCGGGTAACTTCGATACTAGTTTTTGCTGCAGATCCTGATTGGTCAAATGATTATCTAGCCCTGATGCTTCCATAGTTCCACATATATTTTGCACAGCGATGGCGAAATCTACTATAGTTTCTGTTGAAGATACCAAAACGCAATACCGAAATATAATAAATTCGAGTATTTGTTGAGGTATATTTGAGCAGATAATTTTCACACGTTCATTGAATTCAGATGTCTATCAAGAATTGAACATCAGCTTATTATTAGTAGATATGTATATCAGAACGAATGTAAAAGGAAATGTCAAAAACAAGAGTTGCCATTAGTGTACTTATTTGATTATACATAACATTTTCCCTCCTCTCTCGGATTCATAAGCTGGTATATCTTAGGCGATCCACCGGTTTCTTATTTCGTTCGGAACGTCGCAGCTGAGGTGTCTGTGGCTTCGGTACTCACCGGTAGACCTGAAGTTTGATGGGCTTGCGGTTCTTGGGTTGGCGACGTATTTGGCTGGACACTGGGTGCCGAAGGCTCAATATCCGAATCGGCCGATTGGGGTTGAAAACTTGCACTAGGTTGTTTTTTGGAACTTGTACTGGTGCTCTCATTTTCGTTCCTCCTTATTTGGTTTTGGTGACGACGAATGGTGTATTTAGGTGTCTCTATGACATACATCATCCTACCGCAAGTTTCAATGCTATTTCCTTGCATACAGCGTTCTCTCCCTGCATAATTACGAGCGTAAACTAGTTGTCCCACTTGAAACTTGGATTGCTTGGTTTTACTATGGTGTTCCTTCGGTAGTAGTGCTGAGAAAAGCCTACGTGGTTGTCTTCCATGTAATAACTCCGCTGGTGATTTTCCCGTGCTCGGGTTTGGAGTGGCTCTATTAGTATTTTAAGAGGGCTGGTCCGGTGCTTCTTGTTTCTTTTAACAACTTCGTTATAGACTCCTTGCAAGTCCTTACAAACCGTTCGGCCAATCCGTTAGATGAAGGGTGGAACGGTGCGCTTTTCAAATGCTCGATATTATTTAGCTTACAAAATTTTTGGAACTCCGATGAGGTCAACTGACTACCATTATCTGAAAATAACGTATGAGGTAGTTCTTCAATTGCAAACATTTTTTGTACCGTGGAAATTGTTGCGTCGGTTGTGGTAGAGTTCATTTTTACTACATACGGAAACCTAGAGAACGCATCTACCAGGATGATCCACATAGATCCACAAAAAGGACCAGCAAAGTCTACATGTACCCGTTCCCACGGTGTTGTGGCCTCAGGCCACGAAGAAAATTCACGTTTCGGTTGACTAGCCGAAAACTGGCAAATAGTGCATACTCTACCCACTTTTTCGATAGCCTTTTCAATTTCCGGAAACCACACATAGCGACGCGTTATCTGCTTCATACGCGCATTGCCCCAATGACCATCGTGTAGCATGTTTAATGTGCACTGCTGTAACTTTTTTGGTATGACTACTCGCAGATACTCAGTTTGTAGTAGAATAACTCCATCTTGGCATGACAGCTGGAAACGACGTTCAAAAAAATGTTTCAATATTCGTTGCGATTCATTGAATCGAGCAGGCCATCCTCTAGAATCATTATTTTAACGAGTTTAAGGTTTTCGTACTTTCCAGTATGTTCCGCTATGACGGCAGCACTGAGCGGAATAGACTCAATGACGACTGAGTTTATTTCTTGCACATATTGCATTGCCAATTCCTTCGAATCGAAGTCCTTGTCACCACCCGCTGGTAATCTTGAAAGAGCGTCTGCGTTTCCATGTAGAGACGTGTGTCGATATTTGATAGAATAATCGTAGGCCTGTAAGAGAATCGCCCATTTTTGAAGACGGTGCATGGTCATAACCGGGAGTTTCTTATTTGGACTGAAGATCGTTGTTAAGGCCTGGTGATCGGTGAGTAACTCGAAATGCCGACCGTAAAGAAATTGATGGAATATAGTAACCCCGAATATGATGGACAGGGCCTCTTTTTCAACTTGCGAGTAGTTCGTCTGACTTTGTGTAAGTGTTTTGGACGCAAATGCAATTGGTTTTTCTTGTTCATCGAGGTAGCGGTGAGATATCACTTCCCCAATGCCATTTTTAGAGGCGTCGGTTGCTAAAATGGTGGGCAGATTTCCGTCATAATGCACTAATAGTGTGGCTTTAACAATTTAATTTTTCAAGGTTTTAAAAGCTGTCTGCCTACGTAAGACATTCAATGCGCTAGACTTTGATGAAAAGTTAGGAATGAATTTGTTATAATAATTATTTCCAATGAATGTTTCCACTTCTCTAACACTCGTAGGCCTAGGCATCATTTTAATTGCTTCAAGTCTTTTTTCGGAAGGTTTAATACCCTGACAGTGTAACGACAGCCTTTGAGGATTTCTCTGACGACACGCAAGCGGGTATATGAACAGATGTGTAAGCAACCGCTAACCAAATCTCCTTCTCCGCTTTACGATATTAACAAAGCGGATGTTTGATTGTGTGAGTGGGTTGAACTGTTGCTTGCACATATGTGTATATACGTGCCGCTTAAGGGTGAACGCGGATTGGTTCAACCAAAGCAGGAAGGCGATTCGTGACTTACGGTGTCCTAAATGCCGCAAGGCTTAGTAGGTATAAAAGGGGGTCCCGCTGATCAACAGCATTAAAAATCGAAAAGTCGCGGTCTTAACTAGTGCCACAAGTGAAGTGAAAAGTTATGTGTTCAAAGTGCGTTTTTTCACCTTAAAGTGTGGGTGCGCGAGTGACAAAGTTTTTTTTCAAAGTGCGGTTTCACGCTAAAAGTAAACGCGAACGAAAAAAATAATAGTGAACTTTGATACCAGGGAATCCTCCCTAGGTGCACGGTAGAGCAAGGAGTATCGCCACCACTGGGCGTGGAAAAATCCCCTCAAGAAAGCAGCAAAGGCACAGGTAAGTCAAAGTGTGAGATATAAAATTATTTTTTTGTTGTGAAACCTTTGGGTTTTTTTTTTTACCCGCGATTTTTTTTTACACCTTTTTCCTTTTATTAGAACATTTTTTTTTTTTTTTTGAACCTTGGGTTAAATAATTTTGTTTGGAATTAACACTTTTTTTGGTAAATTTTGTGAAACAGGATAGTTATTAGTAAACCATTTTACTTCTAGATTTTTGTTATAAAAAAAAAAATCAATTGAGTTAAAAATAATTTCGAATCGTTAGATCGGCTCAACCTAAAGTCCACTTCGCGAAAGTAGAGTTTTCCATAAATCTTTCTTTGGCGTTTTTAAACAAAAAAAAAGCATTCCGCCATTATCAAACTAAACATTTTTGACCCAACATTCCCTTTAAAATTTTGAACGTTTTCGTTGTGAACAATATTTTTCATTGTATTCCCGTCAAAATATTTGTTGTGAATTTTTATTTTATTGGATCTTTATTCGATCGAATTTGGGGTGAATTTAAAATTCATAAATATTAAATTATGCATAGGTGCACTTACATGTACATATATATATACATATATATGTACACGAGCACTTATGCAAACAAAAGGTAGATTAAAAGAAGAAGAAGAGAGGAGACAATTGAAATTTTTTTTGTTAAGCAATTTTAAATTTAAAAGAAGAGAAACGAAATAACTAATTTTTTTTCAAATCCAGAAAAAATTTTAAACACAAATTCTTTAAAATAAAAATGTTTGAAAATATATATGCGTTCTCTTTTTGCAGCGCACGAAGCCAGCCGAAGGCCGCGACATTTTTTTCACATAAATTTACACAAAATCACACGCAAATCAACTACAGACACCAACCACACATACAAAATGGGGTCAATAGTCCAACTAGGGGATTGGTTTCTGGCCAAAAGGGCAGCCAACGAGGCTATATTGGCCAAAAGCGTCAAAACGGATTGGCGCCAGAATCGACGAACACCAACAAACACAATCACACGCACATAACACAGTCAGCAAAGTCCCAACATAGCTACATACGAGCTCAAACATATAATCAAACACGCAACACTATACATTTTCCACAAAACCAACAAGAGGTAACATAACATACTTGTATATCCCCAACACAACAAATTCTGGCAACAGGTCGCATCGGCTCATTAGCAACATATCTAGGTTTTTTTGGCCACGCAACATCCATCGTCGCCAACTTGTTGCTAAACACTTAGTGGCACAACACCCACGTTGCTAACAACATAGTACACGGCATCATCGGCCACATTCATCCACCTTTATTCACGACACTGAAACCCAACACACCACTAATCTATCATTGGAAAATCTGAGAACGAGAGCAGTTAAGCGCGACTCACCCGGAGCACGCTCGCCAACTTGAATATTTTTATTTACTCACCACAGTTTTAATTTATATTGATTAAATTAGGCCGTACAACTATTACCTTTTTTATTTGAATTTTGAATTTTTATGAATTTTTTATTTAATTAATTTTTTTATTATTAGTTCTATAATTTAATTCGTATAAGCTTTTCTTGCATCCTTGATTTTTCCTGCCCTAGTTTCACTGTCAGCAATATATTATTTTTGTCGACACACACACTAATTTCTGGGCATTCGTACCCAGCCCTACACAGGCCTATTTGGAGGTGCATGAGCCACTCGCAAGAAATTTACTCACAAGCACTATTTCACCTTTCGAATTGTCATACTATCTTGTAGTATAAACGAAAAGAAGAAATTTTTTTCTATCCAAAAATGTTTTGGATTCCTAATTATCACAGTTATTTCACTTACACTTTCAATTTGTATTGAATTGATCTATTTTTATTAATACCTAGTCGGTACGCCTACTGTTTGGTCTTCGCGTTTTTTTTATAAACATTTTTTATTTTTTTCATTTTTTTTTACGCAGAAAAAAGTGACTCTATTCTGACGTAATTTAGTTTTCCGGCAATTTTTTTTATTATTTGGAGTTCTATAGCAGTGTATAAAAGTATGCACATGCTTTGAACCGAAACGCGAAACTAAAGACAAAAGACATTTAGGCATAGGATTAGCCGTGACCACGGTCAATCGGCCAAAGACCTGTAACAGAACATAAATTACATTGTTCTGTATATGTTGTTTGTTTTTTTCTCTTTTTTTACTTCCAGCTCCGCACAACGATTTGGTACCAACTCGGAGTTCTGAGCGAGGTGAGTTTTTCATAAAAGAAAGAAAAAAAAAAATCGTATGCACACACACCTTAACCCACGTACTTTTGTAATTACAATCCCAGAGTAAAGTAGCACATACCCACACGTATAGTTAGCTCAACATTTGTTTGGGAGTGAGCGCACACACAAGCGTACAGACACACACATGTTTATGCGTATGCGTGTACACAAATGGTTAGATATGTATTAGGCCGTGTCTAAGAATTAAAATATAAAGTACGTGAAAGAAAGGAAAAGTTAAGGAAAAGTTGGATTAAGTATTATAATTGAATTTAAAGCATATAGTAGTAAGAGCATAGAAATAATAAGTTTTCGAGATAGTTATTTAGGTTTTCAAAACCAAATTTTTTGAAATAGTTTATATCAATAAATTGTCACTTAGAAACGAAAGTGTTGCCTAATTAATTTTTGTTTGCATACATGGGCTGACATTGTGATATTTTTAGGAGAGACAGAAGTAAACCATGTCTGGCTAAAAGCTGCAAGTTGTTGGTGCAGGTGTTGCCCTTGTGCTTACTGATGGTAAGTTGGGGTATTTGGGTGGGTAATGGAAGGGACGTAAACTCTTAGAAACGAACATTTGTCGGGTTTAAGGGGACTCTACTCGGGAAGCGGAGCCATAGTAGAGTCCAAAGGCTGTTCACATCCCGTGAACAGGAGGGGTGGGAAGGCTCCACCTGACTCGGACAGGCTTTCTCCCGCTTTCCTATATTTATTTTTCTTTAGTTTGTTTAGATACTTTCCCTCAGGCATGAACTCAATTTTGCTATGTAACTGTTGGGGAAGGAGAAGTGGCAAGAACCGCGCCTCAAAGCCGACGAGCCTCAGCCGGGCTACTACCATGCCACTCCGCCACTCCTCCTCTCCCGCACCAGGCAGTTACGTAACAATGGCGCCCAACGGTATAGCCCACTAGTAATTTTAAATTTTCCCATATTTCGTTTCTTTTACTTTCCTTTCTTTTCGTTCACCTCAAGTTGCTTTTCAGTATACTAGTTTCAGCTTTTCACTACCTTATCTAGTTTCTTAATTTTCCTTCTCTCGGACAGATTTAGGGTCACGAGGGCAACATCGCTTGTTGTCAGCAACGAGAGATATGTGCCCAAGTGACAAACCAGTGGGGGGAGTGCTGGCGGTGATTTCTGAGTTCCTTTTAAGAACTCCAACGTTTTTGAAAAGTGGTATCAGAAGTCATCGGCAGTACTTTAAGACGATAATTTTTTGTTTTTTGTTTTTATTTTGTAGCAAGCTACATCAGCTGCTAAGCGTATGGTCCAGCACCGTACGAATGTGAGGTTTTTGTACGTTTGCAGGGGTAGATAATTTGACAGGGTAAAGGGGGAATTGTGGCAACCACGTCTTGTGCTAGTTCTTAAGACGCTGTAGTGCCACATTTCACAATTAAGAGGGGATTAGCTGACTTTGACCTTGGACAGAATACTTCATTACTTTACTCAACTACCCACAGAGCCCATCAGGCGAGGACAACACCAAATGCACCAACAGTACCACAATATATTTCAGAAAGTTTAAAATTTCATTCGGAAACTTAATTCAAAATACTTAGTCATACTGAGATTTTTACATTTTTTTCATTTAGTTGTTTTATCATTTATACTTGCAGAATTTCCATATATATTTTGCAATCAATTTTTTTACTACAACTTTCCAGTTAATGGGTTGTGTATAAATAGAGGAGATTGTTGATCACGATTTTTTTGATTTTTTTATGATTTTTCTTTCATTTTGATTTCAACTCTTGGAAGTTTTTTTTTTTTGATCTTTTTCTTTTTAAGTTTTTTTATCTATACTAAAACTTAAACAAACAATTTAAAACTATACTGTTTATTAACTCTGTATTTTTATATTAATTTATTTTTTTTTTGAATTTTTATATCTATAACGATTAAAGGTGAATTTTATTTTTATCTTTATGCACTTTCTCATCACATACACTGAGAGGGTAATCTATTCATACATACATATGCAATCTTGAATTTTGTTGAAAACTATTTTTTTATATGCCTATACATACTAATATATAGGTACATAGCCAAACAAAAAAAATTTTTGAATACCACACATTTTTGAATATTTCATACACATATCCCTATATACAAAAAAAAAAAAAAATCTCTGTTTGAATTTTGGAGTTGTACCCCTTTTCATAGCTAAGACTTAAAGTTCTTACTCGCGTAGTAAATACTTGTGTTAGACACATTTTGTTACATACAGTTCGACATACTTAAACAGAGCTACATATAAATACAAATAAAGAAATTTTTGAGGCTAATTAGTGTTGAATTTGTGGCCTTGTTGAAATAGACACAATTTAAGACACACACCGATACATAGGTACTTATATACATGTAATTTTCAGCTTTCGAATTTTGCCTTTTTTTGAATTTTTGTACACATACATATACCTATACACAAATACACATACACATACATATATACGCTTAAGAAAGTTCCAATTTTTTTTAATTACACATTTATCATAATTATCTTTTATACCTATTTGGAAATATATATATATATATATATATATACACGTACATATACTACGTTCATATCCTTTATATTTGAATTTTACCCATTTAAATACATATACATACATATACTTTAATAATTGTCCATTTTTGAATTTTGCACATATATATATATTTTTTTTTTTATCCTTTATACACATAAGTATCTTTTTACACACTTTTTATATACATATATCCACACATACATATATTTCTTTCATACCATCTTTATCATTTGAATTGCGATTGTTTATTTCAATTTTTTTTTTTTACTCCGATTTAAGAAATAAATCCATAGGTGATATAATCGTTGAATTTAAAATTGTTTTTTTTGCTGTACAAAAGCGTTTCGGTTTTATTTTTTTGTTTCCTTTGTCCAACTTTGGAGTTTGTATTTTTTTTATTACGTTTCGGTAGTCGGGTTGCGGACTCCCTTTTGATACCAGTCCCTTAGTTTATGGACAAGTCCAAGGACCAGGGGGCGATTCCAAGGAGGGTTTTAGGACTATTAGGAAGCAACAGGCGAATTACGCGTAGCGTAGCAAGGGGTTTGGGAAACGAGGTGGTAGGGGCCTTATTCAACCAAATCGACACAGGCATCGAATTACCAGCCGATTTCGTCCCAATAGACCTCTGGAATCTTTGCACTGCTAGGGTATTTGGGCAAGCAGAGGTTTCGGTTACTGATAGGGTTGTCATAAACACGTCAGATCGCTCGCTGAATTTTTCGCAGAAATTGGAAAGATTGTTGGAAATGTCGGACACAGAGGAGGGAGCTGTTGGTGGTGAAGGGATACAAGACCCCAGGGCAGGTGCAGCGGGGACTGGCGGAGACAGGCGCACACAGGCATCGGTAGAAGAGCGCATCGACCAGCTAGGACGTATGATGGAGGTGATGATGCAGCAGAACGCTGAGATGAATAGTCACATGGGCGAAGTGCGAAAGGTAAGGGAGGATATATTCACTCTTAGCAATCGTGTCGCTCATGTGGAGACATCTATGCGCGCTCCTGCTG
Organism: Eurosta solidaginis; assembly: GCF_040869045.1. Classification (NCBI taxonomy): domain Eukaryota; kingdom Metazoa; phylum Arthropoda; class Insecta; order Diptera; family Tephritidae; genus Eurosta; species Eurosta solidaginis. The sequence continues at coordinate 191,529,326 of NC_090319.1, read as the reverse complement.
CATCAGCTCCTCCACCGAACACGTCCACGCCAGGACAAGATCGGGATGCCACCATGAACCAGCACAGAAACGCGAACCACACAGATGCAGGCAACGGCCACTCCAGCTATTCCGGACGAAAGAAAGTGGACTTAGACAAATGGCACCTTAAGTTCGACGGGTCAGCAAAGGGGATGACGGTGGAAAGTTTTGTTTTCAGGTTGGAACGAATGCGCGTACAATACCAGTTGTCCTATCAGCAGTTGTTTTCCGATTTCCACTGTCTAGTTTCAGGGCCCGCTCTCAAGTGGTATTGGCAGGTACTGGAGGATCACGCCGATGTCGAGACGTTTGACTATTTTGGGTTGAAGAAGGAAATTTTATCTCAATTTAAGTCGGCAGAGTCAGACTACGAAGTAATACGCGAGATTATGGAGCGGAAGCAGCAGCCCCAAGAGAGCTTCGACGAGTACTATGCTGACGTCCACGACCTAACGTTCCGACTGAGGCAAAGAATCCCGGAGAACGAGCTGGTCAAAATTATTAAGGGCAACCTAAAGTCATATCTGGCCAACCTGACATTCGCGAAAAAGACAGCGACATTGGCGGAGTTGAAGGCCGAATGCAAGAGGGCGGAAAAGTTAATTAAGGAAAACAGGTCTAGGGCGAAGCCAGTCAGCGAGTTAGGGACAAACAACGTAGATTGGTCGGAAGGTCAAGAGAGTGAGTTTAGCATAGAGGCGTTCAACAAAGACAATAGGAATTTAGGAGTTAGCAAGAATATGTCTCGTGCCCCTGTCACACAAAACCATCCTAAACCCAACATCCCAACCAATTTTCCCAGTCCTGTCGCAAGTTCGTCGTCCAATGTCCATAGTCAAAATGTTAGTCCTGTTCAAAACCAATTGTTTTGTCCCTCCCCGTTTCACCTTATGTTGTGTTATGCTTGTGGCATGCCGGTGGATTTCTATTTGAAGAACCCGGCAGAAGCAGCAAAAGACACAAAGTGCAAGTCGAATTTCCACTTTATGAAATGTTTTGTGTGTGGAGGTGATTCGTCCTTTTGTGTCTTTAAACCAGAGGCGGGAAACCTGGCGTTGGCAGAGATGTCCGGGAGCTCTGCCTCAAACCAGGATCGCCCGGGGAATTAATTGGAGATAGGCAGATATAAATTTTAAAAAGAGATAGGGAGAACGAGGTAAAGGAAAAAGTAGAGGAAAAGAAAAAAGTTGAGCCAGTTAGAGATAGTTTACATGTTAGGAAGTTGAGGTATGAGGAAGCAAGGAGAAGAATATTCTGCGAAGAGATCAAGGCTAAAAAGAAAAAGAAAAATTTCGAAAAAATACGGAAGATGCGGGAAAAACACAAGATTTTCAAGAGGATTAGAAAAAAAATTATTTCGACCATAGTTACTGTGCAGGGTGATAATAGGTTGTTCGCCAAAACGGAGATCGGTGGACGCGAGGTGCTCGCGCTCTTAGATTCCGGGGCCGGGGCTAGCTGCTTGGGGAAAAACGCCCATAAATTACTCGAAGGGAAGGAAAGCCTGATTCTGCCGATTCAGGGTCAAAATGTGAAGACAGCGAATGGGGGTGAAACCGCGGTTGTTGGTGTAGTGACTCTTCCAGTACTCTGGGACGGTACCATTCGGGAGCTGGAATTTCTTATAGTGCCTGGACTGCAACAAGAGGTCTATCTAGGGATCGATTTCTGGAAAGCCTTCCTGCTTAATGTAGTCAGTAGGGGGCCCCAAATCCAGTCAAAGGTTTCGGTCGTATCAGAGCTTACTCCTGCTGATGGTGATTTATCATTCGATGCGGTGCAACATGATTTGAGTCCCGAAGAAACTGTAGCCTTGGATCGTGTAAAAGCACAGTTTCCTTCCTTCGCAATATTTGGGTTGGGTAAGACCGATGTAGAGGAGCACGTCATCGAGGTGACGGATGAGCACCTTCCTGTAAAGCAGCGCCACTACCCTATTTCTCTGGCAATTCAAAAATTAATATTCGCAGAACTGGACAGGATGTTAGAGATGGGTGTTATTGAAGAAAGCAACAGTTGCTGGAACTCCCCCGTCTCACTCGTCATCAAAGGAACTAAAAATCGCCTATGTTTGGACGCCCGCAAATTAAATGATCGCACCATCAAAGACGCCTACCCACTCCCACATATAGACGGTATTCTAAGTCGGCTTCAGAATACCAGGTACATATCTGCCATTGATTTAAAAGACGCGCTTTGGCAGATACCCTTATAGCGAAAGTCCAGGGAGAAAACTGCTTTCACTGTACCTGGTAGACCGTTGTACCATTTCACAGTAATGCCTTTTGGACTGTGCAACGCGGCACAGCGAATGTGTCGTTTAATGGACAAGGTCATCCCCGCTTATCTTCGTGAATCTGTGTTTGTTTACCTAGATGACTTACTGGTTTGTTCTGAGAATTTTTCGTCCCATTTAGATATGTTGTCCCGTGTTGCAAAATGTCTTCGTGATGCTAAATTGACGATAAACGTTGAAAAGAGTAAGTTCTGTTTTAAGGAAGTAAGATATCTGGGTTATGTCGTAGGCGACGGATGTATCCGTACGGATCCAAATAAGGTGGCAGCGATGCGAGACTTCCCCGAACCCCGAACACCGAAGCAACTCAGACGGTTCCTAGGGATGACAGGCTGGTACCGCAGATTCATACAAGATTACGCGACAATTGCAGCACCGCTGCACGACTGCCTCACTAAAGACAAAATAAAATCTTTTAAAATGACGGACGAAGCGATGCAAGCATTTGATTGCTTAAAGCAAAAATTAATATCTGCACAGGTGTTAATACATCAGGATTTTGAAAAGCACTTTTACGTGCAATGTGACGCATCCACGGACGGAGTCGGAGGGGTACTCTTCCAACTAGACGATGACGGAAACGAACGACCGATTGCCTACGTATCTGCGAAACTAAATAAGGCACAAAGAAATTACAGTATCACCGAACTAGAGTGTTATGCAGCAGTCCTGAGTATAAAGAGGTTCCGGCCCTATATCGAGGGATTGCCCTTTACGGTAATAACTGACCATGCCAGCTTGAAGTGGTTGATGGGTCAAAAGGACTTGTCTGGCCGGCTGGCAAGGTGGAGTTTAAAATTACAAGGCTTCAATTTCGACATCCAGCACCGTAAGGACACCCAGAATGTAGTGCCGGATGCTTTATCCAGGGTCGACATGAGTGAAATTTTAGTAAACGACAGAATACTGGACATTGGCGTAAATTCACCTTACTTTAAAACGACTGAGTACCACGAACTCATAGACACGGTGACAGCGAACAAGGACAAATTAACGGAACTGTGCGTATCTGATGGATACGTTTATAGACGGACGCAATTTGACAAGGGGGAAGGGCTTCAAGGAGACCATGCCTGGAAACTCTGGGTACCGACTGAACTTCGTTCTGGTCTGGTGGAGGCATCTCACTGCTCGCCTTCGGCAGGTCACGGAGGTATACACAAGACCCTTGTGCGCATCCGTGAAAGATACTACTGGCCAGGACTTGTGGCAGATGTACAAAATTATATTAAAAGTTGCGATACCTGTAAAAGCAACAAAACCCAAAATGCTTTCCACAAACCGTTGATGGGAAAACAACATGTTACGGAACGCCCTTTTCAACGTTTATTTATAGATTTTATGGGTCCATACCCACGTACATGTGATGGTAATGTTTATGTGTTTGTGTCTCTAGATCACTTTTCGAAATTTGTGTTTTTGAGACCCATGCGTAGGGCAACCTCAGCTGAAGTTGTAAAATTTTTAGAAAAGGATATTTTTCACGTGTTTGGTGTACCGGAGTATGTACACTCCGACAATGGCAAACAGTTCGTTTCAGAAATGTTTACATCATTTTTAGCAAGATATGGTACGACGCATGTAAGAACGGCGTTCTACTCGCCACAAGGCAACGCGGCAGAAAGGGTCAACCGATCAATATTGCAAATAGTGAGGTCGTATGTGGGCGAAAACCAGAAAAATTGGGACAAACACATTAGTGACGCGGCCTTTGCATTACGAAGCGTCATCCATTCGGCGATTAACACATCACCGTATTATGCTTTGTTTGGTATGCCCATGGTGCAACATGGTGCATCGTACGAATTGTATCTAAAATTAGGCGCAGTCAAGGATGTGGACTGCGAGCTAGAGTTAACTTCAGATAAGCTTCAGGCGATTAGAAATAATCTTATGAAAGAGCTGAGGTTAGCCCACGAGCGTAGCAAGAAGGTATATAATACTCGAAGTAGGGGTGTGACGTTTAAGATTGGACAAGTGGTATACCGCCGAAATTTTAAACAGAGTTCACAAATCGACAACTATAATCCCAAACTTGCCCCAAAACAAGTAAAATGCATAGTGCTTAAAGTAATAGGTAACTCAATGTATGAACTTGGTGATGTTAGTGGAAACAGAATCGGGGTATACCATGCTAAAGACATATTTGTGGCATGATGTTAGTTAATGTTCAATGTGGCATGTTATTTATTACTCACCTCTGTACCGGAAAAACTTGACCCTTAGAAAATTGACATCCATGGTTTTTCTTGTTTGTTTGTAATTATTTATTCGATTACTTTAGGTTTTATTGACCTGTTAATGTAATTACACCGTTTTGACCTAACTTTTATTTAATTATACATTCCCAACTTGACATATTAATCCATTTATACATTTGCAACTTGACCAATTTTCTTCAATCTGTGATAAAGTTATTAGTTTAAACTGTGATATAGGATTAAGATGCCCATCTGTGATATTCTAGGTTAGTTTTTGCTTGAGAACCCAGTGATGTTAGGTTTAGAATGTTGGTAATTTATGTAATATTTTTGTAGTGTAGTAACTATATGTTGTTGTATTATATGTTTTAGGGAAAAGTTAGGTAAGAAGCGAACTAGAAGCCCGGAATTAGGTCGTGGGTCGAGGCCACACGTTAGCCCTGGACTTATAAACCAACCCAAGGCTGCGTTATGAATTTCTTTACGGACACGCTCCATGATGCAGGCACCATCGGCGGATGCGAGCCTGTAACGACAGCCTTTGAGGATTTCTCTGACGACACGCAAGCGGGTATATGAACAGATGTGTAAGCAACCGCTAACCAAATCTCCTTCTCCGCTTTACGATATTAACAAAGCGGATGTTTGATTGTGTGAGTGGGTTGAACTGTTGCTTGCACATATGTGTATATACGTGCCGCTTAAGGGCGAACGCGGATTGGTTCAACCAAAGCAGGAAGGCGATTCGTGACTTACGGTGTCCTAAATTCCGCAAGGCTTAGTAGGTATAAAAGGGGGTCCCGCTGATCAACAGCATTAAAAATCGAAAAGTCGCGGTCTTAATTAGTGCCACAAGTGAAGTGAAAAGTTATGTGTTCAAAGTGCGTTTTTTCACCTTAAAGTGTGGGTGCGCGAGTGACAAAGTTTTTTTTCAAAGTGCGGTTTCACGCTAAAAGTAAACGCGAACGAAAAAAATAATAGTGAACTTTGATACCAGGGAATCCTCCCTAGGTGCACCGCAGAGCAAGGAGTATCGCCACCACTGGGCGTGGAAAAATCCCCTCAAGAAAGCAGCAAAGGCACAGGTAAGTCAAAGTGTGAGATATGAAATTATTTTTTTGTTGTGAAACCTTTGTGTTTTTTTTTTTTACCCGCGATTTTTTTTACACCTTTTTCCTTTTATTAGAAAATTTTTTTTTTTTTTTGAACCTGGGGTTAAATAATTTTGTTTGGAATTAACACTTTTTTTGGTAAATTTTGTGAAACAGGATAGTTATTAGTAAACCATTTTACTTCTAGATTTTTGTTATAAAAAAAAAAAAAATCAATTGAGTTAAAAATAATTTCGAATCGTTAGGTCGGCTCAACCTAAAGTCCACTTCGCGGAAGTAGAGTTTTCCATAAATCTTTCTTTGGCGTTTTTACACAAAAAAAAAGCATTCCGCCATTATCAAACTAAACATTTTTGACCCAACATTCCCTTTAAAATTTTGAACGTTTTCGTTGTGAACAATATTTTTCATTGTATTCCTGTCAAAATATTTGTTGTGAATTTTTATTTTATTGGATCTTTATTCGATCGAATTTGGGGTGAATTTAAAATTCATAAATATTAAATTATGCATAGGTGCACTTACATGTACATATATATATACATATATATGTACACGAGCACTTATGCAAACAAAAGGTAGATTAAAAGAAGAAGAAGAGAGGAGACAATTGAAATTTTTTTTGTTAAGACATTTTAAATTTAAAAGAAGAGAAACGAAATAACTAATTTTTTTTTTCAAATCCAGAAAAAATTTTAAACAAAAATTCTTTAAAATAAAAATGTTTGAAAATATATATGCGTTCTCTTTTTGTAGCGCACGAAGCCAGCCGAAGGCCGCGACATTTTTTTCACATAAATTTACACAAAATCACACGCAAATCAACAACAGACACCAACCACACATACAAAAGGGGGTCAATAGTTCAACTAGGGGATTGGTTTCTGGCCAAAAGGGCAGCCAACGAGGCTATATTGGCCAAAAGCGTCAAAACGGATTGGCGCCAGAACCGACGAACACCAACAAACACAATCACACGCACATAACACAGTCAGCAAACTCCCAACATAGCTACATACGAGCTCAAACATATAATCAAACACGCAACACTATACATTTTCCACAAAACCAACAAGAGGTAACATAACACACTTGTATATCCCCAACACAACAAATTCTGGCAACGGGTCGCATCGGCTCATTAGCAACATATCTACGTTTTTTTGGCCACGCAACATCCATCGTCGCCAACTTGTTGCTAAACACTTAGTGGCACAACACCCACGTTGCTAACAACATAGTACACGGCATCATCGGCCACATTCATCCACCTTTATTCACGACACTGAAACCCAACACACCACTAATCTATCATTGGAAAATCTGAGAACGAGAGCAGTTAAGCGCGACTCACCCGGAGCACGCTCGCCAACTTGAATATTTTTATTTACTCACCACAGTTTTAATTTATATTGATTATATTAGGCCGTACAACTATTACCTTTTTTTATTTGAATTTTGAACTTTTATGAATTTTTTATTTAATTAATTTTTTTATTATTAGTTCTACAATTTAATTCGTATAAGCTTTTCTTGCATCCTTGATTTTTCCTGCCCTAGTCTCACTGTCAGCAATATATTATTTTTGTCGACACACACACTAATTTCTGGGCATTCGTACCCAGCCCTACACAGGCCTATTTGGAGGTGCATGAACCACTCGCAAGAAATTTACTCACAAGCACTATTTCGGCTTTCGAATTGTCATACTATCTTGTAGTATAAACGAAAAGAAGAAATTTTTTTCTATCCAAAAATTTTTTGGATTCCTAATTATCACAGTTATTTCACTTACACTTTCAATTTGTATTGAATTGATCTATTTTTATTAATACCCAGTCGGTACGCCTACTGTTTGGTCTTCGCGTTTTTTTTTTATAAACATTTTTTTATTTTTTTCATTTTTTTTTACGCAGAAAAAAGTGACTCTATTCTGACGTAATTTAGTTTTCCGGCGATTTTTTTTATTATTTGGAGTTCTATAGCAGTGTATAAAAGTATGCACATGCTTTGAACCGAAACGCGAAACTAAAGACAAAAGACATTTAGGCATAGGATTAGCCGTGACCACGGTCAATCGGCCAAAGACCTGTAACAGAACATAAATTACATTGTTCTGTATATGTTGTTTGTTTTTTTCTCTTTTTTTACTTCCAGCTCCGCACAACGATTTGGTACCAACTCGGAGTTCTGAGCGAGGTGAGTTTTTCATAAAAGAAAGAAAAAAAAAATCGTATGCACACACACCTTAACCCACGTACTTTTGTAATTACAATCCCAGAGTAAAGTAGCACATACCCACACGTATAGTTAGCTCAACATTTGTTTGGGAGTGAGCGCACACACAAGCGTACAGATACACACATGTTTATGCGTATGCGTGTACACAAATTACACATTACTGGCATATGCTGATGACATTGATATCATCGGCCTAAACACCCGCGCTGTTAGTTCTGCTTACTCCAAGCTGGAAAAAGAAGCGGTAAAGATGGGTTTGATGGTGAATGAGGACAAAACGAAGTACCTGCTGTCATCGAGCAAAGAGTCAGCGCATATGCGCCTTGGCAACCACGCTACTGTTGGCAGCCATAATTTCGAAATAGTAAAAGACTTCGTTTATTTGGGAACCAGCATCAACAATAGCAACAACATCAGCACTGAAATCCAGCGAAGAATCAATCTTGCCAATAAATGCTACTTTGGACTAGGTAGGCAATTGAAAAGTAAAGTCCTCTCTCGGCGAACGAAAATCATACTCTACAAGTCACTTATCGTACCCGTCCTGCTATATGGGGCAGAAGCATGGACCATGACAACAGCAGATGAAGCGGCTTTGGGGGTGTTCGAGAGAAAAGTTCTTCGAAAGATTTATGGACCTCTACGCGTTGGCGATGGCGAGTACCGAAGAAGATTTAATGATGAGCTGTATGAGCTATACGCAGACATCAACATAGTCCAGCGAATTAAAACGCAGCGGCTGCGCTGGCTAGGCCATGTTATGCGAATGAAAGATAATGCTCCGGCCAAGAAAGTGTTTCTATCGGAACCCGCCTATGGAAGCAGAGGTAGAGGGCGGCCCCCACTCCGTTGGAAGGACCAGGTGGAAAACGATTTAAACTCCCTTGGTTTGACCAATTGGCGCCGGTTGGCGGAGCGAAGGAGCGACTGGCGCGCCTTGTTGGACGGCCATAACCGTTTAGACGGTTAAGCGCCAATTAAGTAAGTAAGTAAGTGTACACAAATGGTTAGATATGTATTAGGCCGTGTCTAAGAATTAAAATATAAAGTACGTGAAAGAAAGGAAAAGTTAAGGAAAAGTTGGATTAAGTATTATAATTGAATTTAAAGCATATAGTAGTAAGAGCATAGAAAGAATAAGTTTTCGAGATAGTTATTTAGGTTTTCAAAACCAAATTTTTTGAAATAGTTTATATCAATAAATTGTCACTTAGAAACGAAAGTGTTGCCTAATTAATTTTTGTTTGCATACATGGGCTGAAATTGTGATCTTTTTAGGAGAGACAGAAGTAAACCATGTCTGGCTAAAAGCTGCAAGTTGTTGGTGCAGGTGTTGCCCTTGTGCTAACTGGTGGTAAGTTGGGGTATTTGGATGGGTAATGGAAGGGACGTAAACTCTTAGAAACGAACATTTGTCTGGTTTAAGGGGAGTCTACTCGGGAAGCGGAGCCATAGTAGAGTCCAAAGGCTGTTCACATCCCGTGAACAGGAGGGGTGGGAAGGCTCCACCTGACTCGGACAGGCTTTCTCCCGCTTTCCTATATTTATTTTTCTTTAGTTTGTTTAGATACTTTCCCTCAGGCATGAACTCAATTTTGCTATGTAACTGTTGGGGAAGGAGAAGTGGCAAGAACCGCGCCTCAAAGCCGACAAGCCTCAGCCGGGCTACTACCATGCCACTCCGCCACTCCTCCTCTCCCGCACCAGGCAGTTACGTAACAACAGCTAATTACGTGACCCACATATTCTATATGTTCGCTTGCAAATACACATTTATTGTATTCGCATCGAAGCTCATATTTCGCAAATCGTGTAAAAAGCTCACGCACGTTTTCGACGTGCTCCTTATGTGTACTTCCTGTAACTATAACATCATCTAAATACGTGGCACTACCTGTCATTCCGTTTATAACTCCCTCCATAAATCTTTGAAAAATGCCCGGAGCGCTGGCAATCCCGAATGGCAGTCTTTGAAGGGGTGTGTTTATGACCAGGAATTTCTTAGATTTCTCACTGAGAGGCAGTTGATGATAAGCTTCGCTTAGATCAAACTTTGAAAAAAATTTACCTCCACGGACTTTTATAAACAACTCCTCTACTTTGGGGATTATAAATAAAATGTAAGGCGCGATAACCTCCGAAGAGATCTAAGGCCGAGCTTCTCTTCCAATTTGTGTCGTGCTCCTCTTGATTTTTCCCTACAAATTGGCCGGACGGGACCTACATGTTTTATGCCGACTCCGAACGGCATCTGCAAGGCAGATGAGTTTTCACTGAGAGCTTTTCATGGCAGAAATACAATCGGAGCGCTTGCCAGACACTGCCGAGGGGCGACCCCGCATAGAAAAATTTTCTTCTAATTGAAAAATCTTATTTCTAAAATTTTGATGTTGCTTTGCCCGGGAGAAGTGGGCGTGGTCGGTGTGCGATTTTGCTAATTTTTATTAGGCATACATATAGTAATAGGAGTAACGTTCCTGCCAAATTTCATCATGATATCTTCAACGACTTCCAAATTACAGCTTGCAAAACTTCTAAATTACCTTCTTTTAAAAGTGGTCGGTGCCACGCCCATTGTCCAAAATTTTATTAATTTTCTATTCTGCGTTATAAGTTTAATTCATCTACCAAGTTTCATCGCTTTATCCGTCTTTGGTAACGAATTTTGAAATTTTCTTTTATTTTTGTATTTTCTTGCACTATATCATTACTGGAGTTGAATGTTGACATAATTTACTTTTTTGTTAAAATTTTACTTTAAAAAAATTTTTTTAAAGTGGGCGTGGTCCTTTTCCGATTTTGCTAATTTTTATTAAGCGTACATATAGTAATAGGAGTAACGTTCTTGCCAAATTTCATCATGATATCTTCAACGACTGCCAAATTACAGCTTGCAAAAGTTTTAAATTACCTTCTTTTAAAAGTGGGCGGTGCCACGCCCATTGTCCAAAATTTTACTAATTTTCTATTCTGCGTCATAAGTTCAACTCATCTACCAAGTTTCGTCGCTTTATCTCTCTTTTGTAATTAATTATCGCAATTTTTCGGTTTTTCGAAATTTTCGATATCGAAAAAGTGGGCGTGGTTATAGTGCGATATCGTTCATTTTAAGTGGCGGTCTGAGATGAGTGCCCAGGAACCTACATACCAAATCATCAAGATACCTCAAAATTTACTCAATTTATCGAGTTAACGGACGGATGGACATGGCTCAATCAAATTTTTTTTCGATACTGAAGATTTTGATATATGGAAGTCTATATCTATCTCGATTCCTTTATATCTGTACTACCAACCGTTATCCAATCAAAGTTAATATACTCTGTGAGCTCTGCTCAACTGAGCATAAAAAGGAGGGGAGAAAGGGAGCGTTCTGGGAACGCTCTCTGAAGACGATCTTCTGGCGACGCCAACAAACTCCTGGGAGAGCTCAACCTGGCGGACCTGGGTGAGGATGGGTCGTCAATCCTCGGAAGACGAGCAGGCGAGTGTCAACCCAATGCTCAGGGTGGCTCAAATTAACCTGCAGCATTCAAAAGCCGCCTCGGATAACCTGCTGGTCCTCCTCAGGGGGGTGGATATTGATGTCTGCCTAGTGCAGGAACCACGGGTCTGGCGCTCACAGGTTATGGGCCTAAAGACCCGAAACTATAAACTCTTTTACACACACGGAGAAAGTAAACCGAGGGCTTGTATCGTCGTTAGGTATACTATTAATGCTTTCTTTTTACCTAATTTCAGTAGTTACGATGTTGCTGTGGTCAAGGTCGAGTCAAGAATCGGCCGAAGCATGACGGTCGACTCGGCTTATTTGGCCCACGATCGACCCGCTCCTCCAGAGGAGATCTCGCAAATGATAGCGCAAACAACCAAGAAGGAGACGGTCGTGATGGGTTGCGACGCCAACGCAATGCACGCCGTTTGGGGGAGCAGCGAGATAAACGAACGGGGTGAGTCTCTGTTTGCATTTATATTAGCTAACAACCTTTACGTATGTACCAAAGGCAGCTCTCCCACCTTTAGTTTTCCGAGTACGGCGAACTACCCGGAGTGGGAGGAAGTCCTTGATATAACACTAACATCTGACTCCCGGGAGCTTACGGTAAGAGACTGGGAGGTGTCGAAAAAACTTTCCCTGGCAGCTCACTGGTTTATCCTTTTCAACATAGACTGTGAAAAAGAAATAAGTCAGCCGCACAGAAACCCTAAACGGACATCCTGGCGCCTATTTGACAAGATAGTCAGCGATTGACTCCATAGAAGAAGGGTGCATATACAATCGGTCTCTGGAGAAAAGTTTTCGGGTGGCCTTTAAAGTAGCCTGTCCAATTTCGAGGAGCAAAAAGACCTTCCCACCTTGGTCGGACAAAAATCTCAGCGACCTGAGGTCAAAGCTTAGGAGGGTCTTCAACGACTTTCACTTCAGGAACGATTTCCAGCAGTACAGGAGGGCTCTGAGGGAGTATAAGAAAGCCATATGGACAGCAAAATCGAGCTCCTTGCGAAAACACTGCGAGTCGATTGAGTCCGCGAAGGACTCAGCCAGGCTGGGAAATAGTCTTGCCGAGGTTCATTCAAACAAGACATTTGTCAAGCGCACCGATTGAACATGGGCAGGATCGGTGGCTGAGACTCTAAACATGCTTGTAGATGCTCACTTCCCGGATGGATCGGGGGAGGTAGTACGCGATACAAAGACGGCACATCAGGAAGTACCTGTTGGCCTCATCGACAACCTTTTAGCGGAGAAAAAAATTGCCTGGGCAATAGATAGTTTCTCTCCATATAAATCACCGGGCGTGGATGGTATTCTACCTATTATGCTGCAGAAGGTTCAGAAATCTTTGGTTAAGGAACTAAAGGAGAACTTCGAGGCATGCATTCGTCTCAACCACATTCCGGTCTCGTGGACGAAAACAAGGGTGGTTTTCATCCCTAAGGCCGGCAGAAAGGGGCATGAAGTAGCCAAAGGCTTTCGGCCAATAAGTCTTACATCCTTTGTTCTGAAAACGTTCGAAAGGCTACTAGATATACATATACGAGAGCTTCTAGGCGAGGCTTCACTTTCCACGGCACAGCACGCGTACCTGAGAGGGAAATCCACAGAAACCGTGCTACATGAGGTAGTTCGAAGGGTGGAAAAGTTCCTTCATCACAAGCAGTTCACTCTGGCTGCGTTTGTTGATGTAGAAGGCGCGTTTAACAATGTAAGAGCTGAGGCGATTGAGGCTGCCCTCGGTAGGACAGGGGTTGAAGAACCACTACGGCTTTGGATTTCAACCCTGCTTCGCAACCGCGAAATAACAGCGGAGCTAAGCGGAGCTAGTGTTGGCAAGCAGGTATACAGAGGCACACCACAGGGTGGGGAGCTTTCACCTCTGCTTTGGTTGATCACAATAAATAAAATCCTGGGAAAACTTAACGCAGGGGGGGGGGGGGGGGTTAAGATCGTGGCGTATGCCGACGACGTGGCGATCTTGGTCTCTGCTCCTTTCCCCTCCGTAATGAGCGAAATCATGGAAAGGGCCTTGGCTAAACTCAGCAGGTGGGCACAGGGATGTGGCCTTACGTTAAAGCCCGACAAGACGGACCTGATTCTCTTCACGAGGAAGTACAAGCCACCTGCCTTCAGACTAACATTCTTAAACGGTCAGCAACTAACCCTGTCATCGAGTACCAATTATCTGGAACTAACAATTGACTGCAAGTTGTATTGGAAAGTATGCATCGAAGAGCTGGTACGGAAGGCCTGCATCGCCTTCTATGCCTGCAAATCAATATTTGGTAAGAAATGGGGACTCAAGCCAAGCATGGTACTTTGGATGTACGAGGTGGTGGTGCGACCGGTGCTTACCTATGGTTCCATAGTCTGGTGGGAAGCTCTAAGTAAGAGCTACAATCTCAAGAGCCTGCCAAAATTCAGCGCACTGCGTGTGTTGGTGCCATAGGGGCCGGAATCACTTGCCCCACAGCTGCGTTAGACCCCATTTTACACCTGCTTCCGATCGACTTGCATATACTTGGAACATCGTCACAAACCGCACTTAGACAGGGAGTCTGGGTGTTGGAAGGATACTCAGCAAGGCTATAGTAGTATCCTAAATAAACTTCCGGATGGTACATGTAGTACCGAGACAGATTACTACCCTCGCAAACTGAAGTTTGAGTACGCTTGTAATACCGCCATTCAAAGCAGGAACGATTAGAAGAAAAACCCGGGCATAAGGGTCGACCACATCCAAATCTATACTGACGGCTGCAAGATGGAATCGGGAGTGGGGGCCGGAGTCTTCTCTGAGTCCCTAGATTTGTCTGCATCATTCAGACTACCATCGCACTGCAGCGTGTTTCAAGCAGAAATCCTCGCGATTTGGCAAGCCTGCAATATCCTCAACTTAAGTATGAGGTAAGAATCGAATCATATCAAAGAAGTGTTTAGGCCCGAGAACCTACTAAAGGAGTTGGATCACTGATTTCGCTTATTCTTCCAGCCAATCGAAATATAAACTTAAAAAAAAATCGGCACCTTTTTGGGGTAATTTGCTTTTTTAACAACTTGAGGACAATTTGAAAACATGTTCCCCTTGGGTCATTTAATTTGAATTAATATTTCATTATTAATTTAAAAAAAAAAAATATGCAAAGTGAGCATATAAATTTATTATATAACTTTTCTTTTAGTGTTTTATTTTAATAACTTGGTGAATTGGGTGATGCAAAGTCCGTGATAAGGTGTCATCGAAAGCGTCTGTTTTTATACTCAGCTGAGCAGAGCTCACAGAGTATATTAATTTTGTTCGCATAACGATACCCCGTAACGGCATAAAATAATCAAGATAGATATAGACTTGTATATATCAAAATGCTCTGGGCGAAAAAGGAATTTTATTTAGCAATGTCCGTGCGTCCGTCCGTCCGTAAACACGATAACTTAAGTAAATTTTGAAGTATCTTAATGAAATTTGGTATGTAAGGCCCTAATATCGAAAATTTCGAAAAACCGAAAAAGTGCGATAATTCATTAGCAAAGACGGAAGCGATGAAACTTGGTAGGTGAGTTGACCTTATGACGCAGAATAGAAAACTAGTTAAATTTTGGACAATGGGCGTGGCACCGCCCACTTTTAAAAGAAGGTAATTTAAAAGTTTTACAAGCTGTAAATTGGCAGTAGTTGAAGATATCATAATGAAGTTTGGCTGGAACCTTACTCCTAAAACTATATGTGTTGTAAATTAAAATTAGCAAGATCGGATAACGAACACGCCCACTTTAAAAAAAAAATTTTAAAGTAAAATTTTAACAAAAAATTTTATATCTCCAGTTTTTGTCCCCAAAGCCCTCAGCTGAGTATGTAATGTTCGGTTACACCAGAAATTAGCATTCCTTACTTATTTTAAACAACTTTTGAAAAGTTAGAAGTGTTAAGTTTCGCAATTAGTTTCTTATAACTGGCAGTGATGCGCATCCGTTGATACCACTCTCGACCATATCCGACCAATTTTCGACATGAACAATAAATGGCCTAATTTTTAAATGATTTAGAAGTCCTTTTGATCGAAGCAATTAAGTGAATAAAAAAGATAAGCGCACAAAAGAAAACACATTTAATTAACAGTTGAACAATTCGCTTTTATGGAAAGAAAATTTTATTGAAGTGCTTCTTCTATAAACGTCACATTTGAACTGTATTTAACGAAGGTAAAAATATCATTCCCGCCGGGAGAATTCCCGAAATCCGGCCCCACTTCCCGGCGGAGGCCGCAAACTTAGCGAGAGAACGTGACCTTATAAGACAGCTTGATCCAGGCGACCCCCAAATAAGGGATATAAACCAACGCATCAGATTGCTTGTGGATGAACACAAGCGGGCGAAATGGGAGGAGCACCTAAGAGGTTGTAACCTCTCTACCGGTGTGGGTAAACTTTGGTGCACCGTAAAGTCCCTATCGAATCCGACTAAGCACAAAGACAAAGTTTCCATCGCCTTTGGCGACAAAGTGCTGTCGGACGCGAAAAAAGCAGTGGGCCCAGACGGCATAGCCATGCCGATGCTTAAAAGCCTAGGGAAAGAGGGTTTCAAATAGTTAGCGCATGTCTTCAATCTGTCTCTTTCCACCTTTGTCATACCTGAGAAATGGAAAATGGCCAAGGTGGTCCCGCTACTAAATCCTGGGAAACCAGCTAACATAGGTGAGTCGTATCGTCCGATATCTCTCCTATCGCAAGTGGCAAAGACGCTTGAAGCCATTTTGCTCCCTTATTTCCAAGCAAATTTGCAGCTAGCCCCTCATCAGCATGGCTTCAGAAAACTCCATAGCACTACCACCGCGCTAAATGCCATTAGCACCCAGATAAATTGCGGTTTAAATCAATACCCCCACCATAGAACAGTACTCGTAGCGCTAGACCTATCAAAAGCTTTCGATACGGTCAACCATGGCTCGTTACTGCAAGACCTGGAAGGGTCTACCCTTCCCCCATGTCTTAAAAGGTGGACCGCAAATTATCTGGGTGGTCGGCAGGCATCGGTGCAATTTAGAAACGAAGCATCAAAACCAAGGAGAGTTAAACAAGGGGTGCCACAGGGTGGTGTCCTATCCCCACTTTTGTTTAATTTCTACATATCTAAGCTACCTTCACCACCAGAAGGAGTCACAATCGTTTCCTACGCCGATGACTGCACAATAATGGCCACAGGCCCAGGCCCAAAGATCGATGCGCTATGCAATAAAATAAACGGCTACCTCCCTGATCTCTCCAGTTTTTTCGCCTGGCGAAACCTGGCATTATCACCGACTAAATCTTCCGCGACCTTATTTACAACATGGACGCCCCAAATGTCGACCATTTTGAACATCCACGTCGATGGCACTACGCTACCGACTGCCCTACACCCCAAAATCTTGGGTGTGACGTTTGATCAGGGTCTAAATTTTGGTGAGCACGCAGCCGCAATTGTTCCGAGAATTCAGAGCCGTAACAAAATCCCCAAATCCCTCGCTGGCAGTACTTGGGGAAAAGATAAAGAAACGCTCATGACTACATACAAAGCAATTAGCCAGCCGATTACGTGCTACGCGTCACCCATATGGTCGCCTAGCCTAAAAATCACCCACTGGAAGAAACTACAGGCCTGCCAAAATACTGCTCTCAGAATCGCCACGGGCTGTCTTCTTATGTCCCCAGAACACCATCTGCAAAATGAGGCGAGAATACTCCCCATCAGGGAGAGAAATGAGATGCTGACCAAACAGTTCCTGTTGAATATCCAGAAACCTGGGCATCCCAACAGACATCTGATTGATGAACCAGCACCGCCTAGGGGCTTAAGGAGTCATCTCCGTAAGCATTTTGGGGAAATACGTTACCTGAGAACCCAGCCGTATGAAGTGAAAAAAGACAAGCAGGTCCTTGGTGAACTACATAAACAGGCGTCGGACCTTTATGCCGGGAATTGCCCATTGAATCCAGTGCTTAACGAAAATTATCCAAAACTTGCGGAAGAGGAACGCATACTCCCCAGGGAAACGCGTGTCACTCTCGCTAAACTTCGTTCTGGATACTGTAACAGGTTAAACTATTACCTATTCAGAATCAACCCCGACATACAAAATGTATGCCCCGCTTGCAACGCGTCCCCACATGACACCAACCATCTCTTCAATTGTAATGTGGAACCTACGCCTCTAACACCCCTTTCCTTATGGTCCACCCCTGTTGAAACGGCAAGTTTCCTTGGACTCCCGTTAGAGGATATTGATGACAATTTGTGATCGGTCGCGGCTATTGGCTGGGGCGAGCATTGCTACAACAACAACAACAAGGTAAAAATAGTAAAATGGAATACAGAAAAAAGGGTTGCCATCTTTGTTTCGGCAATGGATAATTCCAATACTCCCAATCATTGTTGTAAACAAAATCGGCGACTTTCTCTTATGATGTCATCTCCATCAAATTGCACAAGTATTTATGATCCTATTCAATGCTTTCGTAAATATATCCGCGATCTGCTCACAAGCATTTATATATTCAAAGTGGAATTGACCATCTTGAAATTTTTCTCGGAGAAATTGGTACTGGGCATCGATGTGCTTGGTTCTTTTATGAAAGACGGGATTCTTAGTTAAACGAATTGCGCTTTGATTGTCCATATATAGTGTTGTTTTTAGTTTTGGTTCATACAACAAACTAATTAAAAAACTTTTAAGC
Source organism: Eurosta solidaginis (assembly GCF_040869045.1). NCBI lineage: Eukaryota > Metazoa > Arthropoda > Insecta > Diptera > Tephritidae > Eurosta > Eurosta solidaginis. The sequence continues at coordinate 191,511,245 of NC_090319.1, read as the reverse complement.
CAGATTAGTTCCTTGATTGCCTGACAAGCCGCCACATATTCAGATTCCGTTGTTGATGTTGAGACCGATTTTTGCCTTACTGATGCCCAGTTTACGACACCGGACCCAATATGAAAAACATAACCACTCGTCGATCGTCTTGTTTCGCTATCGCCAGCATAATCGGCATCACTGTAGCCAACCAAATCAAGAACACAATCATTTATATAAACAATACCCATATCGATCGTGCCCTTAATGTACTTGAATATGCGTTTCACCGCAGTTACGTGTGCTGAGCTAGGCTGTTCCAAATATCGACTTACCACACCAATTGCGTAGCTTATGTCTGGTCGTGTCCCAATAGCCAGGTAAATTAAGCTACCGATCACTTCACGATATGGATATACAGCATCATGCTCATCTCTTGCGAAATCACCAAGGTTCTGATTGTTATCCATTGGAGTTGATACAGTTTTGCTTTCAATCATACCAAACCGATTCAATATCTTTTAAGCATAAACCTGCTGATGTATGCGTAATGAACCATCCTAACGTTGATCAATTTCGAGACCCAAAAATCGCTTTGCCCTATAACTTTTACTTCAAAATTGTCTTGCAGGTGTGAAACCATCGAATCAATTTCAGTAATGTTATTTGTTGCCATCGTGGTGTGATGGAAGCGTGCTCCGCCTATCCGCCCGGGGTGCGAACCCAGGGCAAAGCACCATCAAAATTTTAGAAATAAGGTTTTTCAATTAAAAGAAAATTTTTCTAAGCGGGGTCGCCCCTCGGCAGTGTTTGGCAAGCGCTCCGGATGTATTTCTGCCATGAAAAGCTCTCAGTGAAAACTCATCTGCCTTGCAGATGCCGTTCGGAGTCGGCATAAAACATGTAGGTCCCGTCTTTTGTAGGGAAAATCAAGAGGAGCCCGACGAAAATTAGAAGAGAAGCTCGGCCTTAGATCTCTTCGGAGATTATCGCGCCTTACATTTTTTTTTTTTTTTTATTTGTTACCCTCAACCCATCATCTACATAAATCGCGATGATCGTTATTGTCTTATCCTTTCGCCGAATGAAAACGCATGAGTCTGAATCACTTTGTGTGAAATCAAATTTGAAAAGAAATTACGTAAATTTTTCATTCCAACATCGTGATGCCTATTTCAGACCATATAAACTTTTGATCAGCTTGCATACGCGTCCACTGTTGTCATTATAGCCGACTGGCAGCTTCATAAAAACGTTTTTTTTCAGCTCACCGTACAAAAATGCAGTTTTAATGTCGAACTGCTTTAGCCGCATTTTATTCATTGCCGATAGAGACAGAATTGCACGAATCGATGTATATTTGACGACAGGACTAAAAGTCTCTTCGTAATCGACACGGTATTGCTGAGTGAACCCACGAATCACAAGACGCGCTGTATATCTCTCAATTGAGCCATCAGTATTTTCTTTAATTTTAAACACCCAACGATTATCAATAATTTTCTGATCATCTAGTGGCTCTACCAAATCCCGTGTGTGATACTTGATCAATGAATTAAACTCCTCATCCATAGCACTCTTCCATTGTTGTGCATCCGGTGAGTTCATTGCCTCTTCAAATGTTTTTGGTTAAACAGTGCTGAAAGTCCACTTTCAATTAACCAATCTGGACTTTTTACACCTTCTCGCAGATCGTAGCGTTGATTACTTCTCTGGAGTCGAACCCGTTCATGAGTTTCAGCAGTTGATTATCCTTCAGCATCAAGAAAACATCATTATTATCAGCTAATCTAACGACGATTTCACCTGAAGCATTTTCAGACACTTCTTCATCATCAGTATCAATGTCATCCAGAAGTACACATTTTTTTGATACTTGCTCATTAAAACGGACATTGTTTGATACTTGCTCATTAAAACGGACATTACAGCTGAGAAATATCTTTCTGTTGTTCGGGTCAAATAGTCGAAAGTTTTTGGTTGTGGGCTCAAATCAAATCAAAAATACTTTCTTCGCTTTTGGATCCCACTTTTGTCGACCCGCTTGTTTTGGAACTTGAACAAAACATTCTGTCCAAATATTTTGATGTGATCCAAACATGGTTTCGACCAAACCATTTTTCATAAGGTATACTCCCTGGACACTTGCTATTTGTTGTGCGGTTCAATAAATACGTTGCTGTACGAACAGCTTCAGACCATAGATATTTTGGTAAACCACTAGCAATAAGCATAGTTCTTGCACATTCTTGAATTGTTCGAATATCAAGTTCAATTCTCCCATTTTGCTCTGGAGTGTACGGTGCAATATATTCGATTTGAATACCTTCATTTCTTAACAATTTCTTGACTTCTTCGTTGACAAATTCAGTACCGTTGTCGAAAGGAAAAAATTTAATTTGAAAACCAAAAGCCTTCTGTATCATTGGAATGAAAGAGCTCAAGCATCCATGTACTTCACTTTTAGACTTTATAAGATATGTGAAACGAAACGTTGTTGCTTCGTCTTTAATCAATAAGAAGTAACGAGCGCCACCAATTCCAATTTCTTTCATGGGACCACATAAATCTGCATGCATGTATTCTCCAGCAACTGATGGTCGCTTGATAGATTCCTTATGAGTTGATCTCGTCATTTTCCCTATTGACAATCCTCACAAAAAAAGTTGTCTCTCTAACCAGTCGCGATGAACTTGCATCAAATGCACTTTTAAAACATATGAACGTGTGCTTTTGAAAACGCTTCCACTAGGTTGTTGACATACTCTCGAAAATTGTCATCACGCTGATTTCCAAGAACCTTATTAATAACAACCGTGTAACGCACCCCAAGCAATCGCAGCATTAGTATCTAATACTGTTTTCACACAGACGGCTTTTTGAATAATAAAGGCAGTTTTCTACATTAAGACGCTTATTGAGCTCAATCTTCCCTACAAAATTCGAATCTATTATTATTTCATTAGTAGCTAATCGAATGCCAAAAGCACAATGCAACTCTGTTGGCAGCGTTCCGCTTCCGTTTCCGCTTCTTAGTTTTCAAAGCAAATGTCATTGTCTGCATGGCGGAACGATACAAGGTGGCCGCATCGAACAGCTGATTATAACATTTTTTATTTGATTTGATACATCAACTACCGGCGCAGTACGATTTTGACATTTGTCCATCGAATTTACAAGTACATGTAATTTTGTTTGTTTGTAGGTATGTCACCATGCTCCCACCTTGTATCGTTCCGCCATGATTGTCTGTCTCATCCTTCATACTAATCGAGCAGTTACTTCTGTGTGAAAGCAAAAAATTTACGATTTCATTAGCAGGTGAAATGAGATCATTAAGTTTCTGTGTGAAAACAGTATAAGGCTTTAGTGAAATCATCGCTTTTTATCATCTTTCGAATGTCCGGACCGTTAAAAATACCTAAACATGTATTAAAATATATATAAATCTATAAATCAAAGTCATGTGAATATGTAATTTAAATACGAACCTGCTTCAACTCTGGCGCTAGAAAGTTTAAGAAACATTTGTCTCACACACGCTGCTGAGGCATCATTGCTTTTAATGAATGACTTGATAAAGTTTGTTACTAGTCCCAATTTTATATGTAGTGGCGGAATAAAAATTTTCTCACCACTTATTAGAGGACTGTTTATGACGTTTGCAGTATATTCGTACCGAAGTGGCCAATCTTTTTTATTGTATTGGCCTACGGTATAACGCGCATCCCACAAACAAATAAAGCACATATTCCTTGGCCATCCAGAGGGTGGCAGTCCCATGATAATAGCTACTTCTTTCATGTCTGCACATACTCTCCACTGGAATTTCTCGTACTGTATATAATTGAGAAGTATAAAACTTCGAGAAACGGAGATAGTACTTTGTCTACGTAAGTCTCAATCTCTACAAAAAAGTGGGTTTGGGCCAATACCCAGCCAGCTGTTGCACAGTGTTATTATATTAATATATGAGTTAAATGATCAAGGATCTTTGCACTAAAAAAATTAAAGGGCCAACTTGCCCTGGATATAAAAACAAGGAAGACGATTTACAAGTAAAAAGTTAACAATTTAATTCTTTAATATTCGATACAGTACGATAGTGGTTAGTATAAGAACCACAACGCAATTGCCCTCTGCATGATCTGCTGCGTAGCTACATTCTGTGACACTTGCGCTGTCCGCATGTGACCTACTTTGGCCTTGACTTCCCAAGGGCTTCGTGCATCTACAATTCCCTTATTTCATAATCGTGTGAATTAGAATTTGCTGAGGCAACGTCTAGCGCATTGCGTCTCCAATTAATGTTGATCAGATGTTAAGTATGATATGCTATTGCGCGTTATGGTGAAATGAGCTTGGCCTTGACGAGGTAGTTGTGTTGCAATTAATATGGGAACAATATTTGTGCTGACACAGCGGCACGTGTATTTCTGGACTTTGGGAATGCAACATGTTGGGTGCCGCCAGCGTGTTAACTCCTCCCCTTTTAAAAATCTGCGTCCCGCGGGTTAGTTGGCAAAGAAGGATTTTCGCCGATTTGCAATGTTTACTACAGGTAAGAGTATCTGTGCTGTGATCTTCCTCCAAATGCACCAACTGAATAGCATAAGTAGTTGGTATTGTCCTTAAAGTATTTAAGCAGTTTTATGTTGCCCATTGTTATTCCGTGTACGAGGTTGAGGTTTAATGCCATGCTCCGAATCGTAATGCTGGTAAAATTCGGTGGAAGCACCTGAACTCCTGACGCACTAGTGCTCGAGTACGTTTTGTTTGTTTATTACAATGTTCTCCTTGTCTATCTGAAGGATAAAAGAACCGTTAAGAAAGACAATATCTTTACCTGAACCTACGGCGCCGATGAAATTGTCTAGGAATATTGTATCCTCCTTAATGACTTCTATCGTGGATTCATTGTATGTGGAATAGGTACAACTCGTGTTTCCGCCTTTGATAAGGCGTGCCAGGAAGCCAGTCTTTGGTAACAAATCCAAAGATTTTCGATCGCAGACCATAGCTGAAGATAACTGCAGGCAATGTTGGTCTCTCTGTTGGTCAGAATTGACTTGTATCGCAGATCTATTCGATAACCACCATGGATGTTTGCTCGTGCGATGAGGTGATTAAATCTGGTTTCGGCAACCGTAGGCAAGGATAGCACGTACAGAAGGAGTGTGCTGTTGGTGTAGATCGATGGCTTACTATATTTAGTGGCTTCAATGGCGTTGGTGTATAGGAGCACGTCGATTTCACTAACAAGCTGGTTTACTTCCTCTTTGCTTAAAAGGTTGCTATTGACGATGCCAGCCTTAGCCATTTGGCAGGCGCGAATAAGTTCATTCACATGCTCTTTCAGGATTGCGATTCTGTATTGGATATCTTGCTGGAGCGTTTCCAGGTACCTTCGATCGAGGACATCGTTCGTGATTGTTACGATTCCGTTGAGCTTCTGCAATAGTTCATTAGTTTTTTTGAAAATGGCATTGTTTACCTTGCATTGCTGTTCATTATTTTCCTTGAGGACATTTTCGTTGCGAAGAACTTCGTCCCAGTCGGTGAAATCAGGTGGGCCAGCAATCCACTTCCAGGCAGACCCAATCAAGTTAATTGATCGTCTTGCTCTTTCGGATTTATGTCCTATTCTTAGTTCGCTCAGGTGTGTGCCGATTCTGTTTAATTGGAACGATAGTACCTCTGTCGATGATGTTGTTTCATTAAGCGTTTCTACTCTTTGCTCTAGTCTGGTTGTTGCCAAGTCATATCGCTGCAGATCAATGGTATTGAAGTGCTTATCAATGATCCATGCGTATCCATCTCGTATTGTAGCTAATGGTGAGTCTATCTCGAATGTATCGTACGAATGTACAGTTGAGCAGAGGCAGATGCTATTAGTTAAATGAAGACATTATGCTAATTTCATTTAGTTAATTTCCCATATATTTACCCTATACGTATATTTTAATTCTAATATTAATTTTCTAATCTATAGGATTTTACACGTTCATTCATTCATACAGTGAATCGATTAAAACTCTGTAAAATTATAACTATCATTATTCTAGGATTTTTTTAGTTGAGTTGCACGGGTGGAAGAGTTGGAAAGGAAATTAGTGTTTGAGAGATGTTATTGGTTTTCGTTTTTAAAGGGTTTTAGGGGTCCAATAGTAAAGTAGGATCAACGAAATTATTCCAAATTCTTTATTTTTGAGTTAGTATGTTATTTAATTTGTGCTAGGTTAGTTGTTTCTGTTTTCATTTTTCTTTAGGATGCCATTTCCTATGTTTTTTTTTTTGTTATTGAACGCCTTTATACGTTTTGCGTTAATATGCGCTTTATGCGTTTTTGATTTAACAGTTAGTAACTATGTAAAAAAAATCATATCTTTTGCATCGGAATATAGGCGATTTCCCAGCTGAGAGAAGGTTCGTGATGATCCCTTTTAATTATAATCATTGGTAATTGCAAATGACTTACTCGTGGCATGAGTGACTTTACTTCAATCAACGCAGAGACCTTGTGGTGGAGTTGAACCATACCGATCGTCGTCATTCGAACCGCCGAATTATTTGGAGTTGAACCAACATCTGACTGATCGGCTACAAATGATTTGTACCCAAAGCCCTGGGTCCCAAGGATCTAAGCATAAGATTTGCCTTCTGACCAATGTTATCTTAGACGTTTTTACGTCTGTTTTGTGAAATTTTTACCACTTCCAGTACACATAGTTACATTTCTATTTTCATCAACCGTTTCCTCTTTGTATAGAGGCTCTGGCTTTGCCTTTATTTCTTTGTTGGCGATATACAATTTATCTTCCGCATTAGAAACGCGCGGAGATGAACGCTTACTGTTCAACCTTGCTTTTCTGACCTCCTGCTCGTTTTCCAATAGGGCTTTGATATCCTCGTGTGTTTTCTCCCTGAAATATACCAACTCCTGATAATTAATTCTAGATGTCTGTTAACGAATACGTCTGCTGGTTTTATTTAATAACGGAGTGAACACGCGTTCCTTAGGAGAAAATCTATTAAATTCGGCAGAGATGCAGCCGCAGATTTCAATCAATGTTGAGTGCAAGCGCTCAACCTGACCGATGCTCTCACTTTGTTGTGTAGGAATTTGGTAGACTTCTATATCGAGGGATAAGACATAGTTTAATACGACAGGGGTTAGAAATCCTCTTTCGTTGTCCATAACTAAAATTTTTGGTACTGAAAAATAGTGCAGGAGGTCAGCGAGTTTCCTGCGGATATGCATTGACGATTTATTTTTTATTGCAAATAGCTTAGCGAACTTTGAAAATTTGTCTATTGCGCTAAGGTATTTTTGCTTTTCTATCTCGAAGATATCTATGTGCAGAATCTCGCAAGCATAGCTCGGAATCGGTGTGTGCTGAATGAAGGGTTTCGACGGATGCCTACCATATTTATTTAGCTTACAAGTGTCGCATTGCTAGCGTATTCCCTGATTGGTCTGGCCATTGCCGGAAAGTAAAATTTTTCTGCACTCTATTCTCCTGAGCATCCCTATGCTCCCTTTCGATGATCTCATATATCCTATCAGGGACCGTGACATCTTCTACAATTCTGTGGGTTATTCTTATTTTGTACCTTTGGAATCGGATAACATAGACATCTTGCAAAGTGGCAAGGAATCTTTCGAGAATTTTTATTTCATTTATAACATAAGGGTTAAGGCATCCCCTTAAAATGATAATTAGTGAAGTGTTAAATTCGATGTTGAATTTTCTATATTTTAGTAATGAAAAAACACACTTTATTTAGTAACGTAATAATATTATATATTTCCGCACGTGTCGAGAATTCAATAGTTACTGACTTAAAAACTAACTTCACTTTTTCTTTACATAGAAGAGAATATTTGATAATTTACCGGAATGATAGCGGCACTAAAGTTGCCTGATGTCAATTACGTTATGTACCTATGTATATTTGTAGGTGTTTATGCATATAATAAGCTAGTGCTGTAAAATGTGTTGCGAAATGCGGTAATCGGGTTTGAAACGAAATGCAATTAAGATTGGTTAAAGTAATTACAAAGGAGCCAACTTGCGACTGAACATGCCGCCCTCCTTGAAAGATACTTAAGTATTTTCAATCATCTAAAGGCAGTGGATATAATTTTGTTATGGTCCGCTTATAAGTACCAAGTTTTGTTGTGATTTCGGCTACACGGTGGACACCATCTTGACCGGGAATTGTTGAAATCACTCGACCCAGTAACCATTTGTATGGGGGCAAATTGTCATCTTGTATTAGCACGAGGATATCAGGACGTAATGTGCTGTCATTGGATGTCCATTTATGGCGTTGCTGAAGCAAATGCAGGTAGTCGGTCGACCATCTACGCCAAAATATCTGCTGCAGTTGCTGTAGACGACGCAAGCGACCTAAACGATTATAGTTGGCATCAGTTAAGTCTGGCTCTGGAAATGAAGTTAGAGGCTCTCCGATTAGGAAATGTCCCGGAGTCAATGCTTCAAGATCAGAAGGATCGGCAGGTAATGGCACTAGGGGACGAGAGTTTATTATTGCCTCTATTTGAGATGATATTGTAGATAATTCTTCAAAGGAGAGGGAAGCGTTTGCAATGACTCTCACGAGGTGATATTTTGCTTGCTTTACCGCGGCTTCCCCAAGGCCGCCGAAATGCGGAGATTTTGGTGGAATCGTGCGCCATTCAATCCTATTTTGCTGACATAATTGTAACAGTGCTTGTTTATGAGGTTCGGATTGAAATAAGCGGTTTAATTCTGTGAGCTAATTTTTCGCTCCTACAAAATTTGTAGCATTATCGCTGAAAGTTGTTGTGCATATACCTCATCGCGCAATAAAACGACGTAGGGCAGCTATAAATGCGGCAGTAGAAAGATCGCTCACTGCCTCTATATGCATAGCCTTAGTAGTAAAGCACACAAATATTGCCAAATATGCCTTCACGGGTACTCTGCCTCGTAGTTGAGAGTGAACCATTATCGGCCCACAGAAGTCAATTCCGGTGGTTAAGAAAGCGCGACCAGGCTGCACTCGCTCCTTTGGAAAGTCACCCATGAATGGATCTTGTATTATTGGTTTTGTTCGGAATCATCTAATGCATCGATGTACCGTGTTGTTGCATAACCTTTTGCCGTCGATGGGCCAATATCGTTAACGTAATAAAGACAGAAGTGTTTCTGGCCCCGCTTGCAGATGCTTGAAATGATACGAGAATATTAAAATTTTTGTGAGAGTACAATTTTTTGGTAGAATTATTTGGTGCTTAGCCTGATAACCTAAATTACTATGTCGAAGATGGCCTCCAACTCGGATAAGGCCCTCTTCATCCAGGAACAGGTCCAGGCTTCTAAGTTTGCTACTTTAACTGACATTGTTCTGCTTTGACAGCGCGTCGAATTGAGCTGTAAGGTGGGTACGTTGAGAATTTATAATTAAAGCTGCGCGAGCTGTGTCCAATTCGGCTGCAGTGAGAGGACCTCTTGTACGATTCTCAGACGATGTTTTGCAATTACGGACAAAACGAAAACAATAAGAAATAATACGTTCTAGTCGATCTATTGATTGCCTATGATTGATATTCGCTGTAATGCCGCAATAGGGTGAATTCGCTGCGAGGAGCACTAGTTTATTAGGCCGTAGTTCAGGTACATTTGTTTGTTCTTCTGGTAGTGGTTGTTGAATCTGGAAATCTGAATCGCTTAAAAATTCCGGTCCGCCGTTCCACAAGGCTGATTACATAAATTCTGTTTGAGATGCGCCACGTGAAATAATGTCGGCTGGGTTTTGTTTGCTGGTAACATACCGCCATTCATCGCTTCTTGTCAGTTCCTGGATTTTAGCGACTCTATTCATGACAAACGTGGTCCAAGTGTATGACGGTTTGGCAAGCCAGGCTAGGAAAATTTTGGAGTCAGTGTAGAAAAATCTCTTGTTGACATCAATTGGGATGATATTCGAAATCCGTTCGACTAGCTCTGCCGCCAATAAAGCTGTTTGGAGTTCAAGTTTGGCAATTGATGTTGATTTCGTTGGTGCTACTCGGGATTTCGAGCAAATCAGCCGAACGCAAACCTGACCGTTTAAGGTCATACTCCCAAGATAGCAGCATGCTCCGTACTCTGCTTCGATACTGTCAGAGAATGCATGCACTTGCACAATATTTTCTGCGTTTGAGCAAATAATTTGTCTTGGAATTTGTATAGGATTCATAGTCTCAAGTTGATTCACATATTCGGTCCAGCGCTTAGCGAACATATCTGGTAGAGATTGATCCCACGATATGTCAAGTTTCCATAATGCCTTCATAAATATCTTTCCTCGTACAACAACGGGCCCAATCAACCCAAGCGGATCAAAAATTCTTCCAAGGTCAGACAAAACCGTTCTTTTAGTTATTGTAGCTGGGCGTACAAAGGAAATGTTATAGGTAAATTCGTCCGTGGGTAGCAACCAAATAAGCCCGAGTGTTTTAACAACGTTATTGCCGCCAATTTGCATTAATGCCTCTCTGTGAGCTTCAGGAATACGTCTTAGCAGCTCTGGTGTATTAGAACAATATTTTCTATGCTCAAATCCTGCCTCACCCAGCAGTAGCTGAAGGTCCGCCATATGCGAGGTAATCTCTTGAAGCGAATTGGCTCCAGTCATTATGTCGTCGACATACGTTTCCTTGTTAAGCCTGTAGAAGCCAATGGGAACTTATGCAGACAATTCTCTGCAATCATTGTCAGACAGCGCGTGGCCAAAAATGGGGCAGATGATGTACCGTAGGTGACAGTGTTTAACTGGTACACACCGAGTTCAGCCAGTGGATTTTCGCGCCACAGAATCAGCTGATATCGGCAATCCTCAGGTCGTACCAATATCTGTCTGTACATCTGGCTTATATCGGATGTGAAAACATAGCGATAGGATCTAAAGCGAAGAATAACAGAAAACAAATCCGCTTGAACTGTAGGACCAGTCATTAAAATTTCATTAAGTGAATTATGCAGCCTTTATTGCCAACAAACAGTTGGTTGAAAATTGTTACTTTTTAGCTCACCACTGTGTTGTCAAGGAAGAGAGTTCGTCTACGAAACTCCGTGTAGTGTTTGACGGTTCATCAAAAGCCACCATGGAGGGCGGCATGTTCGTGTGTCTCAATTTCCCAAAATTGTCGAAGCAGCTGTTCTAAAGATGCAACTGATGTCGTTGTTGCCTTCTTAGCGAGTAGGCTTGATTGTTTATTAGCGGGTAGTCTTCCCGTGACTATCCATCCTAACTTTGTGTTTTGCAAAATAGGTAAATGATCGGCTAAGCGAATTTGCTCATTTATCAGCAACTCTATGTAAATTTCTGCTCCCAACAACATACCAATTTTTTGAGGCTTAAAAAATAACGGGCCTGCGAGCTGTATACTTGAAGGTAAATTCCAATGCGTTATATCGAAATGACATTCAGGTTGCTGTTCACTAATGCGTGGCAATATCAGAAATGTTAAATCAGCTGAATAAGCGGATGTAATTGAGGTTATACTAGTACCAATTGAATGCCGTATGCTTACGTTATAATCACCAATGCCACTAATATAAGCTTGTGCAAAATTACGAAGAATTCCCAATTGTACAGCAAGGCCTTCTGATACAAAATTAAGTTGTGACCCGGAGTCTAATACGGCTCGACACAGTATAGGGATGCCCCAGTTGTTTGTCACGTGAACAAGAGCTGTGGCCAGTATGGTTATACTCTTAGGTTTATTTACAATAGCTGTTAAACTAGCTGGCGCCGTGAAAGCCGTATAATTGATAGTAGGAGCACAGGTATTGGCGGTAATCATGCTGTTGGAAGCAGGAGAAAATGAAGCTAATTGTCATTCCGTATGAGGATTGTTAGGCAAGGCAGTAGCCGAAGAGGGTTCAACAACTGGCCCAGCGTTTTGATAAAGAGAGTTGGTGTAGGGTAATGTATGATGACTACGTTTGCAGATTCTGCACCTTTCCGACGCGCAGTTCAGGTGGGTATGGTCCGTTTTTAGGCAATTATTGCAAAGATTTCGCTGATGGACAGCATCAAATCTTTGCTTCGGAGTTAACAAAAGAAATTCTTTACAGCGATAAATAATATGATTTATACCGCTACAGAACGTACATTTACGCTGGGGCTTTATATTTTCGGAAGCGACAATTGCGGAGTGCTGCTGCAAAGAGCGAGCGGGTTTAAGGGGTTTGGGCGCATTGATGCACTGCTGTGAAGTAGAATGAGATGCTCCAGCTCTTTCTTTTAAATGAGTATATCTCTTCTCGAGAAATTTAAAAATTTCGTCTAATGTTGGAAGTCTATCAGTGGGAGCTTCGTCATTCCACTTTTCAAGCGTCGAGTTATCCAATTTTGGTAGAACTATTTCTATGACTAAATTATCCCAGTGTGACACTGGTCTTCCTAAAGTTGATAATGTTCTGAGGTGAATATTTACCGAATCGATTAACTCCCTTAGCACCGATGACGAAGATTTGTTAGCGATTGAAGACACGTTGAAAAGCTGTCGTATGTGCTCCCGAACAATGATGTTGCGCCCTTGATATCGTTCGACAAGCGATTGCAGGGCTATTTCTTAGTTGTCAGAGGTTACTTCGATTGATTGTATATGTCGTAACGCACCCTCCTTAAGGGAAGACCGTAGACAATGAAACCGTGTTACGTTATCTACCGCACTATTGCGATGCACCTAGGCAGAGAACGTGTCGTAGTACGATAGCCATTGAGTATAATCACTGGAGAAAGTTGGTAGGGAGATTTCTGGCAATTTCAATTTCTTACTGGCAATCGTTTCAGTTTTGTCCTTTGGGATAGTATACTTATCAGCTTCATCCTTGCACTCTTTAATGGCAACCATAAGAGTTGGACGAAGAACGAAGTAAAGCTCTTCGAAGGTGCCTCGAATTTCTGTATCCTCACCCGGCTCCAATTCCTCAATGCTGCTTTGTATGCCTTCAAACGCAAGGTAGTATCTTTCTAAAGCTTGAAATCTTGTTTCAAGTTCCGGAAGAGTTGCCTGGGATAATTTGGAGTCGATGAACTCGTTTACACGCTGCTGTTGAGCTATTAGAGTCTCACGTTTAATTTTTAATTTAACCACCTTGGCTTCTGTCATATTTGCAGTATATTTGAGAAATTTGTATAATGAAACTATTCACAAATGTCTTGGTATATAATTGCATACACGCTTAAACAGATGTGTTCAATAAAACCGTCTCCCGACAGGATCGCCAATGTTAAATTCGATGTTGAATTTTCTATATTTTAGTAATGAAAAAACACACTTTATTTAGTAACGTAATAATATTATATATTTCCGCACATGTCGAGAGTTCAATAGTTACTGACTTAAAAACTAACTTCAATTTTTCTTTACATAGAAGAGAATATTTGATAATTTACCGGAATGATAGCGGCACTAAAGTCGCCTGATGTCAATTACGTTATGTACCTATGTATATTTGTAGGTGTTTATGCATATAATAAGCTAGTGCTGTAAAATGTGTTGCAAAATCCGGTAATCGGGTTTGAAACGAAATGCAGTTAAGATTGGTTAAAGTAATTACAAAGGAGCCAACTTGCGACTGAACAGTGAAGCGTTGCCTGACTCGGGAAATGATACATCACGGTGGGTTTTAAAAAATTTAAATTTTTCTGCCGACCACCCGGGAAATTTTTCTGTGGGCTTATTCTAGGATGTGCCCAGTGTCAAAAAAGGCAAACCGCGAAATCGCATATTCGGCGCTTTTTTTAGATTCATTTGAACATTTTAATTTTTTACATTTTGCAATTAAAGTTTTCATACGCGTTATTGATAGGGAAATCTATTTTAACGCAATAATAGTCATGTCTCTTTGCAAAAAATAATGTAGACATTTATTTTATGTAACGTTACATTCAATGCAAACATTTATTTTAAACAAAATTTACAAAATAATGCATTTTATTGTTTGAAACCACAAAAGTTAGTGTAATCAGCTTCTCCAGTTTATTTGAATCACAAATAGCAGCTATTGTATTCGCAAACTGCTCTCAATAAACGACTAGAGTATTCTAGATGAGATATTTTATCTCTGCACGACAGATTCAAAAGCTTGATCGCTCCAGAAAGCGAGTCCTTTTCCATGTTTTGAACAAAAGTAAGGCACGTGTTCAATTACAGCATGAACTTTATGTATAATACTAATTTCCAAGTCCTCATATATAAAAATAAAAAAAAGTCCTCATATATATATTTATTAATATGCACTTTGAATTGCGGGTCTAGATTATGCGAAAAGCAAGAGTTAACTACCAGACCAAAATCTTAAAAACACTGAACATATTACATACATTTACCGCCATATTTTTCTGAAATTCTTCTCAAAATATCTACATTTTTAAGAAATTTTTTGCATGAATTGCCATCAAAATAAGACTGTCCGAAGTAAATTCACAATCTACATGGCATTCTTTAACCCATTCATTGCTTTCTATTTAAAATTCTTTTAACATGCTTTCATAAAGTTTATTTATAACCCCAAGTAAGAGATGAAGTTCAATGTCTTTATCAAAATCAAAGAGTTATTTGTTAACACAATTTTTCAAAATCTGAGCGTGTTCTTTTTTACCTCCGTTTTCTTCCCAAGATCTAACATTTTTATCATTGGTATAGTTGAATCAACTCAAGAAAATTATGAAAATGTTTCATTATTATGGACGTTACTAAAGCTTGATAAATTTAAGTGTAAAATCGCAACAGACTTGAAATTAACGGATATTTTAATAGGCATTATGAGTCATGCCAGTAAATATCCTTGCACTTGGTGTACAGTATCTAGTGACGATTTAAATACGTGCGGTACGCTTAGAACAATTGGCGATTGCTTAGAAAATTACAAAAATAACAAACTAACAGCGTGGCGGCAGGGTGACATACATACAAACAAACACACGCATTTCATGTATTTTATTTTTGTAATTCTCTGGTTGAGTGTCATAAACATACTGCGCTAGAAGTAGAAATGTCATAGCAGCTAAAAAAAGTAACAATTAGCTGATAAACTTCCACCGTCTGTATGGGTTTGCCATAATGAAACTATTTAGCTAGTTGAAGCGTTTTTTCAAGCTCGCTTGCAAAAAAAACAACTAATATATTGGCAAAATTCGCTACGCGTACATCGACGATACTATCGATTTGGTAAGGATGTCGATGACCATTTGCAAAATGTGGAAATTAAAATTAAATTAAATCAATTTAAAGTTTAATCTGGAAAAGACGTGTTTCCTTCAGTCAGAAGTAGAATTTTTGGGTTATATCATAACTCCTGAAGGTATTTGCCCTGACCCGAAAAAGGTCGAGGCGATGAAATTAATTTTACCACCACCTAATTTAAAAGATTTAAAAAATTTTCTAGGTGTGACATCTTACTACCGCAAATTCATTAGGGACTACGCGAAAATTGCTAAGGCATTGACGAATATAACTCGTGGAGAAAACGCACAAATTAAAGCTAAAGCGTCGAAAAGGGTACGTATTGAACTAGATAGTGCGGCTTTGCAGGCTTTCCAGGATTTGAAAAGAATGCTCACTTCTGCCGACGTCCTCGCCTTCCCAGACTTTGAGAAGCCTTTTAGTTTAACGACCGGCGCATAAAAATATGCGATTGGTGCAGTACTGCACAAGGGGACATAGGTAAGGATAAACCATTAGCATCTTATTCCGCATGTAGAAGCTCCAATTAACGTGTTTGTGTTCATTTCATTCGCACGTTCACAATAGTACCCTTTTTATACTCAGTTGAGCAGAGCTCACAGAGTATATTAACTTTGATTGGATAACGGTTGGTAGTACAGATATAAAGGAATCGAGATAGATATAGACTTCCATATATCAAAATCATCAGTATCGAAAAAAAATTTGATTGAGCCATGTCCGTCCGTCCGTCCGTTAACACGATAACTTGAGTAAATTTTGAGGTATCTTGATGAAATTTGGTATGTAGGTTCTGGGCACCCATATCAGATCGCTATTTAAAATGAACGATATCGGAGTATAACCACGCCCACTTTTTCGATATCGAAAATTTCGAAGAATCGAAAAGGTACGATAATTCGTTACCAAAGATGGATATAGCGATGAAACTTGGTAGGTGAGTTGAACTTATAACGCAGAATAGAAAATTAGTAAAATTTTGGACAATGGGCATGGCACCGCCCACTTTTAAAAGAAGGTAATTTAGAAGTTTTGCAAGCTGTAATTTGGGAGTCGTTGAAGATATCATGATGAAATTTGGCAGGAACGTTACTCCTATTACTATATGTATGCCTAATAAAAATTTGCAAAATCGGAGAACCACAACGCCCACTTTTAAACAAAATTTTTTTTAAATGTCAAATTAAAAAAAAAAGTTAATATCTTTACAATATACAAGTAAATTATGTCAAAATTCAGCCCCAGTAATGATATGGTGCAACAAAATATAAAAATAAAAGAAAATTTCAAAATGGGCTTGGCTCCGCCCTTTTTCATTTAATTTATCTAGGATACTTTTAATGCCATAAGTCGAACAAAAATTTACCAATCCTTGTGAAATTTGGTAGGGGCTTAGATTCTAGGATGGTAACTGTTTTCTGTGAAAAAGAGCGAAATCGGTTGAAGCCACGCCCAGTTTTTATACACAGTCGGCCGTCTGTCCTTCCGCTTGGCCGTTAACACGATAACTTGAGCAAAAATCGATATATCTTTACTAAACTCAGTTCACGTACTTATCTGAACTCACTTTGTATTGGTATAAAAAATGGCCGAATGACCACGCCCACTTTTTCGACATCGAAAATTACGAAAAATAAAAAAATGTCATAATTCTATACCAAATACGAAAAAAGAGATGAAACATGGTAATTGGATTGGTTTATTGACGCAAAATATAACTTTAGAAAAAACCTTTGTAAAATGGGTGTGACAACTACCATATTAAGTAGAAGAAAATGAAAATGTTCTGCATAGTGAAATCAAAAGTCCTTGGAATCTTGGCAGGAATACTGTTCGTGGTATTACATATATAAGTAAATTAGCGGCACCCGGCAGATGATGGTGTGGGTCACCCTGGTCCACATTTTGTTCGATATTTCGAAAACGCCTTCACGTACACAACTACCACCACTCCCTTTTAAAACCCTCATTAATACCTTTAATTTGATACCTGTATCGTACAAACACATTATAGAGTCACCTCTGGTCCACCTTTATGGCGATATCTCGAAAAGGCGTCCACCTATAGAACTAAGGTCCACTCCCTTTTAAAATACTCATTAATACCTTTCATTTGATACCCATATCGTACAAACAAATTCCAGAGTCACCCCTGGTCCACCTTAATGGCGATATCTCGAAAAGGCGTCCACCTATAGAACTAAGGCCCACTCCCTTTTAAAATACTTATTAACACCTTTCGTTTGATGCCCATATCGTACAAACAAATTCTAGAGTCACCCCTGGTCCACCTTTATGGCGATATCTCGAAAAGGCGTCCACCTATAGAACTAAGGCCCACTCCCTTTTAAAATACTCATTAACACCTTTCATTTGATACCCATATCATACCAACAAATTCTAGAGTCAGCCCTGTTCCACCTTTATGGCGATATCCCTAAATGGCGTCCACCTATAGAACTATGGCCCACTCCCTCTTAAAATACTCTTTAATACCTTCCATTTGTACACATGTCATACAAACACATTCCAGGGTTACCCAAGGTTCTTTTTCCTACATGGTGATTTTCCCTTATTTTGTCTCCGTAGCTCTCAACTAAGTATGTAATGTTCGGTTACACCCGAACTTAGCCTTCCTTACTTGTTTTGAATATGGAACACTATACAACACTATCAATCAGGTCGACAATTACCTAAGCGGTTTCAACTGAAACCGCTTAGCCAACTCAACTCGATTAATTTTTATTGTTGCTTTCCATGCAATTCGGTAAGCTAGCTGGTGTTTTAATTGTAATAGTTAGCAACTAAATACAGCTATTGTTTAATTACATCGTCGACCATACACTGGAAGATAGCCGGCGCATTCTTCAGACCAAAAGGTAATCTCATGAATTCGTATTTCCCGTTCATGGTAGAAAACTTAGTTTTTGGGATATCTGATTCCTTTATAGGAATTTGATGAAATCCAGATATCAAATCAATGGTGGTGTAATAATGGGATTTGCCGAGGCTTCCCAGAGTAGCGTTGATGTCGGGAATAGGGTAAGCGTCGAAGATTGTCACGGCGTTAAGCCTTTTGTAATCAATTTCCATTCGGTATTGCTTTTCTCCGTTAGGTTTTGGTTTTTTCAGAACCACCCAGATAGGAGATTTATAAGGACTCTTTGATGGGCGGATTACGCTTTCATCCAATAATTCACTTACTTGTCTATCAACCTCTTCCCTCATGCAAGAAGGATACGGATAGCTCTTGCTATATATTCGAACAGATGTCGAAGTTCTTACTTCCGCGCGTACGTTAGTATCTATTAACTCCTTTCCATTTATTGGCAAGAAGAGACCACTATATTTGTCAACGAGTTTGTTCACTTTTTCTTCTGCATTAGTGGGGAGGTTTTCAGACAAGGTATAATTTACCTGGCTGGATACGCGGGCTTTAAGAGGAATCTTAAATTTTTGCACCTTCAAAACATTGGATTTCTTATCAACTATTGCTCCGATATTCTTCAAGGTATCGCCGCCTATGATTTCATCAAAGGAGCTTAACCCTGGCAGGACAAAAAATGTAATTTGGGAGCCGACACCGATGTCCTTAAATAAATGTGAATTAACTTTCTCCTTTATTGGAATATTTCCCCCCGCCGATCGTACAGTAAAGGATCTGTCGACCGATTTGCTTTGTTTGACGACCGCTTGTTTTATGAAATTTTTATTAGCTCCTGTGTCAATAAGGAAGTCTAATATGCTGCCGTAGGGAAAAACGTATTCTACGTATGGTACGCTAGATGGCCGTTGGATAAACAAATTTCTTCCAGTCTCTTAGTACCCCGCAGTTTCAGCATTGTTAGCATCCGTTTCGATATTGAATAGCTTCTGTTGTTTGCGGGGAAGGTTCTCGGATCTAGCGCCCCGTTTGAATGGATTCGGTCGGTTGGTGTAATTTACCTACGCGATTGTACCGACTGATCCACGTCCATTTTTTCTACAGTTGGTTGTGGCGTTGATGGTTTTGGGGCAAACTGCCGATTTAGCTTTTCAAAAGGATGTTGTCTCTCTTGAGGACGCCACGTTGTCCTTGGTGGCAGAGGAGTAGCTTTGGCGGCGTGGAAGCCGTGCATACGATCAGGAATAGCATCGAGGGGTGCAACAACGCGATTGTTTGGACGCGCGCTATGAATCGTGAAGTTTCGAAAATTTGTGTTTTGTATTTCGAGGCATGCTGAGTATGCCTCAGGCCGAGTTTTAGGGCGTTGAATGAGGAGCATATTGGCCAGCTCCCCATTCAGGCAGCGGATGAAAACGTCCAAAGGGCGATTACGGTAGGCGTCAATCATGACCTTTATTGTTTTCTGGGAGTATGACTCCGTGTTAATTTTATTAATGATTAACAAAAATTGGTGATTCACGGCAGCATAGAATTCGTTGAGCCGTGAATCCTTTTGAGATAATTGATGAAGTTGGTACTCCAAAGTGCGGACGTCGCATTTGTCCGCGTAGTGGAGCGATAAGCACTCCTTTATAGCAGCCCAATTTGTATCGAAAATGTTGTATAATGTCAGGGCACAATGGGCTGCCCCTCGCACCTTGTTGAGTATGTGCTGCAGAATAGCCCTATATATAGGCTTATTCTTCACTATTTTAAAATCGGATAGAATCCTCTCAACTGAGTGCACCCACAAAACATATTGCAGTGGGTTGCCGTCAAAAGTTTGGAGCTCCATAACAGCATCTTGCAACCTTGGAATATCCTTGAGGTCCGTCTCCGTTGCAGGAGCGCGCGGTCCCTCTTCTATCACCTCGTTGGCTCCTCCTTCCAAGATGGAAAGCCGGCATCGTAGAGTATCCAAACAGTATATCCGCCTGTCCACGCTATTCACTTTTTCGAGGAGTGCGTTGACAGCACCCGTCCAGTCAGTTCCCGTAGTTTGCAGTGCCTCCATTTTGGCCTGTAATTACAAAGATAGAAATAAGTGACAAAAATTTACTTACAATAAGAGATGGAATGTTAGCATCTCCAACTTGGTTGTTATTATCAAATATAAACCGGGCTTTCACTGAGAATGGCTTCGTCAAATTCCTACTTTGGATCGCTTGGTCTCTTTAGCACTTCTTTATACTCAGCTGAGCAGGGTTCACAGAGTATACTTATTAACTTTGTTCGAATAACGGTAATCCGTAACGGCATAAACTAATCGAGATAGATGTAGACTTCTATATATCAAAATGATCTGGGCGAAAAAAGAAATTCATTTAGCCATGTCCGTCCGTCCGCCCGTCCGTCTGTAAACACGATAACTTGAGTAAATTTTGAGGTATCTTGATGAAATTTGGTATGTAGGTTCCTGGACACTCATCGCGCTATTTCAAATGAACGAAATCGGACCACAACCACGCCCACTTTTTCAATATCGGAAATTTCGAAAACCGAAAAAGTGCGATAATTCATTACCAAAGACGGATAAAGCGATGAAATTTGGTAGGTGCGTTGACCATATGACGCAAAATAGAAAATTAGTAAAATTTTGGACAATGAGCGTGGCACCTCCCACTTTTAAAAGAAGGTAATTTAAAAGTTTTGCAAGCTGTAATTTGGCAGTCGTTGAAGATATTATGATGAAATTTGGTAGGCACGTTACTCCAATTACTATATGTGTGCTAAATAAAAATCGGATTACGAACACGCCCACTTTAAAAACATTTTTTTTTTAAGTCAAATTTTAACAAAAAATTTAATATCTTTATAGTATATAAGTAAATCATGTCAACATTCAACTATAGTAATGATATTGTGCAACGAAATACAAAAATAAAAGAATATTTATTTATTTATTTATTTTTTATTTATTTATTAAACATTTTCTTAATGCATATTTTAAATAAATTACAATATTGAAAGAGCACATTCTATTACTATATAGCGTAAGAAAAGTACATGGCATTTTTTATATTTAATTTTAAAATAGTATTAAATCCCAGTTCACATAGTAAAATACTTTTTCAGTGTGGGGTGTATAGTTTTTAATAATATTATAGAATAAGCTCATAATAATTCAGACAATTAGTTAGGATTACGATAGAGAAACAATTGATAATTCGTTAATTAGTTAAGGTTCCGATAGAGAAACAGTGGATATAGATACAAAAATTAGATATGGTTTACAACAACGTCCTCAGCAAGGCTTCTAGATCGTAGTGGCTAAAACTAATCAGATACATTTTTATTTTCCTTTGAAAAAGGTTAAGATTTCTTATAACTTGTACAGAAGGAGGGAGAGAGTTGAACATTTTGCACGACGTGTATGTATAAAAGTATCATCGGCCTAAACACCCGCGCTGTTAGCTCTACTTACTCCAAACTGGAAAAAGAAGCGTTAAAGATGGGTTTGATGGTGAATGAGGACAAAACGAAGTACCTGCTGTCATCGAGCAAAGAGACAGCGCATATGCGCCTTGGCAACCACGCTACTGTTGGCAGCCATAATTTCGAAATAGTAAAAGACTTCGTTTAATTTGGGAACCAGCATCAACACTAGCAACAACATCAGCACTGAAATCCAGCGAAAAATCAATCTTGCCAATAAATGCTACTTTGGACTAGGTAGGCAATTGAAAAGTAAAGTCCTCTCTCGGCGAACGAAAATCATACTATACAAGTCACTTATCGTACCCGTCCTGCTATATGGGGCAGAAGCATGGACCATGACAACAGCAGATGAAGCGGCTTTGCGAGTGTTCGAGAGAAAAGTTCTTCGAAAGATTTATGGACCTCTACGCGTTGGCGATGGCGAGTACCGAAGAAGATTTAATGATGAGCAGACATCAACATAGTCCAGCGAATTAAAACGCAGCGGCTGTGCTAGCTAGGACATGTTATGCGAATTAAAGATGATGCTCCGGCCAAGAAAGTGTTTCTATCGGAATCCGCCTATGGAAGCAGAGGTAGAGGGCGGCCCCCACTCCGTTGGAAGGACCAGGTGGAAAACGATTTAAACTCCCTTGGTGTGACCAATTGGCGCCGGTTGGCGGAGCGAAGGAGCGACTGACGCGCCTTGTTGGACGGCCAGAACCGTTTAGACGGTTAAGCGCCAATTAAGTAAGTAAGTATGTATAAAAGCTTCTGAAGTGAGATATCCTAGCATGCGGGATTTGTAACGATGGAAGCAGATTGCTCCTAAGGTTGTAGAAATCAGAAGGATAACTTTCTAAGTACCCCGATCTAATAAAGAAAGTTTTTGGGACTTTAAATAAATATAGATGACGACATGGTAGTATATCTAGTCTCCTAAAAGATATCATAGCGTGAGACCTGTAGTTTGTGCCACATATGCGTCTTATAATTCCCTTTTGGAGTGTTACAATGGGTGACAACTTACTAGCCGAGGCGCCACCCCAGCAGGTAATCCCATATTGAAGTTTCGATTGGACTAGACCATAGTAAACAGCTTTTAGAGTGGACATAGTGCAACACTTTTTGAGACGATAGAAATGACGGGTAGCGTACATAAAGTAATGTTTTAGTTTCTGAATGTGTGCAGACCAATTTAAATGATTATCAATTATAATACCTAGTTATTTGGAATTTTCAACAACATCAATCCTGAAGCAGTTATCACTGCATTTAACATTGGTTGCGAATGAACTTTTCGTGGCATTCAAAGTGCTCGTCATATGGTGCATGTTAAAAACCGCGCGCATTCTGCTGAATGAAAAAAAAAAGATCACAAGCCTCAAATTCTTTGGGGGCAAGGCTAAAATACATCAACTTCGTTTTATTACTAACAAGTAGCTTGTGTAAATCAAACCTAGTCCTCAGCATATGTACATCGTGGCTTATATCACATATTAGTTCGAAGTAGCTCGTTGTACTATACGCAATGGCAAGATATCTGCAAAGGCAGTCGTTTGCCCTTCAATGGAATTGAAAAAATTGAATTAATATAAATCAGGAACAGTACCGGGCCTAGAACAGAGCCTTGGGGTACGCCCAGATTAACGTCCAGCAGGCTGCTGTAGTAACTACCCACTTTAACTTTTTGTATTCTATTATAAAGATATTTCAAAATGGGCGTAACTCCGCCCTTTTTCATTTAATTCGTCTAGAATACTTTTAATGCAATAAGTCGAACAAAAATTTACCAATCCTTGTGAAATTTGGTAGGGACATAGATCCTATGACGATAACTGTTTTCTGTGAAAATGGGCGAAATCGGTTGAAGCCACGCCCAGTTCTTATACACAGTCGACCGTCTGTCCTTCCTCTCGGCCGTTAACAGGATAACTTAAGCACAAATCGATATATATTTACTGAACTTAGTCCACGTACTTATCTCAACTCGCTTTATCTTGATATAAAAATGGCCGAATTCCGACTATGACCACGCCCACTTTTTCGATATCGAAAATTACGAGAAAATGAAAAAAATGCCATAATTCTATACCAAATATGAGCAAGTAAGGAAGGCTAAGTTCGGGTGTAACCGAACATTACATACTCAGTTGAGAGCTTTGGAAACAAAAAAGGGAAAATCACCATTTAGCAAAGTGAAACTAGGGTAACCCTGGAATGTGTTTGTATGACATGGGTTTCAAATGGAAGGTATTAAAGAGTATCTTAAAAGGGAGTGGGCCATAGTTCTGTAGGTGGACGCCATTTCGGGATATCGCCATAAAGGTGGACCAGGGGTGATTCTAGAAGGTGTGTTTGTACGATATCGGTATCAAATGAAATGTGTCAAAGAGTATTTTAAAAGGGAGTGGGTCTTAGTTCTATAGGTAGACACCTTTTCGAGATATTGCCATAAAGTTGGACCAGGGGTGACTAGAATGCGTTTGTATGCTATAGGTATCAACTGAAAGGTGTTAATGATTATTTAAAACGTAGTGGGCCTTAGTTCTATAGGTGGACGCCATTTCGGGATATCGCCATAAAGGTGGACCAGGGGAGACTCTAGAAGGTGTGTTTGTACGGTATGGTTATCAAATTAAATGTGTTAAAGAGTATTTTAAAAGGGAATGGGCCTTAGTTCTATAGTTGGACGCCTTTTTGAGATATCGCCATAAAGTTGGACCAGGGGTGACTAGAATGCGTTTGTACTAAATGGGTATGAAATGAAAGGTGTTAGCGATTATTTAAAACGTAGTGGGCCTTAGTTCTATAGGTGGACGCATTTTCGAGATATCGCCATAATGGTGGACCAGGGGTGACTCTACTAAAATGTCTTTGTAAGATATGGGTATCAAATGAAAGGGGTGCTAATGAGTATTTTAAAAGGGAATGGGCCTTAGTTATATAGGTGGACGCCTTTTCGAGATGTCGCCATAAAGGTGGACCAGGGGTGACTCTAGAAGGTGTGTTTGTACGATATGGGTATCAAACGAAAGGTGCTAATGAGTAGTTTAAAAGGGTGTGGGCCTTAGTTCTATAGGTGGACCCCTTTTCGAGATTCGCCATAAGGGTGGACCAGGGGTGACTCTAGAATGTGATTATACAATATGGGTATCAAATGAAAGGTGTCAATGAGTATTTTAAAAGGGAGTGGGCCTTAGTTCTATAGGTGAACGCCTTTTCTAGATATCGCCATAAAGGTAGACCAGGAGTGACTAGCATGCGTTTGTGCGATGTGGGTATGAAATGAAAGGTGCTAATGATTATTTTAAAAGGGAGTGGGCCTTAGTTTATAGGTGAACGCCTTTTCGATATATCGCCATAAAGGTGGACCAGGGGTAACTAGAATGCGTTTGTACGATATGGG
This sequence comes from Eurosta solidaginis, assembly GCF_040869045.1. NCBI lineage: Eukaryota > Metazoa > Arthropoda > Insecta > Diptera > Tephritidae > Eurosta > Eurosta solidaginis. The sequence goes on along the minus strand of NC_090319.1, from coordinate 191,486,291 downwards.
TATCAAATGAAAGGTGTTAATTAGTATTTTAAAAGGGAGTTGGCCTTAGTTCTATAGGTGGACGCCTTTTCGAGATATCGCCATAAAGGTGGACCTGAGGTGACTAGAATGCGTTTGTACGATATGGGTATCAAACGAAAGGTGATAATGAGTAGTTTAAAAGGGAGTGGGCCTTAGTTCTATAGGTGGATCCTGTTTCGAGATTCGCCATAAGGGTGGACCAGGGGTGACTCTAGAATGTGATTATACAATATGGGTATCAAATGAAAGGTGTCAATGAGTATTTTAAAAGGGAGTGGGCCTTAGTTCTATAGGTGAACCACGGTTCAAAAATTTACCAATTCTTTGTGTAATTTGGTAAGACATAGATTCTATGACAATAACTTTTTTCTGTGAAAACGGGCGAAATCGGTTGAAGCCACGCCCATTTTTTATACACAGTCGACGGTCTGTCCTTTCTCTCGGCCGTTAACACGATAACTTGAGCAAAAATCGATATATCTTTACTAAACTTAGTCCACGTACTTATCTGAACTCACTTTATCTTGGTATAAAAAATGGCCGAAATCCGACTATGACCACGCCCACTTTTTCGATATCGAAAATTACGAGAAAATGAAAAAAAGTTCCATAAATCTATACCAAATATGAAAAATGAGATGAAATATGGTAATTGCATTGGTTTATTGATGCAAAATATAACTTAGGAAAAACTTTGTAAAATGGGTGTGACACATACCATATTAAGTAGAAGAAAAGGAAAAAGTTCTGCATGGCGAAATCAAAAGCCCTTGGAATCATGGCAGGAATACTGTTCGTGGTATTACATATATAACTAAATTAGTGGTACCCGACAAATGATGTTCTGGGCCACCCTGGTCCACATTTTTTCGTTATATCGAAAACGCCTTCACATATAAAACTAAGGCCCACTCCCTTTTAAAACCCTCATTAATACCTTTAGATTGATACCCCTATCGTACAAACACATTATAGAGTCACCCCTTGTCCACCTTTATGGCGATATTTCGAAAAGGCGTACACGTACAGAGCAAGGGTTACTCCTTTTTAAAATACTCATTAACACGTTTCCCACCACCTTTTAAAATACTCTTTAATGCCTTTCATTTGATACCGATGTCATACAAACACATTCCAAGGTTAACTTAGATTCATTTTTCAACATGGTGATTTTCCTTTATTTGACAAAGGATGAAGGAAAATCGTTCCAAAAAACGTCACCCTTGGTCTAAAATTACGGACTCTTATCGCGCTCATAATTAAGAGCCCTTCGAAAATATTTCAGGGGTGATTTAAAAAAAAGAAAAGATAAAGAACGGCGTTGAAATTTAACCAGATATTAAAAAAAAAAAATCAAGTAAAGGTGTCTAAGTTCGGGTGTAGCCGAACATTATATACTCAGCGTGAGCTTCAATTGCACATTTAATTTCTGATAAATTACTTTTCTACATAACACGTGGCACCGCCCGTTTAAACAAAATGTCTTCCCATTTCCTATTACAATAAAACTTGATAACTGAAATATCATTGATTCAAAACTATTTTTTGCTAAGTTATAGCTTATCATTCTAGTCTACGACCCTTTTAAACTTGTTGCCGTGGTCTTTGACCGATCCTGTCCATTTTTACTAGAAATATTTTTTACTGTGAGGAAAATTAGTGTACCCAATTTTATTACGACCCGTTAATTTTTTTTCGAGTTATGGCTCCCGAAACATAGAAAATTGCTTAGTCATAAAAAGGAAGTTGCCACACTCATTTTCAAAATGTTTAGTGTTTTCCAATTTAATGTTATAATTCAATTTAAAAAGTAAAATTCTATTGATACAAAGCTCTTTTTCGCTATGATATAGCTTATTATTTTCGTCTACGACCCCTTTAAAAATCTTTTATATAAAAGTGGGCGTGGTCTCTAACCGATCTCGTCCATTTTTTCTAGAGATATTTCCTACTATAGGGAAAATTTGTGTACCAAATTTTATTACGATCCCTAAATTTTTCTTGGAGTTATGGCTCCCGAAATATAGAAAATTGCTTAGTCAAAAAGGGGCGGTGCCACGCCCTTTTTTTAAAATTTTTATTGTTATAAATCCACTTGGTAAAGGAAATGCCATTAATATAAAGATCTTTTTTGCAAAGATGTAGCTTATTTTATTCGTCCACGACCCTTTTAAAAATCTTTTATATAAAAGTGAGCTTGGTCCTTTACCGATTTCATTAATATTTCTTCAAAGCATTCCTTATAGTTAAGGCAACCTTTCTGCCGAATTTTGTTACGAAAGGTTTAACGATTTTTGATTTATGATTAATAATATTTGTAAAATTGATTTTATCACAAATGGGCGGTGCCACGCCCATTTAAACAAAATTTTGCAATTTTTTATCAATTTACTAAATAATGAGGTTTTTTGTGTTTTCCAAAACGTTATATATTAAAAAAGTGGGCGTGGTTATCATCCGATTTCGCTCATTTTCGATACCAATCTATTCTGGGTCGAGGTAAGCTCGTGTACCAAATTTGGTGAAGATATCTCAATATTTACTCAAGTTATCGTGTGTTCGTTGATGGACGGACCGACGGACATGGCTCAATCAAATTTTTTTCGACACTGATGATTTTGATATATGGAAGTCTATATCTTTCTCGATGCCTTTATACCTGTACAACCAACCGTTATCCAATCAAAGTCACACAGATTATATGTGTACAAAGCACGCTGAGTATAAAAATATTCAAATAAAACCAATTGATAGCTGAAGAAAGATATCAAAGACAAGATGTTCCACTTTTTAGTATTACCATTTGTATATATACATGAAAAAGACAATTTTGTCTCCAGAGCTCTCAGCTGAGTATGTAATGTTCGGTTACACCCGAACTTAGCCTTCCTTACTTGTTATTCTATCAATTTGGACCGCTTGGACTCTTTATTCACTCCCTTTGATATTATAGGATTTCACTGTTGACCTCTTGATCTATTAAGAACTTTTTATTTTTCACTTCACTACTTCCCTTCACTCGGGCGCCATTTAAATATTTACAAGTAAAAAGTTAACAATTTATTTCTTTAATATTCGATACAGTACGATAGTGGTTAGTATAAGAACCCCGACGCAAGATCATGCATAGGTGATCTGCTGCTTCCTTTTATAACATTTTGGGTAGCTACGTTCTGTAGCCAGACATTTGCGCCGTCGCACAGTGTTTCGTGTAGAACAAGCTAGCTGGACAAAAACAAAGTTCTTATTCCAAGAAAAGTGTAATGAGAAATGAAAGAAAACAAACAAGATAATGGGATTTTTGGTTTTTTTTGAGATTTTTGTTCATATGTATTGAGTAATTGAGGTAAGAAGGCAGGAGTGGCCGTAAAATGCATTGATTAATTTGCAAAATTCTTGTTGAATATTAAGATTCATATTTCTTTTAAGTGAACACTTTTACATAATTTTTTTGATGGATTCTAAGCTCGAAGGTAAGTAAAATTTTTTAATAGTAATTCTTTCACAATTAGAGTATTTTTAATATATTTAACATTCCGTTATTAAGAAGAAAAGGTATTTTTTCCCTATATTTTTAACTTTAGGGACAAAAAAGTTACATACATCCGCGGGCATCCGGGCCTAATTTTACACATGTTTTAGTCGCAAGTATTCTCTAATAGTCGAAAGAAAAAACCATTGCGAATTCTTTGCACATCTATTTTTAATTTTTTTTTTGTAGATTTAGTTATCTCTACATATCAAATAGGATGTATGTACGTACCAGCTCCGACGAGATATTTGAACCTTTAAAGCTGATCTACAAACGGCAAAACCAATTCCCTGGTGCAGGGAACAAACACGTAGCCATAAAACATACAAAAATAAACGCGCAAGGTCAACAAGAGCACACCAAAAGCAAAAAGGCGAAGATCATTGACTTCAACCTGCCACAACCTACCGCACCAGTCACCAAGGCATAAAAAGAGTTACATACAATGGATTGATGAAGATAAACCAAAACCAGGTTTCGGCAATACCAATGACGGCAACACTGCTCGTAGGTTTTTCGAAAATTCTGAGGCTAGTGCTGAGATTACGGGATTGGATGTAACGCTCATCAAAAGATTCGACACTCTCCTTCGCGCATTAGCATTTGGGTATAATATAAATATCCAAAGATTTGAAAAATTCGCGGTCGAGACTAAAAAACTATACATAGATCTCTATCCATGGTTTAATATGTCTGTTACAGTTCGTAAATTCTTAGTGCATAGTACTGAAATTATAAAATCAGCAATTTTACCTATTGGTCAACTTTCCGAGGAAGCACAGGAAGCCCGTAACAAAGATTTGAGACGATTCAGGGATTATAACACACAAAAGCAGACGCGTGAAGCCACGAATAGAGATCTTACAATATGTTGCTTATAACATCGGATCCTTTAGTTAACAGTTTTAGGGAGGTACCTAAGAAAAAATTTAAAAGTCTGATTTCAGAAGTCTTAAATTTACTGTCCCCGATAATGTTGAGGAGTCAATAAATACCCCAGTTGTTTCAAGCTTTCACAGTAGTGTTGCTGATGTTCATGACTATTCCACAAGTGACTCATCCAATGAAAGTGATGATAGCGAATAATAACATAATTATAAAAGATACCTACCCTATAACTTTTTGTTGGATCAGGTTTTATTCAATTTAAATCTATTGTCTTTTCTACTTTGTATAATACTTTACTTTTAAGTTTTTGTAATAAGTAATTTTGACATAATTATTTTAATTATTTACATTGTTATTATTATTATTGTAATTAACTTTTACATTCCTGACTGGTACTATAAAATAATTCTGTAAAAATTGTAGTGCCAGGATAAATACTCAAACAAATACAAAATATGTATATACATATGTACAGTCACTCACATAAATAAGTAGACACCCCTTTTTGGATAATTCTTACAATTTTCGCTTTCACAAATTTATTTTAACTAATTTCCCATAATAAAATTTGTCACGATCCATAACAAAGACTAAATTATATTTAAAAAATTCGACGAATTTTCATAAAAAATTTTAATTTTTTTCCGAATTTTTAGAATTTTTTAGAGTATTGAGATTTGTATTCCATTCAATTTAAGTATAATAAAGTAATATTCTTAAGTCCTTTAAATTTTTTTGGATCTATGTCACTTATTCACATTAGTTACTGTATATGAAATAAGCAAATGTATGCATATGAAGTAAAATTTTGGAAAAAAATTAGAAAAAAAGAACATATGGCTGAAAAAATGACGTAGTTGTAATAAATGACTGCATATGAAACGGAAAATCTCATAAAATAATTTTGTCCAGCTAGCTTGTTCTACACGAAACACTGTGCGTCCGCATGCGAGCTACCTTGGCCTTGACTTCCACGGGCTTCGTGCATTGCAGGAATATGCACTTCTGCAATTCCCCTATTTCATAATCGTATGAATTAGAATTTGCTGACGCAACGTCTAGAGCATTGCGTCTCCAATTAATGTTGATCAGAGGTATTAAGTATGATATGGGTAAATCCTTAAAATGGTCAACCAGAAGCGAAAAAAAATGTTTTCCGATTGCAAAATCGCGATAGAAAATTGATGCCTTCATATGTCTTATATTTCAAATAATTACTATTTTACTGTTTTTTTAGACTGCTCAAAAAAATTCATATTTGTCAAAAGTGCGTTCTCTTATGCAGCTATTGTTTGTTTTTATTTAATTTGTTTACTAATTCCATTAATTCAATACTAAATGTCTCTCTTTAATATTTGTTCTATTATTGAAATATATTTTTGCTCTTCGATATTCTCTTATGATAGTACTTACAACTCAGTCGTATAACTGTTAATCACGCATTAACGCTAAGCATCCAGTATGTAACGTCCGTAACGAAAATTTCTAATTTTTTGTCCAAAAAAAAAAGTGGTGCGTTGAAAAAATACAGCGAAGTCTTTTCTTAAGCAAGTTGAATTAAAGTTAGGAGAAAAATAAATCGAAATTCGTAAAAAGTTATTAGTCAATCCATTTTCCTTTCATAACTTTTGTAACGTCCGAACGGTAAGTAAGTCTTGATATCAATTATTTTAGTGTAGTTTGAGTTTATATTATTTTGTTGAAAAGATGGCGAAGACTGCAGCAGAAAGGGCAAAAGCGTGGCGATTAGCTTTAAAATAAAATCATCCAAAAGCCAAGGAATATCGCGAAAAAGATGCCGGAAGGAAACGAAAATTTAGGAAAAACCTGAAAATGCGATCTGGAAGGGACGCTTTGCTCGCTGAAAAATTAAGGACAAGCAACTACAATCGCCAAAGAACTTTTCAAGAGAGAAAAAGCAGAAAAAGATATAGTAGCTTAGCCGTACAGCTTTAAACAAACTTTAGGAAATGCCCTTAAAAAAGTAGAGAGAGCCTTGCCGCAAGATATCAATAAGAAGCGTAAAATAATTAATGTCCTTTATAAAAAGTTTGTAGGCAAGAGCATAGCTGATTGTAACTACACAGAAGAAGAAAATGAAGGTGAGGACGTTAAAACAATACATAACTTCTTTGGTCGTGATGACATTTCAGTTCAAATGGCGGGTCGAAAAAATACACTCTTGAAGGGCCGTAATTCGCTACCTTTAGCTAAGCGATGTATGGTAGTGACTGTAAATGAAGCATATCAATTATTTAAAACAGAATTTGTTCATACAAGTATATCACGAAAAAAATTTTACGACAATAGACCAAAAACCGTGCTTTTGAGTAGGGACATGCCCCATAATATGTGTGTATGCAAATACCATGCGAACTTTTCTTTTATGTTGGAAGCTATGACCAAGAAAATCCCAATATTTACTTCTAAGTTTGATGACTTTTAAAAAAAGGTCTGTTGCGATATCAATAATGAGATGTGAATGTTAAATCAATGTAAAGATTGCGAATTCGACATAACATCAACTTTAGTTCCTTTACATGGATCGATGGTCGGGCACACTCAGTTGCTATTGTAAGTGATAAATTGACACATAGCAAACATGGCGTTTACTGTTTTTTTGCTGAAGTTATCAAAAACTTGCAGCAAAGGATGGTTGCAGCAGCCAATTTAAAAATAAGTTTATCTTAAGAACCATCCCGCACTTTGCTCAACGCTTCAATACGAAATTTTTTCAATGGAACTTTTTTGCCACATCACATGGCAAAGGAGCGGTGGATGGAATTGGAGCTATGCTAAAGATTTTTATGATTGTGCAAAATCAAACATCACTGGAATTGAAATAATTTATATTTCGTCCGTTAAAAAAAATGAAGAAACAAAAGACTTAGACGGAATATGGAGTAATGTAAAAAATATAAATAACTTGATGTCTTACCTCACTTTTACTTACTCTCATAAGAATCACATAGTTGCTGGTATAACATCGAAGTCAAAACCAATAAATATTTATATCTGATAACACAGTTTCTATTTTCAATCCAATTTTGCTATAAAATAAACCCGTTTTATTATATCTTCATACTATTTATTTTTTATTTAATTTATAATTTACATTGGAGGAACATATTTGTAACGTCCGTAACGTAACTTCCGAACTTATTTGTGTCATGATTACAAGGTCAATTCAAACCGTAGACTGTTTTGATGATGACTTTCATTTACTTAATTTTTTCACTTCCAAATCCTTCTTGGCGGCTTTATATTTCTTTTGCCCAATTCGCAGGAATTAGATGAGTTATAGGAGAACATAAATGTTACTTCCATTTTTAGTAACGTCCGAACACTAGTTTGGATGCCAAAAAAATTCTTAACACCACATACTTACAGTTATAACACTTTTTCTATGTAAGTACTATCTTGCAGCATTACTTCTACCCTAAGACACATATACTTTTTTGCTGTAGTGCAATCTAAAAATCCAAAATTGGCGTGCGAACATAACGTCCGTCACGCCAGGATTTGCGCATATGCTATTGCGCGTTATGGTGAAATGAGCTTGGCCTTGACGAGGGAGTTGGGTTGCAATTAATATGGGAACAATACTTGTGCTGACACATCGGCACGTGTATTTCTGGACTGTGGGAATGCCGCCAGCGTTTTAACTTATGGTTATGGGCTTATAAGTATTATTACTATTGTTATTAATAATGGCATTATTATTATTATTATTATTATTAAACGGTTTTTTTAGGTTGACTTGACAGGCTGCACGGCTATACGGCCGGCCGTTGTGAACGAATTTTGTAATTAAAATTTAAGTAACTTCCGGATAAGCTACAAACTCGAAACTTGGAATATAGTTCAGAACCCGATGACAATGCAATAATTCTCGTCGCTAGGTGGCGCAAGAATCAATATATTCACAAAAATTGTATTTGTGATCCGATTTGGCTCATATTTGGAACACATAATACATACAAGAATATAAAGCGACCTATTAAAAAAATCGCCGCTAGGTGGCGCAAGGATGGAGATATTCACAAAAATCGTATTTGTGGTCCGATTTGGCTCATATTTGGAACACATAATACATACAAAAATAGAAAGCGACCTATGAAAAAAAGCCCCGCTAGGTGGCGCAAGGAACGAGATATTCACAAAAATCTTATTTGTGGTCCGATTTGGCTCATATTTGAAACACAAAATACATACAAGAATAGAAAGCGACCTATTCAAAAAATTGCAGTTAGGTGGCGCAAGGATCGAGATATTCACAAAAATCGTATTTGTGGTCCGATTTGACTCATATTTGGACACATAATACTGTGAGGACCAAATAAAACACCATTAATTTGGCCTACACAAAACGACCCCACAACATATTCAACACAGCTTTAACACAACAGCCAGTCACAAAAGGCCCTAGCAATACGACAAACCAACCAGTCTCAGCAACACGACTAGCAATCACAACACACAACACAACAAACTAACAAGTCTCAGCAACACAACGAGCGTTCGCAACATTTAATAGCAACACGGTAACCATGGCAACGCAACCATTTGAGCTAGCAACACCAAACACAACAGCTATAAAAGGAGCGACACAGCAGTACAGCAGTTAGTTAGCACGGAGCTGTGGTCGTGACCGGAGCTACCAGTGGAGCGTCCCTCGAATATGTCGGTTATAGCACCAGGAGAGGTCGTTTCATAGGAGTGAGTCTTGGCATCAAGTGGTGAATGTGTCGGTTATACCACCAAACACCGCTTGAGACTTCGTAAGCAATGGCCCTACCGCAGTAACGCGCACCCGCGAACAGGCGATGTCCGCCCGCCTGCGACGACGCTGGCCGCAATAGCGAACACACTACGTTGGCTCCAGCACTACGCCAACATACGACGCGGGCCACAGCAGCGCTACGTAAACACACTACGCTGGCCGCAACAGCACTACGCAAACGTACTACGTTGGCCACAGCAGAGTCACGATAACCTACGACGCTGGCCGCAACAGCGCTATGCAACCGCACTACGCTAACATACGACGCTGGCCACAATAGCGCGACGCAAACATACTACGGTGGCCACAGCAGAGTCACGATAACCTACGACGCTGGCCGCAACAACGCTACGCAACCGCACTACGCTAACATACGACGCTGACCGCAACAACGCTACGTAAACACACTACGCTGGCTGACACGTCACTACGCCGCAAACATACCATGTGGGCCACGGCAGAGTCACGCTAACCTACGACGCTTGCCGCAACAGCGCTACGCAGCAGAGTTACGCAAATACACTACGTAAACCATACTAGAGTTACACACACGCCCGCAGACGCACCGAAATATGCTGCAGCAGAGACAGCGCAGTTGCTAGCCGTACGAGAGACACGCCGACGCAGGGCGTCACAGAAATACATTTACCCAGGCAATGACCAACAAGGCGTCCTAACGGGACGATCCTAACAGGACACGAGGACCGTTAGCCCACCACTAACCATAGAGCAAGCACAAAGCGAAGTGAAGAATACAAATAAATCTTTCTTTTATTACATTACATTCATTATAGTTATAAAATATATAGAGTAAAAAAAATAAAGTGAGTTTTATATGAAAACGATTTGCAAGGTGTCCCGAATTACAAATTTATTGTAAGTGAACCTTGGACACGGCGAGTGTACCCCAAGCACTTATTGAAGAAGCACTGGGGCAGGAAAAAAAACTTCGTTTCAATTGGCGCCCGAGCAGGACCTTGAAAATCGTCCAATGTCAGAAGGAACATTCCTGACTAGAAACCTAACCACAAAATGTCCGACCAGATTGATACCACGTGGTTAGACAACATTTCAAAGGAGCAGCTTATATCCATCACACAGAAATTGGGTTTTGAGCAGACTGGCACCACCAGAGAAATCCGAAAGCGCATAGCAGCACTGGCTTCGAAAGCAAATGTTGACTCGGAAATACAGGAAAAATTTTTATCCCTAGAAGCCGCTTATAAGGAAACTACAGACACGAGTGATTTAAATGAGGTTAATACACCGATTCCGTCGAACAGAGGGGGCGCCATGAACATCGCCGATAGACCAGCAGAGCAAGACCAGTTCGCGTTCCCTCCCAGAAGTATAGCACCCCCACAACAGCACTTATCATCAGGAATAGCGGTATCATCCAACGGTACATCCCGGAAACCTCCACGAAGTACGCAACCCGCGCAAGAGTACATACCATCGGGAATAACGGCATCAGCCATAAATTACATATCTCAGGTAACTCAAGCACCGACCGTTGTGTTCGCACCCATCATCGACCAAGTGCGGAAATGGTCGGTTAAGTACGACGGTGGGCGGGACCCGTTAGCGTTCATCGAACGGCTAGAGGAATTAGTCGAAGTGTGCGCGCTAAACGTGGACCTCCTACCAAAAACCATGCCCGAGCTACTAGGGGGCTTCACGCTACAATGGTATCGCAATAACAATGCACACTGGGAAAGGTGGACAAACTTCAAACAGGATTTTTTACATTTCTTCCTACCAGTCAGGTATTTCGAGCGTCTCGAGGACGACATACGCCAACTGAGGCAGCACGACAAGGAGAAGTATGATGAGACACGCGGGATACACCTGCGAACAGCGGCTGGAAGGAATCTTCCGTAACAGTCACCCAGATTACCAACTTTACATCCGTCGGAGGGACTTCACCAATCTCGCAGAACTCTTAACCCATGCCGAGGAATACGAGAGCATACATGAGGACTATCGAAGACCATCAGGCGGAAATCACCGCGAGGTTACGCGACACATCGTAGGTGACACGACCTTGGTATCACCACGGAAACCTGCACCACCACCACCACCACCACCGACCATACCGCAGCACACGCCTCCCGGCAATCAGGGATTCAACCCCAACAACGTATGCAGGAGGTTCGGCGAACAAGGACACTACGCCAATAGATGCTGAAACCCACGGAACATTTTTTGCTGGGAGTGCGGCCGTAGTGATATACGCACAATCGAATGTTGCCGTCGACGTCAGGGAGCCGACAGAGGGCTTCACGAAGAATAAGGCGCAGTGAGCCCAAAGAACCCAGCGCCGAATCGGCAGTAGTAATTTACCAATAGGATGGCCGCCTTTACGCCGTAGGCAGGCTTGGCGCGGAATCAGCCGAGGCGGTCATCGAAACAAGGGCATCGAGAAGTTTCGTTTCGAGGAGCCTTGCAGAGCGTGTGGTAAACTATGGGAGCGGAGAAATGGTGAGAGTGGCCATCAAAATAACCATGGCAAACGGGAATAGCACCACAATTTTCGACGCCATAAGGACTGAGGTACGCCTCGGAAAAGCGTCACACCCGGAGCAATCGACGACATCATACTGGGCCTAGATACGCTAGGGAGCATGGGAGCCACCATATCATGTGGAGAAGGCCACCTCGTGTTAACCAGACCCTTGCTCAGCACACACCGCATCCTCGAGCCACGCCAGAAACTATTCAGAGTATAACACCAGCGAGAACGAGTAACGCCAGGTACGACACCCCTGGAGACACGTCGGGAACTATTCAGAGTATAACACCAGCGAGAACGAGTAACGCCAAGTGCGACACCCCTGGAGCCACGTCAAGAACTATTCAGAGTATAACACTAGCGAGTACGAGTAACTCCAAGTACGACACCCCTGGAGCCACTTCAGGAACCATTCAGAGTGTAACACCACCGAGCAGTAGTAACTACAAACACGAAAACATTAATCGAATTAACGACGACATACAAAGCGAGGCGGATCGCATACGACTTACAACGACGACGGAACCACAATGCAAGTGGTGGCACAAGCGCGTCGGCGAAGTACGGACCAACGCGGAAAAATACGCCGACTACATAATACAAGATGGACGACTGTACCGCCATATTCCCTGCCGGTCACACGATGAAGAATCGGTCCCTTGGAAATTTTGTGTACCCAAACCACTGCGACAACGAGTATTAGAATAAAACCACAACATCCCAAGCGGTGGACACATGGGCATCCGCCGGACGGTAGCGCGGATTGCCAACCGGTATTACTGGTCCGGCATATTTCGGGATATCAGTCGATATGTACGTCACTGCGAGTCTTGCCAGAAATACAAGGAAGCACAGCAAAAGCCAGCTGGAAAAATGCTCGCACAGGTGGCCCAAGAACCATTCGCCACGGTATGCGTCGATTTCGTCGTACCAATCCCACGATGGGGAGGACCAAATAAAACACCATTAATTTGGCCCACACAAAACGACCCCACAACATATTCAACACAGCTTTAACACAACAGCCAGTCAGAAAAGGCCCTAGCAACGCGACAAACCGACAAGTCTCAGCAATACGACTAGCAATCACAACACGCAACACAACAAACTAACAAGTCTCAGCAACACAACGAGCGTTCGCAACATTTAATAGCAACACGGTAACCATGGCAACGCAACCACTTGAGCTAGCAACACCAAACACAACAGCTATAAAAGGAGCGACACAGCAGTACAGCAGTTAGTTAGCACGGAGCTGTGGTCGTGACCGGAGCTACCAGTGGAGCGTCCCTCGAATGTGTCGGTTATACCACCAGGAGAGGTCGTTTCATAGGAGTGAGTCGTGGCCTCAAGTGGTGAATGTATCGGTTATACCACCAAACACCGCTTGAGAATTCGCAAGCAATGGCCCTACCGGAGTAACGCGCACCCGCGAACAGGAGACGTCCGTCCGCCTGCGACAACGCTGGCCGGAATAGCGAACACACTATGTTGGCCCCAGCACTACGCCAACATACGACGCGGGCCACAACAGCGCTACGTAAACAAACTACGCTGGCCGCAACAGCATTACGCAAACGTACTACGTTGGCCACAGCAGTCACGATAACCTACGACGCTGGCCGCAACAGCACTACGCAACTGCACTACGCTAACATACGACGCTGGCCACAACAGCGCGACACAAACATACTACGTTGGCCACAGCAGAGTCACGATAACCTACGACGCTGGCCGCAACAGCGCTACGCAACCGCACTACCCTAACATACGACGCTGGCCGCAACAACGTTATGCAAACACACTACGCTGGCTGCCACGGCACTACGCAAACATACCACGTGGGCCACAGCAGAATCACGCTAACCTACGACGCTGGCCGCAACAGCGCTTCACAGGCATACTACGTTGACCGCAGCAGAGTTACGCAAATACACGACGTCAACCATACTAGAGTTACACACGCACGCAGACGCAACAACATAAGCCGCAGCAGAGACACCGCAGTCGCTAGCCTTACGAGAGACACGCCGACGCAGGGCGTCACAGAAATACATTTACACACACCCAGGCAACGACCAGCAAGGCGTCCTAACGGGACGATCCTAACGGGACACGAGGACCGTTAGCCCATGGAGCAAGCACAAAGCGCAGTAAAGAATACAAATACACCTTTCTTTTATTAAACTGTTTTCATTATAGTTATAAAATATATAGAGTTAAAGAAATAAAGTGAATTTTATATGAAAACGATTTGCAAGTTGTCCCGAATTAAAAATTTATTGTAAGTGAACCTTGGACACGGCGATTATACCCCAAGCACTTATTGAAGAAGCACCGGGGCAGGAAAAAAGCTTCGTTACAATACATACAAGAATGGAAAGCGACCTATGAAAAAAAGCGCCGCTAGGTGGCGCAAGGATCGAGATATTCACAAAAATCGTATTTGTGGTCCGATTTGGCTCATATTTGGAACACATAATGCATACAAGAATAGAAAGCGACCTATGAAGGGGAATCGCCGCTAGGTGGCGCAAGGATCGAGATATAACTCGACTGTAACGAATATTAGCATCACTAAGGGATTCTATCATCTCTAAGCCGATGCTAAGCAGTGATTCAAGTCACATCATAGGTCAAACATTATGACTACACATATGTACGTACACGCAGCAGACAAGCAACGCAAAAACACATGCAGATATCTTATCTGGGATATGCATTTATAATTGTGGAAGTGTCGCTCACAAACACACGCGCATATGAGAGCTATACACGTACATCTGTAGTTATAATTATAGCAGATAACCAACTAGTAGATTCTAGAACAGAAGCGCCTAGAAGATGAAACGAGGAAATCAAAGAGTATAAAAGTCATGAACAGTAAAGGCGCTGGAATCAGTTTTGTTTAAGCACGCTATCTGTCGAGCAATAGTAGAGTTATTTATTGTGAAGTACTTTAATCAAGACCATTTTGCATTACTGAATAGTGGTGCTATTTATTCAACAGTTTAGTGATTCGAACTTAGCAGAAGGTTTCTAATAAGAGGATTTCCAGTATAATCGTTACAATTGGTGCCAGAAGAGGAATTGTTGAATAAATTCTAGAGATTGCGAATACAACTTGGACATGGCAACGTTAAGTGAATTGAAGATCCAGCAACTGAAGGAGTTGGAGAGCCGTGGATTGAATACAACCGGCATTAAACTAGAACTTCAGGAACGACTACGACAGGCAATGGAATTAGAAGGAATTGACGTGGAAGAGTATGTCTTTCATCTTGATGGCGATGAGACAAAAAAATTGGAGGAGAAAACCGAAACACCGCAGACAATGGCGAACACAGACCTGAACATGATATTGGCTGCAATATCGGCAAAAATGTCCGAAATCTCATCACAAATATCCACCAGCATGTCATCTCAACTGGATGAACAAAAGACACAGATTACATCAAAGATGGAAACTCAACTGGAAGAACAGAAAACGTATATGTCATCACAGATGGAATCACAGAAGACACGTATAGCATCTCAACTGGAATCGCAGGAGAACCGTATAACATCGAAGATCGAAGCACAAGGGGCAGGAATATGCGAAATGTCGTCACAAATATCAGCGCAGATCTCTGCACAACTGGAAGAGCAAAAAGGACGCATTTCTTCGAAGATGGAGGCGCAAGACAGAAAAATTTACCAACTTGAGAACAAAATCGATGCCGAGATTGAAACATTGCGAGGTCATATACAGGAGTTGCAACTAAATCGCCCAGTTGTTTCAGCAAGCAATACGAAGGTAAAAACTCCGTCTTTTGACGGCTCTGTTCCTTTCCAGGTGTTTAAGATTTAGTTTGAGAAGACCGCAGCAATGAACAACTGGAGTGCTGAAGATAAAGTTGCTGCACTATTCGTGGCATTGAAAGGATCTGCTGTTGAAATCCTACAGATTATTCCCGAGGGGGAGCGGAACAACTACGAAACATTGATGATTGTTCTAGAGAGGCGATACGGAAGCGAAAACAGGAAGCAGATACACCGAATAGAGTTGCAAAACCGTTACCAAAAAGCTAATGAGACTTTGCAAGAGTTTGCTTCGGATGTTGAAAAGTTGGCTCATTTGGCAAATGCGGACGCACCCGTGGAATACACCAAGAGGGTAAAAATCCAGAGTTTTATAAATGGCATACAGGACATCGAAACGAAGCGAGCCACATATGCAAACATAAAGCCAACATTTGCTGAAACGGCATCATATGCATTGACTTAGGAAACTGCCACCCTATTGAGTAAACCAGCATATAAGGCTCATCGTGTGGAAGTAGAAAGACCAGAGTGGGTAGACACAATTTTGGAATCATTGAGGGTACGCAGCAGAAGAATAATGATGCAGTCAAATGTTTTAAGTGTGGAAAGCCAGGACACATTGCGCGCTATTGCAACACCAACCATAACAGTTCCAACATTGTGGGTGGTCGTAAACGCAGAGCTGAAGATGAGCAAATCTCCCAGTCCACTCAATCGTTATACCAAAGAGAGTCAGCCGCAAGGGGCGACAGCTGGCTTCCTCAGTTGAATGCCCCATAATCTCTATCTCGCAAATTCGAAGTGAATGTTTATTGACTGTAGATACGGGTTCATCTCATTCCATCATTCGAGCGGATTTAGTCAACAAGAAGATTAGATCATTGCATGGAGCAAGATTGCGTACAGCCACTGGAGAAGACACCCAGGTAATTGGAGAAGAAGCATGTGAAGTCGCAATTGGGAACGTCACGGTAGTACACAATTTTATAGTGGCAGAGATTGTTGATGAAATCATAATTGGAGTGGACTTCTTAATCGACCAAGGCATCAAGATCGATATGTAAAGCAAGACGATGCGATATAAGAACATGGTTGTGCGACTTAATTTCGGCTACGAGAGAGGCTATAGCAGTAAGCGAGTGCTGGTGGAAGAGAGTCAGCAAATACCACCAAAATCCGAAGCAGTCTTCTGGGCAAAGGTTGATGGAGATTGTGGTACAAACAAATTGTGGGTCGTCGAGGCAGCAAACAAATCAACACCGAACATACTTGTAGGAAAAACCTTGGATATAAAAAAACAGGATCGACGTATCCCGGCAAGAGTACTCAATGAGGTCAAGTCACCACTCAAACTGATCAAAGGAGCTATTTTAGGAATATGCCAAGAGGCTGAAGTAGTTATTACCTGTGAATAGCTCCAGGAACACTTTTCATCTAGTATTACTAATCTTTCAAATGACATCACGGCATGGACGCAGGGGCTAGACGAAACCAATCAGAGTAAGGCAAAACAACTGCTCCCAATGTACGCGAACATATTTGACCAGGATGGTTCCAAACCAGGCCGCACCAACGTTGTGAAACATCAAATTGACACTGGAGATGCGAGGTTGATCCGTCAAGCTCCACGTAGTGTTCCACTGGTGAAGCGGGAAGTTGTGAGTCAAATCATACAAGAAATGAGCGACAGCGGCGTCATCGAACCATCAGCTAGTCCATGGAGCTCACCGGTAGAACATGCAAAGAAGAAGGACGGAAAAATGAGGTTTTGCGTGGACTACCGGAAGTTGAATGACGTAACGAAAAAGGATAGCTACCCATTGCCAAGAATTGACGACACTCTTGATTCGCTATCTGGTACGAAATGGTTTTCCGCGATGGACTTCAAAAGCGGCTACTGGCAAGTTGAGGTGAAGGAGGAAGATAAAGAGAAAACAGCCTTCTTGGTGGTATTTGGCAATTTACAGTGATGCCTTTTAGACTTTGTAACGCACCAGCTACTTTTGAGAGACTCATGGACCAAGTACTGAAAGGACTACATTGGAAAACATGCTTGGTGTACCTGGACGACATCATCGTATTGGGCAAGAACTTTAATGAACATCTTAAGAACTTGGAGGAAGTTTTCCAGAGAATAGCTGGCGCTGGTCTGAAGTTAAGTCCCAAAAAGTGTGTGCTGTTTAAAAAGGAAGTAAATTATTTGGGTCACAAGGTAACGAAAGAGGGCATCTGCACTGCGGATAGAGGCTGTAAAGGATTGGCCAAGACCACAGAACCTACATGAATTTAGAAGTTTCCTTGGGCTGTGTATTAACTGCTATATTTACGCACAAGTATATGTTTATTATCAAATACAACTTATAAGGCAACAAATATCAAATACAAATTATCAAAAGATTTATATGAACCGCACTCGATGACTCTCGTTATTACTTTGACGTTCATAGCTCGTTCAATATACGCATCGGTGTCGTTGCCAGTTGTCATCATTCACTAGGGTTGCCACATCCCTCCTATTTTTTTTAGCTTCAACTTGATCCCTTCTTGCGGAGCTGATGGTGGATCGCCGGTGAAAACATTTGAAACCAGTGGTGGTGTGACCTTAGCCGCTGACTCAGGACCTAGTAACCCTTGTGACGTTCCTGCCTCCTCCGCGCCTGAATTCCTGGATAGTGTTGAGTATTGTTCTTTTGGTGGATTTAGCAATGTCTCCGGTGCTTTCTCTGACGCATTGACTGGTTGTTGGTAAGCGGAGGGAATTTTCTTAACATGGCTAATGTTCCTCCGCAGCACCTTACCATCACCTGAAAGCTGAACCTCATCGCCGTGTCTCTCAACCACAACGTATTCGGTTGTATCAAAATTTGGTGTTAATTTATGCGGGAATACTACGTTCTTTAAAAGCACAATGTCGCCAACTCCTATGTCCGAGCTCTTCGCTCGTCTTGCTGCATCAGCCTTCTCTTTCCCTTTATGTTTATTTATGCAGTCCAAGTCTCTTGCTGACGAGTCAACGATTTCTTCTGTTAGATCACGTATGTCTGGGATCTTGTCGCGAATGGTTCGATTAAACATTAATTCCGTTGGTGTAGACCCGGTTGTGCTGTGAGGTGTCACGTTGTACATCATTAAGAATTTCTGTATCTCTGACTGATAGTTCAATTTGTTAGAGTGGGCAATTTTCAAACGCTTTACTAGTGATCGATTCATGTTTTCGACTTCTCCGTTAGCTTGAGGCCAGTACGGCGGTGTTGTGACTAGCTCAATGTTATTCTCTCTACAGAATTCTCTAAACTCATTGCTCACATATTGTCTCCCGTTGTCGGTACGCAAGGATTTAGGTAACCCTAGTCTAGAAAAGATGGTTTGCACTGCTTTTATAACAGCTTCGGAATTTATTTGTCTTAAGAACACAACCTCTTGATAGCGCGAGAAGTAATCTATCAATACGAGTAAGTATTCCCCGTTGGGAAGTGGACCTAGTAAGTCCATTGCCACACATTGCCATGGTCCGTCGGGGAATCTGTGTCTGTGCATTGGGGTTGGATTATTTGGTAGCGATACCAGCAAACAGTCTCGGCAATTTTTTACAAAACGCTCCACCTCTCTGTCAATCAGGGGCCACCAACTCTTCGCTCTTAGTCGTCTTTTCATCGCCGACTCCCCTGGGTGCCCTTCGTGTGCAAGTTCTAGTACCCTTTGCCGTAGAGATTCGGGAATCACGATGTGTCTCCCACGCAGGAGTATATTATATTGCCTAGCACCGAAAGTTCTAGTCGGAACGGATAATATATATTGGATGTTCCCGAGCTCCACGAATTATTGCTTATGTGAGTGATTGCATCAGTTATGTGATCATCTCCTGTACTTTTCTTATCAATGACAGTTACTGTAAGAGTTGCTGGCACGGAACTACACACATTATTTTCGCAGTTGCTATCGAATACGTCACCACTTGAAAATTTGACAAGTCTTGATAAGGGGTCTGCTATATTTTCCCTTCCAGCGCGATAAATTACTTTAAATTTGAAAGCTTTTAGTCTTAGGAGCCAACGTTCAATTCTGGCGGGTGGCTTGGATGTCGGTTTAAAAATTGCTTCAAGGAGTTTGTGGTCTGTGACCAATTCGAATTGTAATCCTGCTAAATAATAATAAAACTTCTCTACTGCCCAAACCAGAGCCAAGCTTTCTTTCTCTGTTTGGGAATATCTTTTTTCAACGTCTGAAAGACTCTTGCTAGCGAACGTGATTATCTTCGGATCCCCAACGCTGTCGAATTGAATTAAAACTGCCCCTAAGGCTATTGGGCTGGCGTCAGCTATTACGCGGGTTCTGTTCTTTGGATCGAAGAATGCTAAGTTGGGTATTTGCGCTAGATAGGCTTTTAGTTTTTTAAATGCTTGTTCTTGATTACAACTCCAGGTGAAAGTGTTATTTGATTTTAGGAGACTCCTCAAAGGCTCAGTAATATTCGCTAATTTTGGTATGAATTTCCCTATGTACGTAACTAGGCCTAGGAAACTTCTTACCTCGTCTTTGGTCTTTGGTGCTCGAAATTCTCCGATTAATTTTACTTTCTCTGGATCGGCTGTGAAGCCTTGTTCCGATAACATGTGCCCCAGAAACTTTAGCTCCTTCACTTTCCAAGCGCATTTATCTGTATTTAATACGACACCATTCGCATTAAATATTCGCATGACGTCCCTTACCGCTTCGTCATGTTCTTGTTCCGAACTTCCGAATATGATTACATCGTCGATATAGTTGAGAACGTTCTTGCAAGGTGATAGCAACTCTTCCATTATGCGTTGGAAAATTTCCGGTGCCGAATTTACGCCGAACATTAACCTTTTGTACCGGAATAGTCCTTTGTGCGTGATAAACGTCGTTATTTCTCGGCTGGCCTCATCGAGTTCAATTTGGTGGTATGCGTTTTTTAGGTCCAACCTCGAGAAAAATTTTGCATGCCTTAGTTTTGTCATGAAGGAGTCGAAGGTGGGTAGGGGGTAGTTTTCACGTAGTATTGCCTCATTTTCGCGCCTCATATCGATGCATAGCCTCACGTCCCCATTAGGTTTAAATACTATTACAACCGGTGATATCCACAAACTTGGCCCTGGCGCTGGTTCGATTATGTCTTGGTGTAATGCTTCATCAATCTTTCCCGCCACTTTCGCCTCTAATGGAATCGGAATGCGTCTTATTGGTTGCTGGACTGGCCGGACACTATGATCTATTGCTAAACTAACTTTAATGTTTTTAATTTTCGGAAATGGCTCTTTATTTTCAATTCGATAAACATTTAAGCCTATTCTCAAAACATTAAGTTTTACTGCCGAGTCACGCCCTAATAATGACTGACTTCCCTTTTCAATAACATAAAAGGTAGCAATCATTTCTGCATGCGCTGTGGCGATTGGCGCATCAAATACCTGCAACACTTTCAAAAGCTTATCCGCGGCGTACGCTTTGAATTGATTGGGAGAGTGGGACCGGATGTTCCACACTACGCTCTGTCCGTCTCGTAATTTCGACCAATCTCCTTCACTTATTAAATTAAATCGAGACCCAGAATCTATTACCATTACAATCGTTTTACCCCCAATAGAGCATCTTATCATCTCATCGCTTGTATGATTATCAATTTTAAAACAGTCAAACTCCCGCATTTCTTCAGGCATCATCTCACTCTCATTATTTATGCAACGCACTCTAGATGTTGTCATGCGCCGCCGTTTCAAGTTATCATAACCACTACTCCCGTGTTCGCGTTTGACCCTTTTTGTTTTACACTTCACTGCAAAATGGCCCTGTAGCATACATTTATTACATTTAGCATTCTTAGCCGGGCAGTTAAAGTTATTACTCGTATGCCCTTTACGCCCACATCTATTGCATTCAGCAGTATCGAAATTAGTTTTGTTAGTGATTTTGTTTACGTTCAGTGGTACTACGTCAGAAGACATTGTTGTCGTTTGGCTTTTTATTGATTCGTGTATCTGACACATTTCAATAACCTGCGTTAAATCATGTTCCTTTTCAAGGAGTCGTTTTTTCAAATCTATTGGTGCCCACGCATCGATAAGTTTATCTGTTATATTGATTTCTATAACTTCTTTCTCGGTCTTGCCGAATTGACATTTAGCAGCTTGACCTCTTAGTTTCAAAATGAACTTATTTAGGGTCTCCCCTTCCACTGGCTTCAGGGATCTAAAAAGATGTCGTTCGAAAGTCGAGTTCCTCTTTGGGGAGAAATGTTGCGTCAATCTACCCACGAGCACCTCATACGGATCTATACCTTCTTTTGCTTCTACCAGTGCGTCCGGGATGTTACACACAACTTCTTGTAGTTGAGCGCCGCCAAGGTGTAGCAGTTTACTTCTTTTCTTAGACGCAGTGGTAATATCTTCTGCTTCTAAGTACAGCGTAAACGATCGAAGCCATTTTTCCCACTCTGTTCGGATTGTCGACTTGTCCATCACGTCGCATAGAAATGGTGCCACACTGGGATTCATCATTTTCTTAGGATAATTTTGCCTAAAAAGAAAAATTGTTTCTTTATAACTACGTGTGTACATACATATGTACTCCATTAACAGAGTTTTCCGTATGTGAGCCAATTCAGGTTTGACCTCAATCCAGCATAAACGCACGCCGTCTATTCCTGTGTCATCACATTGTCATACACGTGCATATAAAGTTTTGTTATGCGATTTGACGACCAGAAGAAAAAATATTTTATTTTCCCGTATTAACGTGCGTCGCGCGTCCGTGCTAGATTGGGTTATTGTCACATTTTTTGTTTGTTGGCATCGCTGTCAAATAGCATACATATGCATGTACATTCGTATACTAAATTTGTGAATTGTCTACTCTCTGTTTTAGTTTTCTTCTTACTCGCATTCTCTTGCAATTTAATGCTACTACTCTTTAATATTGTTATACCTTTATGTTTCTCTATAGGTATGTGCAATTTAATGCCAACTCTCATTGGCAATCGAATGCCCACAACGAAAAGCAATTTAATGCCGAATATTTCTCTTTAATTTTATGTTCTTTCCAACTGGCAATTTAATGCCTATGCAATTTAATGTCGAATATTTCTCTTCAATTTTAGGTTCTTTCCAACTGGCAATTTAATGCCTATGCAATTTAATGCCGAATTTTCTCTTTTCTCAAAGTTCTTTCGATTGGCAATTTAATGCCTGTGCAATTGAATGCCGAATTCTCTGTTCTTCAAGTTGTCTTCCCGCACTCACACTTGTGTAGGCAATCGCAATTCAGTCGGCCTAGCACGATACTCGTTGCTTTTGTTTAATTTTTTTTTCCACTACCTGAATTGCGCAGTTTACTTTATTTGCAAAATTTTCACTCCACTTTTAGTTTGGCTATTTTCTTGTCCCGTCTTTTATATTTATTTTTTCTCTCGTCGCCACTGTATTAACTGCTATATTTACGCACAAGTATTTATATGTTTATTATCAAATACCACTTATAAGGCAACAAATATCAAATACAAATTATCATAAGATTTATATGAACCGCACTCGATGACTCTCGTTATTACTTTGACGTTCATAGCTCGTTCACTATACGCATCGGTGTCGTTGCCAGTTGTCATCATTCACTAGGGTTGCCACAGGCTGTGCACATAATACCGCCGATTTGTACCACATTTTTCCAGCGTAGCCCATAGCCTCCATGAGCTTACAAGAAAAATAAAGCTTTTGAATGAAAGAAGGAGCAAGAAGTGGCTTTTCAAACATTGAAGGAGCGTTTGTGCACTGCCCCAATGTTAGCATATCCGATTCCAGGAGCAACATTTATTCTAGATACAGATGCGAGTGGATATACTACAGGAGGCGTTTTATCACAACTGGTCGATGGACAGGAGAAGATAGTTGCATATTACAGCCGTTCGATTGGAAAACCAGAGAGGAACTACTGCGTTACCCGGAGAGAGCTGTTGGCATTAGTAGAATGCATTAAACATTTTCACAAATACCTCTACGGCCAGCGATTCCGTGTCATGACAGATCACGCAGCGTTGAAATTGCTTCTGCAGTTCCGTAAACTGGAAGGAAAGTTGGCACGGTGGATCGAGCGACTACAAAGCTATGACTTTTCCATTGAGCATCGAAAAGGTAGTACCCATGGAATTGCTGATGCAATGTCACGAAGACCATGTAGTTTGGAATGCAAGCACTGTTCAAAGGCCGAGGCTAAAGAAGACATTATAGATGTCCGGCTAATGACTATAACGTGTACGGATGAATGGGACAAGGAACAACTAAGAAAGTGTCAGCTAGAAGATACAGATCTGTCACGTGTTATGCAAGGCTCGAACGAAACGAAAGACCAAACAGAGAAGAGATGTCAGCAGAGGGTCAGAAGCAGAAAAGCGTGAGTGCGAGGAGCTTGAGCTGCTAGCCACCAGGATTAACACCCGAAAATTTTATTAAAAAATACGGCGACAGACGGAAGGTTTCAAGACCGTGGCAAACTCCTGTAAGAACGAAAACGGCGACCTTGTAACTGATGTCCAAAGAGTGCTTAGATTATGGAGGAAATACATCTCTGCTCTTATAAATGGAGGCAGCAATTCACCGCGCAGAGATGAAGAACTCGATCCCGCAATCGATGATGATGGAATATATGTCCCCCCGCCCGATTATGATGAAGTTAGAATAGCAATAACCAGTTTGAAAAACAACAAGGCCATAGGAGCTGATGGATTGCCTGCGGAGCTATTCAAGTACGGCGGCGAGAAGTTGCTAAGGCGCATGCAGCAACTTCTTCGCAAAATATGGGCGGACGAGTGCATGCCCGACGGTTGGAATCTAAGTGTTCTTTGCCCAGTCCACAAGAAGGGGATACTGCAAAATGCACCAACTATCGTGGAATCAGCCTTCTAAATATCGCACATAAGGTCATTTCAAGTGTATTGTGCGAAAGATTGAAGCCCACCTTGAACCGGCTGATTGGACCTTATCAGTGCGGCTTCAGACGTGGTAAATCTACCATCGACCAGATTTTTACAATGCGCCAAATCTTGGAAAAAACCGTGAAAAAAGAATCGACACACATCACCTCTTCGTCGACTTTAAATCCGGTCGAACGCCCTCAAGAGCTGGCCCTTACATCATAGCCAGCATGCGTACAGAGCGGGTAGGTCCACGGACACAGCTCTGTACCAATTAACATCTGAAATACAGAGGGCATTCGAAACAGAGGAAACAGTGATTTGCGCTTTCCTTGACATTGAGGGTGCTTTTGACAACACATCTCATGAAAGCGTAAATATAGCACTGCAGAGAAGAGGAATTCAGATGCCTATCCAGAGATGGATTGACAATCTACTCCGCACAAGAATCGCTGAAGTCCATGTAGGCAACAGCGCAGTTAAGGTTAATACCACGAGGGGGTGCCCTCAAGGAGGTGTTCTATCACCCCTTCTGTGGAGCCTAGTAGTGGACGAACTCCTGCAAAAGCTATCTGACAGTGGCATAAGATGCCAGGGATACGCTGACGACATCGTCATAATTGCAAGGGGTAAGTTCGAGAGTACGCTCTGTGACATAATACAGAGAGCACTGAATATTACGAAGGGATGGTGTGCCAGTGTGGGGCTGAACATCAACCCATCTAAAACGACCATCATCCCTTTCACCAGAAGAAGGGCCCTACCGGCCCTGAGAGCAATTACAATAAATGGCGTGGCAATAGAACAGGGAACCGCGGTGAAATACTTGGGGGTCACTTTTGACACCAAGCTCCTATGGAAACAGCACTTCGACTCCATGAGAGCTAAGGCCACGAGGTCCATCATGATATGCAAACGTCTAGCAGGCAAATCATGGGGCTGTAGCCCGCATGTGCTAAGATGGATGTATACCATGATAGTAAAACCTATGATAACATACGGTTCGATAGCCTGGGCATCGAAAACAACTCGGGCGACGACGAGGCAAGCGCTGTCAAAACTTCAGCGACTGGCATGTGTATGCATCACGGGAGCTATGCGCACATGCCCTACAGCAGCGCTGGAGGCTATCCTTGATCTGACCCCGCTGCATATATCAATAGAGCAGTCAGCCAAGAGAACACTCCTGAATATTGCTAAGGAGGGCTCGGGCATAGGTAAAGTTATATCGTCCCGGAACATGGAGGAATTGAGAGAGAAGATCCCAATCTCTCAACTCCCGAGGGATGATATCCTCAGGCAGATAGTCTATGAGAGAAGGTACAAAGTAGAATTGGGAGACAAGGGTACGTGGGAGGAAAGCAGAATTGTGTACATTCATCAGCTAAATAAAATAGTATGGTACACAGATGGCTCGAAGACGCCAGAGGGGATTGGATCTGGAGTCATTGGAACCAGAGCCAAGATATCAACGCCTCTGGGAGCACACCCGAGCATTTTTCAAGCGGAAGTGTTCGCTATAAGCCAGTGTGCTGACCTGAACCTTCAGCGCGAATACTCCAACGAAACAATTGCCATACTCAGTGACAGTCAGGCCGCCCTCAAGGCGATTTCGGCGTCTGAAATAAAATCAGCACTAGTACTTGAGTGCGTTGAAAAGCTAAATCGACTAGGAGCACACAACAAACTGTTGTTGGCCTGGGTTCCTGGCCACCGGGGAGTGGATGGCAATGAGAAAGCGGACAGCCTGGCAAAGGAGGCAGCAATGACACGACCTATTGGTCCTGAGCCGTTCCTGCCAGTAGGCCTGCAGGAAATCAGAGGGCATCTACTATTAGAAGAAAGGGATAAGAGGGAAGAACACTGGCGCAATATGCCAGGCTTGAGGCAATCTAAGTTACTGCTGGGGGGCTACAACACAACTCGATATAGAGCATTAATGGGTCTGTCGTAAGATAACCTGAGGATCCTAACAGCTATTCTTACAGGGCACTGCAGACTGAACAGCCACATGCAGAAGCTGGGCATCCTATCGAACAACACATGCCGATTTTGTGATCGATCAGCGGAGACGGCGGAACATATACTCCTGGAATGTGACGCAACCTCAAGACGTAGGGCTAAGTTTTTGGGCTCACCATGGCCAGAGCACTCTCACATCAAATCCCTCAAGCCAGGTGAACTGATAGGGTTCATCAGAGAAGTCGGCTTGGATGAGGTGCTGTGAAGCAGTTGAGGGCACAATAGACCAATGGTCGCAGTGCGATCCTCAATTAATTATCTATTATCTATAAATCCGCCTTCGACAGCACGAAAAGGAGCTGCCTATATGCCGCTATGTCTGAATTTGGTTTCCCCGCAAAACTTATACGGCTGTGCAAAATGACATTGAGCAACACCATCAGCTCAGTCAGAATTGGGAAGGACCTCTCCGAGCCGTTCGAAACTGAACGAGGTTTCAGACAGGGTGACCCCCTATCATGCGATTTCTTTAATTTGATGCTGGAGAAAATTATACTTGCTGCAGAACTTAACCGCACTGGAACAATATACTATAAAAGCGTGCAAATACTGGCATATGCTGATGACATTGATATCATCGGCCTAAACACCCGCGCTGTTAGCTCTGCTTACTCCAAACTGGAAAAAGAAATGGTAAAGATGGGTTTGATGGTGAATGACGACAAAACGAAGTACCTGCTGTTATCGAGGAAAGAGTAAGCGTATATGCGCCTTGGCAACCACGCTTCTGTTGGCAGCCATAATTTCGAAATAGTAAAAGACTTCGTTTATTTGGGAACCAGCATCAACACTAACAACAACATCAGCACTGAAATCCAGCGAAGAATCAATCTTGCCAATAAATGCTACTTTGGACTAGGTAGGCAATTGAAAAGTAAAGTCCTCTCTCGGCGAACGAAAATCATACTATACAAGTCACTTATCGTACCCGTCCTGCTATATGGGGCAGAAGCATGGACCATGACAACAGCAGATGAAGCGGCTTTGAGAGTGTTCGAGAGAAAAGTTCTTCGAAAGATTTATGGACATCTACGTGTTGGCGATGGCGAGTACCGAAGGATATTTAATGATGGGCTGTACGAGCTATACGCAGACATCAACATAGTCCAGCGAATTAAAACGCAGCGGCTGCGCTGGCTAGGCCATGTTATGGGAATTAAAGATGATGCTCCGGCCAAGAAAGTGTTTCTATCGGAACCCGCCTATGGAAGCAGAGGTAGAGGGCGGCTCCCAACCGTTGGAAGGACCAGGTGGAAAACGATTTAGACTCCCTTCGTGTGACCAATTGGCGCCGGTAGGCGGAGCGCGCCTTGTTGGACGGCCATAACTGTTTAGACGGTTAAGCGCCAATTAAGTAAGTAAGTAAGTAAATGAACTAAATAGAATGACAAATAATAGGCAATTACATAAAGACTAAAAACTAGAAAATAAAATAATTTAAAAAAATTTTTAAGTTAAACGGTTTTATTGAAAACAGTACTTACATGAAGTAATAATAATAATAAAAGCTAGAAAATAATTAGGTAGGTCCTAGGTAATAGTCATCACAATCCTCATTAATCTAGGGCGTTGATCAGACAATTAAATAAAAGCGTTGGACGCGAAAAATTTCTATTGATATTCATATATAAGACCAACTGAACCTTAATCAGGTTACGCTACGCCTCACATTTTTAGAAATTTCACGATCCACGTACCTAGGACCTACCTAATTATTTTCTAGCTTTTAGTATTATTATTACTTCATGTAAGTACTGTTTTCAATAAAACCGTTTAACTTAAACATTTTTTTTAAATTATTTTATTACTATTAGTGTTATTATTGTCTATACATTGTTATTAATATATTTACATCTCTTTCTATTAGTTACTTGATATAGTTCATTACAATTTTGTTTTTTGTTGTACTGTAAAATATGTTGAATCTCATTGTCCTAATTTTTAACGGTTTTATTTAGGTTGACTTGACAGGCTGCACGGCTGCACGGCCGGCCTTTGTGAACGAATTTTGTAATTAAAATTTAAGTAACTTCCCGATAAACTACAAGCTTGAAACTTGGAATATAGTTCAGAACCCGATGACAACGCAATAATAAGAAAAAATCGCCGCTAGGTGGCGCAAGGATGGAGATATTCACAAAAATCGCATTTGTGGCCGATTTGGCTCATATTTGGAACACATAATACATACAATAATAGAAAGCGACCTATGAAAAAAGCGCCGCTAGGTGGCGCAAGGATCGAGATATCCACAAAAATCGTATTTGTGGCCCGTTTTGGCTCATATTTGAAACACATAATACATACAAGAATAGAAAGCGACCTGTGAAAAAAATCGCCGCTAGGTGGCGCAAGGATCGAGATATTCACAAAAATCGTATTTGTGGTCTGATTTGGCTCATATTTGGAACACATAATACATACAAGAATATTATTCACAAAAATCGTATTTGTGTTCCGATTTGGCTCATATTTGGAACACATAATACATACAAGAATAAAAAGCGACCTATGAAAAAAAAGCGCCGCTAGGTGGCGTAAGGATTGAGATATTCAAAAAAATCGTATTTGGCTCATATTTGAAACACATAATACATACAAGAATAGAAAGCGACCTATGAAAAAAATTGCCGCTATGTGGCGCAAGGATCAAGATATTCACAAAAATCGTATTTGTGGCCCGATTTGGCTCATATTTGGAACACATAATACATAAAAGAATAGAAAGCTAGCTATGAAAAAAGCGCCGCTAGGTGGCGCAAGGATCGAGATATTCACAAAAATCGTATATGTGGTCCGATTGAAATTGAACAATGTAAAGCATAGATGTGAGCCGTGCATTGTTCTGCGCCGTAAATCGCTACATCAACAGCCATTACCTGGTGCTGCATCTGGGCTCTGTTCGGGTGATATAGCGGACGCATCTGCTGCGTCCGGATCGAGCGGTGCGACCACAAAATCGGCAACAACAGCACTTAGCAAACCAAAAATAACCACCAACAGCAGCCAAAAACAGCAAACACACAAGATACCCAGCAATAACCGTGACAATATACGTTCAAGTGCAAGTGAACGAAGCAATATCGTAAATAACAACAACACAAACGCATACGAAACGGAATCAATCCAGCCGTCACAGCAAATACATATTGATGGCGACATAAATACAAAGGAAATAACTTTGCAGTTGCTTTATGACGAAATTGTGAGTCTAAAGAAAGTGAATACCGAGTTTCTAAGCACGGTGAAACAACTCAAAGAGGAAAATCACAAACTGAGCGAGAGAGTATCGAGGCTTGAAAGTGTATTAAATTGGCGTGAACAACAACTACTAAGCAGTGCAGTCGATATTATTGGTGTACCAGCGCTAACAAGTGATAATGCGAATGAATGCACAAAGCAAATTTTAGGCGCTGCTTTGAACTTATCTTTTTCTCCAGAAGAGATAAGCAAGTGCTACATCAAAAAATTCAAGCAAACAAACCTGCTCCGTATTCATTTTGCCTCTACTGAGTTGAAGAGTAAAGTTATGTCCCAAAAACTGAGAGAAAAGGGGAAATTAACTTCTCAGCTTTTTGGTGATGGACAGAAAAGCACCAATATTTACATAAACGATAGTCTCACTAGCTACAACAGAGCGCTGCTTACAGTAGCGAAGAAAACAAAAAAAGCACAAAATTATAAGTACCTGTGGATAAATCATGGTAGAATAATGATGAAAAAGACTGATAATAGCGACGTTGTTATTCTTAGTACTTTTGACGATTTGTCAAAAGTAACGTAGTTTTCTAATTATTATTTAATACTTGCATATTTCAAATGGCTTTCTCAAATATTTTATATATAAACAACCTCGCTATAATCAGCCCTATTAATGATCTTGATTTGATGTATAATTCTACGGATTCGTTTGTTGCTATTCATCAAAACATACGTAGTCTTCGGCAAAATTTTGATTTATTGTTATGCAATCTAGAGATGTTTAAAAACTATCCCGACGTAATACTTTTGTCTGAAATCTGGATATACTCCCACGAAATTCATGATTTCACTATACCTGGTTATAATTTTTTCGCGAACACTAATGACAGCTATTCTGCAGGTGGTGTTGGAGTTTTTGTTCGGGATATGTATGAGTGTGATTATTTTGAATGCAATCTCACAAGTGCTGACATCCTAAAGGTTTCAATAAGTATTTCCGGTGCAGTCTTTACTTTTATATGTGTTTACAGGCTACATGCGATACCTGTTCAGATATTTGTGGAAGAGTTCTCAAATCTTCTCCGTAGTGAAAATTCAGCCAATATTGTCATCTTAGGTGACTTTAATTTAGATATTCTTAACGCTAATCCTACCATAGATAGTTTCCTAAATCTAATGGCTGGTCATGGTCTAACATCGTATTTAAATGAACCAACTCGTAGTATGTCTGGAAGCTGCTTGGATCACGTTTTCTGTCGTGTTAGTAATCATTTTCTCAGTAGTTTGCGTAGCCTAAATCTTGATGTCGGAATAACAGATCACACTATGACTGGTGTACTACTAAGCAAGGCCTGTGCAAAAAACAATAATAAAAAGGTTAGTTCTTGTTTAACGCAAATAAATTTTGACGCTCTAAACGAACTATTGCGATTTGAGTCATGGGATGAATGTTACTCTGAAAAAGATGTATCCAAGGCATTTAATATTTTTCTGAACATTTTTAACAGACACATTAAGTCTGCTAGCTTTTCTTTTATCCCTCGCAGATCTGATTATAAGTTAAAACCATGGATTAGCAAAAAGTTGCTCAAAAAAATTCATCTAAAAAACAAGCTTGGAAAAAAGTGTAAAAACCACCCATCAAACGCAAATCTTCGCAGCAGGTATATGAAATTATGTAGAGAACTGAAAAAAGAAGTACACGTGGAGGGTGATAATTTCTATCGAAATAAGTTTAGGTCTTCCTATGGCAATCCAAAGAAGGAATGGAATATTATTAACGGTCTTCTGAATCGCAGTTGTAAAGCTAATAATACATCAATTGTTTTATGTGATGGTAGCGTGAGCTTTTCTGATCCTCCAATAGTGGCAAACCTTTTCAATGATCACTTTCTATCAATAGGGCAATCACCTGTTTTCGAATCCTCCGCTCTGATACCTGAGTTCTCGAATTCGGGAAATAGTTTTTTTTTCGAGCCATTTACTGGCATTGAAGTTCTAAAAACAATTAATTCTCTGAATAACTCTAGATCATGTGGTTGTGATGGAATTTCGAATCAGACTCTTAAATATGTGGCACTAAATTTAGTTGATATCCTAACGCATTTGTTTAATATGAGTATTTTAGGTGGATCATTTCCTTTAGACTTAAAATGCGCTATTGCCATTCCTTTATTTAAAAAGGGTGACAACACGGATATAAATAACTACAGGCCTATTTCATTACTGTCTTCAATTTCAAAAATTTTTGAGAAACTGGTTAAAGGTCGAATCCTATCATTTCTTGACAATAATAACTATTTCAGCTCAATGCAATTCGGGTTCAGATATGGGCGGTCAACAGAAGATGCCCTGCTGGACTTTTGTTCTCACATATATAGGGAACTAGACAATAAAAAGAATTGTGCTGGACTGTTCGTTGATATCACTAAAGCATTTGACATGGTTGATCATCAAATTTTATTAGACAAATTGTATTTTGCGGGCTTCCGTGGGTTTATATATAATTGGTTTAAATCTTATTTGTCAGGAAGAATTCAAAAAGTAAAAGTTGGAAGTAGTATAAGTAACCCAGTTACAATTAGCTTAGGTGTACCTCAAGGATCTGTCTTAGGTCCTATTCTATTTTTGATTTACCTTAATTCAATATTCTCGCTGCCATTGTATGGAAAAGTAACAGCCTTCGCTGACGACCTTGCTATCGCCTATGGCTCATCGACCTATCTGGATTTAGTAGCAGGAATCAATAACGATGTGCATTTGCTAAGAGTGTGGTTTGCAGCACATAAGCTCTGTGTCAGCAAGAAAACGAAGTTGATGTATTTCAATTTGCATCCAAAATCCTCACCTAACATAGCCATTGTATTCCATGCTACTGACTGCAAACGTTTTGTACTAAATAATTTTCTGTTCTGTGCATCGTTTAAAGCTGAAGTAAATTGTTCCGATAAGTGCTTCACTATTGAAAAAGTAAGCGACTTCCAATATCTTGGTGTTATTGTTGACCAAAACTTGAGTTGGTCTACGCATATTTCTCGTTTGAAGTCCTACTTGCGATCTTCCGTTCGTTATTTTTACAATTTAAGAAAAGTTTGTTCAAACGAAACACTTAAAACTATTTACTACGCTTTAGTCCACTCCAAGCTCCAATATGGTATAACCTGTTGGGGTGGCGCTGCAGGTAATAAAATCCAGCAGCTTCTAACTATTCAAAAATGGGTCATAAGAAAAATATGTAATGTTGATCGTTTTCACCACTCTATGGAGTTGTTTAGGGATCTGAAAGTTCTTCCTGTTAAGCATATGTACTACTATAAAACGTTAAAGATATTTTTCATTCGCTGTGGGTATTTACATAGCCTGGTATCGGATAGTTATAACTTGAGGCAAAACTCATATGGACTTGTGTATGTCCCGACCTCTCGAACAACCAACTTCAACAACTTCTTTACTATCGTGTCACTAGAAATCTGAATGAGTTTTTGGGAAAGGTTAAATCTTTTCTACTAGAGAAATCACACGAAGACATCAAAATTTTGCTGAACCATAGCACTTAAAAAAATATATGTACATATTGTATTAATATATTTTATTACTCATTATTTTTAATCAAACTTCACCCCACGCACTATTTTACATGTTTTTGAATTCAATTTTATTCGGAGATGGCATTCGATACTAAAATACATATATTTTTACAGAATGCCTTACTTTTCTTTCTGTAATTATGGTTAATTTAATTTAAGTCGCTATTGTAACATATATGCTGTTTTGAAAGAAAATGAATAAAAAATGAAATGAAATGAAATGAAATGAAATGATTTGGCTCATATTTGAAACACATAATACATACAAGAATAGAAAGCGACCTATGAAAAAAAATTAGTCACTAAATGAACTAAAGAGAATGGGAAATAATTGGCAATTAAATAAAGACTATAAACTTGAAAATAAAAAAATTGTAAAAAAGATTTTTAAATGATGTATATTGGAACGATTTTCCGTCATCCCTTGTCAAATTTGGTTTTGAGACAAACCGGTTTCGGCGTTGTGCCATCGTCAGTGTCGATTTTCGTTCTGATCTGTTGTTGTCGTTTGTCCTGTATTTATAGTTCGTAGGTATATGAACAGGTATTGTCAAATTGATGCTTGTGTATATTTAGTTATGTGTATGTGCTGTGTGTTCATTCAGAACCGAGGGTGGTTTACTAATCGATTTGTGTGGCTGACTGGGGTAGGTAGAAATCTGTGAATTTAGTCGTTTGACCTTCTTTGTCGGTTTTTTGTTTTGGTGTGTCAATTGTTTTGTGTTTATTTGTTGTTGTGTGTTTGTCTCTTGTACATGTGTGATTAAGTTGTTTCCTGTAAACAAGTTTTAAAGGCTCGAATATTGTGTCAGAAATTGTGTTTATCTGATCGTTTATTATTCTACCGTCGAATGTTTTCTGTTTGTAGATTTCCATGTTTTCGAGTACGTTACTGTTTTATTGATGTTTGCTGGGAAACATTCATTCTCGACCATGTGATTCGCGAAGTTAGACTCGGGTATAATGTTTGGATTCCGTATTTTTTTGTTGTAATCTCTAATATGTTCTCTGAACCTCGTTCTTATTTGCCGTCCTGTTTGTCCTATGTAACTATGCTGGCATCCGCAGGTAAACTTGTATACGCCGTGGCTGCTAAACGGATCCTCTGAGTTAATGTTAGTTCTTAGTTTTCGCCCTAGATTGTTCGATAATTTGAATGCTGTGTTAATGTTGTATTTTTTAAAGAAGTTTGCCAATTTATATGTTGCTTTTCCAGTATATGTCATAGTCGTCCAGCTATTATTTTCCTTTTCATTATTTCTTTTTGGTTCTCCATTTGTCCTTCTGAGCTTATCTACTAGTGCTTTTTTATATCCGTTGTTTGCAGCGATATTATATATGACCTCAAGTTCTCTCTTATATGCCTCTTGTGTAAGCGGTGTTCTTTCAAGTCTATGTACCAAGTGCCTTAATGCTGCATTTTTATGCTGTTGAGGGTGATTTGAGGTATTGTGTATTATTGTATCGGTGGCCGTTGACTTTCTATATATGTCATAGTTAAATCTTTTGGCTTCTTTATCAATATTTATCGTGAGGTCTAGATAGTTGATTCCTCCGTCTTTTTCGGTTTCCATTGTAAATTTTGGCAGCCACCGTGGTGTGATGGTAGCGTGCTCCGCCTATCACACCGTATGCCCTGGGTTCAACTCCCGGGCAAAGCAACATCAAAAATTTTAGAAATAAGATTTTTCAATTAGAAGAAAATTTTTCTAAGCGGGGTCGCCCCTCGGCAGTGTCTGGCAAGCGCTCCGATTGTATTTCTGCCATGAAAAGCTCTCAGTGAAAACTCATCTGCCTTGCAGATGCCGTTCGGAGTTGGCATAAAACATGTAGGTCCCGTCCGGCAAATTTGTAGGGAAAAATCAAGAGGAGCACGACGCAAATTGGAAGAGAAGCTCGGCCTTAGATCTCTTCGGAGGTTATCGCGCCTTACATTTATTTTTTTTTATTTTTTTTTTATTGTAAATTTTATATTTCCGTGCTGCTTGTTGAGGTACTTCAGTACAAGCTCTTCGTTATTAGTAGTTAAAACGCATACTATGTCATCCACGTATCTAGCATAAAATGACACGCCTAATTTGGACTTCAGCTCCCGTATGTACTTTTCTTCCAGATTTTGCATGAACTCTTCCATAAGAATTGCTGTTGTGGGGCTTCCCATTCCAAGACCGTTTGTTTGTCTATATATTTTATTGTTGAATTGAAAATAGTTTTAACGTAAAGTGGTTCTTAGCGTATTTGTGATTTGCATACTTTTCACTTTGTTTTTTGTGTTATGAACTATTGTTGAGCTAACTATGTCCAAAGTCTCCGATAGTGGTATAGATGGGTATAAATCTTTTATGTCAAAAGATACCAATTTGCTGTTTCTTGTTAGCTCTACGGTCTCGAGTCTCTCTATTAGGTCTGTTGTGTTAGCTATTGCATATTCGTTCCTTAGCTCCAGAGTATCTATAAATATCGTTTTTAAATATTTAGACAGTTTGTAACATGGTGCCGATTTAAAATTAATGATGGGCCTCATTGGCGTGTCCGGCTTTTGGATTTTTGGTAGCGCAACCAGTGGAGGAGCCGAAGGGTTCATTTGGACCAATCTATGTGCCATGTTAGAATCTACTATATTGGTTGCATTTTTTATAGCAACTTTGATTTGTTTTTGGTATTCATCTGTGGGATCCTCTCTCATTCTACGACATTTCATTTCCTCTATGAGATCCTCGGTTTTGGATATATATTGCTCTTTTTCGATTAGCACAGTGGTGTTTCCTTTGTCCGCTTTCGTTGTGAAAATATTGTTTTTCCTTAGTTTATGCCGTAGATTCTTTATTGTTTTCTCCTCTGTATTCGATTTTCGTCCTTCCTGTGCTTTCACCTCCTTTTTATGATTTCCCTGCACATGTGTCTTGCGTGCTCCTGTTCTTCCTGTGGTCTCAATGATATTGCGATCCCCGCATCTACAATCGCTTGCTCCGTTTTTCTTACTGTATTCTGGTCCATGATATTGTGCTTCAGGCCCTTTTCGAGAAGTTGTGCCTCTTCCTTGGTAATGGCCACTGTTGTGAGGTTAACGAACTTGTCATGAAACTGGTGAGTGTTTTGGTTTTGGTTACCCTCTCGTCGTCCTGCCAGCTTGTCCAATTTTCGGTTCAGCGACCTGTATTTTTGTTGTAGTTCCTGATCGACCTCTGTCTTAATGTGGTCGAAACATTCCATTAATGCAGTCGTAGGTAGTTGTTCTGCCAATCTTAAATGGATAGATAATAACTCGGCATTTATCTCATCCTTCTTCGAGTACAAGCTTTCCAACTCATATTTTAAAAAATCCTTTTCCGCTCTTCTAACTGTTTTCCTGCTAGATTTGGTATTTGCCTTTATTGTTATTTTTGCGAATTTCTGGAAGAAAAGTACATACAGGAACTGAAGTCCAAATTAGGCGTGCCATTTTATGCTAGATACGTGGATGACATAATATGCGTTTTAACTACTAATAACGAAGAGCTTGTACTGGAGTACCTCAACAAGCAGCACGGAAATATAAAATTTACAATGGAAACCGAAAAAAACGGAGGAATCAACTATCTAGACCTCACGATAAATATTGATAAAGAAACCAAAAGATTTAACTATGACATATATAGAAAGTCAACGGCCACCGATACAATAATACACAATATCTCAAATCACCCTCAACAGCATAAAAATGCAGCATTAAGGCACTTGGTACATAGACTTGAAAGAACACCGCTTACACAAGAGGCATATAAGAGAGAACTTGAGGTCATATATAATATCGCTGCAAACAACGGATATAAAAAAGCACTAGTAGATAAGCTCAGAAGGGCAAATGGAGAACCAAAAAGAAATAATGAAAAGGAAAATAATAGCTGGACGACTATGACATATACTGGAAAAGCAACATATAAATTGGCAAACTTCTTTAAAAAATACAACATTAACACAGCATTCAAAACATCGAACAATCTAGGGCGAAAACTAAGAACTAACATTAACTCAGAGGATCCGTTTAGCAGCCACGGCGTATACGAGCTTACCTGCGGATGCCAGCATAGTTACATAGGACAAACAGGACGGCAAATAAGAACGAGGTTCAGAGAACATATTAGAGATTACAACAAAAAATACGGAATCCAAACATTATACCCGAGTCTAACTTCGCGAATCACATGGTCGAGAATGAATGTTCCCCAGCAAACATCAATAAAACAGTTAGGGTTCTTCACATACAGGAAAAGGGCCAACGTCTCAACGTACTCGAAAACATGGAAATCTACAAACAGAAAACATTCGACGGTAGAATAATAAACGATCAGATAAACACAATTTCTGACACAATATTCGAGCCTTTAAAACTTGTTTACAGGAAACAACTTAATCACACAGGTACAACAGACAAACACACAACAACAAATAAACACAAAAAAATTAACACACCAAAACAAAAAACCGACAAAGAAGGTCAAACGACTAAAATCACAGATTTCTACCTACCCCAGTCAGCCACACAAATCGATTAGTAAACCACCCTCGGTTCTGAATGAACACACAGCACATACACATAACTAAATATACACAAGCATCAATTTGACAATACCTGCTCATATACCTACGAACTATAAATACAGGACAAACGACAACAACAGATCAGAACGAAAATCGACACTGACGATGGCACAACGCCGAAACCGGTTTGTCTCAAAACCAAATTTGACAAGGGATGACGGAAAATCGTTCCAATATACATCATTTATCCACCCTGTCGGAAAATCAACCAAACAAGATAAGTCAAAGATTTTTAAGTTAAACGGTTTTATTGAAAACAATATTTACATGAAGTAATAATAACACTTAAAGCTAGAAAATAATTAGGTAGGTCCACACACACCTCATCAATCTAGGGCGTTGATTAGACAATTAAATAAAAGCGTTGGACGCGTAAAATTTCTATTGATAGTCATAAGTAAGACCAACTGAACCTTAACAAGGTTATGATACGCCTCACATTTTAAGAAATTTCACTCGCCCAACGCTTTTATTTAATTGTCTGTTCAACGCCCTAGATTGATGAAGAGTGTGATGACTAGTACCTACGACCTACCTAATTATTTTCTAGCTTTTACTATTATTATTATTTCATGTATATAAGTATTGTTTTCAATAAAATCGTTTAACTAAACATTTTTTTTTTAATTATTTTTTTATTTAAATAAATTAATTAATGATGGAAATGCATTTTTTAAAAATCAATAGCTCGAAATTGATGAATCGAACTAGTGGTATATTTGAGTTGATCCACAATTTATTATCCCTTTAATAAATAGTTTGACAGTTTCGTATTTATCAACTGAGTGAAAATGGTTTTCTTTACGCGACCGTATAACACATACGGGTCCTGTACAAATTTCTGAAAAATCGGGACAATTGCGTACTGAATTTAGAGTTGAAAAAATTCAGTACTGCCCTGCCTAATGTACGTCTAGCAAAGTATCCAATGTGGACGCAAAGATTGCAGTGTCATTCCAATTGGACTTACACGCCTCCACCAATTCGACTTACACTCGGACTCCTGCTCTAACCGGCCGTATTCGGGTTGTTGGTTTCAGGAGCCTATCAATAACATAATACTGACCCCAAAGTCTCACACACAAATACACGCACACTTCTAGGTACACATATGTATAGAAAGAAGTAAATAATGCACGGAATTAAAACCGGGTATGTACTTTTGCTTAGTAAATAGGTTTCTTAGTTAACAGAAAACGACACATGAAATCCACCATGCCACGAATAGTGCTCTCAGTCCGCATCTGCACATCGGCACACAACCTTGCCTATACTTATGACATCTGGTATGCATCCTGAGTTCTTTCCCGCTTTACATTTTTTTATTTTTTAAACAATAAACCCTTAAAAAATACTATGGTTAAAAAAGAAATTTTACATTGTTGGTCAACCAATTTCACGAGTTTGTTGACTCCATTTCATTTGTAATACATAAGTAGTCAAATAATTTTTTGTATTTTGCTAAATTTAATTTGATTTTAGGTAACAAAAATCAATAAAAAACATTTGTAGATAAGGACAACTGCGTACTGAGTTGAATCGAAAACTTTGAGCATAGCTAGTGAAAATTCAATATTGTCCTGTATCAGTAAAAGTATTTGTATTTATTATATTTCCAGGTGCGTGATGGATACCGTTTAGAAAGACCGGAACATTGTCGACGTGAATTATATAATATCATGTATTATTGCTGGGCAGATGACGCGAATCACCGTCCAAATTTTGAAGAGTTGGTACAAATGCTCGGCTCATTATTACACTCTGAAATGGATTATATTCAATTGGAGCGATTTCCTGATCATAACTACTATAATATTCTTAATTTGAGCGGTGAAAAGTTATAAGCAGATTTCTTAGTTTCAATTTATCAAATAGTTGCTTCTCCAATAATAAATCAATATATCGCCGGTTTAAATTTGAAACTTGTCAAGTCCTTTTTTTAAAGAAATTTTACATGTTCCGGTTTCTTGATACACGAAATTTGCACTACACGGTTTGTGATAGAAAGTATCGATACTGATTAAAAATACTCAATCAAAGTATAGATGTTGGTACTCATATTCAATGCAAGGTATCGAGTATACTCGACACTTATGAGTACTTCGTACTTTTTTACCAAAGTGAAGAAACTTCGTCTTTTTTCACCATATAATATAGCTCTATAATTTTATTAGATAAAAAGCACTTTAACCCCATAAGTTTATGACCAATGAAATATCGAAGGTGTTAAATACATGACGATTGAAAAGAACTTTTGTATGCGCATACGCATAAAATTATAATAACTTTGGGCGATAAATATAGCTCCAAGGAGATTTAGGTAAAGCTCCTATCCCAACTAGCATTGTTATTGCTATAGCAGCACTTCGCCTCATCCAATAGGTGCGATCGATCACAAATTGCCCTGTTGTTGCTGTAGCAGTGCTTCGCCCCATCCAATAGGTGAGACCGATCACAAATTGTCATCAATATCCTCTAACGGGAGTCCAAGGAAACTTGCTGTTTCAACAGGGGTGGGCCATAATGAGAGGTGTGTTAGAGGCGTTGGTTGCACATTACAATGGAAGATATGGTTGGTGTCATGTGGGGACACGTTGCAAGCAGGGCATACATTTTGTATGCCGGGGTTGATTCTGGATAAGTAAGAGTATAACCCGTTGCATTATCCAGATCAAAGTTGAGCTATAGTGACTCGCGTTTCCCTAGGGAGTGTGCGTTCCTCTTCTGCAAGTTTAGGGTATTGTTCTTTGAGGACAGGATTCACGGGCAATTCCTGAGATATAGGTCCGACGCCTGATTTAAATTTTTTTTATTTTTTAAACAATAAACCCTTAAAAAATACTATGGTTCAAAAAGAAATTTTACATTGTTGGTCAACCAATTTCACGAGTTTGTTGACTCCATTTCATTTGTAATACATAAGTAGTCAAATAATTTTTTGAATTTTTCTAAATTTAATTTGATTTTAGGTAACAAAAATCAATAAAAAATATTTTTAGATAAGGACAACTGCGTACTGAGTTGAATTGAAAACTATGAGCATAGCTAGTGAAAATTCAATATTGTCCTGTATCAGTAAAAGTATTTGTATTTATTATATTTCCAGGTGCGTGATGGATACCGTTTAGAAAGACCGGAACATTGTCGACGTGAATTATATAATATCATGTATTATTGCTGGGCAGATGACGCGAATCACCGTCCAAATTTTGAAGAGTTGGTACAAATGCTCGGCTCATTATTACACTCTGAAATGGATTATATTCAATTGGAGCTATTTCCTGATCATAACTACTATAATATTCTTAACTTGAGCGGTGAAAAGTTATAAGCAGATTTCTTAGTTTCAATTTATCAAATAGTTGCTTCTCCAATAATAAATCAATATATCGCCGGTTTAAATTTGAAACTTGTCAAGTCCTTTTTTTAAAGAAAATTTACATGTTCCGGTTTCTTGATACACGAAATTTGCACTACACGGTTTGTGATAGAAAGTATCTGTGGCAACCCTATTGAATGATGACAACTGGCAACGACACCGATGCGTATAGTGAACGAGCTATGAACGTCAAAGGAATAACGAGAGTCATCGAGTGCGGTTCATATAAATCTTATGATAATTTGTATTTGATATTTGTTGCCTTATAAGTTGTATTTGATAAAATTCGATTGCCAATGAGAGCTGGCATTAAATTGCATATACATACAGAGAAACATAAAGGTATAACAATATTAAAGAGTAGTAGCATTAAATTGCAAGAGAATGCAAGTAAGAAGAAAACTAAAACAGAGAGTAGACAATTCACAAATTTAGTATACGAATGTACATGCATATGTATGCTATTTGACAGCGATGCCAACAAACAAGAAAATGTGACAATAACCCAATCTAGCACGGACGCGCGACGCACGTTAATACGGGAAAATAAAATAACAATTTTTGTTGTTATATCGGCCTACTGATTTTAAGATCGCGGGTTCGAATCGAGCTCAAGGCCTAACAATAATTTTTTATCATTATTATTGTTATGATAAATTTTTTCTTAATTGAAACAATTTTTAAATTAGAATAGAAGAAAGAAAAAATTTAGACAACTGCCAAAGCTCGTTGTATAGATCCATTTCGGGAACTGCTAAATTCCTTCATCGGCAACGTTTAGGCGCCGCTGCTATAACCATTCAGCCACCACAGCGGTTTTTTGTTTGTCTTCATTAATCCTACTTCTATTCTGGTTCGTGCCAATTGATATTCACAACACTGCGACATCTGTTGCAGAATGGCTGTGAAAATTGGACTTGTTTGTTGGCAATGCTGCCATAGTGTCATATTTTTATTGACACTTTTTTCCCCGTGCTCTGGGATGTATTAACAATTTTTGTTGTTATATCGGCCTACTGATTTT
Organism: Eurosta solidaginis; assembly: GCF_040869045.1. Classification (NCBI taxonomy): domain Eukaryota; kingdom Metazoa; phylum Arthropoda; class Insecta; order Diptera; family Tephritidae; genus Eurosta; species Eurosta solidaginis. The sequence continues at coordinate 191,444,034 of NC_090319.1, read as the reverse complement.
AAGATCGCGGGTTCGAATCGAGCTCAAGGCCTAACAATAATTTTTTATCATTATTATTGTTATGATAAATTTTTTCTTAATTGAAAAAATTTTTAAATTAGAATAGAAGAAAGAAAAAATTTAGACAACTGCCAAAGCTCGTTGTATAGATCCATTTCGGGAACTGCTAAATTCCTTCATCGGCAACGTTTAGGCGCCGCTGCTATAACCATTCAGCCACCACAGCGGTTTTTTGGTTTGTCTTCATTAATCCTACTTCTATTCTGGTTCGTGCCAATTGATATTCACAACACTGCGACATCTGTTGCAGAATGGCTGTGAAAATTGGACTTGTTTGTTGGCAATGCTGCCATAGTGTCATATTTTTATTGACACTTTTTTCCCCGCTGTGGTGGCTGAATGGTTATAGCAGCGGCGCCTAAACGTTGCCGATGAAGGAATTTAGCAGTTCCCGAAATGGATCTATACAACGAGCTTTGGCAGTTGTCTAAATTTTTTCTTTCTTCTATTCTAATTTAAAAATTTTTTCAATTAAGAAAAAATTTATCATAACAATAATAATGATAAAAAATTATTGTTAGGCCTTGAGCTCGATTCGAACCCGCGATCTTAAAATCAGTAGGCCGATATAACAACAAAAATTGTTAATACATCCCAGAGCACGGGGAAAAAAGTGTCAATAAAAATATGACACTATGGCAGCATTGCCAACAAACAAGTCCAATTTTCACAGCCATTCTGCAACAGATGTCGCAGTGTTGTGAATATCAATTGGCACGAACCAGAATAGAAGTAGGATTAATGAAGACAAACAAAAAACCGCTGTGGTGGCTGAATGGTTATAGCAGCGGCGCCTAAACGTTGCCGATGAAGGAATTTAGCAGTTCCCGAAATGGATCTATACAACGAGCTTTGGCAGTTGTCTAAATTTTTTCTTTCTTCTATTCTAATTTAAAAATTTTTTCAATTAAGAAAAAATTTATCATAACAATAATAATGATAAAAAATTATTGTTAGGCCTTGAGCTCGATTCGAACCCGCGATCTTAAAATCAGTAGGCCGATATAACAACAAAAATTGTTAATACATCCCAGAGCACGGGGAAAAAAGTGTCAATAAAAATATGACACTATGGCAGCATTGCCAACAAACAAGTCCAATTTTCACAGCCATTCTGCAACAGATGTCGCAGTGTTGTGAATATCAATTGGCACGAACCAGAATAGAAGTAGGATTAATGAAGACAAACAAAAAACCGCTGTGGTGGCTGAATGGTTATAGCAGCGGCGCCTAAACGTTGCCGATGAAGGAATTTAGCAGTTCCCGATATGGATCTATACAACGAGCTTTGGCAGTTGTCTAAATTTTTTCTTCTATTCTAATTTAAAAATTTTTTCAATTAAGAAAAAATTTATCATAACAATAATAATGATAAAAAATTATTGTTAGGCCTTGAGCTCGATTCGAACCCGCGATCTTAAAATCAGTAGGCCGATATAACAACAAAAATTGTTAATACATCCCAGAGCACGGGGAAAAAAGTGTCAATAAAAATATGACACTATGGCAGCATTGCCAACAAACAAGTCAAATTTTCACAGCCATTCTGCAACAGATGTCGCAGTGTTGTGAATATCAATTGGCACGAACCAGAATAGAAGTAGGATTAATGAAGACAAACAAAAAACCGCTGTGGTGGCTGAATGGTTATAGCAGCGGCGCCTAAACGTTGCCGATGAAGGAATTTAGCAGTTCCCGAAATGGATCTATACAACGAGCTTTGGCAGTTGTCTAAATTTTTTCTTTCTTCTATTCTAATTTAACAATTTTTTCAATTAAGAAAAAATTTATCATAACAATAATAATGATAAAAAATTATTGTTAGGCCTTGAGCTCGATTCGAACCCGCGATCTTAAAATCAGTAGGCCGATATAACAACAAAAATTGTTAATACATCCCAGAGCACGGGGAAAAAAGTGTCAATAAAAATATGACACTATGGCAGCATTGCCAACAAACAAGTCCAATTTTCACAGCCATTCTGCAACAGATGTCGCAGTGTTGTGAATATCAATTGGCACGAACCAGAATAGAAGTAGGATTAATGAAGACAAACAAAAAACCGCTGTGGTGGCTGAATGGTTATAGCAGCGGCGCCTAAACGTTGCCGATGAAGGAATTTAGCAGTTCCCGAAATGGATCTATACAACGAGCTTTGGCAGTTGTCTAAATTTTTTCTTTCTTCTATTCTAAATTAAAAATTTTTTCAATTAAGAAAAAATTTATCATAACAATAATAATGATAAAAAATTATTGTTAGGCCTTGAGCTCGATTCGAACCCGCGATCGGAAAATAAAATATTTTTTCTTCTGGTCGTCAAATCGCATAACAAAACTTTATATGCACGTGTATGAGTATGTGATGACACAGGAATAGACGGCGTGCGTTTATGCTGGATTGAGGTCAAACCTGAATTGGCTCACATACGGAAAACTCTGTTAATGGAGTACATATGAATGTACACACGTAGTTATAAAGAAAACATTTTTCTTTTTAGGCAAAATTATCCTAAGAAAATGATGAATCCCAGTGTGGCACCATTTCTATGCGACGTGACGGACAAGTCGACAATCCGAACAGAGTGGGAAAAATGGCTTCGATCGTTTACGCTGTACTTAGAAGCAGAAGATATTACCACTGCGTCTAAGAAAAGAAGTAAACTGCTACACCTTGGCGGCGCTCAACTACAAGAAGTTGTGTATAACATCCCGGACGCACTGGTAGAAGCAAAAGAAGGTGTAGATCCGTATGAGGTGCTCGTGGGTAGATTGACGCAACATTTCTCCCCAAAGAGGAACTCGACTTTCGAACGACATCTTTTTAGATCCCTGAAGCCAGTGGAAGGGGAGACCCTAAATAAGTTCATTTTGAAACTAAGAGGTCAAGCTGCTAAATGTCAATTCGGCAAGACCGAGAAAGAAGTTATAGAAATCAATATAAAAGATAAACTTATCGATGCGTGGGCACCAATAGATTTGAAAAAACGACTCCTTGAAAAGGAACATGATTTAACGCAGGTTATTGAAATGTGTCAGATACACGAATCAATAAAAAGCCAAACGACAACAATGTCTTCTGACGTAGTACCACTGAACGTAAACAAAATCACTAACAAAACTAATTTCGATACTGCTGAATGCGATAGATGTGGGCGTAAAGGGCATACGAGTAATAACTTTAACTGCCCGGCTAAGAATGCTAAATGTAATAAATGTATGCTACAGGGCCATTTTGCAGTGAAGTGTAAAACAAAAAGGGTCAAACGCGAACACGGGAGTAGTGGTTATGATAACTTGAAACGGCGGCGCATGACAACATCTAGAGTGCGTTGCATAAATAATGAGAGTGAGATGATGCCTGAAGAAATGCGGGAGTTTGACTGTTTTAAAATTGATAATGATACAAGCGATGAGATGATAAGATGCTCTATTGGGGGTAAAACGATTGTAATGGTAATAGATTCTGGGTCTCGATTTAATTTAATAAGTGAAGGAGATTGGTCGAAATTACGAAACGGACAGGGCGTAGTGTGGAACATCCGGTCCCACTCTCCCAATCAATTCAAAGCGTACGCCGCGGATAAGCTTTTGAAAGTGTTGCAGGTATTTGATGCGCCAATCGCCACAGCGCATGCAGAAATGATTGCTACCTTTTATGTTATTGAAAAAAAGTCAGGAATTCAGTCATTATTAGGGCGTGACTCGGCAGTAAAACTTAATGTTTGGGAATAGGCTTAAATGTTTATCGAATTGAAAATAAAGAGCCATTTCCGAAAATTAAAAACATTAAAGTTAGTTTAGCAATAGATCATAGTGTCCGGCCAGTCCAGCAACCAATAAGACACATTCCGATTGCATTAGAGGCGAAAGTGGCGGGAAAGATTGATGAAGCATTACACCAAGACATAATCGAACCAGCGCCAGGGCCAAGTTTGTGGATATCACCGGTTGTAATAGTATTTAAACCTAATGGGGACGTGAGGCTATGCATCGATATGAGGCGCGCAAATGAGGTAATACTACGTGAAAACTACCCCCTACCCACCTTCGAGGCATGCAAAATTTTTCTCGAGGTTGGACCTAAAAAACGCATACCACCAAATTGAACTCGATGAGGCCAGCCGAGAAATAACGACGTTTATCACGCACAAAGGACTATTCCGGTACAAAAGGTTAATGTTCGGCGTAAATTCGGCACCGGAAATTTTCCAACGCATAATGGAAGAGTTGCTATCACCTTGCAAGAACGTTCTCAACTATATCGACGATGTAATCATATTCGGAAGTTCGGAACAAGAACATGACGAAGCGGTAAGGGACGTCATGCGAATATTTAATGCGAAGGGTGTCGTATTAAACACAGATAAATGCGCTTGGAAAGTGAAGGAGCTAAAGTTTCTGGGGCACATGTTATCGGAACAAGGCTTCACAGCCGATCCAGAGAAAGTAAAATTAATCGGAGAATTTCGAGCACCAAAGACCAAAGACGAGGTAAGAAATTTCCTAGGCCTAGTTACGTACATAGGGAAATTCATAGCAAAATTAGCGGATATTACTGAGCCTTTGAGGAGTCTCCTAAAATCAAATAACACTTTCACCTGGAGTTGTAATCAAGAACAAGCATTTAAAAAACTAAAAGCCTATCTAGCGTAAATACCCAACTTAGCATTCTGCGATCCAAAGAACAGAACCCGCGTAATAGCTGACGCCAGCCCAATAGCCTTAGGGGCAGTTTTAATTCAATTCGACAGCGTTGGGGATCCGAAGATAATCACGTTCGCTAGCAAGAGTCTTTCAGACGTTGAAAAAAGATATTCCCAAACAGAGAAAGAAAGCTTGGCTCTGGTTTGGGCAGTAGAGAAGTTTTATTATTATTTAGCAGGATTACAATTCGAATTGGTCACAGACCACAAACCCCTTGAAGCAATTTTTAAACCGACATCCAAGCCACCCGCCAGAATTGAAAGTTGGCTCCTAAGACTAAAAGCTTTCAAATTTAAAGTAATTTATCGCGCTGGAAGGGAAAATATAGCAGACCCCTTATCAAGACTTGTCAAATTTTCAAGTGGTGACGTATTCGATAGCAACTGCGAAAATAATGTTTTTCAAATCGTGTGTAGTTCCGTGCCAGCAACTCTTACAGTAACTGTCATTGATAAGAAAAGTACAGGAGATGATCACATAACTGATGCAATCACTCACATAAGCAATAATTCGTGGAGCTCGGGAACATCCAATATATATTATCCGTTCCGACTAGAACTTTCGGTGATAGGCAATATACTCCTGCGTGGGAGACGCATCGTGATTCCCGAATCTCTACGGCAAAGGGTACTAGAACTTGCACACGAAGGGCACCCAGGGGAGTCGGCGATGAAAAGACGACTAAGAGCGAAGGTTTGGTGGCCCCTGATTGACAGAGAGGTGGAGCGTTTTGTAAAAAATTGCCGAGACTGTTTGCTCGTATCGCTACCAAACAATCCAACCCCAATGCACGGACACAGATTCCCCGACGGGCCATGGCAATGTGTGGCAACGGACTTACTAGGTCCACTTCCCAACGGGGAATACTTACTCGTATTGATAGATTACTTCTCGCGCTATCAAGAGGTTGTGTTCTTAAGAAAAATAAATTCCGAAGCTGTTATAAAAGCAGTGCAAACCATCTTTTCTAGACTAGGGTTACCTAAATCCTTGCGTACCGACAACGGGAGACAATATGTGAGCAATGAGTTTAGAGAATTCTGTAGAGAGAATAACATTGAGCTAGTCACAACACCGCCGTACTGGCCTCAAGCTAACGGAGAAGTCGAAAACATGAATCGATCACTAGTAAAGCGTTTGAAAATTGCCCACTCTAACAAATTGAACTATCAGTCAGAGATACAGAAATTCTTAATGATGTACAACGTGACACCTCACAGCACAACCGGGTCTACACCAACGGAATTAATGTTTAATCGAACCATTCGCGACAAGATCCCAGACATACGTGATCTAACAGAAGAAATCGTTGACTCGTCAGCAAGAGACTTGGACTGCATAAATAAATATAAAGGAAAAAGAGAAGGCTGATGCAGCAAGACGAGCGAAGAGCTCGGACATAGGAGTTGGCGACATTGTGCTTTTAAAGTACGTAGTATTCCCGCATAAATTAACACCAAATTTTGATACAACCGAATACGTTGTGGTTGAGAGACACGGCGATGAGGTTCAGCTTTCAGGTGATGGTAAGGTGCTGCGGAGGAACATTACCCATGTTAAGAAAATTCCCTCCGCTTACCAACAACCAGTCAATGCGTCAGAGAAAGCACCGGAGACATTGCTAAATCCACCAATAGAACAATACTCAACACTATCCAGGAATTCAGGCGCGGAGGAGGCAGGAACGTCACAAGGGTTACTAGGTCCTGAGTCAGCGGCTAAGGTCACACCACCACTGGTTTCAAATGTTTGCACCGGCGATCCACCATCAGCTCCGCAAGAAGGGATCAAGTTGAAGCTAAAAAAATAGGAGGGATGTGGCAACCCTAGTGAATGATGACAACTGGCAACGACACCGATGCGTATAGTGAACGAGCTATGAACGTCAAAGGAATAACGAGAGTCATCGAGTGCGGTTCATATAAATCTTATGATAATTTGTATTTGATATTTGTTGCCTTATAAGTTGTATTTGATAATAAACATATAAATACTTGTGCGTAAATATAGCAGTTAATACAGTATCGATACTGATTAAAAATACTCAATCAAAGTATAGATGTTGGTACTCATATTCAATGCAAGGTATCGAGTATACTCGACACTTATGAGTACTTCGTACTTTTTTACCAAAGTGAAGAAACTTCGTCTTTTTTCACCATATAATATAGCTCTATAATTTTATTAGATAAAAAGCACTTTAACCCCATAAGTTTATGACCAATGAAATATCGAAGGTGTTAAATACATGACGATTGAAAAGAACTTTTGTATGCGCATACGCATAAAATTATAATAACTTTGGGCGATAAATATAGCTCCAAGGAGATTTAGGTAAAGCTCCTATCCCAATTAGCATTGTTATTGCTATAGCAGCACTTCGCCTCATCCAATAGGAGCGATCGATCACAAATTATCACTCACAAATTGCCCTGCTGTTGCTGTAGCAGTGCTTTGCCCCATCCAATAGGTGAGACCGATCACAAATTGTCATCAATATCCTCTAACGGGAGTCCAAGGAAACTTGCTGTTTCAACAGGGGTGGGCCATAATGAGAGGTGTGTTAGAGGCGTTGGTTGCACATTACAATGGAAGATATGGTTGGTGTCATGTGGGGACACGTTGCAAGCAGGGCATACATTTTGTATGCCGGGGTTGATTCTGGATAAATAAGAGTATAACCCGTTGCATTATCCAGATCAAAGTTGAGCTATAGTGACTCGCGTTTCCCTAGGGAGTGTGCGTTCCTCTTCTGCAAGTTTAGGGTATTGTTTTTTGAGTACAGGATTCACGGGCAATTCCTGAGATATAGGTCCGACGCCTGATTGTGGAGTTCACTGAGGACCTGCTTGTGCTTTTTGGCTTCATACGGCTGTGTTCTCAGGTGCCTTCCTTCCTCATAATGTTTACGGAGATGACTCCTTAAGCCCCGGTGTTGGCTCATCAATCAGATATCTGTTGCGATGCCCAGGTTTCTGGGTATTCAACAGGAACTCTTTGGTTATCATTTCATTTCCCTACCTGATGGGGAGTATTCTCGCCTTATTATGTAGAAGGTGTTCTGTTGACATAAGAAGACAACCCGTGACGGTTCTGATACAGTATTTTGGCTGTACTGTAGCTTCTTCCAGTGAGTAGTCTGTAGGCTTGGCGACCATATCGGGGACGCGTAGCATGCAGTCGACTGGACAATTGCTTTGTAGGTGGTAATGAGCGTTTCTTTATCTTTTTCCCAAGTACTGCCAGCAATATCTTTGAAGATTTTATTACAGCTCTGGATTTTCGGTACAATTGCGGCTGCATGCTCACCAAAATGTAGATCCTGATCGAAAGTCACACTCAAGATTTTGGGGTGTAAGACAGTCGGTAGCGTAGTGCCATTGACGTGAATGTTCAAAATGGTCAACATTTGGGACGTCCATGTTGTAAATAAGGTCGCCGATGATTTAGTCGGTGATAATGTCATGTCTCGCCTGGTGAAAAAACTGGAGATATCAGGTAGGTAGCCGTTTATTTTGTTACAAAGCTCATCGATCTATGGGCCTGGGCCTGTGGCCATTATTGTGCAGTCATCGGCTTAGGAAACGATAGTAACTCCTTCTGGTGGCGAAGGTAGCTTTGATATGTAGAAGTTAAACAAAAGTTGGGATAGGACATCACCCTGTGGCACCCCTTCTTCAATTCTTCTTTGTTTTGATGTTTCGTTTCTAAATTGCACCGATGTCTGCCGGCCACCCAGATAATTTGCGGTCCACCTTTTAAGACATGGGGGAGGGGAGACCCTTCCAGGTGTTGCAGTAACGTGCCATGGTAGACCGTATCAAAATCTTTTGATAGGTCGAGCGCAACGAGTACTGTTCTATGGCGGGGTATTTGATTTAAACCGCAATTTATCTGGGTGATAATGGCATTTAGCGCGTTGGTGGTGCTATGAAGGTTCCTAAAGCCATTCTGATAACAGGCTAGCTGCCAATTTGCTTTGAAGTAGGGGAGCAAAATGGCTTCAGCCGTCTTGGCTACTGGCGATAGGAGAGATATCGGGCTATATGAATCTCCTATGTTAGCTTGTTTCCCAGGCTTTAGTAGCGGGGCCACCTTGGCCATTTTCCATTCTTCGGGGATGACAAAGTTTGACAGAGACAGATTGAAGACATGTGCTAAATATCTGAAACCCTTTTTTCCTAGGCTTTTAAGCATCGGCATGGCTATGCCGTCTGGACCCACTGCTTTTGATGGTTTAGCTTGACCGATGGCATCCTCAAACTGTTTGGCGGTGATGGTAATTGGGGACGCGCGTGACTGTTGGCCCTCCGTCTAACTTTTTCAACCGTAGAATGTATTATATATTGCCGGCAGAAATCGCCCGCGGATTTTTTCGCATCCGGCAGCACGTGATCGCCAAAGGCGGTGGAAAATTTTCATTGTGCTTGGACGGTTTCGATAGGGACGTTACGGTGGATCAAAGCTTACCCTCACAACGCCTTAGATGCTTCTCCCATTTCGCCCGCTTGTGTTCATCCACAAGCAATCTGATGCGTTGGTTTATAACCCTTATTTGGGGGTCGCTGGGAACGAGCTCTCTTATAAGGCCAAGTTCTCTCGCTAAATTTGCGGCCTCTGCCGGAAAATGAAGCTGAATTTCGGGAATTATTCCGGCGTTAATAAAGCAAGCCGAGACGGATTCAATGACCTTGCGGATAGCACGCTTCCCATGGCGCGCACCAATCGGGATAGGGAGGGCAACAAAGCGGCTGTCTGTAAAGGATTTATATATTTATCCCACTTTCCTTTTTTAAAGTTTATGAAAGTGCGTTTTTCGGTCACGATGAAGTCGGCGATATGCTCGAGCGGAATAAGTATTGGCAGGTGGTCCGATGCCAATGTTACCATCGGCTGCCGGTTGTTGCAGTTTACGACTCCTGCGATCATGATTGATATATATGGCGAACTATGACAGCTTCCTACCATATGAGTGGGGGCGTCTCCGATTATTGTGCAGAACGTCGTTTCTTCTATTTGATCCGCCAACATCTCACCCATGCTGTCCGCCTGAAAGTTTGAATGCCATAGGTCGTGCGAGGCATTGAAATCATCTAAGGTAATGCGATTATCGCCAGTGAGTAAGGCGCTAATATTAGGGCGGTATCCACTGGGGCTGCAGATGGCAGGAGGGATGTAGATGTTGATAATTTCTAGGTTTACATCGCCTGACCGGACAGATAAGCCGTGACGTTCTAGGACATTGTCGCGATCTTTTCTGTGGACATTACACCCAGAGCAGGTCTGCAGAGCAGATCTTGCTGTGAGTTTAGTCTCTTGAATCGCAGCAATGCGGATATTATGCCGCTTCATGAAATCGAATATCTCCGTGATCTTGACAGTTAATCCATTACAGTTTCACTGCAGAATTATGAAGTGTAGCGGGGGAGACACCGTCACTCTAGGAGTAAGTGACGGGTGACTACGCCTGGGTTGTGCAAGGCTAGGACCCAATTGCTGGTGTGGCCTTGGGACGTCCTTGGGTAAGCGTTGGGGTACCCGGTGTATTTGGGTTTGCGGCCTGGCAACATGTCGCAATGAAGCCCGTAGGGGGGATTCCGTCGCGCAGTCCAGAACATCGAGGAAAGTAGCACCGCCCAAGGCAGGAGCTGCATTGCTAACCTAAACATTCTAGTTTACTTATTTAAGATCCAATGCCATATTAAAAATTAAAAAATTTTCGTTGTTTTATTTTATTTATTTATTAAAATGAATATATATTTTTTTCTCAATTCTATTATAACTTAATTTAATCCCTATTAGGGAAGACCATCCTAATCATTCTCATGGTTTCTTCTTGCCAAATTGTAGAATTTTTCACATCTTTTACTGTAGGCTCTCGGTTCATACCTATATTTTTCCAGATAGTTTTTAGCCATTCTAATTCTTTTTCGGAGTTCCTAGTTTCTAATTCTAAAGTTGTATTTTCATCCCACCATTTAAGGGGGGTTTTTGAGATATCCCTCGGCATTCCAGTTTCCTCTTTACTTAATTGTTAAAATTGATTTTAATATTTTCTTTTTCAAATTTAATAAGACATTTTAATTTTCTTGTTAGTTTTTTTTTTCAAAACACTTTTCTTTAAATTTTAACAAGTTAGCTTTTCAATTTATATATTTTTCTCAACTAAATACAAGTCCTAGTTTCCTAAAAAAAAAAATTCCTAAGCAAAAACAACAATTTTTCCTCTTGGTTAAGCGTCCGTAAGGCCGCTCAATTTATTCCAACATTTAAATATATTTATAATAACTACGCCAACTTGCTGCCAGTCTTTTCTTGTCTTTGTTTAACCACGTCTTCTGCCAGTCACAATCTCTTTTAATATTCCACTTCCTTATGATGGGCGGTTCCTTTTTTTCAATATTCCAATGATTTTGTAAATTGATTTGGCAGCATTTCTTCCAAACCTTCCAATGATTGTGTAAAACGATTTAGCAGGATTTCTTCCAACACTTCCAATGATTGTGTAAAATATTTTAGCAGGAATTCTCCCAAAACTTCCAAGGATTTACCAGGAAATTTTTTTTAAACAAAAATTTATGTTTTTAATTTAAAAATTGGCAGGACCTTAGATATAAATGAACGCCGATGTTTAGCGTTTGAATATAATTGAATTTATTTGAGAAATGCATTTCCTTTTATACAAAATTTCTTACTTTACATATATTTACATTGACTATTGTTACCATTAAGGTTGCTGTTGTATGAAAATGACCTATATTTCTGCGATTCGGATAAAACCCACGATAACTACCACGTGAATTTCTGAATGCATTATTACCACGGGATCGAAAAGCTAAAACCTTACGCTGTTTTACTTCATTATTTTTTTCTACAATTAGTTTAGCTACTACGTCTTTCGAATCAGTAAATGCCGTTGAAGCCAAAATAGTTTTGACTAAATCGGATCTTGCGTTTAAGCGACACACGTTAACCATTTGTTCAACTGCCATTTCATGACCTTTTCCTTGAGGGATCCCTTCAATAATAAGAGACCGCTCAAGTGAGTCAGCTAATTCTTCAAATTGTTTGGCAAAATCTGTATAATTGTTATTGTTAACACGTAACACTGCTATTTTCCCAACTACAACCTTCGAGTTGTCTGGTTTGATCCTATTATGTAGAGCTACTTTAATTTCATTAACTGAAGTTACTTGCGTCGGTATTGCTTCGCGGGTTTTTCCCTCTAACTTTGATTTTAAAAACGCTATTAATGTACTGATCAAGTTCGGTTCTGCTGAACCTTCGATCAAACTAATTTTATCAAGAAACAACTCGAGAGCTAACGGATCTCCACTATAATTTTCCCTAATTATCGATGCACAAAGGCTTGTCAAAGATTTCTTTTCTTCTGAATTATTTGATGACATAGTAGGTACTGTGGGTGAATGTTTGATATTAGGAAATGAAGAGCTTTTTGAAATTTGAAAATTTACTGAAAGTTGGTTTCTAGCGTATTAGTACTTTTCTTCGGATTCTATTTTTACCAGATCGCTATATTCGGCTTACAGGATCTAATGGAATTTCTGTCTCATAATTTAACTTATCAAAACACTTCACCAGTAACTCACCACAGCGCTCAAGTTTAACTTGAATATTTTTAGGGTTGTTAGTTTCACTTTTCTTTGCAATTATTAGAATATCGTTAAGTTTTACCACGTTATTTGATGGACGATTTTGCAAAACGCACTTTGTAATTTTAATAAAGGCCTCTTGATTTTCTTTAAATTTTTGCACGCAGTCCGTCACAACACTACTGAAAGCTTATCTATTTCGCCATTTAAAATTGAAAATGAAAGTTTTGTTGGAAATAAGGCGTATTGAAAAATTTAAAAAAGTCTAAAATGAAAATTTGAAAAATGGAAATTCGGAAATATGAAAATATGAAATTAAAAAAAAAATGAATATTTGAAAATTGAATTTAAATAAGAGAATTTGTAAAATGAATTGAAAAATTTAAAAAAACAGTAATGTGAAGTTATGAAAAATTAAAAAAAAAATTGAGAACTTGTGCAATGAATTGAAACTTGATAAATGGAAATCTAAAAATATTGAAATTTGTAAAATGATTCGAAAATTTTAAAATTTTTGAAAACAGAAGTATTAGTAGTTAAATTTATTCAAAAAGTTAATTGAAAATTTGAGTTGTTTAAAAAAATAAAGTATTGGTAGTTAATTTAGTTAGTTTGAAAAATAAGTAAAAATTCAGTACTTTACGTTTCGATTTCCAAATGCCAATGGCTCGAAATCCACTGAAAAGTTTTCTTGCAAAGAACGGGAAATAGTTGTGAGATTCACATGCAAATACAAAACCTATTTTGTACTGTAATATATTTTATAACAGGAATTTATTTAATTTTAAGCAAAATACATGTATATGGAAGTAAAAGTATTAATTGCGAAAGTCTATTGAAACTATTTTAATTGGCAAAGTATATAACAAAATTTACAACTATATTTAAGTGAAAAAGATGGCAGAGTTTATGACAAGGTATCAAAAATCTGTGGTTTATATGAACGGACGCACCGTTTTAGATCAAAATTTATAATTTGGTTATTTGTGCAGGACCACCGCTTTTAACAAATTCCGATGTTATATCAAATAGACAGACGCACTGTTTCAATCAAAAAAGTCCAAATGTTATATTAAATATACGAACGCACCTTTTCAATCAAAAAAATCCAAATGTTGTATTAAATAGACGGACGCACTGTTTCAATAAAAAAAATCCGAAATATGTAATATGTAATACGGACGTATCGCATTTAATAAAAGATGCAATTTTTAATATTATATGTATTTGAAAAAAAAACCGTAGGAAAAATATTTTACTGAATACATATGTATACTTAGTTCTGCTACTGCTACTGCTGCCCGTGTCGCTGCTGGTGTTGATGCTGCAAAGATGTTTGACTGCATAAAAAGCGTTTGAAAAGTTTAACGCTACGAGTATTATTCCGTAGTGGGGCTTTTGATTAAATCCGTAATTTATCCGCATGTAGATGGCGTTTATCCCGGTAGTAGTGCTATGGAGTTTTGCAAGCCATGCTGGTGATTGGCAAGGCGCAAGTTTTCAGTGTAATAGAGAAGTAGAATGTCTCCAATGGTCTTGGCTACTGGCGAGGGGAGAGATATTGAGAGATACGATAAGATTATCCTATGTTGGTTGGCTTCCCAGGCGTTAGGAGCGGTTACACCATATTTTTCGGGGATAACAAAGGAGGTCAAAGACAGGTTTAAGACATGCGCTAGATATTTAAATCCTTTTTCCAAGATTTGTATGCATCGGCATGGTTTTGCCGTCTTATCCTTATGCTTTAGATGGTTTAGTATGAACGATAACATCTTCAACCTCTTTGGCGGTCATGATAATAGGGACACGCTATGTTTAGGTTTGTGTGCGCATCTGTCGGCCCACCGCTTGGCTTTCTCAAACTTGAAATATATGACGTATGTCTGCAGAAAGCGCTTGCGCCTTTATGCAGCATCCGACAGCAGTTTAACGCCAAAGGCGATTGAAATTTTTTTTCGTTGGGCTTAGTCGGCTTCGGTAGGGACCTCACGATAGACACTACCTTACCTACACCGGCAGATAGGTTACAATTCTTTAAATGCTCCTCCCATTTCACACGCTTGTGATTATCCACAAGCTGTCTGATGCGTTGGTTTATGTCTCTTATTAGGGGTCGCGTCGTGCTTCTTTGTAGTTATTCTTCTTAATAAGCTGGACGGTTAAGTTAGGATAGATTGAATTGCCTGGTCCGTGAGGACCTCACCTAGACTACGTTATAAAATAACTCCATTCTCCTGGCAAATACTAGGATCTTTCTAGGACTTATGTCATTTGCTGCTTCTATATCTGACAGCTGTGACACTCTTAATAGCTAGATTCTAAGCCTGGAAAGTGCAAGGCACAAGCAGATCGTTTCCTCCTCCAACGCACAATTCCTACATCTGCCATTAGTGACCAACCTTTGTTTAAAGGCGTGTAACGCCAGAAGGCAGAGTCCAGCCCGAATACCCGCCATCAGTATACAGTCCCCTTTTTTAAACGGTTTTATTTAGGTTGACTTGACAGGCTGCACGGCTGCACCGCCGGCCGTTGTGAACGAATTTTGTAATTACAATTTAAGTAACTTCCCGATAAGCTACACTTACAAGGACTTAGATTGTAACAAATTGTCAGGAAAGAGTCCTTGTAATAATGAGTAACTAAATGAGATAAATAGAATGAGAAATAATAGGCAATTAAATAAAGATGAAAAACTTGAAAATAAAATAATAAAAAAAAAAATTTTTAAGTTAACCCGTTTTTTTGAAAACAATACTTACATGAAATAATAATAATACTAAAAGCTACAAATTAATTATGTAGGACCTAGGTACTAGTAGTCACACTCCTCATCAATCTAGGGTGTTGATCAAACAATGGACCAAATCACACTACTCATCAATCTAGGACGTTAATCAGACAATTGAATAAAAGCGTTGGACCCGTCAAATTTCTATTGATATTGTTAGAGCACGAATTATGATATACTCTGCAACAAACACTTTGTTATATATTATCAGTATTACATTGTATTTTGCGTATATTTCTCAATTATAAATTGAACATATTTTATTCATTACTCAATAAACTACACTTTCTAACAGGTTATGGGCCGGCTGAATTGAGTTTTTCGTTTGTGATTCTTTAAAATGGCGAGCTCCGGCAATTGGTCTCAGATTGAAAAACTGAGGGGACGCGACAATTATGTGCAATGGGCGTTTGCAACGCGCACCATTTTAGAGATGGACGAGCTTTGGGAAATCGTTGGCGTCTGTAAGAATTTTGAGGAACTCTCCGAAACTGAACGCAAAGCGAGCGTGCGAGCTCGAGGAAAAATTGTCCTGGCTCTTGGTGGAGACAATTTGTGCATATTGAGAATACGAAAACGGCGAATGAAACTTGGTGTAAGCTACAATCAATATTTGAAGACAGCGGCCTTTTAAGGAGATGCAGTTTACTAGCGCAGCTTACAAGTTTTAAATTAGTCGACTGCAGCAATGTTGCTGAATATGTGAATGGCATTGTTTTAACGGCGAATAAGCTGAACGCTATCAATTTTAAAGTTTCTGAAGAATGGGTGGGCTCATTACTTCTTGCTGGACTACCTGACGAGGAAGCTTCTGCAAGACTTTTCGTGGACATATTGCAAAAATTGCCGTAAAGAAAAATCAAAAAATATTGGTAAGGAAAAGAAAAATATGAATGGCCATTCCGCTTTTGTTTCTGGTTTTGTTGAGGAGAATAGCTGGTACATTGATAGTGTTGCTTCTGCTCATATGACTAGACGATCTGATTGGTTCAATAATTAAACAACCGATATTTGTAAAGAGGAAATAAAGCTGGTAAATAACAAAACGACTAAAGCTACTGGCCAAGGAAGTATGCGGCTTAACACGTCAAGCAAGGGTTTCGAAGCGTTTGTTGATATCGGAAAAGTTCTACATGTTCCAGAACTTGCAACTAATCTACTTTTAGTCAGTGAGGTGGTTTTTAAGGGAAACAAAGCGGTTTTTGATGACAATGGCTGTACAATTTTCAATAAAAAAGGAAAAGTTGTAGGCGTAGCTGAAAAGGTAATGGTATTTATAAGCTTCAATGTACAACATGGCGCATTAATAACGCAATGACAGCAAAAGCTACGGCCTGGTACGAATTATGGCATAAGCGCCTTGGACATCTAAATTCGAACGCAATCGGTTTTAAGAAACGGCATGGTGCATGGCGTTGATTTCACATCAGAAAATACTCCTGGTGTGTGTATTCCGTGTGCGAAGGCGAAGCAGCGAAGAAGTGTTTTTCCGAAGGAAGGTCATCGGACAAAGGAAAATACAGCATTGGTACATAGCGATTTATGTGGTCCAATGGAAATAGTATCATTCAGTGGTAGCAAGTATTTTATGACGCTTCTTGATGATTTTTGGAGGAAGGTTTTCGTTAGGTTCATCAAATCCAAATCAGATGTGACACAAGTTTTCAAGGAGTTCAAGATGTTAACTGAAAACCAAACAGGGTGCTGAATTAAAATTCTCAGAACTGATAATGGTAAGGAGTATTTGAACAACGAATTGAGCGCAGAATTAAAGAGAGCAGGTATTCAAAATCAAACTACCGTTGCATACAACCCTGAGCAAAATGGGGTTGCAGAGCTCATGAATCGGACGCTGGTGGAGAAGGCTAAATCTATGTTGGCACAAGGGAATTTACCGAAGCAATTTTGGGCTGAGGCTGTCAACACTGCTGCGTATTTGGTTAACAGATCTCCACATTCTATTCTGGCGTGTACCCCGGAAGAACTATGGCAAGGTAAGAAACCTGACTTATCAAATTTGAAAGTTTTCGGTTGTCTTGCTCTTGTTCATATTCCTAAGCAGAAACGGGACTATAAGTCAGAAGAGCAAATTTTTATTGGCTATGTAGAAGACTCTAAAGGGTATAGAGTTATGAATCCAATTACAAAGAAAGTTGATGTCAGCCGAGATGTAATTTTTGATGAAGAAACTTTCCATCACGGTGAAGGGAGTCGAAATCCAGATTGGATTCGAATTCCTATGGAAAATCGTTGATAAAAAATCCAATCAAGCGGAGTTTTCTGAAAAAACAGTTGAAACTGAAATGAATTGTGAACAACCTTATGCTGAAGAATCTTTTTCATCTGCCTTCGGTGATGATAATGAAGTGGGGGATGAGCAGGTGAGCATCAATGTCGATGAGAACGATAATGAAGTGGTGGATGAGCAGCTAAGAAATCAGACAGAAAGATTTAGTCCAAATGAGCAAGTTCTACTTCGACGTTCAGACAGATTGAGACAAAAGCAGAACTCTGTCTGTTTAGTTGGTACTAATGGTGGGGACGATGTTCTATTGACAACTGAAGAAACTTTAACATGTCCTGAGAAAGAGTTTTGGCTGGAAGCAATTCATATAAAAGCTCTATTCAAAGAAAAGCATATTTATTATTGCAAAAACATGGGTTTAGAAATATTATAATGTTAGAGTACGAATTATGATATACTTTGTAAAAAACACTTTGTTATATATTATCAGTATTACATTGTATTTTGCGCATGTTTCTCAATTATAAATTGAACACATTTTATTCATTACTCAATAAAATATACTTTCTAACAGATAGTCATATATAAGACCAACTGAACATTAATCAGGGTATGCTACGCCTCATATTTTCAGAAATTTCACGCGCCCAATGCTTTTATTTAATTGTCTGATCAACGGCCTAGATTGATGAGGAGTGTGAAGACTATTACCTAGGACCTACCTAATTATTGTCTAGCTTCTAGTATTATTATTATTTCATGTATGTATTGTTTTCAATAAAACCGTTTAACTTGAAATTTTTTTTATTATTTTATTTAATGATAGGAGTAACTTTGCTAGTCTATGGTTGAAAAACATACACATGACCTTCGAAACTTGCCAGCCCAGAGCTTGAGCCCACACCTTTCCCGCTTGGTAAATCAAGTGCAACTCTCGCCTTCTCTTAATATTGCTCTATCCCGATTCTTTCTAGGGATCGCTGTGCTATGCGAGATTATTGCCTTAATTGCTGCTTGGCTGTCAATGTAAATGTTGACGCGGCTGCAGTTTAAGCCTTTTCTTCCACAGTATCTATTGCTTTTGTTACTGCTACCACCTCCCTCTACTACAGTGATCTAGCAGCTTGTAGGATCTGTTTATTTCCAGATCAGCATATTATACCGCAGACCCTACTCCTTTCACTACTTTTAAAACATCGGTGTACACATGTATCGCCCGTTGCAATTTTTAACGCTATATTCTTTGCCACCAGCTCTACAGGTGGAGTGAGCAGAATGGCTTACAGTGCAGCCGTCGGGGTTGCCTTCAGGGCTCCATTAATAATGTCCCGAGAGTAATTATATTATGCAGGGAACACTTCTCTACTCTCATTAATCGAGACATCCTTGTTCCGCACAGGGATGATGAACCCGATCCCGCAATCGATATGGATGGAATTAATGTACCGCCATTCGGTTATGACGTAGTCAGAACAGAAATAACTAGATTAAAAACCAACAAAGTCGCGGGCGCTGATGGATTGCTGTGGATCTATTCAAATAAGGCGATAAGGAGTTGGTAAGGCGCATGCATAAGCTTCTTTGTAAAATATGGTCGGGAGTGCATGCCCGACGACTGGAACCTTAGTGTATTTCGCCCAGTCCACAAGAAGAGGGGTCCCTCAATTCATCATCTTCATCAATGCGTCGTCTATAGCGGAGTCAGCTTTCTTAGTATCGTATATAAAGTCCAGTCAAGTGTATTGTGCGAGGAACACCCGTGAATCGGCTGATTGGACTTAATTTGTGCGGCTTCAGACCGACCAGATTTTCACTGTGCGTAAAATCTAGGAAAAATCCGCAAAAAAATAATTGAAACACATCATATCTTCGTCGATTGTAAAGCCTCCTTCGACAGGATGAAAAGGAGCTGCATATAAGCCGCTATGCCTGAAAATGGTCCCCCCCCCCCGGCTGTGCAAAATGACCATGAGCAACACCACCAGGTCAGTCAGAATTGGCAAAGATCTCTCCGAGCCGCTCGAAACTGAACGAGGTTTCAGAGACGGTGACTCCTATCATGCCATTTATTTGGGAAACAGCATATATTTATCTTTATTTATTTATAAACCTACAGGACGCTGTCCTCAAAATATAATAAAAAAATATATAATCACAAGAATACAACCCGTGGAGTTAATTGTAACAGTTGCAGCGCATTATATGCATACATGTAAACTTTATACAAGAAAAATTAATGTATTGATTCATTAATCAAAATGAAGTAAGTGTCTTAGAGACAGAGCTATAGGCGTTTGGGACCCAATTGATTTGGCCTACATATTTAATGTAGTAAGCACAAATTTTTTTATTCCCAATATCGAGTCGCAAAAGTCTAAGTTTTTACAATGTTTATTGAAATCCTAGGCTACAAAGCGGTTCATGCATTTCAAAGTTTGATCAGGAAATAATTATGTGTAGTAGTTGAAAATGTCTAGATGGTCTGACTGGCAAGGTACATGGTCCCAAATTGGATCAGGCCCTAAGTTAGGAGGGGTGACCCTACAAGAGAAAACTTGCACAAAATATCTAGGAATCATCCTAGACAGTAAGCTCTCATGGAAGCTCAACGTGGAGGAGAGGGTGAAGAAGGTTACAACGGCACTTTATGCATGTAAAATAATGCTAGGGTGTACGTGGAGCTTATCTCCCTCTCGGCAGGCTCGGTGCCTGGGGAGCTTGAGCGCCGACCATGCGGCCATAGTAGTATAGCCTCATCAATCACAAGACGAACAGACTACCTGATTCCCTATCTGCGCTTCGAGGGCGATCTTTAGGCTACAAAAGATGTGGATGGTTGGCGCAAGGGTGCTCAAATGGCGGACGAGGTGATGCATGTGTATACAGATGGTTCCAAAGTAGTGGAAGGAGTAGGGTCTGCGGTACACTATGATGATCCGGAAATAAACAGATCCTTCAGGCTTCCGGATTACTGTAGCGTTTTCCAAGCGGAAATAGTAGTGTAACCAAAGCAGTAGAAACCCTGGAAGAAAATAGCCCAAGCTGCAATCGTGTTAACTTTTATATTGACAGCCAAGTAGCAATTAAGGCAATAATCTCTCATAGCACAGCATCTAAATGAGTGCTAGAATATAAGCAGTATAGAATCGGGACTGGGAGAAGCATACATCTATATTATGTCCCAGGTCATATGGGAATAGATGGGAATGAAAGTGCGGATGAACTAGCTAAAAAGGGCGCATCCCTTGAAGCTTGCTCCGTAGACGTCGCAATTAGACTGGGCGAAATTAAGCGAAGGCGAGATCTGCACATGATTGACCAAGCAGAAAAGGCGTAGGTTCAAGCGCGGGGCTGTAAAGTGTCGAAGACTAAAAAAAGGAGAGGACTTGACTTATGACGGGTATTCTGACTGGACACTGCCTTCTGGCGTCACATACCTTTAAATTAGGCTTGATCAGTGTTAGAAGATGTAGGAAGTGCGGGCTGGAGGAGGAAGCGATCGAGCACGTTCTGTGATCTTGCCCTGCGCTTGCCAGGCTAAGACTCCAGCTATTAGGAGTGATACAGCTGTCATATCTAGAAGCCGCAAGTGGCTTAAGTCCCAGGAAGCTTCTATTATTTGCCAAGAGGACGGAGTTATTTTATGACATAGGTCATGGTTTTTGATAGGGGTTTTCAGTTTGGCCGTTAAAACAAACTTCTGGTAACACTACGGACTTATTCAGTCTATGTGAGGTCCTCATGGTCCGGCCAGTTCAACCTAACCTAACCTGACTGGCTCATGGATTATAAGTTTTTCTATAAATAATACACCAAGCATCCATCTACGGCTCAGTAGCATAGGCAATTGTAATAGTTTCAACCGGCTGTGTAGGGCGGAAGATTCTGTGATGTATCTCAAAGTAAGTGTCCCAAAACAAAAATGGTTTTTGGACCGATTCGAGTTTATCACAATGAACCTGATAACGCGAGTTTCAGATGATCGAAGTATACTCCAATGATAGTTTTTGTAACGTATGGACCGTTGAATTCCTTAGATTATCGTTTGACAAATGCCAAGGTACCTTTAGCCCTATTTACATCTGGGGTCCGTTAATACGCATAGTTTAAATAAGCTGTAGACTTGCTTGGTGTTGAAATGGTTTACGTGTAAAACGCACGAAGTTGCACTTTAATAGGTTAATTGATATGATGTTCACATAGCACCGTTTTACTTGGGTGGTAGATCTGACCGAAGAAGCGCTCTGCTTTCACATCAACGGCTTGCAGTACTTCAAAATATTTGGTAGGTCATAACTGAAAAGTAGCAAAGTGGGACCAGCTATTATTAAATATAACGGTTTGCTTTCTTGCATACAAATAAGAAGAAATCCAAGAAAGGATCAAAGGCGGAAAGCCTAATCGGTCAAGTTTGTACAAGAGTATGCAATTAAAAATTATAAGCTTTGCTAAAATCAATGTAAAAACCCTAACTTTAATAGTTTATCTTAAGCCTGTGGGATACAAGGTTTGTGAACTCGAGCAAATTAGACACGGTTGATTTACCCTTATAAAGGCGGTGCTGTGATAAGTGTATCCCCGACGATACTCTACGCTATAGTTGCTTTGTGATGATCGACTCGAATATCTTTGGAACAACACTCAGTTTGGCAATTCTAAATTTTGCAAGTCATTCCTTTATTTCAAACTTGTTATACTATGTTAAAAACTCCTTTCAAATATATCCAACAATTCAGTTTTGACTTCTTCGAGGTCGTTAAGGAACTATTAAAGAATTAAGTATGTTCCATCCATGACAACTAGGTAGAAACAGTTGTTAGCAATGAGTAGGTATTGCTAATATGCCTTATAATCCTAACAAGGATATCAACTAATTACGTCAAGTAGAAAATTTAATCAAAATACGACATCTATGAAGTAGGTTTTTCATGGCTCTTGAATATGAGCCAACGATTTAGAGAGTGAAAATCCTTAAAATTTCCCGAGACTCAAATTTATTTAGCCCAGGAAATGATAAGAACCTTCCCGTTACAAGTGCTGTCCAAATCGTGACAGTAATATTTTTGATTATAAAAAAAATGATTTAAGAAAAACTAATTATTTTTACGGCCAAATGTTCGTTTATTTTAAAGTATTCAACCAAAAACGCTACCCTGCCAACCAACGCTACCCGCTTTTTGCCAATTTCACCTCGAATTCCAACACAATCTCATATTTTTCTAAAAAATACCAACACCAGCGCACAGTTATGGGATATTTTCCAAATTTCACATGCGCCTAAAAGTGTGTGAACGACAACTGCAAAAAAATCCTAAAGTAAGTAAGACAGCTGTCATTAATAAATACAAAATTTTAAAAATTTTACGTAAATTTAAGAAAATGTGTTTCTCCATAAAAATTCCATTGTTCGTGCGCAAACTAAGGTAATACATTTGCAAATATTTCTTAATGGTTTTTAATAAGTATCTTTTAATAAAATTTCTATTTAATCAGAGTTTACAATCTGATAATGTGGTAACTTTGCCATGCGCGTACGGATTTTTGATCGCTCCTCGAATTGTTATTATATTTCCTTTGTAAACAAGTTTTATCATTTATAAATATTCATTTATATAATATAAAACAGTTTATAAGTTTAATTACGTATTAAATCTTTACACAGTGCAATATACAGAGCCGTAGAGAGAAAATCCGGGACCGGGACTAAACAATTTACGGATCCCCTATAAAAATCCACTAATACATTTGATTAATTTGAATTAATGACGTCTCATTCATGAATCACTATCGTTGGATTATATCAAAAAAAATTTTGCCACATCAACTAAATGATTTTTGACTAAGAGCTGAAAATAATATTAACACAATTATTATTTATACTGTTTTATTGTAACGTAGAAATACAATTCTCTTTTAACAGCCACATATTGTTTCAAAAAATCTTTTCTAGTTATTTGGTAACATTTTAGTATATTTCTGATAAATTTAATGATGATTATAAATTTTAATTATTCAATATAGAAGGTCCGGATATCAAAGAGTGGCTTTTCTTGCTTTTTTCGCTGCAAAATTTTATAATAATATTGTTACGAATATTAGCAACACTAAGAGGTGCTGTTATCTCTAAGCCGATGCTAAGCAGTGACGTGAATTCACATCAATAATTCAATCATTATGTATCTACATAAACGAATCAATAATTGCGTCTACACATATGTACGTATACGAGCAGCGGAGAACCAATGCACAAACATATGCATATATCTTATCTGAGTTATCACAAGAGAGGGCAATAATTTGTGCAAGTATTACTCAAATGAGAAGTTGTAAACGTAGTTGTGGCTGGCGATATTGTAGCTGAAACAAACTAGTAAGTTCTGGAATAGAAAAGCCTGGAAGTATGCAATGAGAAATCAAAAAGTATAAAAGGCGCGACAGTAGAGGCGAAGAGGAGTTTCATTTGAGCTATCAATCAGTTTGGTTTTTAAGCAAGCTATTCGTTGCAAAGTTTGAGTGTTATTGTGAAGTATTTTAATAAAGGCCATTTTGCATTATTAAATATTGGAGTCATTTATTCAACAGTTTAGTGATTCGAACTTAGCAGAGGATTGCAAATAAGAGGATTTGCAAGTAAATTCGTTACAATATCAAAATTTAACTGTTATGCCAAAACGGATTCAACACAAATCGTGGCAAGTCCTGAAACTCGCTCTTGAAATGAACACGACCTATGAAAGCTTTTGATTCTTCAAAGGACGCTGAAGGAACGTTCTGCACTAGCTACAGTGACAGGTATAGTGCAAAAGATACGTAAAGCAACACAAATGTTGGGGAAAATTGTATACAGATTTTGAATATATTTAGATGGCATCAAGCAATTCCAATGGTGACAGACCTTTATCAAAATTTGCTTCGTAAATGTGTTTCAAGTGAATTATTTCGCATTCTAAGCTTTGAGAAATGTCCGACTTGTATTTTTCGAAAAATTTTGCTGCGCTCGCTCGAACCGTAGTTTAATCCATGTCTTCAAATTGCCACAAACAAGAAAACGTCTCGCTCAAATTTCTCATAGCTGCAAATCGTTCAGTAATGTCAATGATTACTGAATCAACGATCACCAGGAATGTATTGTTTTTAAAATCAGACTCTTCATTCATCCGTAATCTTCTCATTTAAATTATCTTCAGAACGTCTTTTGGAGTTTCTCTTTCGAATGTCTGGAAACTTTGGCGAGATGTTCAATTGAATAGGACCTGTGTTGCTTTCGCTTAAAATTGTTTCCCATTGGTTCCTGATCACCTTCACATCAGCTAATAACGCATCTAGATGTCGGACCTCAACATCTATGATGTCGTCTCTAGCTTGGAGGACCACGTATCTTTCATTAATCGTAGTCAGTATTTTGAAGCAAACTGAGGACTGCAGATACATTCGAACTTGTTGATGTACTTGAGAAAGCCGGCAACATCTCCGTATGCTTGCGTAGTAAAATTTGGCTTTTGCCTGAAAGTCTATGAAGAGAGCTCGGTACATTTTTTTTTGAGGATGTCCCTTCGGGTTGCCCCCCTAAATTCAGAAAACAAAAATTCAGAAACACATTTTTTCAGAAAACATTAGTCGGAACCCTTTTTTAAGAAAGCCAAAATTCAGAAGTCAAAACTCAGAAACTCAGAAACTCAAATCAAATTTCTGAATTTTTGTTTTTGCACAAAATTTAATGTTTTTTTGCTGTCTGATTACTTTCCGAATTTTGACTTCTGAAATTTTACTTCTGATTTTTTTTTCAGCCTGGAACACAGCAACGTCGAAAGAAGGTGTTATATTCAATCGAATTATGGAGCATGTATAATATCACCAAATTGGGTGAATTCCGTGCAAATAGCTCCATCGGAAGGTGGCATAACGTTATCGAAGTGCGTTTGGGACATCCACTAACATATTTAATTACATAAATAAAATAAAAAACGAACAGGCACAAATAGAAACAAAACTGCAGCAATTTTCAGCTGGAGGCGAGCCATATCGGAAACGCAAGAAATATAAATATAAAAAATATAAATACTTCGTTTTTTTAATACTGTAAATTCAAAAGATCGCGGGTTCGAATCGAGCTCAAGGCCTACCAATAATTATTTTACTATTATTATTGTTATGGTTATGATACATTTTTTCTTAATTGAAACAACAAAAATGTTTAATACATCCCAGAGCATGGAGAAAAAGTGTCAATAAATATGACACTATGGCATCATTGCCATGAAACAAGTCCAATTTTCACATCTATTCATTTCAGATGTTGCAGTGCTGTGAATATCAATTGGCAAGAAACAGGGTAGAAGTAGAAATAATGAAGACAACAAACAACCGCTGTGATAGCCGATGAAGGAATTTAGCAGTTCCCGAAATGGCGCTATACAACGAGCTTTGGCAGTTCTTTAAATTTTTTTCTTTTTCTAATCTAATTTAAAGTTTTTTCAATTAATAAAAAATGTATCATAACAATAATAATGATAAAATAATTATTGTTAGGCCTTGATAAAAAAAAAAAATTGTAAATTCATTTGAAATGGATAAACGCGAAAAAAAATTATCTAATTAGATGCTTGCTATTGCACACAATTCAAAATTTTAGATTGTGCTACTTTTTCTTTACACATGATTCCTTCCAAGTAAATAAACGTTTTTGAATTTTGAGAAAAATGTAATGTTCTTTCTAGCGTCTGATTACTTTCTGAATTTTGACTTCTGAATTTTGCCTTGTGAAATTTGACTTCTGAATTTTCACTTCAGAAATTCGAACCTCTGAGTTTTTTCTTTCTGAAAAAAGGGTTCTGACTAATGTTTTCTGAAAAAATGTGTTTCTGAATTTTTGCTTTCTGAATTTATGGGTGGCACTGTCCTATCGTTGTGGAGTGCTGCTGAAAATAGTAAAACATTTTGTACAACCCTCAAGAAAGCAGCCGTACAACATTCTGCAGCATCAACACCACATAAACTGAGACTTTGGTTTGCACCAGGCGAGTAATCAGCATTCGAGGTTTTTTCGAGAATGTGACGTAGTGCTCCGTTGTAAGCTCCTTTCATATTGGCGCCGTTATCGTACCCTTGTGCACGACAATCTTTTAATGGGATTTCATGTTTTCCTAGAGTATGGCAAATTAGATCAGCGATTTTCTGACCAGGTTTTAGGTTACAACTCACGAAAGCCAAAAACCGTTCTTGAATTGTAAAATTTGTTGCTTTCGAATTGAAGTGGAGTTAGCGCAAAATTAATGTAGTCAACGTGACCAGAATCAGGCATAGCATTAACGGTAATAGCAAAATACTTGGCTTTCTTGCCTTGACCTAATATAATTTCTCTCACTGTTGGATAAATAACTCCAATATTGAATAATGCAAAAATGGCCTTTATTAAAGTACTTCACAATAACAATTATACTTTACAACCAATAGCTTGCTTAAACCAAACTGATTGTCGCGCCTCTACTGTTGCTGCCTTTTATACTCTGTGATTTCCTCGTTGCATCTTCCTTCCAGAATTTACTTAGTTGCTGCTATAAAATTATGACTAAAGATGCACGTGTATAACTTCTCATATGCGCATGTATTTGGAGCGACACTTCCACAATTATAATTGCATAATTTTGGGAGCATCTCAGATAAGATATCTGCATGTGTTTGTGCGTCTCTTCTCAGCTGCGTGTACGTACATATGTGTAGACATAATGATTGACCTATCGATGTGCATACAAGTCACTGCTTAGCATTGCTTAGAGATGACAGTATCCCTTAGTATCTAACCGCTGCTAGCCTCTCCAAATGAACCACCCTTCTATTTCGTGGTTTCCCATTTGTTTGTATGCGGTAGATGACATCACTGATCCTCTTTACAACTCTGTACGGGCCTTCCCAACTGCACCGATATTTGGATGGAACACCTTTCCGCCGGTGAGGGTTGTATAGCAGTACCAAATATCCCTCCAAGAAACCTTCCGAATTAAAGTTCTTGTCATGCCAGTGTTTCATCTTACTACTCATTACCCTGGGCCGTTCTCTCATACTCTGTTCTTTGGCCAATGAAGAACTACTTCGCAGAGCTTGATCTTGACGGATTGACTTTGTATCATCAGTATCGTCTTGACGTTTCACAACAGTAGTGCGCGCTGGCTTGAAACCTCCCTTGCATTCTTTCTGGAAAGTTCGTTCCCTCGTTTTTGTGCGTCCATTTGTTTTTGTCAATGCCAGTGTTTCTCTCGCAGGTACTTTTGATTTCGCTTTATTTGGCCCATTCAATCCATCAACCTTTGCCTTTGACTTTCGTGGTCTTTGTCGAGCCTTCTCCACCAGTACTCGATTACTACTGAACCCTGCTTTGCACAAATTTCTATAAACTCGTTATGAATGTTTGGGGAAAGATAGTGAACTTGTAAACGTTTGTGCTGCTGTTGTGAAATCCTAACTTTCTCCAAATGATCTCTAAGTATCGGATCATAATGGCTTATGAGATATTAGATGCCCAAAAAATGGCCATTGTTTCGTTCACCAAGATATATACTTTCGCCTTTGAAAGCTAGGCCTCTTTCACCCAAAAATAAAACAGTGTCCAAAATTCTATATAAAATTTCTTTCCACTTTTGAGTTTCAGTGATTAGCTTTTCATTGATAAGTGTATCAATTGTAGCCTCCTTTTGAATTATATTTTGTAAAGATCGCCATTGAATATAATATTTAATATGATCTTGAGTATTTTCGTGTGATGGCAATTTATCGTATAGCTTCTTCCATACCTGGAATTTCGCATATCCGCCAGGCTAACAAATTTTAGGTCGATTTAAAGTATTGGTGCTTAACAGACGACATGGTAGGCAATAAAAAGCATTGCTATTGGCATTCCACACCAACCAGTTACGCTCCACTTTCTCGCGTGGAAAAATAACAGAACACTTTTGATGACCTCGACGAATTATTTCGTTGACTTCTTCAGATCGCAAAAACTCATTATTCACGGTACCGATATCGAAGTCATTTAAATAATCTGGACTTTGATACAGAGTTGGTGGTAGACTTTTTGAAGATGAACTTTCATCAGTGTTACCACGAAAACTTTACGATTTCGGATTCATGTAAACATAACTTTTTGTTTGATGTTTTTATTGTCTCCTCACTGTTCGAAGGCCCAGGCAAAAAATCATTAACAATATTCTTTGCTTTTGAAATTCGGCTTAAAATTTACACATGGAACAACTAAAGACTTAAAAAAATGTCTTAGTACCTCTAAATCACGGGCTCCCTGATAAAACCCGGGCCCGGGGGGAATCCCCACATTCCCCCTCCCCTCTCGTCGGGCCTGCATATTCATATCTTTATTAAGTCAATGGCAAAACACCTTACTGACCAGATTTACAATATTATTATAAATGAACTTAAAACTAATTAACAAGGAGTTCAAGGAATAATTGTATTTGCTCGATAGTAAGACTAAATCAGCAACTTAAACAAAGGTCTTGACATCGTAAAGTCAAGATATAGACTTCTAGATATCCTATTAAACTCTTCAAGTCCTCTAATGAGAGGTGCAATATTAAGGTAATTAGATCTTCGAACTTCAATGTAAAATATATTATAAGAACGGAGAGTTTTATTACGAACATTAAAACAAATTTGTCCAAGCAGAGCTGGACAGTCAATTATACCAGTGATAATGTCGAAGATAAACTTTCGATTCTCGCCGAGCGTGTGGAGTAAATCGGATTCCAAATGACAGATCCATACTCTAACTTAGATTGTACAAAATAACTATACAAAATTTTCCTAGTATATGGGTCCTTAAAGTCCTTCGCGTACCGCCGTAAAAAGGCTAAATTAGCATAAGCCTTCGGTATGATATAGCTAACATGGTTAACAAAAGTGAAAGAAGAGTCAAAAATTATACCGAGATCACGAAATTCGTTAACCGAAATAATATTTATACTAGCGATATTGTATGTTACCGAAAGCGCAATATAGATTTAGTAAACGTCATATGACAACATTTACTTATATTAAGACGCAGATTATTATGTAGAGCCCAGGAATTAAGAGAATTTAAGTCATTCTAGAAGAGTAGTGTATCTGATGGACATGTTATCCTTCTATACAATTTTAAGTCATCTGCATAAAGTAAGTATTTTGAGTGTTTAAGACATAAACCAACGTCATTGATGAAGATTAAAAAATGGATTGGGCCAATGATGCTACCTTGCGGCACTCGGGATGTTGCTAAAAACTCATATGACTTCATATTTTGAATTTCAACAAAAGACGTTCTATTTGGCAGGTATGTTTCAGCCAAGACAGAAATGTTGAGTGGAAACCTATATTTTTAAGTTTTAAAACGAGTAGTTTGTGGGAAACTGTATCAAAAGCCTTGGCAAAATTGGTATATATGGTATCGATTTGATACTGTAACGATTTTAGTGCAATTCCGCTTACTCCAAATTCTCTGCTAACGTTCGAATCGCTAAACTGTTGGATAAATAACTCCAATATTGAATAATGCAAAAAGGGCCTTTATTAAAGTACTTCACAATAACACTTATACTTTACAACCAATAGCTTGCTTAAACCAAACTGATTGTCGCGCCTATACTGTTGCTGCCTTTTATACTCTGTGATTTCCTCGTTGCATCTTCTAGGCGCTTCCAGAATTTACTTAGTTACTGCTATAATTATAACTACAGATGCACGTGTATAACTTCTCAAATGCGCGTGTATTTGTGAGCGACACTTCCACAATTATAATTGCATAATTTTGGGAGCATCTCAGATAAGATATCTGCATGTGGTTGTGCGTCTCTTCTCAGCTGCGTACATATGTGTAGACATAATGATTTACCTATCGATGTGCATACAAGTCACTTCTTAGCTTCGCTTAGAGATGACAGTATCCCTTAGTGTTCCTAATATTCGTGACACTGCCCTCCACCTAAGTCTGATCGTCCCGAACAGACAAATCTCTCGATCTAACCGCTGCTAGCCTCTCCAAATGGACCACCCTTCTATTTCGTGGTTTCCCAATTGTTTGTATGCGGTACATGACATCACTGATCCTCTTCACAACTCTGTACGGGCCTTCCCAACTGCACCGATATTTGGATGGAACACCTTTCCGCCGGTGAGGGTTGTATAGCAGTACCAAATATCCCTCCAAGAAACCTTCCGAATTAAAGTTCTTGTCATGCCAGTGTTTCATCTTACTACTCATTACCCTGGGCCGTTCTCTCACACTCTGTTCTTTGGGCAATGAAGAACTACTTCGCAGAGCTTGATCTTGACGGATTGACTTTGTATCAATAGTATCGTCTTGACGTTTCACAACAGCAGTGCGCGCTGGCTTGAAACCTCCCTTGCATTCTTTCTGGAAAATTCGTTCCCTCGTTTTTGTGCGTCCATTTGTTTTTGTCAATGCCAGTGTTTCTCTCGCAGGTACTTTTGATTTCGCTTTATTTGGCCCATTCAATCCATCAACCTTTGCCTTTAACTTTCGTGGTCTTTGTCGAGTCTTCTCCACCAGTACTCGATTACTACTGAACTCTTTCGCCAAACTGAAGTTAAGTGGTATATCCTGGTTCTTATAACGCATAATCATTCTATGCATGTCGATCCTGATGTCACGGTCAACTAAGAAGTCCACTCCCAATATCACTTCATAAATAATCTCCGCTACAACGAGTTTGTGTAGAACCATGACCTCCCCAATTAAGACTTCAAATACCACTTCTCCCTGGACTTGGTTACAATCGCCAGTAATCGTACGCAATCTTGCTCCAGGTAATGGCTTTACTCTCCTGTTGGCCAAGTCAGATCGGATCAAGGAATGAGATGCGCCCGTATCGACAGTCAGTACACGTTCTTTGCCATCCACATTTCCTCTGACGTTAAGACTACTAAATTTTCTTCCAATTTGCGAAACAGATATCACAGGACATTCAACAGCTGGAGCTCGCTCGCGATTTTTACATCTGGCACGCTGTTGCTCATCTCCTCCCGCTTTGCATTTACGGCCACCCAAGTTGGAGCTACCAGGACCGGTGCTTCAATGACGTGCAATGTGACTTAGGTTACCGCTCTTGAAACACTTCATAACTCCGGAATTTTTCTGCTGTAACCTCTTCAGTGCTTCCAAAATTGTGTCTACCCATTCTGGTCTTTTCACTTCCACACGATGAGCCTTGTACGCTGGCTTACTCAAAATTGAGGCTGTTTCCTGAGTCAGTACATGTGATACTGTTTCAGCAAATGTTAGTTTTGGATTCGCATATGTAGCTCGTTTCGCTTCCACATCTCGTATGCCATTTATGAAGCTCTGGAATTTTACCCTCTCGGTGTATTCCACGGGAGCGTCCGCATTTGCTAGATGGGCCAATCTTTCGATATCCAACGCAAACTCCTGCAAAGTATCATTCGCTTTTTGGTAGCAATTTTGCAACTCAATTTGATATATCTGTTCCCTATGCTTGCTTCCGTAACGTCTCTCTAGAGCGCTAATCAATGTTTCATAGTTGTTCCGTTCGTACTCTGGAATTATCTGAAAGATTTCAGCTGTAGGCCCTTTCAATGCCACGAACAGTGCAGCAACTTTATCTTCAGCATTCCAGTTGTTCACCGCTGACGTCTTCTCAAACTGAAGCTTGGATACCTGGAAAGGAACATAACCGTCAAAAGATGGAGTTTTTACCTTCGGATTTCTCGCTGGAACAGCAGGGCGATTTAGTTGTAACTGTTGCATAAGACATTTCAACGCTGCTGTCCTCGAGTTGTAAAATTTTTACATCCTGCTCTTCCAGTTTCGAAAAGGGCTGCGATGATACCTGTTCCGAAATTTGTGTCGACATCCCAGATATACGTGCCTGTTGCGCTTCCAGTTGAGATGACATATATGTCTTCTGTTCTTCCAATTGAGATGAAATTTGCGACGCCATTTCTGAAATGTGTACCTCCTGTGACTCCAGCTGAGATGCCATTGTCGATATTTGTGCAGATATTGTGCTCGTCACTGTCTGCGGTTTTTCGTTTTATTTTTCCATTTTTGTTGTTGCTTTGTCGCTATCAAAATTAAAATCATACTCCTCAGCATTGATTCCTTCAAATGCCATAGCTACACTTAGCCGTCGTTGTAGCTGGGATTTATTGCCAAAAGTAGCCAATCCACGGACTTCCAACTCCTCCTTCAGTTGCTGGATCGTCAATTGACTCAACTTTGCCATGTCCAAGTTGTATTCCCAATATTCGGAATTTATTCAACAATTCCTCTTCTGACACCAATTGTAACGATTTTAGTGCAATTCCGCTTATTCCACATTATCTGCTAACGTTCGAATCGCTAAAATGTTGAATAAATAACTCCAATATTGAATAATGCAAAAATGGCCTTTATTAAAGTACTTCACAATAACACTTATACTTTACAACCAATAGCTTGCTTAAACTAAACTGATTGTCGCGCCTCTACTGTTGCTGCCTTTTATACTCTGTGATTTCCTCGTCGCATCTTCTATTCGCTTCCAGAATTTACTTAGTTACTGCTATAAAATTATAACTACAGATGCACCTGTATAACTTCTCATATGCGCGTGTATTTGTGAGTGACACTTCCACAATTATAATTGCATAATTTTGGAAGCATCTCAGATAAGATATCTGCATGTGTTTGTTAGTCCCTTCTCAGCTGCGTGTACGTACATATGTGTAGACACAATGATTGATCTCTATTGATATGCATACAAGTCACTGCTTAGCATCGCTTAGGGATGGCAGTATCCCTTAGTGTTGCTAATATTCGTAACAATATCCTTCCTTGAAAGCATAAACAAAGAACTGCGAAAAAACAGCAAGATTTGTAATAGTTGAACGACCTGCAACAAATCCATGCTGGCAAGGATCGATTATCCCCTTTATAGAAAAAGCTAACTTGCCTTTAACAACTTTCTCGAAAAGTTTGGAGCAAGTTGACAATTTAGAGGTTGGCCTATAGTTGGTGACTTCATTTTTATATCCCGACTTAACTATTGGAATGATAGATGCCAATTTCCATCGATCAATGAAGGTGACCGAAGGAAGCAAGCTATTGAAAATAAGACGGAGCGGAAGGCACACAGAACTACTGCATTTTTTAAACCATCAATGTCATTTTTCATAGAGGCTTGTAAGGAGGATATCCCATTAATAATATCTGCTTCGGATACCGACAAGTGCCCAAAGTCTAACGATTTGATGGTATCAATGTAATACCTATTATCAGCTATATCAGAATCAATCACAAAATTGGATTTGAAGAAATCGGCAAAAAGATTCACTGTCTCGGCTAAACTATTTGAATTAATACCATTAAATTTGATGCAGGTTGGAATGTTAGATGATCCTTTTTTCGATCGGACATAGTTACAGAAGGACATAGGATTTTCCTTTAGCTCCCCCTCGAAACGAGAAATATATTTGTCATACAGAAACTTGTCAAGTACATTGAACTGTCTCATTGAACCCAAATAAAGATCTCTAAAGACCAGGGACGGAAAATAATAATTTTTGTTTTTCGGAGTCGAAAAAGTCCTGGTTAAAAAATTAACCTAGGTGAAAATATTTGAGTTCCCAGGTATCTCTATAGTAATATCATGTCGAATCATGCATCCTTTTTATTTTTCGAACTTTTTCCATAAAGGTCCACATATAAAATTTAAATCTGTATTTTTATTTTTTGAGTCCGATAGAACTAGTTAAACTCGGACTTTTAAAAATAAAAGTCCCGAAATAAAAGTTAAATCAAGACTTTTATTTTTTAAGGCCGAAATAAAAGCCCCGCTTGATAACAAAGAAATGGCTTATCCGAATTAAAAAAATTTTTTTTTTTTGGATCCGATAGAACTAGTTAAACTCGGACTTTTAAAAATAAAAGTCCCGAAATAAAAGTTAAATCAAGACTTTTAAGGCCGAAATAAAAGTCACGCTTGATAACAAAGAAACGGCTTATCCGAATTAAAAAAAATTTTATTTCGGATAAGCCGTTTCTTTGTTACCAAGCGGGACTTTTATTTCGGCCTTAAAAAATAAAAGTCTTGATTTAACTTTTATTTCGGGACTTTTATTTTTAAAAGTCCGAGTTTCGGATAAGCCGTTTCTTTGTTATCAAGTGGCACTTTTATTTCGGCCTTAAAAAATAAAAGTTTTGATTTAACTTTTATTTCGGGACTTTTATTTTTAAAAGTCCGAGTTTAACTAGTTCTATCGGACTCAAGAAATAAAAATCGGAAAATAATTTTTATCTTGATCCAAATATATTTAAAGTCCAAAATTAATAGTTTTGCAAGGACTTATATTATAAAAGGAATAACAGTTTCAGCCCCTGCTAAAGACAGTATCGTGTGATGTTTTATTTTTAAACTTTTTTAAGCTTTTAGTGTACCATGGTAGTTTATGGATTTTATTACTAGGCAACAATGGGAGTTTACTACGAAATAAGTCGAAAAGTTTCCAAGGAAAATAGACTCCCAGTCAATTTCGGAGATACTCGAGTTGAGAGATGCAAAATTCGCATTCCTGAAGTTAAAGAGGGGAATACCTTGATTTGCGTCGTTTTTAGGCACAAATTCAACGAATTGTAATGTTAGAGACAAGGATACATGATGCATATCCGATTTACAAAGAGGAAAATTATTTTACGTTAAATCCATAATTAAATTATCATCAACAAAAATAAGATCTAAGACATTCTTTAGCTTATTCACAAATCAGTTTATCTGAATGAAGTTAGCACTAAATGGTTGACATTAGTTGGGGTTAGTATATTATCATTCAGTAGGTTAGACGAAACGATCTTATTTAGATTAAAATAACCTTAAACACAAAAGTTACTATTTAAATTATTTTCGTAAATTTCGTAAATATTATTCACGTGGGCACAGTACAACTAATCGTTACTGCAAGGTGGAATATACGATACAATGATAAACATAATACCAGATGGCACCCGAATCGCAACGCAGAGTTGGTTTAGTAAATAGTCATTATTAGGGAGTTGAACGTATGAAGAAAGTAGGGTACGTCTTACAGCAATCAGCACCCCACCTCCTCTCATGCACCCACTTTTGATGGGATCTCTATCTTTACGATACGTATTATATAAATTATCGTCGAAAAACTCGGCATTAAAAAATCGTCATTCAGCCTTGTCTTGACTTACTAGAGCTTGGGAGTTTTTCTCCTTCCCTTTTGAAAAAAACGGGAAGGCTTAATTTTAACATCTATTGGCCCTCGATATGGGTCAAATAACTTATCATAAATCGAGGTCGAGACCCCAAGTTTAAATTACATCTTACTAACGAGCTCACATCTGTGTCCTTCTTAATTAATTTATAACAATTATTTAGAGCTGGAGATATATTTGTATTTTTGGAAACATAATCAACAATATCGCTGGAACTAACCGTCGGCTTAAAAGATGAAAGGTGAAGCCATTTTAGTCGGACAGCTAAGTTTATATTAGTGATCGAATTACAACCAACAACAATCGTAGATACCTTTACTGATCTGTTTTTGATCTTCTTTACATTCCCAAAGCATTAGAACGAGATGATTTAAGATCAGTTGCATAAGCAGCAACAACACAATGAAGATTTTTTAACTCCAATGACAACGAAGAAATCGCAGAATTTTTTTCATCGATCGCCGAATAGAGAGAACGAATTTCGGAAAAAAGAGTATCAAACATTCGCGAGTTATCATCTTTCAGAGCATTCACCAGAGAAAGAATGTTAGCATTTTCAGAGCGTAGTACAGAAATTTCATTAGCGATATCACGCAGAGATAATTGTCGGTCACTAATTGTTCTCGCATAAGATGGCATTATGCGTATCACTGATTACAGCACTAAGGGGGTGGTTGGCAGCGAGGTTGTGCATATAGAACCGCGATGCTTCACCGAACAAGCGAGAGAAGAAACTCAAGATCGGCCGGTGAAGTATTCAAACATTTAAAATGAAAAGTTATTGCATTTTGCACATCCCACGTTAAGTTGACCACGGTCAACTTTCTGTCCACATACACATGGCATATTGAAATATAATTATATATGCATATATTTTTAACCATTTTATAGGTATTGTCAATTTAGAAATAAGATTTCTTGAACAGAGTCACTGTCTCTAAGCAGATAAAGCTAGAGTTAAAACTGTTAACAACTTTAACTGAAAATACACAGAAAGGCGGAGCGATAAAAAACACAACCGCCGCCGCTGAGCATGTAGAAGTAGACTGATAATTATAAATTTTAATTATTCAATATAGAAGGTTCGGATATCAAAGAGTGGCTTTTCTTGCTTTTTTGCTGGCATTTTTTTTATAATAATATAAAAATTTAACTGTCTTGCCAAAACGGATTCAACACAAAGCGTGGCAAGTACAGAAACTCGCTCTTGAGATGAACACGATTTATGAAAGTTTTTGATTCTTGCAAGGAATTTGAAAAAATATTCTGCACTAGCTACAGTGACAGGTATAGTGCAAAAGATACGTAAATCAACACAAATGTTGGGGAAAATTGTATACAGATTTTGAACATAGATGGCATTTAGCAATTCCATTGGTGACAGGCCTTTATCAAAATTTGCTTCGCAAATGTGTTTCAAGTGAATTATTGTACATTCTTAGCTTTGAGAAACGTCAGACTTGTATTTTTCGACAAATTTTGCTGCGTTCGCCCGAACCCTAGTTTCATCCATGTCTTCAAATTGCCACAATTGCCGTCTTTTGGTTTTTCTCTTTCGAGTGTCCGGAAACTCTGGCGAGATGTTCAATTGAATAGCAACTGTTTTACATTCGTTTAAAATTGTTTCCCATTGGTTCCTGATCAACTTCAAATCAGCTAATAAGGCATCTAGATGTCGGATCTCAACATCTATGGTGGCGTCTCTAGCTTGCAGTACGACGTTTCTTTCATTAACGGTAGTCAGTATTTTGAACCAAATTGAGGACAGCAAGATACATTCGAGCTTGCTGATGTACTTGATAATGCCGGTAATATCTCCATATGCTTGTGCAGTCAAATTTAGCTTAAGTAATCCTTTTAGTGCTTGTGTTAATGCTGGAACATGGTTTACGAATGGTCTTATGGCCTCAATTATAGCCGACCACCTAGTGTCTGAAATACTGTGAAGAGAGCTCGGTACATTTTGTTTGAGGATGTCCCATCGTTGTGGACTGCTGCTGAAAATAGTAAAACATTTTTGTACAACTTCGAAGAAAGTAGTCGCAGCCGTACAACATTCTGCAGCATCAACACCACATAAATTGAGAGTGTGGGTTGCACAAGGCGAGTAATCAGCATTCGAGTTTTCGTCAAGAACGTGACGTTGTGCTCCGTTGTAAGCTCCTTTCATATTGGCGCTGTTATCGTACTCTTGTGCACGAAAATATTTTAATGGGATTTCATGTTTACCTAGTGTTTAGGTCAGAACCTAAATATTTATATCTATTTTACACGGCCACCCCAATGCATAATTCCATGCATGCTTAACCAACGAACCGATATCATTTCGTTACGATAATTAACATTAATAAACGAAACAAAGTCATTTCGTTTCGTTTATTAACGTTAAGAACGTCAAATTAACGAAATGATTTTGTTTCGTTTTCTGCCATATCAAATCGAGATCAAATCGTTTATGTTGATTATTAATTTCAAACTATGCTGGCAAAGCTGATTGATGGCGGAGTCATTAACAGTGAAAGCATTAGCCAAGCTGATTGCAATTTTTCTCATGAATTTTGACAGTACGAACATTTCTCAGAGTATTTTTGACATTACCACCAACGAATTACACAAACAAATTACATGGAGTTTGTGTGTGTATGTCCGCTCGCTGTTACCACCTTACGGCTTCACCATGGTTATAGCATTGCCAGTACAATTCAAACGTAAATTATCACGTTTTTGTTAACGTTTTTAACGTTAACAAAAGCTTTTCGTTTCGGTTAAAAACGAAATACAATTTATCTTGATAATTTCTTTATCGATAATATTTCGAAGTGTTTCAACGGAAACGGTGAAAATTTTTTGATAAACGATTAGCTTAACGTTAAGGTGCATCCCTGCATAATTCAAATAGTTGCACATATGTATTTACTTAAATAAACTGTCATGTATTGCTAACACGCATGCATACACCCTCATATAGTCACTCACACATATAAGCAGCATAACACGGGTAACTGAGTTTTCCATCGGATAACAAATATCCCTTGGAAAACCCCCCACGATCTCCGGTCCGACACAACGGAGATCATTTTCTTGTTTTTCTGTTCCATTTCAACCACGGATGAAGAAAGTCGCTGCTGCTGTCACGCCACATCATATACCAAAGGTAAAATATTGTACTAAATTAATACAAAATAAATTAATTATTGGCATCATTCTCATTATACTAATACAACTATTTGCCTTTTATTTCGTTTTCCATATCCATATATATATATATTCTCCGTGCTACCACGCACCGTGCGAGAATATACATTGGTCCTGTCTCACCGAGAGAAATTTTACAAGCGACCAGAATTTGAACCTACAGTCCACAAAAAAGGCAAATCATTATCATTTTGGGCACAACAAACAAGACCTTCGAGAACTTTTAATCTCAATACTCAATACCTTCGAGATTTTTTTGCACAACACAATAAGACCTTCGAGATATTTAACAACATTTCAACAAAAACCACCACCACAACAAAGAAAGCGGCAACAACAAAACAAGGTACGTGGTTACATATTCTAACGCACAGGGACAAATATTTTTTTAAAGTGAAGTGTGTTCATACGGCCTTTTATCCCCCCACCAGCGGTAAGGCATAGCTGACACAGCTGCAATTTTTTCCAAGTAAATTTTCTTTTAAT
Source organism: Eurosta solidaginis (assembly GCF_040869045.1). NCBI lineage: Eukaryota > Metazoa > Arthropoda > Insecta > Diptera > Tephritidae > Eurosta > Eurosta solidaginis. The sequence goes on along the minus strand of NC_090319.1, from coordinate 191,404,704 downwards.
ACTGCACAATTTTCTGATTCACATAACCACACTTTCCTTTGGATACTTCACTTTTGTTTATTTTCAACAAAAACAACGCTACGCTTTATTTTATGTGCATAAGTACCCAACAAAAAATTCACTGGTACTTGCACGGTGACAATTAATTTTGTTTAGAGTGAATTGTGTTCATACGGCCTTTTATCTATCAGCTATATCCCCCCACCCGCGGTAAGGTATAGCTGACACAGCTTAAGGTAACATAGTGCAGTTTTTTCCAAGTAAATTTTCTTTTAATACTGCATTATTTTCTGTTTCACATAACCATACTTCCATTTGGGTACTTCAGTTTTGTTAATTTTCAACAACAACAAAAACACACTTGTTTTATGTGCATAAGAACCCAACAAAAAATTCACTGCTACTTGTAACTATTGAATTTTTTCTTATATTTTTTTACACTTTCGCTTATTGTTCACTTTCGCATATTTTCTTGAATTTTGCCCATAAAATCACTAGAATAGCGGTATATTTGTCACAATCGCTACGAAGTCTAGTTATTTTGTTGAAATATATATAAATACAAACAAATTCATTAATTCCTGTCAAATTTGGGTGGCGAACCTGCGTATATATTTAATTTACACTGAAATAAATATAAGTTAATATTAGAAAATTTTTTCTCTTTTATTACAGTGTTAATTAATTTGCGTTGCTGGGTCATATAGGTGGTTGCTATTTTTAATTTTTTGTTTTGCAAATTAAATTTAAAGTACACATTAAATTGCCTTAATTTCTGTATTTATATACAAAAATGGAATCTTTCATACAAAAAGCAGAAGCGATCTTGGTAATTCGAAACGGATTTCAATGATCAACCCACAGCTGACCACTCCATAATCTCCCTCAGTATTCAGCAGGGTAAATTTAAAATTATGTGGGAAAAGCTAAGGGCTGCATATGAAGAAGCTACCTCCTCAACTCAGGGGCTACAAGCAAAAGAACTTTCTTCAATTAAAAAGAAATTCAAATTGTTATACCAATCGTATGTACGATGCTTGACTGAAATAGGTAAATTTTCTGACAAGTTATCCAAGGGCACCAAGGAGACTGAAGCTCCAACCACCCGAACACACAATATGCGTCTTCCTCCGTGCGATACAGCTGTGTTTAAGGGTGACTATTTGTCGTGGCCAACATTCCGAGATATGTTCACGGCCATTTACATATCGAAAAAGGACCTTGCCCCAATTGAGAAATTATTCCATCTTAATCAAAAAACTCAAGGGGAGGCCAACGATATTGTAAGCAATGCTACTAATGAAGGTTTTGATATTGCCTGGAAGAGTTTAACTGAAAGTATTAAAATAAGCGTAGTTTAGCCAAGGCTCAACTCGACACAGTCTTCGGCATAAAGCCCATAGAGTCTGATTGTGGTAGAACAATAAAGGATTTACAATTAAAATTAAATAATTGTATGACAGCATTAAAGGGTCATAAAATAGATCTGTGGGACGCCCACCTCGTATACCTGTGTGCTGAAAAATTGCCTGAGAGTAGCCTCTCGCTTTGGGAACAGTCTTTGGGGAACAAGACAGAGATAGCTAAATGGGAGGACATAAACAAATTTCTTTCTGACCGATTTCTTGCGTTGGAAAACGTGTCTGACCATAGAGGCAATAAGACTTCAAAAAGTTTTAAGCCTCATATTACAAAATCGACTCCTGAACCCCAACAAAAAAAGGTTGGCAGCTTCCAAACAAGCGTAAAGAAATTTAATTGTAAAATGTGTCACACAAATGAGCATAAACTACGCAACTGCACGAAATTCCTTAAACTTTCACCTGCTCGTAGAGTCGATTTTATTAAGAGCAATAATAGCTGCCTGAATTGTTTATCGTCTGGACATACTGTGTCGAAATGTACAAGCTTATACGACTGCAGCACTTGTCACTCTCGACACAATACGCTCCTACATATTCAAAAAATTCAACAAAAGACAGCAGCGCTTGCAAAGCATTCGGATGATGATGCCCCATCAACATCAAAACAGGTAAGTCAAAATTCAAAGTCACATGAGAAGCAAGTCTCGAATGTGCAATCTTGTCATGCGCAGACAACCACAGGTGTACTGCTAGGCACTGCTCGTGTCAACATTAATTACAATAATACCAATTTTTCAGCTAGAGCCCTAATTGACCCTGGTTCTGAGTGCTCATTCATCACCGAACATCTTAAACGTCGAATTATCCTGACATCCAAGAAAATTCGCGCTCAAGTTTCCGGTATAACTAACTCATTCTCTGCACAGGTCAAAGAGTCTTGTTCAATACAGTTACGGTCACTAATTGACCCATTATTTTCTTTGAGTACAAAAGTTCTTGTCCTGCCAAAGCTTACAGGGGATCTTCCAACATGCCAGATCAGTGCGATGACCAGACAAGCATTCCCTGATCTCGAGTTGGCAGATGAAAGATTTTTTTCAACGAACCAGTGGATCTAGTTCTTGGAGGGGACATTTACCCTCAAATCATCTTGAACGGATTGAAGAAGAATGTACTTGGCACGCTCTTAGCACAAGAAACTGTTTTCGGCTGGATACTTACAGGCCGGACAGATGTTCAAGAGCAACCAAAAGAAGTCGTCTCCTACTACAGTGACGTATTATTGGATAAGCAGTTATCCGCCTTTTGGTAACTCGAAGAAATCCCAAAAACAAACGCCTAAATCCAGACGAACAATGCTGCGAGGAGTTGTATAGAAATACAACCACAAGGGATAATACAGGGAAATTTACAGTCTCACTGCCATTTAGACGGGAATTTCCATCAAACATCTCTCTAGCACCATCTCTTAAAAGAGCATGCTCTCAGTTCTTCCGGAACGAGACACGCCTCGCAAAAAATCCCACCCTACAAAAGGAGTACAATCGAGTTGTGACCGAATACGAGGAATTAGGACATATGTCAAAGATCAACATCCTCATCACGCCGTCATCAAGAAAGAAAGTACCTCCACGAAAGTTCGCGTTGTTTTTAACGCATCTAGTCCGACCGCAAACGGAGTAGGTCTCAACGACGTTTTGTATACAGGTCCTACGCTACAAGCTGACCTAAATATTCGTATACTTCGCTGGAGACTTTACAAATATGTTTTCAGAAGCGATATCGAGAAAATGTACCGACAAATTATGGCGCAACTTAACCAAACCAAATACCTGCGCATAGTATTCCGTACTAGCTCTGAAATCCCTATCAGCCTTTACGAACTAAAGACTGTGACATTCGGGGTTAACTGTGTTCCTTATCTAACAATAAGGATACTTTTACAATTGGCAGAGAACGTCAAAGACATCTTTCCAATTGCATCCACAATACTAAGAGAATACATGTATGTGGATGATATTCTTGCTGGTGGACACTGCATCCAATCAGCAATTACTGCCAGAGATCCACTACGAAAGTGGACAGCCAATTCCGACCAAATGCTAAAGGATATCCCTAAACAACATCTCCTCAACAAAGATTTCCTGGAATTCGAAGACGCAAGTTCAGTGAAGGCACTAGGAATCAGGTGGAATGCACACAATGATGAGTTTTACTTCATCGCAAAACCAATGGAAAATGGCGACAATTTAACAAAAAGAGCGATCCTATCGGCAATCGCTTAACTGTTCGACCCATTAGGATGGCTTGCCACTATTATTGGTGCCAAATAATCATGCAAAACATTTGGCTTGAAGGTACAAAATGGGATGAAGATGTATCACCAACTACTACGGAACGTTGGAACACCTTTATGGAAAAGTATCATGAAATTAATAAAATTCGGATACCGCGATGGGCTCACTTTTCCACTTTCAACAAAGTGGAAATTCACGGTTTTTGTGACGCATCAGAGAAAGCGTATGCCGCGGCGGTATACCTGCGAGTGGAAAACTACGGCCATGTTCTAACCAATTTGCTATTGGGAAAAACAAAAGTAGCTCCGGTAAAAACTATCTCGCTTCCCCGACTGGAATTATGCGGAGCCGTACTACTCTCCGAAATGATGGAAACAATTCTAAAAAACCTCAACTTAGGGAATCAAAAAACCTACTTATGGGCCGATTCAACGATTGTACGGGCATGGATACGAAAAACCCTTGTTCGTGGTCAACTTTCGTAGCGCACTGTATTACGAAAATCTTCGAAAAGCTTGGAAAGGATAACTGGAGCCATCTGGATTCGGGATCAAATCCAGCCGACATGGCTAGCAGAGGACTTCCAGCACACGAACTGGTCAACAATTCGCTGTGGTGGCAGGGACCTTCTTGGTTACAAGAAGACATCTCAAAATGGCCTACACAAGATACAAATTACAACACGGTGATAGGGGAAAAAAGGGTGCAAGCTCATACAATCACGACCAAAATTAATTGTGAAATTCTGGATAGATTTTCGAATCTACCTAGAGCTTTGAGGGTGATATCTTATGTCTTGAGATTCTTCGAAAGAACTCATCATAAGACAAAAGATTCCTTTAAGAAATCCTCGTGTCTGGTTTCATCAGATGAAATACAAACCACGACACAACGTTTAGTGAGATTATCTCAACTGCAATTTTATACTACAGAATACAAAAATCTCAAACCGGTCGATTCTAAAAGCGAAGTCCTCCCTCTTGACCCTTTATTAGACAAGTATGGCATTTCAAGGACTGGTGGTCGCATCCGCGCTGCTCTAGACCTACCTTACAATGAACGCCCTCCAATAATCCTACCTTACACATGAAAATTATATCCATGAAATCTCTTTACATTGAGAAAATCAACTAATGTTTAGACTTATTAGGAGCCAATACTGGATTCCTAGGGTTAAAAATATGATAAAATCCATCATTCACAATTGTAAGGTCTGCACAATCTATAAAAAACGTGTAAAAACCCAACTTATGGGTAACCTTCCCAAGGAACGTACCACATTTTTCCGACCATTTACTAATTCAGGGATATATTTTGCAGGACCATTCGACATAAAAAGTTATAGAGGTAGAGGGTGTCGAATTTCGAAAGGTTATGTCTGTCTGTTTGTCTGCTTTACTACGAAAGCCATACATTTGGAAGCCACTACCAACCTTAGCACCCAATCCTTCCTCACGGCATTTTCCAGATTTATCGCCAGGCGAGGATGTCCGAAAAATTTATATTTCGACAATGGGACTAACTTTGTCGAAGCCTCACCATCACTTAGATCTGAGTTTAGGGCATTTATAGCTGATTCGCGTGAGAACGTATTGTCTAAACATGCTCATCAACTTCTGCAATTGCATTTCATCCCTACTGCCTCTCCTCATATGGGAGGTCTGTGGGAAGCAGGAGTAAAAAGTTTCAAAAGCCACTTTCGAAAAAGGGTAGGTAGGGATAAATATACTTTTGAGGAATTCACAACCCTACTTTGTCGAATAGAGGCTTGCCTCAACTCGCGACTATTAAGTCCAGCGTCGAACGAATCGACCGTCTTAGAACCTTTAACCCCTGGTCATTTCCTGGTAGGCGGACATCTTCTCGCCCCGCCTTAAATAGATTCCAATGACAATCCTGCCTCCACAATAAATAGGTGGCATAAACTAAAGGCTTTGCATCGACGAATTTAAACGATCATATCCCATTGTTATGCGCAAATGGTTGAAAACTATTTTCAATTTACTGAAGGGACGTTCACACGATGCTGACGTGACTGGAGCAGTCAAAATATAACGAAGCAGTTTATATGCTAAGGGGTAATTCGTTTTAACTTGAATGCTACCGAGGAAATATCTTCGACGATTTACAACCTTGGCATGGGTCAAAAAGAATTTGCAACTCACAAAGCAAACATTCGACATCTTCCTTGAAGAATCCGGGTTCCAATTGTACAATAGAGTTTATCAAATCAATCGTAACATTGTTTCTTTCTGCCGGAATTCTAAACATTTCCTGAATGGGTTTCAACGCTGACAAACTTTCTTGTAACTTTTCTTGGATGCAACTTGTAAAAACTTGAAGGACAATTTTAAATTCTTTACTATAAAATGTTTCAAAATCGAAAATTGTAGCAGATTCCGGGTTTTCGTCAAATTTTTTGGGCACATGTCGCGTTTTGTGATGCTCTGAAAAGTCGTTTTCGGGGCTTATCTGCCACTTTCGAGCAAAGGAACCGAACTCGCAATTAAATCGTTAATTTGAATATCATCGCTCATTTGCTGAAATAACGTGATGTGCTTTGAATCAACAATAATGCATCGATGATGTTTAATTCTTCAGCTTCCAAACTTTCTGTCAAATTTTTAACTTTGAACATTACATTTTTGCAAAAAAATAAAGAGCTTATAAAATGGAAATCCAAAATTTTTTTTAACAAGCCCGAAGCTAGTAGCGTACGTGAATTGCTGTCAAAATTTTCCGAATCTTTCTTTATAATTTCAAGAGCATGAATGATACCTTCGAAAGAAATCCATACAGCTTTGACTGTTTCTGCCCGAGCAGTCCATCCTTTTTTGGACAAATTCTTCCACTGCAATGAATTTTCAATATTACGTAACTCTTCACGCAAACTCAAGAAACATTTCGTACTTCCAGAAAAAAAAAACATACAAAGCTTCTAAAATATTGAAAACTTCTTTAATCAAACAGCTTGCATTGCATGATGCTTCATCAAATATGTCGATTCTATGAGCATGACATGGAATAAAGGAACACGTTTTTCACATTTTTCCGATAATTTTTGCTGCGTGCCTTTAAATTTTCCAGACATGTTTTTTGCAAAATCATGCGATTGAAAAACAATATTTTTTGTGGAAATTCCCATCGAATGAAGAGCTGTTAAAATTTTTCCAGCTAACTCTTCTCCTTATTTTTTAGTCAGGACAATGTCCATCTTCAAAAGCCGTTCAACAGGTACAATTCCTTCCATTGTTTGATGCGCAAACCGAATATTGACAGCTAATCGATCTTGATGTGACAGCCGTGACAGAAAATTTCCCCGCTTGGTTAACTTCGTTGAAGATGGCCTTTTCAGTTTCATTCCGTAATAAATCGATGAATTCATTTTGAGTCACGTTACTGAGGTAAGTTACATACATGATGTCGTCTTTTGGAGGTTTCATCCAACCATTTTTTAACCAGTGGACAATGCCGGGAAATTAAATTAACAATCTGTTGAAAATTTCCATCATTGTTTACTGGTGAATCTTTGTGACCACGTAAAGCGAGACCTTGCCCTCCAAGAGTCCTCGCAACATCGAATAAAACCTGCAAGACCCTTGAAAGATAATCTTTTTCTTGTACTTCTTTAAGTTTTTGTCCCTGATGGATTTATCTATTAATATATCAACATGGACCCCTTCGTTGATAAAATTGGAATAATCACTTAGAGCTGCGTTGTGAGATTCAGAAGTGAAGTGCTGAAGTAGTTTCCCTTTTTTATCTTGACCACGACTCTTCATTTTATACCACTGGCGGACTCCTACTGATACCCATTCTGAACTAGCATTACACCTCCCTGGCCCTTCAGGAAATAAAATGCTGGAAAAACAAAAAGCTGCATCTTTATGGGGACTATATTCCAAAAAAGATAATTCTTCATACCAAACTGGATTAAATCGACGTTGTTTGTTAGTGGGAATATCTGTATTGGTCGGATAAATGTCAAGTTTCGGTTGATATCGACCCATGATTCAATTACTACAGGTTTGTTCTCCAATGATGACAGAGCTTTGACACTCCCAAGTTCAAAAATCTGGACGGGTTGCTTTTACGAAGTAAGCAGAAAGGGGAATAATTCAATCCCCCTCAGCGAAATTTTAGTAGAAAAGTACATTTAGTAGTATATTAGGAGTGATAATAAATTTGTAAATGCCAGCAGGTTTTGGGGTATTAATTTGTTTTCAACTAAATATTTCGTGAATTGGTTTGGTCAATCTTTCAGAATTTGTTTCAAGGATGCCGTACGTCAGAATTTTATTCAAAAATACACTATCTCAAAATTTGTTTCGAAAACTCCCTATATGGACATAAGTTCAATGCATTTTGGCATAACATGGAGTTAAAGAAAATCGTTCTGAGGTAAGGTGTTCTTCAACCTAATTCTCATATAGGGCGTTTTTGTGACAAATCCTGAAATGGGAAATTTTTGAAAAGTATTTTGTTGCATTATGCAGGGAGCACTGGAGGATTGGAAACGCGTCCTCTCCAAAACAAAATTTAGGAAATGGGTTATTGTCTTAGAACTTTATATTCCGGCCTTGACTTTGGCAGAAGAATTAATCTTTTGTGCGGTCCTGCTACACAGGGAATATTTACTTTTTTTCTTTTCCGTTTAAGTATTCATGGAAGTGTTCCAAATAAACCATTTATTTAGAATATTCGGAACACGGTCGTTTGATACTACCTCACGAGGTCCGTATATTCCAAATAAGTGTAAACATAATAATTCAAATATAAATTGACTCTAGAAATTCTGAAATGCAGACGAATTTTCCGACGTACGGAATGAATAAGTTAACACGCTCAACGAGTACATCTCGTTATGGCGTCTCCATTATTTACTAATTACATTTTTACGTGAATCGATTTACTAGTCGAGTTTTTGACGTTGAATGATGAATTTTAAATTGGTTTAGGTTTCATAAATTCGTAGGTTACGAAAGTGCGCGATTTCTTGGTGTCCTCACTTTTCATAAAATTACCTATGTTCAGCCACACTAATAGATCATGACATTGTTAATAAGTTCATCATAAAATTTAGAAAATTGTTCTAAGGAATTATGCAGTTCAGTACATATCGAGTATTTGTAAACTAATTGCTTCCTATTTCTGCTACTAATATTTTTCGAAAAATCGCAAAGAAACAACACATTTAACGGATGTCAACTCGATTTGGGAGCAAAATGGCTGCAATTGTCAAAAAATTTCTCTGCCGAGCAAACCTCCTGTGATTGAATCATGATATCGACCGAGAGAACTCAAATATTTACGTTTATTACTGGATGATATTTTATTTCGTCGACCGGGGTCATGATCGATTAGAACGTCATTCCCAATAGTCAAATTGAAATTTTTAGACGACAGCTTTTCATTTTCCTTATTTGCAAATAGCAATAGCTCACCACTTTCTTTGTAGATGTTGTTAAACAGTCGATCACATTGACGAACAATGCTTTTAAATTCGACACTGCCTCGTTCTTTGCTCTACTTAGAACGTCATTCGTTCGTTCAAAATTCTTTAGGAATTCAGCAACCTTGCAGGAAATATCCACCCAATTACAATTAATCTCATCTTGTTCTGATAGTAATGTTGATGGGAGTTCTGATGTTACTTGTGGCGACATTGATGATTGTAAATGAAGCATATCTGGGGAAGGTAGTGATGGCGGTATTGATGAAGATGATACAGGTGGAGACATCGCTCGATGGATACTAGTCTGCAGCGAGGGAACTGGAGGTATAACAGTTCAGCGTGATTTAAAGTGCACATTTTGAATGTGATTCTGAGGTAACTTCTTGTGTATCAAAATGAATGGGAGCAGCATTCTTCGCTTTCGGTGATGGAGTTGAAGATTGTTCAAACGACGATACCTGACGTTCTCGCTTAGAAGCCTCAAATGGATTTATTAGAGCTCCGACATGTTTGACTCTGACGTATTGACATTTATGTTTTTATTTTTCATGACGCGATTTGTAGTCAAAGTCAAATTGACTTCCGCATTCTTGGATATTTTAAGAAAGCTGCAAAAAAAAAATATATATAATATATATATATATATATATATATATGTTGTCGATTTCATCCGTTCTGACAACAGCGAAAAGGTCATCCACGTGAAAGAGCATACGTCACTACCCAAAGAGCTATTTTTTAACGATTGTTAAGTTTTGCATAAAGGAAAATCGTTATTTCAAATTCAACGGAAAAATATATGAGCAACGAACTGGAATGCCAATGGGATCTCCAGCCTCCCCGGTCATAGCTGAGATTGTTATGGAGGAATTGTTAATGAAGTTCGAGACGGACGCCACCAGAAAGCCATTACTGTTAACGAAATACGTAGATGACCTTTCCGCTGTTGTCAGAACGGATGGAATCGACAACATGCTTACGAAGCTCAATAGTTACAACAAGTCCATACAATTTACAACAGAGGTAGAAAAAGATTATTGCTTGCCATATTTGGACACTCTGATAATTAGAAAGGATAATAAGTTATTTATCGACTGGTATAAGAAGCCTACAGCGTCCGGAAGGCTAATTAACTACAACTCGAAGCACGAAAAAAGAACTATTTTGAACACCGCAAAGAATTTTATATCGATAGTACTTAAAATAAGCGATAAAATATATCACAAGAAAAACATTACTATCATCAAGGCAACCCTGGAACAAAATGAATTTCCTAGAGAGCTAGTTAACAATCTGATCCGAAACTTTTATAAGACAATCTCGCAAGAAAGTACTAGCAATAGAAATGCAAAAATATACAAATCTGTCACATATATTCCAGGAATAGCAGAGAGGATAAAAAGATCTAATTTATACGACCGGGAAAAGTATCAAATCTCTTTCTCATATAGTAACACACTGAGACATATTTACAGCAATAAGAAAGACCGAGTTCTGAAATATGAGAGATCCGACATAATCTACCAAATTCCATGCAATGGCGACGGATCCAACGTATGCAAAAAGGTATATGTTGAAACAACTAAACAAAAATTAAAGACAAGGATTTCCGGACACAAGTTTAACATCAAGTTAAGGAACAATATCCCGGACAATAAGACGGCCTTGTCATCCCATTGCAATGATACTGGATATTTCCCTGATTTTGAAAATTTCGTCATTCTGGACAAGGAAAAATTTTATAAAAAGCGTTTTATTTTAGAAATGCTACATATTATGAACACCCCTAATGAGAAGCGAATGAATTATAAATCTGATACAGAAGGATGTGCGCACGTCTATCGAAATTTAGTGCGGAAACAACAACAACATACAATGTGAGTTGAGCAGTGTTCATCATACGACAGCGAATATCCCGCTACCCACGTACTTGGCGACAACAACAAAAATAGCAAGAAGATGATTTGGAAATTTGTTCTTATCATTAGTTGTTACATATATTGTTAATTTTGTTTATACTTGACTGTACATGCTTTAAGAAAATTTGTTTATACTTACTGTACTTTACTTTGTTTAACTTTTCTCCTGTTTTGTCTTTGTTCATTCATCTGTTCGAACATATGGTCAGTCGATCAAGTACATTCATTTGTGTAAGTTGTATTTATTTATGAAATATGCCCATATGTAAAATATCCACCTGCTATTTTTATGTTTGCCTAATGTTTGTTATTATATTTTGTGTTTTTCTAGTCCTGATGATGGTTTAAGATTGAAACCGAAATATCGACCAATTATAAAAATTATAATACCACAAAATACATGGTGTTTAATTTATCCTTGCGGCCTTGAGCTCAATAATTAACCAGAAACTTGGAAAATATATTTCAATTAAATCGAGCCCTATCAGCAATCTTAGTGTAACCAACAAATATAAAATTTTACAGGAGAGCGTTTTTAAGATTATATTTTTTAAAAAATTTGATGCAAAATATCATATCAAAATTGCTTGTGGTTATCTTTGTAAAGGAGCTTATTGCGTGTATTTTTTGATTGATGTACCGAAAGAATGTCGCTGGCTGTTTTCCTTGGGAAATAAATTTGCACTACCAGTCTCAAAGAAATCTTTTTCTCTCATACATATGATTGCCGACATCGAACAAGGAGTCCCAAGGATCGGAGATGAAGATCATAAAAATACGGTACGATACAGGATTGCGAATAGAATAAGCAACTACAAAAACAAAATAAATGTTCACCAAAAGAAAAATTTATTTTGAAGGTTTACGATGAAACGGCTAAATTTATAAATAAACACAAGGACTCTATAATAATAACTTAGCTGAATTAAGATCAAAAGGAATCTATATAAAATACATAAAGAAATATGTAGACGACACATTTGCTATAATTAAGAAAACGGACGTAGAAATGATATTGAAAACCCTCAATAACCAACATACAAAAATCAAATTTACTAGTGAAGAAGAAGAAAATAAAAAGTTGGCGTTTTTGGATATTCAACTCCACAGATTCAACAATGGCATAAAAACAAACTGGTATGCCAAGTCTGTAGCCTCGTTCAGGATGATAAATTTTAACTCGAATCATCCCTGGACTCAAAAAAGAAACACTGCGTTGAACCTGATTGAAAAAATTTATAATCTCAGCGACCAGGGGTTCAGAAAAGAAAACAATTTTAAAATCAAGAACTTTTTATACAAAAATGGATTTCCGAGCACCCTAATACAAAAATGGATCACAACAAAAATGAACAATAGCAAACATTCAAATCAGAACACAAAAGCAGATAACCAAAAGAAAATATTTACCGTCATAGCATATGTACCAGGACTAACAGACATGAAAACGTTAGGCACATACATACCCAACAACACTATAGCTTTTGCTCATCGACCATATCAAACACTTAATACAATATTTACAAAAACTAAAGACAGAACAAAAACGGAACAACAACACAACGTTATTTATGAAATTAAATGTAATGGCAAAGAAGGCGAACCCTGCGACAAAATATATATAGGAACAACGAAGCGAGCTTTGGGAGTGAGAATAGGCGAACATAAAGCAGACGCAAAAAATAGAAAGATGACGACAGCCTTGGCGCAGCACATCAACAAATTCGATCACTCAGCTGATTTCGACAATACACGAATAATAGATGTGGAAAGCAAAATAAAGAAAGATTAACGTTGGAAGGACTTCGAATCCAACAGTAGATAAATAATGCAATGAACTAAAAAAAGGATGTAGATAATATCAGCTGTGCATACAAATTTGTGATAACCAACAATTGACGAACAGCTGGGATAGAGCGTAGATGGTTTTTTAAATGTAAAAATTTAGTTTATGTCAAATGTATATATTTTTGTAATAATGTGTAGTTAATTTGCAGTCTACAATTTATGTTATGGTATGTATGTACTATAATTTAGAAAAATATATTCTAATTATGTTTTCCTGTCAAAATAAATACAGAGTCTCCCTGAAGAAGACACAATAACGTGTCGAAACGCGTAGGAGGAAAAAAAGAAAAACTAATGTTTTTGCTTTAAATTGAATGACCAAAAAGCTCTTACAAATAAAAAAAAAGGAACTTATTACGGTTGCGAAATTTTGTGAGGTAGCTTAAAACAAACAGAATTACCAATATCTGTCAAAAACGGATTTTCATAACTTTGTTGGTCACACCGAAATGGCGGTTAGGGCTCGAAATAATTTTTTTCGACCCTTTGTCCAAAAATATTCGACATGTATTTTTTTACGATTGTTTTCGAAAATATGATTTTTTGAATATTTGACTCATATGAAATACACAATTATTCGAACCTCATTCACAAGCTTTTCGATTATGTCCTACTCAGTACTAATAACCTGAATCAATACAATGCGCTGAAATACACTTTCGAGTGTTAAATGCAGGGATACTCCAAATGAAATCAATCATTGGATTCACATTTTACACCCGACCTCTACCGATTGGCATGACATTTTTTTTACAGCATCTATGGACAAATATAACAACCCATATTTTTTAGTTTTGTCAAATTCACTTTAGTTCCATTTTTGTGAATTTTTTAAAAATTTTGTTTTCAGCCGATTTATTTTTTTCTAAATTCTATGGCGCAAGATACTTTTCAGTAAATAGCAGATTGTGAAGTTTCTTTTTAAGTTAAAGCTATCAAACTTACAGCTCTGATGTGAAATTTCACCAAGATTCCTAATATCATGTTGAAAGTAACGTAGGTATTGTTAAAATATGTTTTTTCACCCTTTAAAATTGATATTTAAGGTTTTTTTTTCTCAGTATAATCTTTTTTATGAATGCTAATAACTTTTTCTAAGTTTCCAAAAAAAAAAATGTAAAAAAGAGGTGTCTTAATATATAAATATATAAAAAACACGTGTCACAACATTTTCGGGCGCGATGGACTCCTAAGCTACTGAACCGATTTTGAATTTGTTTTACACCCCGTGTGTAGTTTGATCTAACTTGAGAGATAGGATAGGTTATATCTCAGTTTATAGTCGCAATATTATTTTATTGCAAATTTTTTTATTTGTTTATACGTAATAATAAAATGTTACGTATACGCAGTGGCACTAATATTTTCAGGTGGTGCGGATATACTTCCGTGTAATTGCTTGGTGTTTAATTAAACAACCTGCTTATCAATAAAAAATATTATAGCGAATGATATCAAGTATAGCACATCACCAGGCCCACCGAGAGGGGGAGGGGAGGGGGCTTTCTGATGGGGACCGCGATTTAGAGGTACTATGCCATTTTTTTAATTCACGAGAGTCTTTAGTTGTGTAGAGGATAATTTTCATACCACTGGGTGACTAGGGTCTCGAGATATAGGCCAAAACGTGGCCCAGTGAATGCCTAGACAGCGTTTACACAATATGGATATCAAATGAAAGCTGTTGATGAGTGCTTTAATACAGATTAATATATTATCCAGAGACGGACTGGGACTGGGATTAGGACTAGGACTGGAACTGAGACTCGGAGTGGGATTGGGATTGGAATAAAATACATGCCACCCTCTGGGACATGCAATAAAGGATGCAGACGAATGAGAGAAAATTGAGAGAAGAGAAAAGAGAGAAGGAGATTGAGAAAGAGATAGAAGAGACGAAGATGGAGATAGATGAAGCGAAAAAGACGGATGGAGGAGTGTATAAAGGGATTAGGAAAAAGTGAAGAGGGGGGAGGGCAGATTCAGACGGAAAAAGCTTATTAAGATGTATGCAGATAGGCCAAATTTAGGCCAGGACAACTTCTGCCGGGTCTTCTAGTTTTATATATAAAAGAAAGTGACGTTAGTACAAACGCTTATAACTCAAGAACGCCTGCAACGATTTGGATGATTGACACCAATTCAGATTGTTCTCTGACCAGACTAAGAGAATATCCAATAAAGTTCTTAAAAAATTCCAGAAAAAAATTTATTTTCCTATACATTTTGTATGGTGAGAATATTTATGATATTTTTTGTAAGAAAAGCTCAATAATAGCTCTGTGGATTATAATAAAATATCGAATATAGACTCTATGCGCGCGATATTGTTATTTTCTTATACATTTTATATAAAGCGTCCTTGATGATCAATGACGTTTATGTTTGCGGTACGTTGTGACGAGTTATCCAGCAACGAATCTATTCTCAAGTTTTAAGTATTCTCGCTAAATGGACGAAATTTGTTTCGCAAAAGGTATCAGCTTACAAAGAAATTAAATGTAATTTCGCTCTTTCAATACATCGCGAACGCCTATCTACCACGAAAAAAGTTTGTAAAAATTAATTGCATTGCTAACGCATTGTAACTTAAATGCTGGTTCATGTATTGCCAGTAGATGGCGGTGTGTGTATCAAATTATGAGAGCTTTTGACAGTTATTCAATTTTAATGAGTACATTATTTTCAAACAATTATTTGTGAAAATTTCAAACGACTTTTTGTGAAAACTTCCATTGAAAAGTTATTTCACAAATGTTTGTTAAGTCCGGTGAAGTGGAAATTGTGAATAGTTACATATGTTATATTTATGTGATTCCAAGTGTTAATTTCGAACGTGCAATTAAGTTTTCTGCGAATTATATTTAATTCTCTTTTAATTCTACTCTGTTAACTAATTTTGCTGTGGAATTATATTTTCTAACGGTAAGTTGCCAGCGAAGATGTTTATTTTGTGAGGATTTGACATTTGTTCATTTATCAGCGTTTTTCAAAATGCCGCGAGACAGAAGATCAAATCTTTCGCGTCAAACCAGCAATGCAAGTAAACTGCGCAATATTGTCAACCAATTGAATACGAACGAACAACAAATCGTAAGAGAAGAGTGCCGTGTTAATATAGCCCAACATCGTGCATCACAAACGCAAAGAGAAAGGAGACGATGGATATTATATAAAAATCCAGATGATAAGTTCATTGACCGGTGAGTATCGATATCGTAATAATAATAATACCAATCCGAAACTAATGTCACTGGTATTATTTTAGGCGAGGAAACCACCAAGAGTGTTAGTGCAATGAATTTTTAAAGATTTTATAAAATTAGAAAAGACTGCCGACACTGTTAATTTAAATATTAAATATTCAATTTTTATTTTTATTTTTATATAAGTATCGTATGAGCGATGTGTTTCGGCTATTCGTTTTAATTGCCCAGAGTCGCTACGTGCCATCACAATGTCGCGGGACTCCAAATTTTCACCTACTATCAAAATTGCAACCTCATCTATTGTTGGAGCGTTGAATTGATGTTCAGGTGTTCCAGTTGGTCGTTTATCAGCTCGTATCACAACTTTATAGTCATCAGTTGATATTCGATCCAACGCAGTTTTGAATAACCGAAGCAATGCAGGATGTTCATGAAGTATCTGACGCTGATCAAGTTTATTTTACACATTGCCCATGAAATATATTTGTAGGAATTTATGTTGTGCATCTTCAAGCGGGAGTAATACCCCAATTCGATGGTGAATTTGGCCTTGGATCTGTGAAGTCGATGAGGAAGTTATAACAAAATATATCCTTTTATTTATTTGATCCAAATTTTTGTAATAATATTTTGAATCTTTTATCACCTTGAACGTCGGATTGAATCCAGGTTCATCAAAAATATTTGCTCCAAATGAAGTCATTTGAAAGCATCCGTTATATTTCTGAATGTTTGAAAGAAAATGACGTGATTTCAGTGTTTCACCACGAAGCAGGGAATTCAATGGCTCTGGCGGCAAGAGTAATAGTGGTAATTTAACCTTGCCACTGAGACAGTATACCCAGGTGTTTCTCCAGCGAACTTCAATGCACTGCAATGGCTACACAAAACCTCCATCGGTCCAATTTGAATGGAAGGAAGCGAGCTGTAGTCAATTGTGCAATCGTAATGAAATGCTACTATATCCAAACACTTGAAGCACTTCTTAGTCGCTGATTTCAGTTTTCACGTTGTTGTGTTGGTTGATATATTCGACGATTTCTCATTGTTAGCTGAGCCGTCTCACTTACCGCCTGCCTTTCTCTTTGCGTTTGTTATGCACGATGTTGGGCTATATTAACAAGGCGCTCTTCTCTTACGATTTGTTGTTCGTTCGTATTCAATTAGTTGACGATATTGCGAAGTCTACTTGCATTGCTGGTTTGACGCGAAAGATTTGATCTTCTGACTCGCGGCATTTTCAAAGACACTGATAAATGAATAAATGTTAAATCCTCACAAAATAAACATCATCTGGCAACTTACCGTTTGAAAATATAATTCCACAGCAAAATTAATTAACAGAGTAGAATTAAAAGAGAATTCAATATAATTCGAAGAAAAATTAATTGCACAGTCCGAAATTAACACTTGGAATCACATAAATATAACATATGTAAGTATTCACAATTTCTACTTCACCAGACTTAACCAAAATTTATGAAATAACTTTTCAATGGTAATTTTCACAAAAAGTCGTTTGAAATTTTCACAAATAGTCGTTTGAAAATAATGTACTCTTGAAAATTGAATAACTGTCAAAAGCTCTCATAAGTTGATACATACACCGCCATCTACTGGCAATACATGAACCAGCATTTAAGTTACAATGCGTTCGCAATGCAATTAATTTTTACAAACTTTTTTCGTGGTAGATTTGCGTTCGCGATGTATTGATAGAGCGAAATTACATTTAATTTCTTGGTAAGCTGATACTTTTTGTGAGACACATTTGGTCCATTTAGCGAGAATACTTAAAAATTGAGTATAGATTCGTTGCTGGATAACTCGTCACAACGTACCGCAAACATAAACGTCATTGATCATCAAGGACGCTTTATATAAAATGTATAAGAAAATAACCATTTCGCGCACATAGAGAGTCGATTTTCGATATTTTATTATAATCCACAGAGCTATTATTGAGCTTTTCTTACAAAAAAATATCATAAATATTCTCACCATACCAAGAGTGAGTCGATTTTCGATATTTTATTATAATCCACAGAGCTATTATTGAGCTTTTCTTACAAAAAAATATCATAAATATTCTCACCATACCAAATGTACAGGAAAAAAAATTTTTTTTTTTAGGAATTTTTTAGGAACTTTATTGGATATTCTCCTATTCTGGCCAAAGAACAATTTGAATTGGTGTCAATCATCCAAATCGTTGCAGGCGTTCTTGAGTTATAAGCGTTTGTACTGACGTCACTTCCTTTTATATATAAAACTAGAAGACCCGGCAGACGTTGTCCTGCCCTAAATTTGGCCTCTCTGTATACATTTTAATAAGCTTTTTCCATCTGACTCTGCCCTCCCCCTCTTTACTTTTTCCTAATACTTTTATACACTCCTCCCTCCGTCTTTTTCGCTTCATCTATCTCCATATTCGTATCTTCTATCTCTTTCTCAATCTCCTTCTCTCTTTTCTCTTCTCTCAATTTCTTCTCATTCTTCTTATTGCCTGTGGCGTGGCATGTATTTTATTCCAGTCCCAGTCCCACTCCGAGTCTAAATCCCAGTCCTAGTCCTAATCCCAGTCCCAGTCCGTCTCTGGATAATATATTACTCTGTGTTAAAGCACTCATCAACAACTTTCATTTGATATCCATAATGTATAAACACTGTCTAGGCATTCACTGGGCCACGTTTTGGCCTATATCTCGAGACCCTAGTCACCCAGGGATATGAAAATTACCCTCTACACAACTAAAGACTCTCCTGAATTAAAAAAAATGTCATAGTACCTCTAAATCGCGGGCTCCCTCAGAAAGCCCCTCCCCCCTCTCGGCGGACCTGATGATGTGATATACTTGATATCATTCGCTATAATAAATTTTATTGATAAGCAGGTTGTTTAATTAAACACCAAGCAATTATTTACACAGAAGTATATCCGCACCACCTGAAAATATGAGTCCCACTGCGTATACGCAACGTTTTTTTATTACGTATAAACAAAAAAATTTGCAATAAAATAATATTGCGACTGTAAACTGAGATATAACTTATCCTATCTCTCAAGTTAGATCAAACTACACACGGGGCGCAACACATTCAAAATCAGTTCAGTAGTTTAAGAGTCCATCGCGCCCGAAAATGTTGTGACAAGTGTTTTTTATATATTGCTCGCCCCCAAATTAAATAAATAAAAGGTGTACTGATGCTATGCATCCTCCCATGACTTAAACACACCAATAACACTAAAACTATCCAACTTAATAAACTGAATCCCTTAAAATAAACACAAATAAATAAATAAAGGTGTACTGATGCTATGCATCCTCCCATGACTTAAATACACCAATAACACTAAAACTACCCAACTCAATAAATGGAATACATTAAATCAAAAACCCCATAAACTCAATACAGTCCATTAACAATAATAATTTATAAATTTAAAAAAAGGGAATGCTTGGTGGGAGTTGAACCCGCAACCCCGGGCGTTTGGTCGGGTACGTCAGCCACTATGCCACGACTCATACGCTTACAAGCACATAAAATTACTCATTTATAACTCTTATTAAACTGCTCGCCCTCAATTGCCCAAAGCTTAGACATGGTCCTTCGTCGCCATAGACGAACCCAGCCCCTTGTACAATAATATACATATATAGATTAAAATATATCCCTCCCGTAAATTTTGGTGGGTCCCGACCACATAAAATTTTCCCGCCAAAAATATATTTCTCCCGCCATAAAATATATATGTATATTCCCACCAACATATATACACGTACGTAAAAGCGGTGCATTAAAAACTTCGAAGCAAATCCCACACACACTTGCACAAAGTTAGCTCATTGCCCTTTAATACTTGAGTCCCTTGCGGTATAATTTAAATACATATCCCCAGTTTTACATTGTTGGCGATACCCAGCAAAAAATTCAGCCACAGTCACATAGTTTGAAATACCCAGCAGCAAATTCTGCAGGTCATCCCAACTGGTCCCAGACTACTCCCAATTGAGTCTAACTGGTCCTAGCCTACTACACTCTCGACCAATAGGAAAACTTATCCCTTTGGTTTTCCCGCATAAATAAACCCTCGGCAATCTCCAAAAGTAACCAAAATAGCCAAAATAAAATTAAGCAAGTCCCTCTTCAGAATGGCTAGCGTAGTCGAAAGTAAATTTATATCCGAAACGGATCTCTTTTCGGATTACTGCACTCGGTTCGGTACAACCGACATCCAAGATAACACCGAGGCATCCCTAAAGATAAAAGACAAAAATATCGATGTGTTCTGGGAAAGGGTACAAAGCGAATATGACGCCGTCGTAGAGTCAGATGACAACGACCTTCCCGACGACTTTAAGGCCTCAGCCTTCAATAAATACCGCGCCTGCCTTATAGCATACGAAGACACAAAGGCAAGAATAGGCGATCAGCTCCAGCTAAGGGTACTAAGCAATCCCGTCCCCGCTACAACTACCACTCCCCAAGAAAATTCCGGGATGCACCTCAAAGTACCCGCCTGTGACACCGAAGTCTTTTACGGGAGTTATGATCAATGACCGTCCTTCCGTGACATGTTCACGGCGGTCTATATCAACCACCCCAAACTCTCGAGCGCCCAAAAACTGTACCACCTCAGGTACAAAACCCAAGGAAAAGCCGGCCAGATAGTAAAGCAATTCCCACTTAGCGTTGACAACTTTGCTCTGGCTTGGGAAGCTCTTAAATCCTGTTATGAAAATAAAAGAGTCCTGGTCGACAATCAAATAAAAGTCCTCATGAACCTCAAGCCCATTCCGACTGAAAACAGCGAAGACATTCAGCGACTGCAATCTTCCGTTAATAACTGTCTCCAGATATTGGCAGCCCAACAAGTCTCGACAGACAGTTGGGACCCCATATTAATATATCTGGTAACCTCAAAACTGCCGGAAAATACGGTTGCGCTTTTGGAGCAATCCTTAAGCTCTAGAAGAGACCTACCGAACTGGTCCCAAATGGATCAGTTTCTGACTACTGGCTACGAGATAGTGGAAAGGGTGGATCAATGGCGACCAGCCAAATCCCGATATAATCCACCCTCCACCAATTTCTCAAAGCCTCCCTCAAGTCAAAACAATCCCCAGTTCAGGCAGGCTCAACCCCCTAACCAAAGCCGCAACCCCCCACAGAACAACAACTATCAAACTCGTACAAATGCTCATGTGGCCGAGCATCAAAAAGTATACGCCTGCAGAAAGTGCAAGCAGAACTCCCACACGCTACAAAGCTGCTTGCATTACAAAAAGCTGGCAATCCCTGAACGGAAAAAATTCGTGAGAGAAAGCAATCTCTGCGAAAACTGCCTGTCCCAAACCCACCTCGTAAAAGATTGCACAAGCACAAGAACGTGTCTCTACTGCCAAGGTCGCCACAACTCCACCCTCCACGATACAGGAATATCACACCAAACCAATGGCCCTCGAAGAGCGGCAGCCCAAGTAGCAACTACTCAGGACAATACCAACCCAGATCTCAACGAGGAACTTCCAACCACCTCAAACGCTGCCCGCATCCAATCTTTGCATGCGGAAAATGATAGCAAGATCATTCTCCCCACAGCGATAGTGTCCATAGAACACCGAGGGGACTGCTTCAGGTTCAGAGCCTTAGTGGATCAAGGGTAAGAGCGTAGCTTCATCTCGTCGAAAGCTCAAATCAAGCTAGGCCTCCCATATACCCACTCCCTATTTGAAATATCGGGAATGGGAGGCGGAGTAGTACAAACCTCCAACAAGCTATGCTCACTGACCCTAGTCTCAAATGACCACAAGGTAAAAATAAAGGCCCAGGCAATCGTGCTACCTCGGCTCACTAGGCAACTCCCAACACTCACGCTAAATATCGACCAAATGCGTAAATGGTCCCATCTCAAGCTAGCAGACCAGAACACTCAGAACCCCTCCCAAATTGATCTGGTATTAGGCAGTGATCTTATCCCACAAATAATGCTAAATGGCATAGAAAAGATCTCGCCCACACTGCTAGCACAAAACACGATATTTGGATAATAAGTGGCCAAACCCCCGAAAAGGTCGGATCACACTCCTCTCAAGCGTGGGAAGTGACGAATGTCCAGCTGAATGAACAGCTAAGGCAATTCTGGGAAATCGAAGAAATACCCAGAACGCGAGTGGAAACCCCAGAAGACAAAATGTGCGAAGACTTTTATCAAAGCACAACCACTCGCATGGATGACGGTCGATATATGGTTCGGCTCCCCTTTAAACCAACATTCCCGAACGATATCGACCTAGGTCAGTCCCGTACTGCAGCCCTACGACAGTTCCATGGCATGGAACGTACTCTCGCAAAAAAGGGCGATCTCAAGCAGCAATACGACCAGGTACTCGAGGAATATCTGTCCCTAGGCCACATGGAAGAATGCAGTCCCAATGAAATAAAATCCCTGGGTAAATACTGCTCATTCTATCTCCCGCACCATGCAGTCGTAAGGCCAGATAAAAAGACAACAAAAGTCAGAGTTGTGTTCAACGCCTCCAAAAAGTCGGTTTCCGGTCACTCCCTCAACGATGTTTTATGTACCGGACCAACCCTCCAACCCGATCTCCGACTTATGTTGCTGAAATGGCGAACATATAAATATGTGTTTAATGGCGACGTCGAGAAAATGTACCGCCAAATTCTCTTGCACCCCGATGACCGAGATTACCAACGGATCATATTCCGAACCCACGAACACAGTCCAATACAGGACTACAAGTTAAAAACGGTCACCTTCGGGGTTAATTGCGCGCCTTTCCTGGCTATTCGCACTCTACACGAGCTGGCGAAAGACATAGCCGATTCCCATCCACGCGCAGCCCCAATACTAAAATCCGAGACGTATGTTGACGATATTTTATCTGGCAGTCATGATCTTCAATCAGCCGAGCAATCCCTAACAGAGACTATAGATGCTCTGAATTCAGCCGGCTTTCCCCTAAAAAAGATCACGGCAAACCATCCCAACATCCTCCAAAAAATATCAAAAACTGATCTGCTGGAAACAAACTTTCTCGAGTTCGAAAAGACTAGCACCGCCAAGACCCTGGGCATCCAGTGGAACGCCCTAACGGATACATTCTCGTATACCGTCGACTCAAATCCGGCATCCACTGCAGCCACGAAGCGGCAAATTCTATCCTCCATAACAAAACTTTTCGATCCCGCAGGGTGGCTAACGCCAATTATGATCCAAGCAAAAATCTTGATGCAAGAGCTATGGCTAGACGGGACTGACTGGGATGAGCCAGTGAAACCCCTCCGTCTCATCAAGTGGGCGCAGTTCGCCGAAAATCTCCCAACGATCTCGGATATTCAAATACCACGCTGGATAAACTACCACCCCGATAAACCAGTTGAGCTCCATGGCTTCTGCGAAGCCTCGGAAAAGGCTTATTGCGCGACACTTTACGTAAGAACCACCGTAGGAACTCAAGTATTCTCTCACCTTTTAGTCTCTAAAGGGAAAGTGGCCCCCCTAAAAACCATAAGTTTGCCACGACTAGAGTTATGCGGCGCGGTCTTATTAGCCAAGTTAGTCGCAGTTGTCCAATCCCATCTCGGCCTCAATCAGCGAAAGTTAACCCTGTGGTCGGACTCCGAAATCGTTTTAGCCTGGCTTGAGAAACCACCTCACTCCTGGAAAACCTATGTCTCCAATCGAACTGCGCAGATCATCGACCTCATCGGCAATGCCACTTGGCGGCATGTACGCAGCAAGGATAATCCCGCAGATATGGGCACCAGAGGATGCACCCCACTCGAGCTAGCTAGCTCATCGCTATGGTGGAATGGCCCAGAGTGGCTTTCCCGACCCCCCGAGGACTGGCCAACACCAACGGCCAGGAATATTGTACCCCCCCAACTTCGCCGAGTCGAATCCCTACATGCAGCGGAAGAGTCAGAAGATTTCTTGGAACGGTTCTCCTCCTATCCCCGCGCCCTACGCGTAACAGCGTACATGTTGAAATTTGTAACTCGGCTGAGAAATGCTGTAGGACGCAATCGTATCCCTAACGATCCCGCCCTCTCTTACGCCGACGTCATGCGCGTGAAAAACCGTCTGCTGAACTTGACTCGCTTCCGAAAGAGCCTCCCTCGAAAATTCAAAACCAATCGGAAAGCGAAGTCCCCTACTGGCACTTGACCCCTTCCTGGATACAAACGGGATTCTCCGGGCCAACGGAAGATTAGTAAACGCCGACATGACCTACAATGAGTGTCATCCTATCATTCTCCCCGAAAAGGCTAGATTTACTACCCTTTATATAAGGTTTCTACACGAGAGCTTCCTCCATGCGGACCTCCGCCTCCTGCAACAAGCTATGAGGCAGGAATTCTATACCCCCCGACTCAAACCTCAGCTGAAAAAATGTATATTCCAATGTAAAGTCTGCACCATTCATAAGCGACAAACGCAATCCCAAATAATGGCAGCTTTACCCCCCCAACGAAGCACTTTCGCGCCCCCCTTCACTACTACTGGCGTAGACTTCGCCGGCCCGTTTCACATCAAAGCTTCGATGCTCCGATCTCCAACCCTCGTAAAAGGTTATGTGGCCGTTTTCGTTTGCTTCACTACCAAGGCGATCCACCTGGAATTGTGTTCGGATCTCACTAGTAAGGCTTTTCTCGCTGCCTTCGCCCGGTTTGTAGGGCGATGAGGGTACCCGAAGCAAATGATGAGCGACAACGGCACAACATTCATTGGTGTTAAGCGAGCTACCGAAGTAGAGTTCGTCGCCTTCCTCAACGAAGTCTCGACAGATATTGTCCAAAAGTATGCGCCACAAGGCATCGATTGGAAATTTATACCCCCCGGCGCACCCCACATGGGCGGATTATGGGAATCTGCCGTCAAAAGCTTTAAAACCCATTTTAAAAAGGTTGCCGGAACACATAGCTTCACCTTTGAAGAATTCTCAACTCTATTAATTCGCATCGAGGCCGTTCTCAATTCTCGCCCTATCTCCCCGCTTTCCCAGGACCCAGCGGATCTCACCGCTAAAATAAATAGAGGTTTTTCTTGTAGAAAATGGGGTGCCAATAACTCAGAGCTGTCCCGTGCTCGCCTCCATATCACATTTTAAAGGGTTCTTCAAATAGAGGATGAGGTGGCTCAGTAGAGCGAAGCCTCAGAGCCCCCAGTGCTCGCCCCCAAATTAAATAAATAAAAGGTGTACTGATGCTATGCATCCTCCCATGACTTAAACACACCAATAACACTAAAACTACCCAACTTAATAAACTGAATCCCTTAAAATAAACACAAATAAATAAATAAAGGTGTACTGATGCTATGCATCCTCCCATGACTTAAATACACCAATAACACTAAAACTACCCAACTCAATAAATGGAATACATTAAATCAAAATCCCCATAAACTCAATACAGTCCATTAACAATAATAATTTATAAATTTAAAAAAAGGGAATGCTTGGTGGGAGTTGAACCCGCAACTCCGGGCGTTTGGTCGGGTACGTCAGCCACTGTGCCACGACTCATACACTTACAAGCACATAAAATTACTCATTTATAACTCTTATTAAACTGCTCGCCCTCAATTGCCCAAAGCTTAGACATATATTTAGATATTTTAACAATACCTACGTTACTTTCAACATGATATTAGGAATCTTGGTGAAATTTCAGATCAGAGCTGTAAGTTTGATAGCTTTAACTTAAACAGCAACTTCACAATCTGCTTTTTACTGAAAAGTACCTTGCGCTATTGAATTTAGAAAAAATAAATCGGCTGAAAACACAAAATTTTAAAAAATTCATAAAAATGGAACTAAAGAGAATTTGACAGAACTAAAAAATACGGGTTGTTATATTTGTCCATAGATAATGTAAAAAAAATTTCATGCAAATCGGAAGAAGTCGGGTGTAAAATGTGAATCCATTGATTGATTTCATTTGGAGTATCCCTGCATTGAACACTCGAAAGTGTATTTCAGCGCATTGTATTGATTCAGGATATTAGTACTGAGTCGGACATAATCGAAAAGCTTGTGAATGAGGTTCGAATAATTGTGTATTTCATATGAGTAAAATTTTCAAAAAATCATATTTTCGAAAACAATCGTAAAAAAAATACATGTCGAATATTTTTGGACAAAGGGTCGAAAAAAATAATTTCGAGCCCTAACCGCCATTTCGGTGTGACCAACAAAGTTATGAAAATCCGTTTTTGACAGATATTGGTAATTCTGTTTGTTTTAAGCTACCTCACAAAATTTCACTACCGTAATAAGTTCCTTTACAAAGATAACCATAAGCAATTTTGATATGACATTTTAAAAAAAATGTAATCTTAACAAGTAAGGAAGGCTAAGTTCGGGTGTAACATACTCAGTTGAAAGCTATGGAGACAAAATAAGGGAAAATCACCATGTAGGAAAATGAACCTAGGGTAACCCTGGAATGTGGTTTTATGACATGTGTATCAAATGGAAGGTATTAAAGAGTATTTTAAGAGAGAGTAAGCCATAGTTCTATGGATGGACGCCATTTAGGGATATCGCCATAAAGGTGGACCAGGGCTGACTCTAGAATTTGTTTGTACGATATAGGTAACAAATGAAAGGTGTTAATGAGTATTTTAAAAGGGAGTGTGCCTTAGTTGTATATGTGAAAGCGTTTTCGAGATATCGCCATAAAGGTGGACCAGGGGTGACTCTAGAATGTGTTTGTACGATATGGGTATCAAATGAAAGGTGCTACTTAGCATTTTAAGAGGGAGTGGGCCTTAGGTCTATATGTTGACGCCTTTTCGAGATATAGCCATTAAGGTGGGCCAGGGGTGACCCTAGAATGGGTTTGTACGATATGGGTATCAAATGAAAAGTCTTAATGAGTATTTTAAAAGGGAGTAGGCCTTAGTTCTATAGATGGACGCCTTTTAGAGATATCGCCATAAAGGTGGGCCAGGGGTGACTTTAGAATGTGCTTGTACGATATCGGTATCAAATGAAAGGTGTTAATGAGTATTTTAAATCGGAATGAGCCTTAGTTCTATAGGTGAACGCCTTTTCGAGATATCGCCATAAACGTGGACCAAGGGTGACTCTAGAATGTTTGTACGATATGGTTATCAAACGAAAGTTTTTACTGAGAATTTTAAGAGGGAGTGTGCCTTAGTTGTATATGTGTAGGCGTTTTCGAGATATCATCATAAAGGTGGACCAGGGGTGACTCTAGAATGTGCTTGTACGATATATGTCAAATGAAAGGTGTTAATGAGTATTTTAAAAGGTAGTGATCCTTGGCTCCATAGGTGGACGCCGTTGCGAGATATCGCCATAAAGGTGGTCCAGGGGTGACTCTAGAATGTGCTTGTCCGATTTGGGAATCAAATGAAAGGTTTTAACGAGTATTTTAAAAGCGAGTGGGCCTTCGGTGTATAGGTGGACGCCTTTTCGAGATATCGCCATAAATGAATACCCATACCATATTGATTCATGTTATTCAATCAGAGCTCCATTTATATCTTCAGAAGATGTATTATCTTATTTAAAAACTTTAAAAGTATCATATTCATACGGCCCCGACAGGATCCCGATACACTTTCTTAAAAAATGTGCTGCAAACATCTATCAGCCGCTAACAGATTTATTTAATTTATCTTTAATTTATGGCGTTTTCCCAACAATATGGAAGGAATCTTTTCTTATTCCGCTTCATAAAAATGGAAGCAGGTCTTCAATAGAAAACTACCGGGGCATAGCAAAGTTATCCGCTATCCCAAAGTTATTTGAGGCTATTGTTACCCACCACCTAACATTCTCTATTTCCCCCATAATTGCAAGCTCGCAGCATGGGTTCTGTAAGGGCAAATCACCTATCACCAATTTACTAGAATTTACCACCCACGTTTCTAATGGATTTAGAAAAGGCCTTCACACTGATGTAATTTACACCGATTTCAGTAAAGCTTTCGACAAAGTATCACACCCATTACTTATTCATAAGCTCAGTCAACTCGGTTTTCAACCCCGTCTTATATGTTGGATTTCTTCGCATCTTGGTTATCGTACGCAAAAAGTAATCTTTAAAAATACACTTTCTGGGGTCATCAATGTTTCTTCTGGTGTTGCTCAGGGCAGCCATCTTGGTCCGATTCTGTTCTTGTTGTTCATAAACGATATATCTGGTACAATTAAATACTCAAAAATCTTGATGTACGCAGACGATGTAAAACTTTTCAAATCATGTGCCTCGGTTGAGGAACATTCCTTGCTTCAAATGGATTTAAATCACTTGGTTACCTGGTGCAATGTAAATTATATGCCGCTCAATCTCAAAAAATGTAAATTCATGTGTTTTTCTCGGAGAGTTTCGCTACCAGCTTCATATACAATTAACAACTATAGTCTAGAAACTGTAAATAATTTTATTGACTTGGGAGTCATGATGGATTCCAAACTTAGTTTCAATCTTCATATTAATGCTACAGTGAATAAAGGCAAAGGTGTTTTTGCATTTGTTAAACGGTGGTCAAAAGAATTTAACGACCCTTACATAACTAAAGCACTTTTTACAACATTAGTTAGGCCAATATTAGAATACGGCTCGATAATTAGGAATCCACGTTATCAAGTCCATGCAGACAGTCTCGAATCAATACAAAAACAATTTTTACTATTTGCCTTAAGGAATTTCCAATGGTACTCTTTAACTAATCTTCCACCTTATACTAATCGATTAAAGCTTATCAATCTTCCAACTCTTGCTAGTCGAAGGGAAATGCTTGGTGTAATATTTATGACAAAACTTTTAAATGGATCAATTTCGAGCCCATTCCATCTGAATGAAGTGAACTTTTGCTTTCCCTCTCGGACATCGAGACACTTCAAACCTCTTCTGCTGAAACAATGTAGAACGAATTTCGAACAAAATGAACCTTTTCGGCGTTTATGCCAAGATTATAACTCTCACTCAAACACATTTGATAGCTCGGACTCCCTTTTTTCTATAAAAAGGATTGTTCTCACCTCTCTAAATTAATGTATAATACGTTTGCTTCTGTTCTCTTTAAGTATTACGCTTGGCTGATGAAATTTCTTCTGTAGCTGAGCAGTCTCAGATCGTGACGCTTGACAAACCGCTGCCCATCAAAGACTCAGCAAAATAAAAAAAAAAAAAAAGTTATTATATATATATATAAATCGATCGCGTGAACAGGATTAGCCTGGTTTCATTGGGCCACTTGAGGGCAGCGCGCTGCCACAACGTCCATTATAAAGGTGGACCAAGGGTGACTCTAGTATGTTTATACGATATGGGTATCAAACGAAAGTTTTTACTGAGGATTTTAAGAGGGAGTGGGCCTTTGGTCTATAGGTGGATGCCTTTTCGAGATATCCCCATTAAGGTGGGCCAGGGGTGACTCTAGAATGTGTTTGTACGATATGGGTATCAAATTAAAGGTATTAATGAGGTTTTTAAAAGCGAGTGGCCCTTAGATGTATATGTGAAGGCGTTTTCGCGATATCGACCAAAATGTGGACCAGGGTGATCCAGAAAATCATCTGTCGGGTACTGCTAATTTATTTATATATGCAATACCACGAAGAGTGTTCTTGCCAAGATTCAAAGGTCTGTTGATTTCGCCCTGCAAAACTTTTTCATTTTTTTTACTTAATATGGTAGGTGCCACACCCATTTTACAAAGTTTTTTCTAAAGTTATATTTTGCGTCAATAAACCAATCAAATTACCATGTTTCATCCCTTTTTTTCGTATTTGGTATAGAATTATGGCATTTTTTTTTCATTTTTCGTAATTTTCGATATCGAAAAAGTGGGCGTGGTTATATTCGGATTTCAGCCATTTTTTATACCAAGATAAAGTGACTTCAGATGAGTACGTGGACTAAGTTTAGTAAATATATATGGGTTTTTGCTCAAGTTATCGTGTTAACGGCCGAGCGGAAGGACAGACGGTGGACTGTGTATAAAAACTGGGCGTGGCTTCAAACCAATTTCGCCCATTTTCACAGAAAACAGTTACCGTCATAGAATCTATGCCTCTACCAAATTTAAGAAGGATTGGTAAATTTTTGTTCGACATATGGCATTAAAAGTATTCTAGACAAACTAAATTAAAATGGGCGGAGCCAAGCCCATTTTAAAATTTTCTTTCATTTTTGTATTTTGTTGCACCATATCATTACTGGAGTTGAATTTTGACATAATTTACTTATATACAGAAAAGATATTAAATTTTTTGTTAAAATTTGACTTTTACAAAATTTTTTTTTAAAAAGTGGACGTGTTCATCATCCGATTTTGCTAATTTTAATTCAGCACATATATAGTAATAGTAGTAACGTTTCTGCCAAATTTCATCATGATACCTTCAACGCCTGCCCAATTACAGCTTGCAAAACTTTTAAATTACCTTCTTTTAAAAGTGGGCGGTGCCACGCCCATTGTCCAAAATCTTGCTAATTTTCTCTTCTGCGTCATAAGGCCAACCCACCTACCAAGTTTCATCGCTTTATCGATCTTTGGCAATGAATTATCGCAATTTTTCCGTTTTTTCGAAATTTTCGATATCGAAAAAGTGGGCGTGGTTATAGTCCCATATCGTTCATTTTAAACAGCGATCTGAGATGACTGCCCAGGAACCTACATACCAAATTTCATTAAGATACCTCAAAATTTACTCAAGTTATCGTGTTAACGGACGAACGGACGGACGGACGGACGGACGGACATGGCTCAATCAAATTTTTTTTCGATCCTGATTATTTTGATATATGGCAGTCTATATCTATCTCGATTCCTTTATACCTGTACAACCAACTGTTATCCAATCAAAGTTAATATACTCTGTGAGCTCTGCTCAACTGAGTATAAAAACGTTCTCCTGTAAAATTTTATTTTTGTTGGTTACACTAAAATTGCTGATAGGGCTCGATTTAATTGAAATATATTTTCCAAGTGTAAAATCGGCGTCGAAGTACCAGTATATGGGGTGAAATTCGTGAAGCGTGCCACTGCATTTTCGATTTTTTTGTGCAAGCTTGTATTCATTCAATTATAGCTCATGTAATACACGCTTCAAGAAGATATGCAATTAACACTTCTGAATTGAACTGAAAATAAATACTAAACAAATTTTATCGAAAAATGTTAGTAACAATTTTACAAAACAAGAAAAGATTCAAATTTTTATAAAGTTTGATCTCTTTCTTAAATTTTTATTGTATTCTTAAATGAAAGCTCGGTTCCTTTCCTTTAAAATGATACCTATTTTGTTATGGTTCCCGCAAATTTCTTTAATAAATTTTTATTTTAAATGAAGATGTACGTCTAAAATTCATCCATAAATTGACATTATATTAAAAATTATTAAAGAAATGTTCGCGCACCATAACAAGATAGATATCTATTTAAAGAAAAAGAACCGAGTTTTCATTTGAGAATAAAAAAAAATTATTAAAAATGTTAAACTTAAAAAAATTTAAGAAGTTTTTTTTGCAAAATTTTCAATGGAATTTTTCTAATTTATTTTTCAAATATTATCTTTAGGAAGAACGTACAAAATACTTTTGATATCGTTTTTGCATTTCTTCTTAGAACGTCGATTACATGACAACAAATTCAAACGCCTTTATCTCGGTAACTATCCAATATTTAACCCCGTCCTTTAGTGAAATTAAGACTACTATATACATAGTTGACCACTCTCACCAAATTTCATTCAATTCCATACTTTGCCCCATATAAATGTGGAGATTCTTACCTTTTAGCCACTATATCACTGTATTCCTCTGTAATGCAAACTAAAACTATTTGAATTTGTCGGTTACCATGTAGCGACGCGAAAGGGTTGCGCAATCGATCAATCAGCGATGTAATTATTCAGACGTAAATAAGCGTAGCTGGTTATTGAATGTAAAGTTCGACAAACAGGTGTCGCCGCTATTACCATCTACAGTCGACTCGCTAATATTATTCTACATAAATAATATACGAAATGTTCTATTTGTCAAGAAATCGAAGGGCTTTGAGTTTCTATTTCAATGATTCGATTAACTTACGATATCATGAATTACCTGAACTTTTCAAGAATCCATTCTTGGTACGTTGCTAATGGCCGAAATTTAGTAATATTTCTTATGTGTATTTGCTATCAACTTCAGCTTTGAATCGTCATCTCGAAAAAACCATATCTTCCAAATTGCCGAATGAAAACTTTACAACACAAGTTGTAGAACAATTAAGTATGGTGAATGAATCTATTTTGATGATATTCTCAATTTTTTACAAGTTTTGAGATAAGAAATTTAGTCAAATTCCAATTTTTTTTTTCATATCTGCCGCATTTTAGTTACTAATGGTCGAAATTTCGTCATCGCATATTCAAAAATGCCGACTTCAAAAAAACTGAGATAAGAAATTTAGTATAATTCCGATTATTTTCAAATTTTGCAAAAATGCCGACTTCTAAAACTCTGAGATAAAAAATTTAGTAAAATTCCAATTATTTTTTTTGTTTCAAATTTGCCGGAATTTAGTTGCTAATGGTCGAAATTACGTCATCGTACATTCAAAAATGCCGACTTCAAAAAAACTGAGATAAGAAATTTAGTATAATTCCGATTCTTTCCAAATTTTGCAAAAATTTAGTTGCTAATGGTCGAAATATCGTTATCGCACATTAAAAATCCGGACTTCTAAAAATCTGAGATAAGAAATTTAGTCAAATTCCAATTTTTTTCAAATTTTCCGGAATTTAGTTGCTAATGGTCGAAACTTCGTCATCGCACATTCAAAAATGCCGACTTCAAAAAAACTGGGGGGGGGGGGGGGCTGACAAAAATCCATAGGGTATCACTCCACCCTAACGAGCATATTGGCGAACAAAATGTCGAATCCAAATCACTGCTGTAACCCTTTTCAAAAAAAGAACCATAATACAGTGTACCCAAATTAAGTTCGAATAAGTTTTTCGGTTTTGTTAATAGCCTTATAAGTGTATTTTAACTTTCTGGTTAATTATTGAGCTCAAGGCCGCAAGGATAAATTAAACACCATGTATTTTATGGTATTATAATTTATATAATTGGTCGATATTTCGGTTTCAATCTGAAACCATCATCAGGACTAGAAAAACACAAAATATAATAACAAACATTATGCAAACATAAAAATAGCAGGTGGATATTTTACATATGGGCATATTTCATAAGCAAATACAACTTACACAAATCAATGTACTTGATCGACTGATCGTATGTTCGAACAGATGAATGAACAAAGACAAAACAGGAGAAAAGGTAAACAAAATTAAAGTACAGTAAGTATAAACAAATTTTCGTAAAGCATGTACAGTCAAGTATAAACAAAATTAACAATATATGTAACAACAAACAATAAGAACAAATTTCCAAATCATCTTCTTGCTATTTTTGTTGTTGTCGCCAAGTATGTGGGTAGCGGGATATTCGCTGTCGTATGATGAACACTGCTCAACTCACATTGTATGTTGTTGTTGTTTTCGCACTAAGATAGACGTGCGCACAGCCTTCTGTGTCAGATTTATAATTCATTCGCTTCTCGTTAGTGGTGTTCATAATATGTAGCATTTCTAAAATAAAACGCTTCTTATAAAATTGTTCCTTGTCCAGAATGACGACATTTTCAAAATCAGGGAAATGTCCAGTATCATTGCAATGGGATGACAACGCCGTCTTAGCGTCCGAGACATTGTTCCTTAACTTGATGTTAGACCTGTGTTCGGAAATCCTTGTCTTTAATTTTTGTTTAGTTGTTTCAACATATACCTTTTTGCATACGTTGGACCCGTCGCTATTACATGGAATTTGGTAGATTATGTCGGATTTCTCATATTTCGGGATTAGGTCTTTCGTATTGCTGTAAATTTGTCTCAGTGTGTTGCTATATGAGAAAGAGATTTGATACTTTTCCCGGTCGTATAAATTAGACTTTTTTATCCTCTCTGCTATTCCTGGAATATATGTGACAGATTTGTATATTTTTGCATTTCTATTGCTAGTTCTTTCTTGCGAGATTGTCTTATAAAAGTTTCGTATCAGATTGTTAACTAGGTCTCTAGGAAATTCATTTTGTTCAAGGGTTGTCTTGATGATAGCAATGTTTTTCTTGTGATATATATTATCGCTTATTTTAAGTACTCTCGATATAAAATTCTTCACGGTGTTCAAAATGGTTCTTTTTTCGTGCTTCGAGTTGTAGTTAGTTAGCCTACCGGACGCTGTAGGCTTCTTATACCAGTCGATAAATAACTTGTTATCCTTTCTGATTATCAGAGTGTCCAAATATGGCAAGCACTCATCTTTTTCTACCTCTGTTGTAAATTGTATGGACTTGTTGTAACTATTGAGCTTCGTGAGCATGTTGTCGATTTCATCCATTCTGACAACAGCGAAAAGGTTATCCACGTGTTTCGTTAACAATCGTGGCTTTCTGGTGGCGTCCGTCTCGAATTTAATTAATAACAATGTCAGCTATGACCGGGGAGGCTGGAGATCCCATTGGCATTCCAGTTCGTTGCTCATATATTTTTCCGTTGAATTTGAAATAACGATTTTCCTTTATGCAAAACTTAACAATCGTTAAAAATAGCTCTT
Organism: Eurosta solidaginis; assembly: GCF_040869045.1. NCBI lineage: Eukaryota > Metazoa > Arthropoda > Insecta > Diptera > Tephritidae > Eurosta > Eurosta solidaginis. Next base: position 191,369,937 of record NC_090319.1, on the reverse strand, counting down.
TGGGTAGTGACGTATGCTCTTTTATTGTTGTTGTTACGAGACGAAATGTCTTTGCTGTTTTCCAGCACACGTAACCGGCGTGCAAAACTTTCATTTAACGTGCTTTCAAATTGTATTTGTTCACTATGCTGGTGCGTTCATAGCCTTTCGACCAGCTTTGCTTTATTACCGACGGATGATAATCCAACTTCACGCAACTTCTGGCGTAATTCTACCACTGTCATGTTACTGAATTTTTCCATTTCTATTTTATTTTTGTTTCAACTTTCAATAAATCATTTAAACCAAATGAATAGACTTTCACTTCTGGACGTGCAACACTTTTTTTCTTATAGAAGCTTCGAGTTTCGCGCACGAATATTCACGTTTCCCTGTCAGGCATATAGATCACGTCTCACTTCTGAAACTGTCAGGAACTTACCGAATGTTGCCTTGGATTAATCAACCGAAACAATTTAGATGATTATTTGGTGTTTTAATTAATATTAATAAAATAAAGTTTACATAAAATTTCAAGTCAATATTTAATTCAATTTAATTTGATTTTTCACGTTATTCCGCACACTACCGACCAAAGACGATGACTGCCTTCTTCGTTAACTCTTTCTCCCATCTCCTCTTCATTTCTCTGTGTGCCAATTAATCGCCAGATCATCAGGGTTGCATTTATGTATGTGACACATATATATTCTATGCTGGCAAGCGGTGCGATTGCTGCCGGAAAAGAGGGGGAAGAAGACGGGGGCAGGGGCTGATGCTCGGCATTGCTCCCGACTCTACTGCGGAGGTTGTAGGTATGAGTGGGAGCGGCCGTATGAGTTGGTGGTGCCGTGGGGCGCGAGTAGCAGCGGGTACTTGTTGTGGCTCGCGAACAGCGGGGCTGCTGGAAGGTAGTAGGGGGGAGGCACTAAGGCGTAGACTACGGGACGCCCTTGGGCGTGAACAGCAAGGAGCAACAAATTATTTATAAAAGTTACGTCGAAGTCGGGTTTTGGAATCTAGCCCAGAACAACCTGTCCAAGCAACCATCCCTTGCCCGAGACACACTGACAAGAGTATGGTTGTTTTCCAGCAGACGCAGCAAACCAATTTCTCAGGACCGGGGTTAACAGATGGACCCGGATTTGATTCGATACCTTCCCGGAGCAAGAGAATATGGAGCAGTGGCGCTGCAATGAGCTGCTGGGAGGATGACAATTTGTGGTAGGGACGCAACAATTTAAATGGGGTTACACTGAAATGACAGTCCTTGTTCGGGAAAAATACCGAGTCGCTCCGGTACCTACATAGAACCGACTGCTTTGGCGTGATCGTAGTTGCCGTTAATTTTATTGTAGATGAGGGACTTTGTATATGTAATAGGGGGAATGACCCGACTTTTGTTACTGCGGTAAGAGGAGGCCCTGGTACTTTATGATAGGGTTAAATATTTGGGGATTGTTTTGGCCAAAAAACTGTGCTGGAGACTCAATGTTGAAGATAGGGCCACGAAGGCTGCCGTTGCCTTGTACTGATGCAGGGGGGCTATTGGAATTCTGGGGACTCTCACCAGGAATAGTACACTGGCTTTAAGATACGGTGGTCAAAACGATTCTGCTCTATGGAGTGCTAGTCAAGTGGAAAGCACTGGATACGGCGATCACCTCCAAAATATTAGTGTCAGTGCAACGAACGGCGCTGCTCGGTATCATTGGAGCTCTTAGAACAACACTAACCTTGGCACTGAATGTCATGCTGAACATACATCCATTAGATATTGCGTGAAAGGCGGCCGCGGCCCAGTCGTTGGTCAGGCTTCGTGATATTTAGATAGATAGATAGATTGATATTTACTATTAATATGTTTATATATTTTTTGATTTCACAATAAACTTTAAATATCACAAATTCATTTTCAATTCACAGACGTGTATGATATATATATATATTAAGTAATAAAAAGTAAAAAGTAATAAAAAGTATTTTAGCCTCGAATAAGATCTATACATAGCCGTTTAAAATTCATAATATTATTCTCTCGTTTGATATAACCAGGTAACGAGTTAAATATATTAAGGCCCTTATATAATAATGTGTTTTGGGCTGAAGTGAGTTGAGCAGTGTTCATCATACGACAGCGAATATCCCGCTACCCACGTACTTGGCGACAACAACAAAAATAGCAAGAAGATGATTTGGAAATTTGTTCTTATCATTAGTTGTTACATATATTGTTAATTTTGTTTATACTTGACTGTACATGCTTTAAGAAAATTTGTTTATACTTACTGTACTTTACTTTGTTTAACTTTTCTCCTGTTTTGTCTTTGTTCATTCATCTGTTCGAACATATGATCAGTCGATCAAGTACATTCATTTGTGTAAGTTGTATTTATTTATGAAATATGCCCATAAGTAAAATATCCACCTGCTATTTTTATGTTTGCCTAATCTTTGTTATTATATTTTGTGTTTTTCTAGTCCTTATGATGGTTTAAGATTGAAACCGAAATATCGACCAATTATAAAAATTATAATACCACAAAATACATGGTGTTTAATTTATCCTTGCGGCCTTGAGCTCAATAATTAACCAGAAACTTGGAAAATATATTTCAATTAAATCGAGCCCTATCAGCAATCTTAGTGTAACCAACAAATATAAAATTTTACAGGAGAGCGTTTTTAAGATTATATTTTTTAAAAAATTTGATGCAAAATATCATATCAAAATTGCTTGTGGTTATCTTTGTAAAGGAGCTTATTGCGTGTATTTTTTGATTGATGTACCGAAAGAATGTCGCTGGTTGTTTTCCTTGGGAAATAAATTTGCACTACCAGTCTCAAAGAAATCTTTTTCTCTCATACATATTATTGCCGACATCGAACAAGGAGTCCCAATGATCGGAGATGAAGATCATAAAAATACGGTACGATACAGGTTTGCGAATAGAATAAGCAACTACCAAAACAAAATAAATGTTGACCAAAAGAAAAATTTATTTTGAAGGTTTACGATGAAACGGCTAAATTTATAAATAAACACAAGGACTCTATAATAATAACTAGTGCAGATAAAGGTAACAAAACTGTGATTGTGTACACGACGGAATATAAAAATAAGATAAAGGACCTTCTAAGTGACAAGCAAACGTATAGAACGATGAGAATTGACCCGACGCAACATTTGTTAAGGAAAAACAACACCCTCGTAAATGAAATATATAAGCAAAAGAACATTGACGCGAAAACTAGACAATTATTGACATGCCATGCAGCTGGTGCACCTAAATTATACGGACTACCAAAAATTCACAAGGAAAACATTCCACTTAGACCCATTTCATCGTCAGTTAACGTCCCATGCTACAAACTCGCTAAATTTATTGGAAAAATATTAAAGAATATTGTCTCGGAAAATTATAATATCAAGAACTCGTTACAACTGAAAGAAGATTTAAAAGAAACTAGAATCGAAGACGACGAAATACTGGTATCCTTTGACGTCGTTTCGCTTTTTACGAACATCCCAATCCACTTAGCAATCCGAACAATTACACAACAGTGGCCAACTCTAGAGAACCAAACAACTCTTACGAGGAAGCAATTTCTATCGGTCCTAGAATTTTGTTTGAGAGACAACAACTACTTTGTTAGTGACGAAATAATATACCAACAAATATTTGGAATGCCAATGGGGAATCCTCTATCCCCGACTGTAGGGGACTTTGTCTTAGACAAAATACTAGACGATAGTATAGCTGAATTAAGATCAAAAGGAATCTATATAAAATACATAAAGGAATATGTAGACGACACATTTGCTATAATATAGAAAACGGACGTAGAAATGATATTGAAAACCCTCAATAACCAACATACAAAAATCAAATTTACTAGTGAAGAAGAAGAAAATAAAAAGTTGGCGTTTTTGGATATTCAACTGCACAGATTCAACAATGGCATAAAAACAAACTGGTATGCCAAGTCTGTAGCCTCGTTCAGCATGATTAATTTTAACTCGAATCATCCCTGGACTCAATAAAGAAACACTGCGTTGAACCTGATTGAAAAAATGTATAATCTCAGCGACCAGGAGTTCAGAAAAGAAAACAATTTTAAAATCAAGAACATTTTATACAAAAATGGATTTCCGAGCACCCTAATACAAAAAGGATCACACCAAAAATGAACAATAGCAAACATTCAAATCAGAACACAAAAGCAGATAACCAAAAGAAAATATTTACCGTCATAGCATATGTACCAGGACTAACAGACATGAAAACGTTAGGCACATACATACCCAACAACACTATAGCTTTTGCTCATCGACCATATCAAACACTTAATACAATTTATTTAATAATTTTGGGAAAAATTTAAACAACGTGACATCAGGACGGACAAGGCGACAGCTGTTTCGATTATGCCTTGTAAATCTCTTCAAAGCCTTTTCTCCCGGGAGTGGGAGTCGAACTCGCACTCCCACGATAGTTGAAATGGTTGTAAACGCATTCAGCTACGTCATGCCTGTTGTAAAGTTCTTCCCAATTTCCTTCTTTTTTGCATATTTTAATCTTTTACACATTGCATACTTCGTATGCAATTATGTGTTAAAGCTATGCTTGGTACGGCGGTTTTCAAAGAAACTTTGGTTTTTGTTGCTGTTTTCGTTTTATTTATAGAACTACAACGAATTAACCAATTTTGTCTGTTTGTATGAACGAAAACAGCAACAAAAATCAAAGTTTCTTTGAAAACCGCCGTACCAAGCATAGCTTTAACACATAATTGCATACGAAGTATGCAATGTGTAAAAGATTAAAATATGCAAAAAAGAAGGCAATTGGGAAGAACTTTACAACAGGCATGACGTAGCTGAATGCGTTTACAACCATTTCAACTATCGTAGGAGTGCGAGTTCGACTCCCACTCCCGGTAGAAAAGGCTTTGAAGAGATTTACAAGGTATAATCGAAACAGCTGTCGCCTTGTCCGTCCTGATGTCACGTTGTTTAAATTTTTCCCAAAATTATTAAATAAATTATAAAATTAAAAAATTGCTTCAAATAAATGTTTCATACATTTAGAAAAGCAATATGGGCAATCCCCGATTATTAAAATCATACAAACAGACAAAATTGGTTAATTCGTTGTAGTTCTATAAATAGAACGAAAACAGCAACAAAAACCAAAGTTTCTTTGAAAACCGCCGTACCAAGCATAGCTTTAACACATAATTGCATACGAAGTATGCAATGTGTAAAAGATTAAAATATGCAAAAAAGAAGGCAATTGGGAAGAACTTTACAACAGGCATGACGTAGCTGAATGCGTTTACAACCATTTCAACTATCGTAGGAGTGCCAGTTCGACTCCCACTCCCGGGAGAAAAGGCTTCGAAGAGATTTACAAGGTATAATCGAAACAGCTGTCGGCTTGTCCGTCCTGATGTCACGTTGTTTAAATGTTTCCCAAAATTATTAAATAAATTATAAAATTAAAAAATTGCTTCAAATAAATGTTTCATACATTTAGAAAAGCAATATGGGCAATCCCCGATTATTAAAATCATACAAACAGACAAAATTGGTTAATTCGTTGTAGTTTTATAAATAGAACGAAAACAGCAACAAAAACCAAAGTTTCTTTGAAAACCGCCGTACCAAGCATAGCTTTAACACATAATTGCATACGAAGTATGCAATGTGTAAAAGATTAAAATATGCAAAAAAGAAGGCAATTGGGAAGAACTTTACAACAGGCATGACGTAGCTGAATGCGTTTACAACCATTTCAACTATCGTAGGAGTGCGAGTTCGACTCCCACTCCCGGGAGAAAAGGCTTTGAAGAGATTTACAAGGTAAAATCGAAACAGCTGTCGCCTTGTCCGTCCTGATGTCACGTTGTTTAAATTTTTCCCAAAATTATTAAATAAATTATAAAATTAAAAAATTGCTTCAAATAAATGTTTCATACATTTAGAAAAGCAATATGGGCAATCCCCGATTATTAAAATCACACTTAATACAATATTTACAAAAACTAAAGACAGAACAAAAACGGAACAACAACACAACGTTATTTATGAAATTAAATGTAATGGCAAAGAAAGCGAACCCTGCGACAAAATATATATAGGAACAACGAAGCGAGCTTTGGGAGTGAGAATAGGCGAACATAAAGCAGACGCAAAAAATAGAAAGATGACGACAGCCTTGGCGCAGCACATCAACAAATTCGATCACTCAGCTGATTTCGACAATACACGAATAATAGATGTGGAAAGCAAAATAAAGAAAGATTAACGTTGGAAGGACTTCGAATCCAACAGTAGATAAATAATGCAATGAACTAAAAAAAGGATGTAGATAATATCAGCTGTGCATACAAATTTGTGATAACCAACAATTGGCGAACAGCTGGGATAGAGCGTAGATGGTTTTTTAAATGTAAAAATTTAGTTTATGTCAAATGTATATATTTTTGTAAAAATGTGTAGTTAATTTGCAGTCTACAATTTATGTTATGGTATGTATGTACTATAATTTAGAAAAATATTTTCTAATTATGTTTTCCTGTCAAAATAAATACAGAGTCTCCCTGAAGAAGACACAATAACGTGTCGAAACGCGTAGGAGGAAAAAAAGAAAAACTAATGTTTTTTCTTTAAATTGAACTACCAAAAAGCTCTTACAAATAAAAAAAAAGGAACTTATTACGGTTGCGAAATTTTGTGAGGTAGCTTAAAACAAACAGAATTACCAATATCTGTCAAAAACGGATTTTCATAACTTTGTTGGTCACACCGAAATGGCGGTTAGGGCTCGAAATAATTTTTTTCGACCCTTTGTCCAAAAATATTCGAAATGTATTTTTTTACGATTGTTTTCGAAAATATGATTTTTTGAATATTTGACTCATATGAAATACACAATTATTCGAACCTCATTCACAAGCTTTTCGATTATGTCCGACTCAGTACTAATATCCTGAATCAATACAATGCGCTGAAATACACTTTCGAGTGTTCAATGCAGGGATACTCCAAATGAAATCAATCAATGGATTCACATTTTACACCCGACCTCTACCGATTGGCATGACATTTTTTTACAGCATCTATGGACAAATATAACAACCCATATTTTTTAGTTTTGTCAAATTCACTTTAGTTCCATTTTTATAAATTTTTTAAAAATTTTGTTTTCAGCCGATTTATTTTTTTCTAAATTCTATGGCGCAAGATACTTTTCAGTAAATAGCAGATTGTGAAGTTTCTGTTTAAGTTAAAGCTATCAAACTTACAGCTCTGATGTGAAATTTCACCAAGATTCCTAATATCATGTTGAAAGTAACGTAGGTATTGTTAAAATATGTTTTTTCACCCTTTAAAATTGATATTTAAGGTTTTTTTTTCTCAGTATAGTCTTTTTTATGAATGCTAATAACTTTTTCTAAGTTTCCAAAAAAAAAATGTAAAAAAGAGGTGTCTTAATATATAAATATATAAAAAACACGTGTCACAACATTTTCGGGCGCGATGGACTCCTGAGCTACTGAACCGATTTTGAATTTGTTTTACACCCCGTGTGTAGTTTGATCTAACTTGAGAGATAGGATAGGTTATATCTCAGTTTATAGTCGCAATACTATTTTATTGCAAATTTTTTTATTTGTTTATACGTAATAATAAAATGTTACGTATACGCAGTGGCACTAATATTTTCAGGTGGTGCGGATATACTTCCGTGTAATTGCTTGGTGTTTAATTAAACAACCTGCTTATCAATAAAAAATATTATAGCGAATGATATCAAGTATAGCACATCACCAGGCCCACCGAGAGGGGGAGGGGAGGGGGCTTTCTGATGGGGACCGCGATTTAGAGGTACTATGCCATTTTTTTAATTCACGAGAGTCTTTAGATGTGTAGAGGATAATTTTCATACCACTGGGTGACTAGGGTCTCGAGATATAGGCCAAAACTTGGCCCAGTGAATGCCTAGACAGTGTTTACACAATATGGATATCAAATGAAAGCTGTTGATGAGTGCTTTAATACAGAGTAATATATTATCCAGAGACGGACTGGGACTGGGATTAGGACTAGGACTGGAACTGAGACTCGGAGTGGGATTGGGATTGGAATAAAATACATGCCACCCTCTGGGACATGCAATAAAGGATGCAGACGAATGAGAGAAAATTGAGAGAAGAGAAAAGAGAGAAGGAGATTGAGAAAGAGATAGAAGAGACGAAGATGGAGATAGATGAAGCGAAAAAGACGGATGGAGGAGTGTATAAAGGGATTAGGAAAAAGTGAAGAGGGGGGAGGGCAGATTCAGACGGAAAAAGCTTATTAAGATGTATGCAGATAGGCCAAATTTAGGCCAGGACAACGTCTGCCGGGTCTTCTAGTTTTATATATAAAAGAAAGTGACGTTAGTACAAACGCTTATAACTCAAGAACGCCTGCAACGATTTGGATGATTGACACCAATTCAGATTGTTCTCTGACCAGAATAAGAGAATATCCAATAAAGTTCTTAAAAAATTCCAGAAAAAAATTTATTTTCCTATACATTTTGTATGGTGAGAATATTTATGATATTTTTTGTAAGAAAAGCCCAATAATAGCTCTGTGGATTATAATAAAATATCGAATATAGACTCTATGCGCGCGATATTGTTATTTTCTTCTACATTTTATATAAAGCGTCCTTGATGATCAATGACGTTTATGTTTGCGGTACGTTGTGACGAGTTATCCACAAAGATAACCATAAGCAATTTTGATATGACATTTTGCATCAAATTTAAAAAAAAAATGTAATCTTAACAAGTAAGGAAGGCTAAGTTCGGGTGTAACCGAACACTACATACTCAGTTGAGAGCTATGGAGACAAAATAAGGGAAAATCACCATGTAGGAAAATGAACCTAGGGTAACCCTGGAATGTGGTTTTATGACATGTGTATCAAATGAAGGTATTAAACAGTATTTTAAGAGAGAGTAAGCCATAGTTCTATGGATGGACGCCATTTAGGGATATCGCCATACAGGTGGACCAGGGCTGACTCCAGAATTTGTTTGTACGATATAGGTAACAAATGAAAGGTGTTAATGAGTATTTTAAAAGGGAGTGTGCCTTAGTTGTATATGTGAAGGCGTTTTCGAGATATCGCCATAAAGGTGAACCAGGGGTGACTCTAGAATGTGTTTGTACGATATGGGTATCAAATGAAAGGTGCTACTTAGCATTTTAAGAGGGAGTGGGCCTTAGGTCTATATGTGGACGCCTTTTCGAGATATAGCCATTAAGGTGGGCCAGGGATGACCCTAGAATGGGTTTGTACGATATGGGTATCAAATGAAAAGTCTTAATGAGTATTTTAAAAGGGAGTAGGCCTTAGTTCTATAGATGGACGCCTTTTCGAGATATCGCCATAAAGGTGGGCCAGGGGTGACTTTAGAATGTGCTTGTACGATATCGGTATCAAATGAAAGGTGTTAATGAGTATTTTAAAAGGGAATGGGCCTTAGTTCTATATGTGAACGCCTTTTCGAGATATCGCCATAAACGTGGATACGATATGGGTATCAAACGAAAGTTTTTACTGAGAATTTTAAGAGGGAGTGTGCCTTAGTTGTATATGTGTAGGCGTTTTCGAGATATCATCATAAAGGTGGACCAGGGGTGACTCTAGAATGTGCTTGTACGATATATGTCAAATGAAAGGTGTTAATGAGTATTTTAAAAGGGAGTTATCCTTGGTTCCATAGGTGGACGCCGTTGCGAGATATCGCCATAAAGGTGGCCCAGGGGTGACTCTAGAATGTGCTTGTCCGATTTGGGAATCAAATGAAAGGTGTTAACGAGTATTTTAAAAGCGAGTGGGCCTTCGGTGTATAGGTGGACGCCTTTTCGAGATATCGCCATAAATGAATACCCATACCATATTGATTCATGTTATTCAATCAGAGCTCCATTTATATCTTCAGAAGATGTATTATCTTATTTAAAAACTTTAAAAGTATCATATTCATACGGCCCCGACAGGATCCTGACACACTTTCTTAAAAAATGTGCTGCAAACATCTATCAGCCGTTAACAGATTTATTTAATTTATCTTTAATTTATGGCGTTTTCCCAACAATATGGAAGGAATCTTTTCTTATTCCGCTTCATAAAAATGGAAGCAGGTCTTCAATAGAAAACTACCGGGGCATAGCAAAGTTATCCGCTATCCCAAAGTTATTTGAGGCTATTGTTACCCACCACCTAACATTCTCTATTTCCCCCATAATTGCAAGCTCGCAGCATGGGTTCTGTAAGGGCAAATCACCTATCACCAATTTACTAGAATTTACCACCCACGTTTCTAATGGATTTAGAAAAGGCCTTCACACTGATGTAATTTACACCGATTTCAGTAAAGCTTTCGACAAAGTATCACACCCATTACTTATTCCTAAGCTCAGTCAACTCGGTTTTCAACCCCGTCTTATATGTTGGATTTCTTTGTATCTTGGTTATCGTACGCAAAAAGTAATCTTTAAAAATACACTTTCTGGGGTCATCAATGTTTCTTCTGGTGTTCCTCAGGGCAGCCATCTTGGTCCGATTCTGTTCTTGTTGTTCATAAACGATATATCTGGTACAATTAAATACTCAAAAATCTTGATGTACGCAGACGATGTAAAACTTTTCAAATCATGTGCCTCGGTTGAGGAACATTCCTTGCTTCAAATGGATTTAAATCACTTGGTTACCTGGTGCAATGTAAATTATATGCCGCTCAATCTCAAAAAATGTAAATTCATGTGTTTTTCTCGGAGAGTTTCGCCACCAGCTTCATATACAATTAACAACTATAGTCTAGAAACTGTAAATAATTTTATTGACTTGGGAGTCATGATGGATTCCAAACTTAGTTTCAATCTTCATATTAATGCTACAGTGAATAAAGGCAAAGGTGTTTTTGCATTTGTTAAACGGTGGTGAAAAGAATTTAACGACCCTTACATAACTAAAGCGCTTTTTACAACATTAGTTATGCCAATATTAGAATACGGCTCGATAATTTGGAATCCGCGTTATCAAGGCCATGCAGACAGTCTCGAATCAATACAAAAACAATTTTTACTATTTGCCTTAAGAAATTTCCAATGGTACTCTTTAACTAATCTTCCACCTTATACTAATCGATTAAAGCTTATCAATCTTCCAACTGTTGCTAGTCGAAGGGAAATGCTTGGTGTAATATTTATGACAAAACTTTTAAATGGATCAATTTCGAGCCCATTCCTTCTGAATGAAGTGAACTTTTGCGTTCCCTCTCGGACATCGAGACACTTCAAACCTCTTCTGCTGAAAAAATGTAGAACGAATTTCGAACAAAATGAACCTTTCCGCGTTTATGCCAAGATTATAACTCTCACTCAAACACATTTGATAGCTCGGACTCCCTTTTTTCTATAAAAAGGATTGTTCTCACCTCTCTAAATTAATGTATAATACGTTTGCTTCTGTTCTCTTTAAGTATTACGCTTGGCTGATGAAATTTCTTCTGTAGCTGAGCAGTCTCAGATCGTGACGCTTGGCAAATCGCTGCCCATCAAAGACTCGGCAAAATAAAAAAAAAAAAAAAGTTATTATATATATATATAAATCGATCGCGTGAACAGGATTAGACTGGTTTCATTGGGCCACTTGAGGGCAGCGCGCTGCCACAACGTCCATTATAAAGGTGGACCAAGGGTGACTCTAGAATGTTTGTACGATATGGGTATCAAACGAAAGGTTTTACTGAGGATTTTAAGAGGGAGTGGGCCTTTGGTCTATAGGTGGATGCCTTTTCGAGATATCGCCATTAAGGTGGGCCAGGGGTGACTCTAGAATGTGTTTGTACGATATGGGTATCAAATTTAAGGTATTAATGAGGTTTTTAAAAGCGAGTGGCCCTTAGATGTATATTTGAAGGCGTTTTCGCGATATCGACCAAAATGTGGACCAGGGTGATCCAGAAAATCATCTGTCGGGTACTGCTAATTTATTTATATATGCAATACCACGAACAGTGTTCTTGCCAAGATTCAAAGGGCTGTTGATTTCGCCCTGCAAAACTTTTTCATTTTTTTTACTTAATATGGTAGGTGCCACACCCATTTTACAAAGTTTTTTCTAAAGTTATATTTTGCGTCAATAAACCAATCAAATTACCATGTTTCATCCCTTTTTTCGTATTTGGTATAGAATTATGGCATTTTTTTTTTCATTTTTCGTAATTTTCGGTATCGAAAATGTGGGTGTGGTTATATTCGGATTTCAGCCATTTTTTGTACCAAGATAAAGTGACTTCAGATGAGTACGTGGACTAAGTTTAGTAAATATATATGGGTTTTTGCTCAAGTTATCGTGTTAACGGCCGAGCGGAAGGACAGACGGTGGACTGTGTATAAAAACTGGGCGTGGCTTCAAACCAATTTCGCCCATTTTCACAGAAAACTGTTACCGTCATAGAATCTATGCCTCTACCAAATTTAAGAAGGATTGGTAAATTTTTGTTCGACTTATGGCATTAAAAGTATTCTAGACAAACTAAATTAAAATGGGCGGAGCCAAGCCCATTTTAAAATTTTCTTTCATTTTTGTATTTTGTTGCACCATATCATTACTGGAGTTGAATTTTGACATAATTTACTTATATACAGAAAAGGTATTAAATTTTTTGTTAAAATTTGACTTTTAAAAATTTTTTTTTTAAAAAGTGGACGTGTTAATCATCGGATTTTGCTAATTTTAATTCAGCACATATATAGTAATAGTAGTAACGTTTCTGCCAAATTTCATCATGATACCTTCAACGCCTGCCCAATTACAGCTTGCAAAACTTTTAAATTACCTTCTTTTAAAAGTGGGCGGTGCCACGCCCATTGTCCAAAATCTTGCTAATTTTCTCTTCTCCGTCATAAGGCCAACCCACCTACCAAGTTTCATCGCTTTATCGATCTTTGGCAATGAATTATCGCAATTTTTCCGTTTTTTCGAAATTTTCGATATCGAAAAGTGGGCGTGGTTATAGTCCCATATCGTTCATTTTAAATAGCGATCTGAGATGAGTGCTCAGGAACCTACATACCAAATTTCATTAAGATACCTCAAAATTTACTCAAGTTATCGTGTTAACGGACGGACGGACATGACTCAATCAAATTTTTTTTCGATACTGATGATTTTGATGTATGGCAGTCTATATCTATCTCGATTCCTTTATACCTGTACAACCAACTGTTATCCAATCAAAGTTAATATACTCTGTGAGCTCTGCTCAACTGAGTATAAAAACGTTCTCCTGTAAAATTTTATTTTTGTTGGTTACACTAAAATTGCTGATAGGCTCGATTTAATTGAAATATATTTTCCAAGTGTAAAATCGGCGTCGAAGGACCAGTATATGGGGTGAAATTCGTGAAGCGTGCCACTGCATTTTCGATTTTTTTGTGCAAGCTTGTATTCATTCAATTATAGCTCATGTAATACACGCTTCAAGAAGATATGCAATTAACACATCTGAATTGAACTGAAAATAAATGCTAAACAAATTTTATCGAAAAATGTTAGTAACAATTTTACAAAACAAGAAAAGATTCAAATTTTTATCAAGTTTGATCTCTTTCTTAAATTTTTATTTTATTTTTAAATGAAAGCTCGGTTCCTTTCCTTTAAAATGATACCTATTTTGTTATGGTTCCCGCAAATTTCTTTAATAAATTTTTATTTTAAATGAAGATGTACGTCTAAAATTCATCCATAAATTGACATTATATTAAAAATTATTAAAGAAATGTTCGCGCACCATAACAAGATAGATATCTATTTAAAGGAAAAGAACCGAGTTTTCATTTGAGAATAAAAAAAAATTATTAAAAATGTTAAACTTAAAAAAATTTAAGAAGTTTTTTTTGCAAAATTTTCAATGGAATTTTTCTAATTTATTTTTCAAATATTATCTTTAGGAAGAACGTACAAAATACTTTTGATATCGTTTTTGCATTTCTTCTTAGAACGTCGATTACATGACAACAAATTCAAACGCCTTTATCTCGGTAACTATCCAATATTTAACCCCGTCCTTTAGTGAAATTAAGACTACTATATACATAGTTGACCACTCTCACCAAATTTCATTCAATTCCATACTTTGCCCCATATAAATGTGGAGATTCTTACCTTTTCGCCACTATATCACTGTATTCCTCTGTAATGCAAACTAAAACTATCTGAATTTGTCGGTTACCATGTAGCGACGCGAAAGGGTTGCGCAATCGATCAATCAGCGATGTAATTATTCTGACGTAAATAAGCGTAGCTGGTTATTGAATGTAAAGTTCGACAAACAGGTGTCGCCGCTATTACCATCTACAGTCGACTCGCTAATATTATTCTACATAAATAATATACGAAATGTTCTATTTGTCAAGAAATCGAAGGGCTTTGAGTTTCTATTTCAATGATTCGATTAACTTACGATATCATGAATTACCTGAACTTTTCAAGAATCCATTCTTGGTACGTTGCTAATGGCCGAAATTTAGTAATATTTCTTATGTGTATTTGCTATCAACTTCAGCTTTGAATCGTCATCTCGAAAAAACCATATCTTCCAAATTGCCGAATGAAAACTTTACAACACAAGTTGTAGAACAATTAAGTATGGTGAATGAATCTATTTTGATGATATTCTCAATTTTTTACAAGTTTTGAGATAAGAAATTTAGTCAAATTCCAATTTTTTTTTTCATATCTGCCGCATTTTAGTTACTAATGGTCGAAATTTCGTCATCGCATATTCAAAAATGCCGACTTCAAAAAAACTGAGATAAGAAATTTAGTATAATTCCGATTATTTTCAAATTTTGCAAAAATGCCGACTTCTAAAACTCTGAGATAAAAAATTTTGTAAAATTCCAATTTTTTTTTGTTTCAAATTTGCCGGAATTTAGTTGCTAATGGTCGAAATTTTGTCATCGTACATTCAAAAATGCCGACTTCAAAAAAACTGAGATAAGAAATTTAGTATAATTCCGATTCTTTCCAAATTTTGCAAAAATTTAGTTGCTAATGGTCGAAATATGGTTATCGCACATTAAAAATCCGGACTTCTAAAAATCTGAGATAAGAAATTTAGTCAAATTCCAATTTTTTTCAAATTTGCCGGAATTTAGTTGCTAATGGTCGAAACTTCGTCATCGCACATTCAAAAATGCCGACTTCAAAAAAACTGGGGAGGGGGGGGGGGGGGGGCTGACAAAAATCCATAGGGTATCACTCCACCCTAACGAGCATATTGGCGAACAAAATGTCGAATCCAAATCACTGCTGTAACCCTTTTCAAAAAAAGAACCATAATACAGTGTACCCAAATTAAGTTCGAATAAGTTTTTCGGTTTTGTTAATAGCCTTATAAGTGTATTTTAACTTTCTGGTTAATTATTGAGCTCAAGGCCGCAAGGATAAATTAAACACCATGTATTTTGTGGTATTATAATTTATATAATTGGTCGATATTTCGGTTTCAATCTGAAACCATCATCAGGACTAGAAAAACACAAAATATAATAACAAACATTATGCAAACATAAAAATAGCAGGTGGATATTTTACATATGGGCATATTTCATAAGCAAATACAACTTACACAAATCAATGTACTTGATCGACTGATCGTATGTTCGAACAGATGAATGAACAAAGACAAAACAGGAGAAAAGGTAAACAAAATTAAAGTACAGTAAGTATAAACAAATTTTCTTAAAGCATGTACAGTCAAGTATAAACAAAATTAACAATATATGTAACAACAAACAATAAGAACAAATTTCCAAATCATCTTCTTGCTATTTTTGTTGTTGTCGCCAAGTATGTGGGTAGCGGGATATTCGCTGTCGTATGATGAACACTGCTCAACTCACATTGTATGTTGTTGTTGTTTTCGCACTAAGATAGACGTGCGCACAGCCTTCTGTGTCAGATTTATAATTCATTCGCTTCTCATTAGTGGTGTTCATAATATGTAGCATTTCTAAAATAAAACGCTTCTTATAAAATTTTTCCTTGTCCAGAATGACGACATTTTCAAAATCAGGGAAATGTCCAGTATCATTGCAATGGGATGACAAGGCCGTCTTATTGTCCGAGACATTGTTCCTTAACTTGATGTTAGACCTGTGTTCGGAAATCCTTGTCTTTAATTTTTGTTTAGTTGTTTCAACATATACCTTTTTGCATACGTTGGACCCGTCGCTATTACATGGAATTTGGTAGATTATGTCGGATTTCTCATATTTCGGGATTAGGTCTTTCGTATTGCTGTAAATTTGTCTCAGTGTGTTGCTATATGAGAAAGAGATTTGATACTTTTCCCGGTCGTATAAATTAGACTTTTTTATCCTCTCTGCTATTCCTGGAATATATGTGACAGATTTGTATATTTTTGCATTTCTATTGCTAGTTCTTTCTTGCGAGATTGTCTTATAAAAGTTTCGTATCAGATTGTTAACTAGGTCTCTAGGAAATTCATTTTGTTCAAGGGTTGTCTTGATGATAGCAATGTTTTTCTTGTGATATATATTATCGCTTATTTTAAGTACTCTCGATATAAAATTCTTCACGGTGTTCAAAATGGTTCTTTTTTCGTGCTTCGAGTTGTAGTTAGTTAGCCTACCGGACGCTGTAGGCTTCGTATACCAGTCGATAAATAACTTGTTATTCTTTCTGATTATCAGAGTGTCCAAATATGGCAAGCACTCATCTTTTTCTACCTCTGTTGTAAATTGTATGGACTTGTTGTAACTATTGAGCTTCGTGAGCATGTTGTCGATTTCATCCATTCTGACAACAGCGAAAAGGTTATCCACGTGTTTCGTTAACAATCGTGGCTTTCTGGTGGCGTCCGTCTCGAATTTCATTAATAACAATGTCAGCTATGACCGGGGAGGCTGGAGATCCCATTGGCATTCCAGTTCGTTGCTCATATATTTTTCCGTTGAATTTGAAATAACGATTTTCCTTTATGCAAAACTTAACAATCCTTAAAAATAGCTCTTTGGGTAGTGACGTATGCTCTTTTATTGTTGTTGTTACGAGACGAAATGTCTTTGCTGTTTTCCAGCACACGTAACCGGCGTTCAAAACTTTCATTTAACGTGCTTTCAAATTGTATTTGTTCACTATGCTGGTGCGTTCATAGCCTTTCGACCAGCTTTGCTTTATTACCGGCGGATGATAATCCAACTTCACGCAACTTATGGCGTAATTCTACCACTGTCATGTTACTGAATTTTTCCATTTCTATTTTATTCTTGTTTCAACTTTCAATAAATCTTTTAAACCAAATGAATAGGCTTTCACTTCTGGACGTGCAACACTTTTTTTTCTTATAGAAGCTTCGAGTTTTTCGCACGAATATTCACGTTTCACTGTCAGGCATAGATCACGTCTCACTTCTGAAACTGTCAGGAACTTACCGAATGTTGCCTTGGATTAATCAACCGAAACAATTTAGATGATTATTTGGTGTTTTAATTAATATTAATAAAATAAAGTTTACATAAAGTTTCAAATCAATATTTAATTCAATTCAATTTGATTTTTTACGTTATACCGCACGCTACCGACCAAAGACGATGACTGCCTTATTCGTTAACTCTTTCTCCCATCTCCTCTTCATTTCTCTGTGTGCCAATTAATCGCCAGATCATCAGGGTTGCATTTATGTATGTGACAAATATATATTCTATGCTGGCAAGCGGTGCGATTGCTGCCGGAAAAGAGGGGGAAGAAGACGGGGGCAGGGGCTGATGCTCGGCATTGCTCCCGACTCTACTGCGGAGGTTGTAGGTATGAGTGGGAGCGGCCGTATGAGTTGGTGGTGCCGTGGGGCGCGAGTAGCAGCGGGTACTTGTTGTGGTTCGCGAACAGCGGGGCTGCTGGAAGGTAGTAGGGGGGAGGCACTAAGGCGTAGACTACGGGACGCCCTTGGGCGTGAACAGCAAGGAGCAACAAATTATTTATAAAAGTTACGTCGAAGTCGGGTTTTGGAATCTAGCCCAGAACAACCTGTCCAAGCAACCATCCCTTGCCCCAGACACACTGACAAGAGTATGGTTATTTTCCAGCAGACGCAGCAAACCCATTTCTCAGGACCGGGGTTAAGAGATGGACCCGGATTGGATTCGATACCTTCCCGGAGCAAGAGAATATGGAGCAGTGGCGCTGCAATGAGCTGCTGGGAGGATGACAATTTGTGGTAGGGACGCAACAAATTAAATGGGGTTACACTGAAATGACAGTCCTTGTTCGGGAAAAATTCCGAGTCGCTCCGGTACATAGAACCGACTGCCTTGGCGTGATCGTAGTTGCCGTTGCTAATGCCCACCATAGCATCTGGGGAAGCTCGGATACTAACACTAGGGGTAAGCCTTTAGTTACTTTTATTGCAGATGAGGGACTTTGTATATGTAATAGGGGGAATGACCCGACTTTTGTTACTGCGGTAAGAGGAGGCCCTGGTACTTTATGATAGGGTTAAATATTTGGGGATTGTTTTGGCCAAAAAACTGTGCTGGAGACTCAATGTTGAAGATAGGGCCACGAAGGCTGCCGTTGCCTTGTACTGATGCAGGGGGGCTATTGGAATTCTGGGGACTCTCACCAGGAATAGTACACTGGCTTTAAGATACGGTGGTCAAACCGATTCTGCTCTATGGAGTGCTGGTCAAGTGGAAAGCACTGGATACGGCGATCACCTCCAAAATATTAGTGTCAGTGCAACGAACGGCGCTGCTCGGTATCATTGGAGCTCTTAGAACAACACTAACCTTGGCACTGAATGTCATGCTGAACATACATCCAGTAGATATTGCGTGAAAGGCGGCCGCGGCCCAGTCGTTGGTCAGGCTTCGTGATATTTAGATAGATAGATAGATTGATATTTACTATTAATATGTTTACATATTTTTTGATTTCACAATAAATTTTAAATATCACAAATTCATTTTCAATTCACAGACGTGTATGATGTATATATATATTAAGTAATAAAAAGTAAAAAGTATTTTAGCCTCGAATAAGATCTATACATAGCCGTTTAAAATTCATAATATTATTCTCTCGTTTGATATAACCAGGTAACGAGTTAAATATGTTAAGGCCCTTATATAATAATGTGTTTTGGGCTGCAGTAGTCCGCTGTAATCCTAGTCGAAAGTCATTCGCATTCCGCACAGCATATTGGTGTGTATCTCTAACATACTGAATGCAACTTGTTAAATACATCGGCGCCCTGTTCTGTTTAATTTTAAAAATCATTATTAGTGTATTGAGCATCAGTTTTTGCTCAATATTTAGCCATTTCAATGTTTCAAGCATGTGACTTATTGGGGTGTATTTGTGGCATTTTATTATTGATCTCATACATTTGTTTTGTAATTTCTGTATCCTTCCTATTTGTGATTGGTTACAAGATGTGTACATAATTGTGGAACAGTATTCAAAATGTGGCTTTATGATTGTATTGTATATTTTTATTACTGTTAAAGTGTCTAATTTATTTCGTATTCTTCTAAAGAAGTAAATCTTTTTTGCAGCTTTTTTACACAAATAGTCCACGTGATTGTTAAATTTGAGCTCATTGTCTATTATTACACCTAAGTATTTCATATTGGTTACTTGCTCAATACTAGTATTATTTATCTCTAAATTTATTTCGCTATTTGTATTTATCACCATTACTTTTGTTTTCTGTTCATTTAATTTGAGCCTATTCATTTTAAGCCATTTCATAATTTCTTCTATATCACATTCTAACTTTCGTTTACATTCTTCCACTGTTTCTGCTTCTGTATATACCTATGTATCGTCTGCATACATTACCAATTTGGATTTTGATATCACTTTTTCTATATCATTTATGTAAATTATAAACAGAATTGCTCCCAGAAGAGATCCTTGGGGCACCCCTGTATTCACATATGAAAAACTTGATCTTGTGGATTTTATTTCTGTTTGCTGTCTACGATTTGTAAGGCAGCCTGTTACGTGACTGACCGTTTGGGTGGTGAGGAGCGGCGGCAAGCAGGTATGCTTGCGGGCCCAGGCTAGCTCGTCGTCTTGGGCGGGGTATTGCACCACCGACCTCACCCGCAGCCACATGAACAAAAAGAGGGTTCATACCTGCATGTGTATAGAAAGGAGAGAAAAAGCTGAAAAAGATAGAAATAAACATGAGGGGCAGAGTTAAGGGGGGAAAAGATGGAGGCCTGTCCTGTCAGGTGGAGTCTACCCTCCCTCTGCAGTGCAACTTGCACTGCACCGTGGGCACTGTGCTGACTCCTGTTTACCTTACAGTGCCCCCAAACCTGACATGGGTCTGTCCCCGGTCACTCAGTCATTTTCCCTAAACACTCACCTTCACCTTACCTTACCGCGCGCAAGCGCAGCACCAACACCAAAATTCGACTTAGCCCTGCATTATTGAAAATATTAAAATTTCACCCAAACATAATTCTTATGATTTATTTACAAAATTTTTGGTTTCCAAATTACCAACTAATACCCTACTACCAGTTCAATAATTTCAACAAAAACTTTAAAATCAAAATTTACTACAAAATAATTTTCCAAGGGTTTCAAAAGTTTACTCAAAGTAACAATAGAAAAATTGCTCAAACTTAATGGTAAATTTTATTACTGGTGAACATAAAAAAATTCATAAGAATGCAAGAACCAGTAGATACATTCCAAATTCAATTCCATAAAAAAAAATACCTACGACTAATAGACCAAGTGTCTGGCCGCAAACAAAAAAAATTTAAACTTTTAGGGCCACTCTAATGCGATATTATTAATAGGAGCTAATTCTATATTCTATAGATACAAATTCAAATAAAATAAAATAAGAGGGTGAATAAAAAATTCAAGTACCCTAATCCCTGACCTACCGCAACCACTTAAGTAAACATAAGATCAATTATGTACCAGCAAAAGTAGGTCATCAAAGGAATGGGATTTATGTGTATATGAAAAGAAATGGTATGTATGTAAGTGCAAATGTACGTTTGTGACGTTTTTCATGCATGCACATATGTTCGTCGCAATCTGTTTTTATTTTTTTGGATTTGCTAATTCCTGTTCTATTTTTGCAAGAGCAGGAATCTGTGCTAACACATGTACATACAACTAAACAGGTGTATTTTGATAAATTTTAATATGTCACTCAAAACACTCACCAAGTTACTCTTCTTATCCAACGGCGCCGCTGCAGTTGAGTAGCTGAAACAAAAAAAACTCAAACATGCATATGTACCTATGACCACACTCAAGGTAGCCACCCTCAAACACTCAGCCAAGATCGCTCGCTGGTGATCTTTGATAATGAGTGCTTTGGTAGTATCAAAGCTGCTCGCGTGATGGTAAAACGCAAAAATTAAAAATTGTGTAATCAAAAAAAAATGTTCTTGGTGCTGAAAGCACACTGTGCATATACACCCTCGGGGTGTGATGTTGAAATTGTTTTTGCCAATAATAAAAGAAGTAAGTACAAAAAATTATAAAAGAAAAATGGCAAAAATTCGAAAATTTGGAAATTCCAATTTGGTGCTACCATAGGTAGCAGAAACCATATGCAAAAGAAAAATGTGTATATGGTAGAAAGTGGGGGTATAACAATACCAAGAAAATTAAGTGTCAAACTGAAGTAGAAAAATTAAAAAAGGAGAAGGAAACGGAGAGACAAAAAGAGAAAAAAAAAAAGGTGGAGGCAAAAGTGCTCCGACTAACTTATAAAATATGGAGTTATGGTAAAACTCAAAAATTATATGTTCGAAACATAAATGCTTGGCCCCGGAAATGAACTAACCCTTTCCTCCGTTCCCAATCAAAATTCTGACAATTATAACAATATTTAAATAAACGTAATAATAAATTCAAAATATGTAAAATTCATAATGTCACTATACATGTTGTTGGAAAAGCTCCTCCCTCCGCCGATGTTTGTGTTGCCAAAGTATGTAAACTAGCCCCAAAAAATATAAAAATGTTGTTACCAGCTTTGTTGTGGTTGTTGCTAGTGTTTTCCTCTATTGTCTGCTTTGCCAAAAATCGTCTTGTATCTTTTTTTTTTGTTGTGTATGGTGTAGTGACTGTTGTTGTTGCGGCCCAATGCCGCCGGTGAAAATTGATATCGATGTTGACAGTTTTTATTGTGTTTTTGAAGAATTTGTACGAAGTATTTGTTGTTGTTGTTGGTGTGCGCATGCAACGAATTAAATAGAACGTAGTGTTTGTGGATGCGTGGCAATTGTTTTTGGTCGGAATGTCACCAGTGTGATGTTGTTGTTGTTGGCGTTGCGTCGCCAATGTAATGGGGATGATATAGTTGGTGTTGAGCGGTATGCCGCCAATGTGATGTAGTTGTTGTTGGGCGTTACGCCGCCAATATAAAAAAATGCCGTTGTGGTTGTTGCGGCCGTATATCGCCAATATAGAAAATAAATACCGGTTGTGGTTGGTGTTGCGCCGCCAATATAGCAAAAATGGTGTAGTTGTTGCTGAACGTTATGCCGCCACTATAAAAAAAAAATGCTGTTGTGGTTGTTGCGGCCCTATATCGCCAATATGAAAATGCTATAGTGGTTGTTGTTGTGGAGTGCGCTAACAAATTAAAATTTTAGTGTAGTGCGTGGTAGTTGTTGTTGTTGTGTTGACCGCCAAGTATAATGTATTTGCTTTTTGGCGGTACGCCGCCCATATACGTGCCCAGTGGGTCTTTCCCAAAGGAAAATCAATTGTGCGCTGAAATTAAATACAAAAGAAAATCTATTTAGAAATTCAAAAGCAAATGTGTATCTATGTGCATATACATAATTGCCTACGGATTTCTTGTCTGCATAGTCATATATTCATATACATACATATATTTGTATGCAGAGATGTATATGTCCATGCAAGTTTTCTTTTGGCTTGCTCTGGAGATAGGCAAGGTTGAAGCCCCAGCTCCCGTCAAGCATGCCTAAAAAAGAGTATAATATCTTACCTCTTGTAACTTGTAATTTTTTGACAACTGATTCCAGCTCTTTGCACGTACCGCGGGAACTTTTCGACGCGCACAATTTTATTTACAAAGCGGTTTAATTCGCGCACTACTCTTGTGATTTTTCACTACTCACTTGCACTGGGCACTGTTGAAACAAGACTTTGGCCCGTTGACTCAGTTTTCCCCTTCTTATAGCCACCGCCGTGGTAAGGAACGTTACCCAAAAACGGAAAATTTTTACCATTACATGCCAAACTTTCTTTTCGGCTTTCCCGTATTTTCCATCTATACAATCATGCACTCATACATTCATACGCTTACCGCTCCACAAAACGAACACCTACACAGATACATTTGGTTCGTGCCTTGACCGCTTACACTGATGCATTCACACGTTCATAGCCTTTCACAAATACACATCCACCTACATAATACCGAACAGAACAAACACATAGTTACATATCATTCGTCAAGGCTGCTAGGTTGTTAGCAGCATGGTGAAATTTTTCTTATTATAACAACATGATGCCAAGCGCAACATCTAATTTCCGTTGCAACATTGGGTTCACTACAGGTACAATGTTGTCAATGTTAATGTTATCATGTTAATATTATTTTAATGGCAACATTGCGGCTAAGGCACGGACAAAACACATAAACACATAGACGCATATACACTCTGCCGCTCATTCAAGCCAGTATGGAGACAGGCTGTCGTTACAGGCTCGCAACCGCCGATGGTGTCTGCACTATGGAGCGTGTGCGTAAAGAATCCAAACGCAGCCTGCTAAGTATTATTTCCTGCGTCCAACGTGTGGCCTCGACCCACGACTCAATGCCGGGCCTATTTTTTTTTCACGCCTTTAGACTTTTGTTCTGTTTAACTACGAACTAAATCACTGGGCTAATGCTACTACTTAAACGTATATCACAGATACTACTATACATCTCAACTAGTAAATAAGATATCACAGATAAAATAAATAACAAAAACCATAAATAAAACTAAAATAAAATAAAATAGAATAAAATAAAATATCACAGTTAGCAGAACAAAAAAAAATTTATAAAATAAAATATCACAGATGGCAAAAAAAAAATGTATAAAAAAAAATATCACAGATCAAATAGTCAAGTAGGTAAAATAAATAAAAAAATAAATAAATGCAAAAATAATCAAATAAAGCAAAAGGTCAAAAAAAAATATAAATAAAAATAATTTAATAATATAATCACATACGTCGATAAATAAATAAATAACATAGAACAAGAGTACTAGCACTACAAAAAAAACATTAAACTATTTTGCAAAAATGTCTTTAGCGTGGTATACGCCGATGTTTTTCCCACTGCTGTCGCCAAGTTCATACATAGAGTTCCCTATAACGTTTAAAACAATACATCTTACTTGTTTTGGAGCTAATTTAGCGTTGTAATTTTCGGCTTGGGAACTTTGTTTAAAGTTTCGGCGATATACCACTTGTCCAATCTGAAACTTTATATCCTTACTCCTGGTGTCGTAGATCTTTTGACTTCTATCGTGGGCCAGCTTCAGCTCCTTCATAATTCTCTTTCTTATGATCTGCATTTTATCACCAGCCGTATCTATCTCCACGTCACCATCCTTCAACGCCGCCAACTTTCGATATAGCTCATATGATGCAGCATGCTGTATCATAGGCATACCGAAAGTGGCATAGTATGGCGACATGTTGATGGCTGAGTGAGTAACGCTGCGTAGTGCAAATGCGGCATCGCTGACGCATTTGTCCCAGTTCTTTTGGTTGCCCTTTATGAAGGACCTAATTATCTGCAGCACAGATCGGTTGACTCTTTCCGCAGCGTTACCCTGAGGTGAATAAAATGCAGTTCTCACGTGTGTCGTGCCGTATTTCTCCAAAAACTCTTTGAATATTTCCGAGACGAATTGTTTGCCGTTGTCCGAATGGACATATTCGGGCACACCAAACACGTGAAAGACTTCTTTCTCTAAAAATTTTATAACCTCAGCCGAAGTGGCCCTTCTCATAGGTTTTAAGAACACAAACTTAGTAAAGTGATCTAGACAAACAAAGACATACACGTTACCATCACTAGAACGAGGATAAGGACCCATAAAATCAATGAATAAACGTTGGAAAGGTCGCTCTGTGAGCTTTTGCTTTCCCATCATGGGTTGTTTAAAAACGTTTTGTGTCTTATTTGTTTTGCAAGTTTCGCAATCTTTTATATGGGCGCATACATCTGTGACAATTCCTGGCCAGTAATATTTCTGACGTAGTCGGGACAGTGTTTTGTGGATGCCACCATGACCAGCGGACGGTGAGCTATGAGACGACTCTACCAGCCCCGGTCGCAGTTCCGATGGAACCCAGAGCTTCCAGGTCTGGTCCGCTAGAAGATCGTCCCCCTTGTCGAATTGCGTCCGTTTATAAACGTAACCGTCCGATATGCATAAGTCTGGCAACTTATCTTTGTTCTCGGTCACCGTCTTTTTTAACTCCGTATACTCCTCCGACTCGAAGCACGGTGACTCGAGACACACGTCTATGGCTCTGTCGTTCGTCAGTATTTCGTCCATGTGTATTCGTGAGAGTGTGTCGGGAACCACGTTTTGCGCACCTTTTCGATGTTGGATATCGAAATCATAACCCTGGAGTTTCAAACTCCACCTTGCCAGCCTCCCAGAAAGATCTTTCTGATTCATGAGCCATTTGAGGCTGGCATGATCAGTTATGATGGTGAACGGGGTTCCTTCCACATAAGGTCGGAATCTTTTAACACTCACGATCGCAGCATAGCATTCTAGTTCTGTTATGCTGTAGTTCTTCTGCGCTTTATTTAGTTTTGCCGAAACGTAGGCAATCGGTCTTTCGTTCTGGCCATCGTCCAATTGAAACAAAACGCCTCCCACTCCGTCCGTTGATGCATCACATTCAATATAGAAACGACGCTTAAAGTCAGGATGTGTGAGCACCGGTGCAGAAACCAAACTCTGCTTTAAAATGTCAAATGATTTTATTGCTTCTTCCGTCATTGCAAACTTTTTGATTTTGTCTTTCTTGAGGCAGTCGTGCAGCGGGGCTGCAATAGTCGCATAGTCCTGTATAAAACGTCGGTACCAGCCCGACATACCCAGGAACCGTCGTAGTTGCTTCGGGGTTTTCGGAACTGGAAAGTCCCTCACAGCTACCACTTTGTTGGCGTCCGTCCTGATACATCCATCCCCGACTACGTATCCTAAATAGCGAACTTCTTTAAAACAAAACTTGCTCTTTTCGACATTAATTGTTAACTTAGCCTCGCGAAGACACCGAGCGACCTTTTCCAATAAACACATATGGGACTCGAAATCTACAGAACAAACTAACAAATCGTCAAGATAAACAAAAACACATTCACGTAAAGCGGCCGGAATGACCTTGTCCATGAGACGACACATTCGTTGTGCTGCATTGCACAACCCGAAAGGCATGACGGTAAATTGGTAAAGGGGTCGGCCAGGGACAGTGAAGGCAGTCTTTTCACGTGATTTCCTCTCGAGGGGAATCTGCCAGAAAGCATCCTTTAAGTCGATTGCGGAAATATATCTTGTGTTTTGTAGGCGGCTCAAAATTCCATCAATATGTGGTAAGGGGTATGCGTCCTTTATAGTTCTTTCATTCACCCTGCGAGCATCTAGGCACAGCCGATTCTTCGTTCCTTTAATGACCAGTGATACGGGGGAATTCCAACTACTGTTGGACTCCTCGATGACTCCCATGTCCAACATTCGATCTAACTCTGCGTATATGAGTTTTTGTATGGCCGGCGAAATTGGATAATGGCGTTGCTTGACCGGCAGATTCTCGTCCACCACCTCTATGACGTGTTCCTCTTTGTCTGTCCGGGCCTAACCCCAGTACAGCGAAGGACGGGAATTGGGTCTTCACGCGCTCCAACATATCATCTTGCTCCGGCGATAAAACGTGCTGCACAGCGTCAAAAGACAAGTCACCCTCGGCAGGCACAAGCTCCGCCACACTGGCAGTATTCACACTCCCATTCAAACCTTTACTCACAACACTCATACGGAATGCCTGCCAAAAGTCTATACCTAAATAAACTTGTTGTTGTAGACCTGGCACTATCAAAAATTCTAATTCTTCCATCGAATTATCCCACACAACCGGTAACTTTATTACTCCTACTACGGCGGTTTCCTCCCCGTTCGCGGTTCGGATATTTTGGCCCTTGATTGGCACAATCAAGGCTTCCTTTCCCCGAAGGAGTGCAGCTGAGTCTTTGCCTAAGCAGCTGGCACTCGCCCCTGAGTCCAAGAGAGCCAGAACCTCATGACCTCCTATCTTTGTTTTGGCGTAAAATCTGTTATCTCCTTTCACGGTAACAATTGTTGCAACTATTTTATTCTTCAACCTTTTAAAATATTTTCTCTTTTCCCTCATCTTCTCTATCTTCATAAAATTTCTGTTTTTCCTACTTGCATTTATTGTATCACAAAATATTCTTTTTCTTGCTTCTTCGTACTCTAGCTTTCTTTGGTGTAAACTCTTAATCTCCTTCTTTTCCCGTGTCATTCCTGCCTGTTTCACTTCTTCCCTGTTTTCCGTATCCCTTCTCCTCAAAACTTTTATTTGAGTGTTGCCGGGTTGCCTGTCTTCTGGCTGGAGTCCCCGGTCAACTCCGCCAGCCTCGGGTTTCCCTGCTTGGGCTTAAAAACACAGAAGGACGAATCACTACCACAAGCAAAACAGACCATATTGTGGAACGAAGACGAACATTTATTTGGTTTTTGTGCTTCTGCCGGGTTTTTCACAAAGTGATTCACCGGCATACCGCACGAAAAACACAACATCAAGTGGAAGGGTGATGCACAAAAGGAGTTGACAGTCGACTTAGACGCAGGACTAACAGAAGTACGAACACTATTGGGATTGGCTGTGGTTTGGTGTTGGGGTAGGGATTGGGATTGGTGTTGGGGTGGGCGCTGAGGCTTCCTATCAAAAGCTTCGACTTTTGTTTCCCCTAATTGCTCTGGCTGTTTAAAATTAATTTCATTAATGACCCTCGACCTACTTTTATTTTCTTTAATAAGCTTTTCGACTCTCTTGCATTCCGACTTGAGCTCCGCCAACGAGTCCATTTTTATGGCGAAGGTCAAGTTGGCCAGGTACGGTTTGAGGTTGCCCCTGATGATGCCAACCAACTCCCTCTCAGGGATCCTCTTCCGCAAACGGAATGTCATATTGTGGACTTCGGCATAAAAGTCATCAAAAGCTTCCGCGGGCAGCTGTTTCCTTTCCATGATTTCACGGATGATTTCATAGTCGGACTCGGCAGTCTTGAAGTGGCTCAGCAGCTCTGACTTTAGCTCAAAGTAGCCAAAGTTCGGCTCCTCCGCATGGTCTTCAAGGACCTGCCAATACCACTTCAAGGCACCGCCGGAAACCAGACAATGAAAGTCCGTGAAAAGCTGGAACAAGGAAATATTATGCTGCTCGCGCATCCTTTCCACCCGAAAGATGAAGCTTTCGACGCTTATACCTTTACTTGTTCCATTGAATTTGATGTGCCATTTTTCCAAATCTAACTTTTTCCACCTTGGAGGGTCACTACCATCTCGCTCAGTAATCCGACTGCCACTCGGAATACCGTTGCGGGTAGCAGGCTCCCCCCTACGGTTCTGAGGCTCGGGCGTGGATGCCACAGCGGACCGATGTCCCACCGCGTGACTGGATGCCTCCATCTCTGCCACGCGACCACCAAGATGATCGACGTTGGTCTTGATGCTTCGCACTTCACCCGCCATTTGCACCACCAAATCTTGTTGCGCCATCATCGCCATCATGCGGCTCAGCTGTTCAACATTGGTTGCATGCTCATTAGCGTCGGTGCGAGGAGCATTCATGCCGCCGTTAACCATTGCTGCTGCGTTTCGCGGTGTAACATCGCCCCCCTGTGCACCCACGTTGTCGCTATCGGACATTTGGCACACCAAATCGATCTTCTGGGAAAAATTTAAACTATTTTCCGAGTCGTTGAACGACACCCCGTTCGCGAAAGAGAGCCTAATCGGGCGTTCAGGGCCAAACGAACCGAAAATCCGCGAAGCGCACCTATTGAAATAATCCGTAGGCACAAAGTCTATGGGCCTCGGAATCCCTGTGTCAATTTGGGTGAAAAGTGAACCAGCAATCTGGTTTTCAAGAGCCCTGGCACGACTCCTTGTAACACGCCTATTGGAATCTAAAATTCCCAATCCCCCAAAAGGTCTTTCCTCCGTATATTTTTCCCGGCCTTGGTCAGACATTCACTGTCTGCAGCGGCAAAAACCTTTAATCCAAAAACTCAAAAAACGCAGGAACAATCGAATAAATATATATAATACCTCCAAGGAAACGATATCCCGACCGCAACCCAAATGGAAAAACAAAAAGACAAACAAATTATGCGAAAAAGAAACAAAAAAAAAATGAGATGCAAGGAAAATGTTCCGATAAAAACAATCTGCTTGTATTTGCAGATCCAATAAATAATAAAAAAAGTAAATACTATAAGGTAATAGGTCCAAATTCCCCCAAAACCCAAAAAAAAAATATATAAATGAAGGATATTAAATAGTAGATATAAACATTACTATATATGTACATAAAAATTCAATTCAACTATTAAGTAATAGGTTTGTGTGTATGTATATATGTGTATGGTAATTCAAGTGATGGTGTATATGCAACAGAAAAAAAAAGGATTAAATTTTATGCCTTAAATGGCTAGGAAGATGTCTTATAAATATTGACCCCAAACCAATAAAAAAAAATAACAGGGGGGGTATATAAAAAAAATATTCAAATTCGAGTTAATAACAAATTATGAGAAAAAATATAAATAGGGAAAATGCTCCAGAATCCAAAAAAAAATAAAACATAAAAAAAACCAAAGTACTAGTTACGCTAACTATTCTTCGAACCCGGACAACAATTAAAATATTAAAATTAAATAAAAATAGCAAAGTTTGATAGTATTCAGGCACTTTGTTAGTGGTTGTATTTGTAGTGGATTACCCAAACCCAAAAACTTTGAAGCACAATTTCAGAAAAAAAAATGTTTTGAAACAATCCTAATACGAAAATAATCCGTAAAAAAAAATAAAAAAAAACACAAAAATAATTTATAACTTCGAAACTTCGAAAATATTTAATTTTGAATTCGAAATAAAAAGTTAACAAATGAAATTTAATGTATTGGTATTGGTGTCCGTGGTGCTGCCTTGGCGAAGGTTCGGCGAAAGTAGTTAGTCCGTCTCTATTTATTTGAAGTCTGGTCAATCCTGCTGTCCGTGGAAGTGTGGCACTTCACGTTCAAGAACTTATTCCTATGTGTGGATGCCACACCTCCTACTCCTAAATATCGTGGCGACCACTGTAAACCTCACTTACCGGCAGTGCTGGACTCCCGGTAAGGTAGCTTGAACAGTTCGCCACGATCTCCTACCTAAGTCCGTCGCTAGCTAAGTGCCATACCAGTTACCACTTTGTCGAGCTGTTAAAGTTCAACAAAGGAACCCTGACATGGGCACTCAGCTAATCCCTATCCTCTGGTCATGATGACACTTGTCGATCAGGTGAACCCAATCGGCGTTGTCATCATGACTGTCACTGTCCTAAGTCGGAAGACGGAACTAGGGATGGGGCTTGGAAGAGTAAGCAGGTCAGAAGAACAAAATTTGGGAAATTTAAGGAAGGAAAGGTAGAAAAAAAAAAATAGATTAAGAAATTCAAAAATTAAGAGTACGAATTAAAATAAAAAAATATTGGGAAATTTAAAGTAAGAGATAGTCAATTAGCGTGGAAATGAAAAATTGATCGGGATATGAACGTTGAGAATACAAAAGCTAAGAACTGAAAGACAATTTTGGGAACTAAAAGGAATTAAAGCGGATTTATGTAGATCAGAACAAAACTGAAAAAAATTAACTAAATGGAAAGACAAAAAAACTAAAAAGATTACCGGGCTATTACCCGTTGGGCGCCATTGTTACGTGACTGACCGTTTGGGTGGTGAGGAGCGGCGGCAAGCAGGTATGCTTGCGGGCCCAGGCTAGCTCGTCGTCTTGGGCGGGGTATTGCACCACCGACCTCACCCGCAGCCACATGAACAAAAAGAGGGTTCATACCTGCATGTGTATAGAAAGGAGAGAAAAAGCTGAAAAAGATAGAAATAAACATGAGGGGCAGAGTTAAGGGGGGAAAAGATGGAGGCCTGTCCTGTCAGGTGGAGTCTACCCTCCCTCTGCAGTGCAACTTGCACTGCACCGTGGGCACTGTGCTGACTCCTGTTTACCTTACAGTGCCCCCAAACCTGACATGGGTCTGTCCCCTGTCACTCAGTCATTTTCCCTAAACACTCACCTTCACCTTACCTTACCGCGCGCAAGCGCAGCACCAACACCAAAATTCGACTTAGCCCTGCATTATTGAAAATATTAAAATTTCACCCAAACATAATTCTTATGATTTATTTACAAAATTTTTGGTTTCCAAATTACCAACTAATACCCTACTACCAGTTCAATAATTTCAACAAAAACTTTAAAATCAAAATTTACTACAAAATAATTTTCCAAGGGTTTCAAAAGTTTACTCAAAGTAACAATAGAAAAA
Source organism: Eurosta solidaginis (assembly GCF_040869045.1). Taxonomy (NCBI): domain Eukaryota; kingdom Metazoa; phylum Arthropoda; class Insecta; order Diptera; family Tephritidae; genus Eurosta; species Eurosta solidaginis. The sequence continues at coordinate 191,338,195 of NC_090319.1, read as the reverse complement.
TTGCTCAAACTTAATGGTAAATTTTATTACTGGTGAACATAAAAAAATTCATAAGAATGCAAGAACCAGTAGATACATTCCAAATTCAATTCCATAAAAAAAAATACCTACGACTAATAGACCAAATGTCTGGCCGCAAACAAAAAAAATTTAAACTTTTAGGGCCACTCTAATGCGATATTATTAATAGGAGCTAATTCTATATTCTATAGATACAAATTCAAATAAAATAAAATAAGAGGGTGAATAAAAAATTCAAGTCCCTAATCCCTGACCTACCGCAACCACTTAAGTAAACATAAGATCAATTATGTACCAGCAAAAGTAGGTCATCAAAGGAATGGGATTTATGTGTATATGAAAAGAAATGGTATGTACGTAAGTGCAAATGTACGTTTGTGACGTTTTTCATGCATGCACATATGTTCGTCACAATCTGTTTTTATTTTTTTGGATTTGCTAATTCCTGTTCTATTTTTGCAAGAGCAGGAATCTGTGCTAACACATGTACATACAACTAAACAGGTGTATTTTGATAAATTTTAATATGTCACTCAAAACACTCACCAAGTTACTCTTCTTATCCAACGGCGCCGCTGCAGTTGAGTAGCTGAAACAAAAAAAAACTCAAACATGCATATGTACCTATGACCACACTCAAGGTAGCCACCCTCAAACACTCAGCCAAGATCGCTCGCTGGTGATCTTTGATAATGAGTGCTTTGGTAGTATCAAAGCTGCCCGCGTGATGGTAAAACGCAAAAATTAAAAATTGTGTAATCAAAAAAAAATGTTCTTGGTGCTGAAAGCACACTGTGCATATACACCCTCGGGGTGTGATGTTGAAATTGTTTTTGCCAATAATAAAAGAAGTAAGTACAAAAAATTATAAAAGAAAAATGGCAAAAATTCGAAAATTTGGAAATTCCAATTTGGTGCTACCATAGGTAGCAGAAACCATATGCAAAAGAAAAATGTGTATATGGTAGAAAGTGGGGGTATAACAATACCAAGAAAATTAAGTGTCAAACTGAAGTAGAAAAATTAAAAAAGGAGAAGGAAACGGAGAGACAAAAAGAGAAAAAAAAAAAAAAGGTGGAGGCAAAAGTGCTCCGACTAACTTATAAAATATGGAGTTATGGTAAAACTCAAAAATTATATGTTCGAAACATAAATGCTTGGCCCCGGAAATGAACTAACCCTTTCCTCCGTTCCCAATCAAAATTCTGACAATTATAACAATATTTAAATAAACGTAATAATAAATTCAAAATATGTAAAATTCATAATGTCACTATACATGTTGTTGGAAAAGCTCCTCCCTCCGCCGATGTTTGTGTTGCCAAAGTATGTAAACTAGCCCCAAAAAATATAAAAATGTTGTTACCAGCTTTGTTGTGGTTGTTGCTAGTGTTTTCCTCTATTGTCTGCTTTGCCAAAAATCGTCTTGTATCTTTTTTTTTTGTTGTGTATGGTGTAGTGGCTGTTGTTGTTGCGGCCCAATGCCGCCGGTGAAAATTGATATCGATGTTGACAGTTTTTATTGTGTTTTTGAAGAATTTGTACGAAGTATTTGTTGTTGTTGTTGGTGTGCGCATGCAACGAATTAAATAGAACGTAGTGTTTGTGGATGCGTGGCAATTGTTTTTGGCCGGAATGTCACCAGTGTGATGTTGTTGTTGTTGGCGTTGCGTCGCCAATGTAATGGGGATGATATAGTTGGTGTTGAGCGGTATGCCGCCAATGTGATGTAGTTGTTGTTGGGCGTTACGCCGCCAATATAAAAAAATGCCGTTGTGGTTGTTGCGGCCGTATATCGCCAATATAGAAAATAAATACCGGTTGTGGTTGGTGTTGCGCCGCCAATATAGCAAAAATGGTGTAGTTGTTGCTGAACGTTATGCCGCCACTATAAAAAAAAATGCTGTTGTGGTTGTTGCGGCCCTATATCGCCAATATGAAAATGCTATAGTGGTTGTTGTTGTGGAGTGCGCTAACAAATTAAAATTTTAGTGTAGTGCGTGGTAGTTGTTGTTGTTGTGTTGACCGCCAAGTATAATGTATTTGCTTTTTGGCGGTACGCCGCCCATATACGTGCCCAGTGGGTCTTTCCCAAAGGAAAATCAATTGTGCGCTGAAATTAAATACAAAAGAAAATCTATTTAGAAATTCAAAAGCAAATGTGTATCTATGTGCATATACATAATTGCCTACGGATTTCTTGTCTGCATAGTCATATATTCATCTACATACATATATTTGTATGCAGAGATGTATATGTCGATGCAAGTTTTCTTTTGGTTTGCTCTGGAGATAGGCAAGGTTGAAGCCCCAGCTCCCGTCAAGCATGCCTAAAAAAGAGTATAATATCTTACCTCTTGTAACTTGTAATTTTTTGACAACTGATTCCAGCTCTTTGCACGTACCGCGGGAACTTTTCGACGCGCAAAATTTTATTTACAAAGCGGTTTAATTCGCGCACTACTCTTGTGATTTTTCACTACTCACTTGCACTGGGCACTGTTGAAACAAGACTTTGGCCCGTTGACTCAGTTTTCCCCTTCTTATAGCCACCGCCGTGGTAAGGAACGTTACCCAAAAACGGAAAATTTTTACCATTACATGCCAAACTTTCTTTTCGGCTTTCCGGTATTTTCCATCTATACAATCATGCACTCATACATTCATACGCTTACCGCTCCACAAAACGAACACCTACACAGATACATTTGGTTCGTGCCTTGACCGCTTACACTGATGCATTCACACGTTCATAGCCTTTCACAAATACACATCCACCTACATAATACCGAACAGAACAAACACATAGTTACATATCATTCGTCAAGGCTGCTAGGTTGTTAGCAGCATGGTGAAATTTTTCTTATTATAACAACATGATGCCAAGCGCAACATCTAATTTCCGTTGCAACATTGGGTTCACTACAGGTACAATGTTGTCAATGTTAATGTTATCATGTTAATATTATTTTAATGGCAACATTGCGGCTAAGGCACGGACAAAACACATAAACACATAGACGCATATACACTCTGCCGCTCATTCAAGCCAGTATGGAGACAGGCTGTCGTTACAAGCCGCGGCCCGGTCGTTGGTCAGGCTTCGTGATATGGGTTATATGCTTTCTGATTTCGGACACTCTAGCCTTCTTACTAGTTTCGACTTTATCCCGGACAGGACAGACTATTGCATGCCGGTGGCCGCTCCCTATACAACCTTCACCCCAGTCATTCCCCCGAGGGAGGAGTGGAGAAGAGGAATTATCTGGGGCATGGGACCGGTTAACTTGTTCACGGATGGGTCGAAGTTGGTCGGAAAGGTTGGCGGGGGGGGGGGGGGGGGGGGGGTCTTTTGTCAAGAGCTAAATGTAAGCCGCAAGTTTAAGTTGGCTGATCACTGCAGTGTATTCCAAGCGGAAGTTGCTGCGATTAAGGATGCGGTGGATGAAATGATATCCAGCGCTACTACGGTTAGGGAATTTAACATCTACTCTGATAGCTAAGCGGCTATAAAGGCCTTGAGCTCAACTACAGTGCGATCGAGGGTGGTCTGGGAGTGCCTGACCTCATTTGCGATTGCATCGAATTATTTTACAATTAAGATTATCTGGGTCCCGGGCCATAGTGATATTCCGGGTAACTGTCAAGCGGATCTCTTAGCCCGAATCGGTACAACTGAACCGGATGAAGATGGCTGTAGGGATTTCGGGATTCCGCTAGCCACCTGTGGATTGCTCTTCCATAGCTGGGCCTCGAGTCAGCTCAGCAAACGTTGGGCGGACACTACGTCTTGTAGGATATCAAGATCTTTCTGGCCGAAAGTGGATGGCAGGAGGTCTGCTGAAATAATTGGGTTCACTAAGGCTCACATATCAATGGTCATTGGGGTTTTGACAGGGCACTGTCCCATGGGTATCCATGCGGTACGTCTCAATATATCGGAAACTACATCCTGCTGCAGCTGTATGGAGGATGATGAGGTGGAATCACCAAATCACTTAATGCTTGACTGCCCAGCTTTTGCCAGAACTAGACGAAAGTATTTCGGTCGTGACTCACTTGGATCTCCCGAGGAGGTATCCAAGGTTGAGATCGGGATCATTCGGAGCTTTATCGTTGCTACCCAACGATTCTCTAAGTAGTTATATCTACGTCACCGTTAGTTTAGTTTATTATATGTGGTATCACAACGGACCGTCATGTTGTCCAAGTGAGCTTCCTCTATCAAGGAAGCTACCGCCCAACCTAACCTAACCTAAGGTAGTCCTTAAACCAAAGTAGCTCTTTTCCTCTTATTCCATACATATACCGCTTTTTTATTAGAATACCTCTGTCTATTGTTTCAAATGCTCTTTTAAAATGAAGAAATAGAGCTGCTATTATTGTTTTTCGTGGACGCTTCTTCCACTCACTTACGACGAAGTTTATTGCACTTTCACATGAATGATTCTTACGAAATCCGGACTGGTTTAGAGACAGTATATTATTAGTTTCTAGGTACGTTTGTAGTTGATTTTTCACAACACTTTCCATTATTTTTTCAAATATCTTAAGAGTATTTATTGGACGAAACTCTTCAAATTTTTTTGTTTTAGCGATTTTTTTAACTGGCACTACCAATGAGTCCTTCCATTCATTTGGGAATACTCCGCTCATTAATGAATGATTTATTAACTTTGTTAAGAAAGGCCCAAGTACATTCCAGTTGTCCAAAATGATCTTTGGGCTCACATTATTCCAATCCTTTTTGTTCTTAAGTTTTTTACAAATTGCCTTTAGTTCGCAAATTTGTATTTCTTTAAAATGAAAGGTTTCAGGACAATGCTCAATATTGTTAATATTTATTTCTTTATCAATTGACTGATCTATTAATTCTATACTCTCAATGAAGTATTTATTGAGCTTATCAGCTATTTCATTTTCATCACTTATTTCTTCGTTTTTATAAATTATAGAGCTTATTTCTTTTACATCTTTGCTAGGTATTAAATTTTTAAGTATTCTCCACATTTCTTTTTGATTTGTTGCGCTATTGATTTTTAGCTTAAAGTATTTATTTTTTTGCCTTTATTATCTCTTGTTTGTATGTTTTACATACACTTTTATAAATTAACCATGAATTGGTATCGTCCATTACTCTCGCAGCTTGGTATGCTCTAATTTTATTTATTTTTAGCTTCTTTAACGTTGAGTTAAACCATTTGTTGCGACTTGAGCTATTTCTAATCGTTCTACTTCTCGTATTAGCTACCACCAAATCTTGTATGCACTTTTCCAGAATAACAGTGTTTTCATTTACATCATATGCGTTACTATGTTTTAGGTTTTTGTTTAAAAGCATTCTATTAAATTCACGCTGGTTGTAGTGGAATTGTTCAATTACTTTGTGCTTTGGTTTTATTACACTTTTGGATTTCTGAATTCGGGCACTCTAGCCTCCTTACCAGGTTCGACTTTATCCCGGACAGGACGGACTATTATGTGCCGATAACTGCTCCCTATACAACCATCACCCAGTCATTCCCCCGAGAAAGGAGTGGGGAAGAGGAATCATCTGGGGCATGGGACCGGTTAACTTATTCACTGATGGGTCGAAGTTGGACGAAAAGGTTGGTGGAGGGGGGGGGGGGGGGGGGGTCTTTGGTCAAGAGCGGAACTTTCTGCGATTAAGGACGCGGTGGATGAAATGCTATCCAGTTCTAATACGGTTAGGGAATTTAACATTTACCCTAATAGCCAAGTGTCTATCAAGCCTTGAGTTCAACTAGAGTACGATCGAGTGTGGTCTGGGAGTGCCTGACCTCGGCTGCGATTGCATCGAACTATTTTATAATAAGATTATCTGGGTCCCGGGCCATAGTGATATCCCCGGCAACTGTAGAGCGGATCTCTTAGCCCGCATGGCTACAACTGAACCGGATGATGATGGCTGTAGGGATTGCGGGGTTCCGCTGACCGCCTGTGGTCTGCTCATCCATAGCTGGGCCTCGAGTCAGCTCAGCAAAGGTTGGGCCGTCCCGACCTCTTGCAGGGTAGCAAGATCTTTCTGGCCGGAAGTGGATGGCACGTCTGTCGAAATAATTGGCTTCACTTGGGGTGTTGACAGGGCACTGCACTATGGGTATCCATGCGGTACGTCTCAATATACTGGAAACTCCATCCTGCTGTAGCTGTATGGAGGACGTTGATGTGGAATCATCAAATCACTTTACGTTTTATTGCCTAGCTTTTGCAACTCACTTGGACCACCCGAGGATTTATCCAAGGTTGAGATCGGTATCATTCGGAACTTTATCGTTGCTACCCAACGATTCTCTATGTATATATTTACGTCACCGTTATTTTATTGTATGTGGTATCACAACGGACCTTCATGTTGTCCAAGTGGGCTTCATCTATCAGGGCAGCTACCACCTAACCTAACCTAACCACGTAGCTTCACTTTTTCGACTAGTTCGACAGTCATTTCTTTGACTGCCTTCGGAAAGCTTTTGCTTTACCAATTTGAGTCTTCTTGGGAAGGACAAAGCCCCACCTGGTAAATATATGTATGTGCCTACGTATTCACATTTGTAAATGGCGCCGTAACGTGTAGGTGATATTTACACTTTGTTGATAGGCAATAATCAAGTTATTATTATTCACTCCAAGGCACTAGTTTAGAATAGGGCCGCACACTTTAAGAAATTTCAAACCGGCAGACTTGGGCATAGAATGATGAAGTGTGAAAATCAAAATTAACATTTCAGACGCTATTTTATAGTTTCGCAAATAAACAACAGAGGTTTGAATATAACCAAGTGATTTTTTAAACCCGTACAATATACGTTAATATACCTTGAACTTAAGTATGAAGAATGATGAGAATTGTTTCAAAGAAGTATTTAAAGACACTGATTTCGCTTATTCTTTTAGCCAGTTGGGATATAGAATTTGTGAAATAATCTGCATCTTTTTTCTTTGTTATCCAATAACTTGCTTTTTATTAACTTAAGGACCATTTGAAAATATTTTTGTAACACTTCAACCATCGTAGAAGTGCGGGTTCAAATCCCACTCCCGATAGAAAAGGCTTTGAAGAGATTTACAAGGTATAATCGAAACAGCTGTCGCCTTGTCCGTCCTGATGTCACGTTGTTTAAATTTTTCCCAAATTATTAAATAAATTATAAATTAAAAAATACTTCAAATAAATGTTTTCATACATTTAAAAAGCAATGAGGGCAATCCCCGCTAGTTCATGCAAATAGACAACATTAGTTAATTCTCGTAGTTTGTACCGTAGTACAAGCCCACAAAACATTTTTCCTAATTTCTATTTTTTGTTTACAGCAGACTTTAGATTTTTTTTTTGTTCACATACATTTTATTTTTGCCACCACTGTCCTTACTTCAAAACACTAACTAACACCGCCATGTCAAAAACATATGTTTCTCGAACCGATTTATCTACTTATCTGAGCAACATGCGGCTCTAAAGCTACTTCCGAAAAGAATTCTCCTTCCTTTCCTTTTGGACTTCAACACTGAAAAGTCGTAATTTTAAGCCGCCAAAAAAATTTCCAGTGTAGTTGTTCGGGTAAATTTTCAAAGTCTAAAATTTTTAAGTTTTTAAAATCATAGTGCAGTGATTAATATACTTGTGACAGATTTGTCAATATCAAATATGGCTTTTCACGCCGAGTGTTAAAAAGTTATAATTTTTTTTATAACCACTATGGCACATCTTTTTTAAGCTATATAAAGCTTATAATTTGTGATTTCACATCAAGGTTAACAGATTAATCCGACACCCGTGCGAATTAAAACTTAATAATAATTCATAAATCTGCCTCCGGTAACCAGCATATTTTGAGCCCAAATTTATAAGGAGATATACATGGTAAGTGGTCACATTTTTGATTAAATGACAGAACTCCCTTTACCCCCCTTATTGTGATATACCTATATGCGGTGCAAATAATTTGAACATAAATCTAAAAGAGCGGTATCTTTTTCATCCGCAGATTTTTCGTAAAAACCACATTTTCTGCAAATTCATTTGCCATAAATTTTGTATCATATACATGTGGGTTGCTTGTGTGAATCACAAGCAACCCCCCTTTTACTTAACCCCGCTTTTACGATCACGGCGTAAATCTCAAAATCTCCAGTTGCTGATAATCCAGTAAGGCATATTTTAAACATGGCCAGTTTTCATCATCGTCGGAGGTTTCTAACATAATCCCAAGACATGTCAGGAAATTTGAATAATTTAATCTAAAATTTAAATTTGTTTTAGTAATATACATAATAGATTAGTAATACACATAGATACCTAAAATGTATGTATGTAGAAATATAGAAATCGAACTCGAACTCAAAAATAAGTATGAATAAGAATCAAGTTAGGTTTAGAAACATTGAATCGTATGCCTAAAATGTTGCTAAGAAATAGTAACTTCTAATTGAATTTTTCTCATAAAACAATTAATGACATCCCTAACTGTGTTCAATATAAGCAATTAGGTTAGAAGAAAACCCCTAATGAACTTTAGGCCCCTTATTTTGAATACCCACTGTAGTTTAAATTTGCCAAATTTGAATAGTCGGTAATATATAGCACCTTACCAAAAATTCAACTAACCAAACCGCAAAATATCATATTTTTGTTGTTATTGTTGCACAGCATTCTCTTTAACCAGTGCACGATCTCATACATACATGCATACATGTGAGTGAAGTGGACATGTTCCAAAGAGCTGGTGATGCGTTTGAGAGAGCTTTATGATGCCAGCTAAAGAAATATTGTTCGATGCAACCATTTATGGGAATTTGTATGATTTTCGACGCGAACATTCATACATATGCATTCTTCTTTATTGAGAGTGATTTAAAATATTTTTTTTTACATTTTTAAACATGGTTGCCAACATTTGCCGTTTGGTAATGTTTTAAGTGATTTTCTTTTGCAAATAAAAACCATTAATTGTGTTAGTTGGTTTAGAAAATATTTTAATTCTTGTTTAAGGAATGATAACCCCTTTCCCCATATATATATATACATATGTAAGTTGCCATACATATATGTACAAATATTGGATTTAGTCGGCCTTTCAACTTAATTTTTTTTTTTTTGCTGATAATACTTTTTTATATGTGCGTACATAAAGGCACATTTACATACATACGTACATATATCAACATTATTTTTGTTGAGTTCATAGGATATAAGTTTAGGATTTTTTATACCTTTTTTTTAATGATTTTCTTGAACTATGAATCAAAATAAGTCTCACAAATTAAGTGTCGGCCAACTAAACTAAGCAAACGTTTATCAAAAATATTTTTTTTTATTATTCATTAACATTATTGTACATACACAGGTACACACACAGGAATTTGGTTTAAATAATAATAATTCATAATGGGTAACTAATTTGTTTGATTTGGTTTGAGACACCGGAGTTGATGGTAATGTATTGGGGTCTCAACAACATCAATGGGGCCAAAGGAAGGGTGCGTACAGAGGCAGCCACCAAATGTTGCAACAATGAGCTGCCAGGCATAAGATTAAATTGAGGGTGTCGTATTAGTGAAGTGTGGCATGCAAACGCGTAGGTTTGTTTTCTTTTTTTTTTCTTCTGTGTGAATATCCCCAGTGTGCAAAAATAATTATCGTGTTTGACCATTGACTGGGGAGAGCACTGCTGTGCAGTGACCGCGTTATCGAATCCACGAAGCTGAAGCTCCGGGCCTAAACGCCAGTGCACACGCCGTGGTCGTTGCACCTTGCCACAAGCACTGCAGCTCTTTCGTCCTTGAAGGTGCCTGTTGCACAATCAGTCAATTGATATCATAACAGATTAAAATGGCGCCCAACGTGGGGCCCGATAGAGGAAAGCAAGTTTTGTGTGCTTTTGTTAAATATTGGCTCCACATACATGATTCACTCCTTGAATCAAATAGTCTGTCTGCTTTTGGAATTTTTTTATTTGATTAACATTTTATAAATTTTGAATTTTTTTTTTGTCGATTGTTGTTGTGTTTAAACAGTTTTGTATGGTTGCGAAGAATTTTCGCTGGAATTGACCATCCTATAGGCTAGATGCCTTGAGATGCGTACCGCGTTAAAACTTCGTGTTTAGGGAATTATTTGAGCATATCACTTCTTTTGGTTTTGTTGCAGAAATACGTTATACGCTTTTTGGAAACTTTTGTCATTAAGGCTAAATGCCAATTGACTTACCGGGTGTTCACCTTTGCTACAATTCAATAGAAAAAGTATATAAGTTTTCAAATAGTAAGTATATCTCAAACCCATTGTCGAGATGCCACCTCAATTTAATACCTTTTTTTATTTTCGTTTAGTATTTGGGAAAGACTAAATATTTCGGAAAATGTGATTGTAAATCAACTAAGTCACAACCGATCTTTCAATTAAATAAAAAAAATAATAATAATAATCGGCCCACTCCGGGATTAGTGGGGATGATCGCAGAATTGATTGAAGTTTTTTATGAGAAAAAAATGGCGAAATTCGAAAAATCTCCAAAAACTGAAAAATTACAAAAAAAACTTTTAACATTTTTTTGTATTTTTTCCGAAAAGTACATTTAAAAACAAATTTAAAAAAAAGAGCCCAAACGGTCAATTTTTGAAAAAGTTATAGCACTTTGAAAACAAAAACGGTGGTTTTTTTAAAATTCATAACTTTTTTTGAGTTGGATGAAAAAATTTGAAAAAATTTTGAAAAACGTCTTTCGTAAGCTAGAAAAAGAAGAAAAAATTTCAATCAATTCTAAAGGGGTCGGGTTCAAGATTGGTCGAAATAGGATGGAATACCCCATATATGAGTATGTGCATATATTATTAAAATTATTTAGAGCATCAAAATCAATATAAAGGTAGAGCGCAAAGGTAGCACGAGAAAAAATTATAGCAACTTTACTTTAGCAACATGTCGCAAGCCATAAAAAAAATGTGTCACAAGGTATGTGATTATATTATGAAAACTATCATGATACCCTTTTGCTCAGAAATCGTCGCAAATGGGATATAATATATTTATAAATGCACGAAGAAATGCGAGAGTATGTATGCTACAAAAAGAATATTATGCAAGAACAATTAAGGAACTTACACGGTTTTGGTCTCGATCGATGATATCAGGCGCCTGGTGAGATGGTCGTGGACGAAGAGATTGTTTATCTGTCTTAAGCTGTTGAAGTTAAATATCACATTATTTTTGTGTTTTGTTTTTCTCACTAAAACAAGTACTCTAACCTATTCTTGAGATGTACATTTGTAAATGTTATTTTACGTTATTCCAATTAGATTTAACTTTGAATACCGGTTTGGTTTTAAGCCGCCAGTGGCGTAGTGAAATTTATATATAAGAGGGAAGCATTGGATATTTGTTAAAACAAAAGATATAACAATATTTCAAAAGCTTTTATGGTTTATACTGCATTTATAGCGAAATTGCGAATAAAATGTTTGTTCCTCCTTTTATATACTAACTAAATAAATTAGATTTTTCATAAACTTAATTTCGCTTTGTATTATTCTTTTTCTTAAACGCATATTTTTTTGTACCAGATTAAGAAAAATTACAAAAATACCAATACAATTTAAAAAAATGTAAATATGAGTCTCTACAAAACTGTTTATAAATTTTTAAATTTGCTCCGCTTAATCTTCATTCTAATGTTTAGCAAAATTTACATATTTTATATTGTAACGAATTTAGATAAATTCCGCTTATACCTTTACACCTTCTACTAACGTTCGTATGTCTAAATTGTTGTATAAATAACTTCAATTTTCAATAATGAAAAATGGTCTTTATTAGACTGCTTTGAAAGTACTTCACAATAACACCTATACTTCCTACCCAAAAGCGTGCTTAAATCAAACTGATTACGGACTACTCAGCATCTGCTGTTTTTATACTCTCTGACTAAATGTCTAGACGTTTCTTCTTCTAGAATGCTCTACCTGGTCAACAGTCATACGCGCGTGTATTTGTAGTGTGTAGCCTTATGCGTGTGTATATGTGAGCGAAGTAGTAGGTGATGATGACATGCGTCTGTGAGTATATCTCTGCTTCTTGTATATATGTGTGTACATGATGATTAATGTGTTTATGTACATGTACATATGTGGCTCGCTTCCAGGTTTTTTTTCTGTTGTTGCGTGATTATTTACTTAGTAAACACTTAGAGATGGCAATATTCGTCACACTGCCCTCCACCTAAGTCTGACAGTCCTGAGTAGACAAATTTTCCGATCTACACGCTACCAACCTTTCCAAATGAACCACCTTCATTTTATCTCCTGGTTTGCCAATGGTTTGTATGCGGTAAACTACATCATTGATCCGTTTTACAACTTTGTATGGGCCTTCCCAATTACACTGCAATTTCGGGGACAAACCTTTTTTCCGTTGTGGGTTGTATAACAGCACCAAATCTCCTTCCCGAAAACCTTCCGAATTAATTGCTTTATCATATTTGGCTTTCATATTGTCACTCATAATCTTCGTTCGTTGCCTTACAATATCGTGTATTTATCTCATCTCTTCTTCCAAGACACCAGTGGATTTCTTGGTATTTCTCTCTTTGCATCGGAATCTATCCCAAGCATCAATTCAGCTGGCAGTCGAAGGTCATTACCAAAAAATTACCTTTGCGGGAGTTTGGCCCGTTGTCTCATGCACTGCCGATCGGTAAGCCATCAAGAATAATGATATGTATGTATCCCAATCTTTATGGTACTTGTCGACTACTTTCCTTAAGTGCTCCTCCAAGGTTCTATTGAATAGTTCCACCATACCATCGGACTGAGGATGCAATACAGTTGTTCGTGTTTTTCAAATGCCCAATTTCTTACACATTTCTTGAAACACCGCTGATTCGAAATTCTTGCTTTGGTCAGAATGTAACTCCATTGGTACACCATACCTTGCAACCCAATCGTTTGTAACCACTTCTGCTACTGTTTCGGCTTCTTGATTTGGGATTATGTATACCTCTGGCCATTTACTGAAATAATCCATAACCACCAGTACGTATTTGTTTCCGCGGTGGTAGTAGGAAATGGACCTGCGACATCCATAGTGATTCTTTCAAATGGCGCACCTGGGTTATATTGCTTCATCTGGCCATGACTTCGGGTTTTGGGCCCTTCCGCTCTGCTGCAAACCTCGCAGTTCGCAAACCACTCAGTGACCGACTGATGGTAACCAACCCAATAGAATCTCTCTTTAATCTCCTCGAGCGTCTTCGCGATTCCAAGATGACCTCCGCATGGACCATTATGCAGCTCGCTGAGCACGTCAGGAATCCTCTTTCTGGGAACAACTATCAGTTTTTTTTGCATTGACCATCCTTACTCTCCTATACACGGTGCAAGCAACCGGATATCAATTCTAAACTGTTCCACTGTGCCCAATATGACTTCGCAATGGGACAGTCTGCTGACATCTCCTCTCTGTTTGTTCTTTCGTTTCGTTCGAGCCCTTGCATAACATGTGACAGATCTGTATCTTCTAGCTGACAATTCGTTAGTTGTTTATTGTCCCATTCATCCGTACACGTTATAGTCATTAGCCGGATATCTATAACGTCTTCTTCAGCCTCAGCTTTTGAACAGTGTTTGCATTCCAAACTACATGGTATTCGTGACATTGCATCAGCATTTCCATGGGTACTACCTTTTCGATGCTCAATGGAAATGTCATATATTTGTAGTAGCTCGATCCACCGTGCCAATTGTCTTTCAGGATTACGGAACTGCAACAGCCATTTCAACGCTGCGTGATCTGTCCTGACGCGGAATAGCTGACCGGTACTTGTGAAAATGTTTAATGCACTCTACCAATGCCAACAGCTCCCACCGTGTAACGCAATAGTTCCTCTCTGGTTTTCCAATTGATGGGCTGTAATATGCAATTACCTTCTCCTGTCCATCGACCGGTTGTGATAAAACGCCTCCTATAGCATATGCACTCGCATCTGTATCTAGTATAAATCTTGCCCCTGGAATCGAATATGCCAAAATTGGGGCAGTACACAAACGCACAAACTCGCCAGCTATTCTCTGGAAAACTTCCTCCAAGTTTTTAAGATGTTCATCAAAGTTCTTGCCCAATACGATGATGTCGTCCAGGTACACCAAGCATGTTTTCAAATGTAGCCCTTCCAATAACTCATCCATGAGACTCTCAAAGTGCATTACAAAGTCCAAAAGGCATTACTGTAAATTGCCAAAGAACATCTCCGACGCTGAAGGCCGTCTTCTCTTTGTCTTCCTCCTTCACCACCACTTGCCAGTAGCCACTTTTCAAGTCCAGTGTGTAAAACCGGAGAGCGAGTTCAGAGTGTCTTGGCAATGGGTAGCCATCCTTTTTCGTGACGTCGTTCAACTTGCGGTAGTCCAAGCTAAACCTCATTTTCCCATCCTTCTTCTTCACAAGTACCACCGGTGAGTTTCATGGACTAGCTGATGGTTCGATGACGCCGCTGTCGCTCGTTTCTTGTACGATTTGACTCACAACTTCCCGCTTGGCCAGTAAAACACTGCGAGGAGCTTGACGTATCGGCCTCGCATCTCCCGTGTCAATTTGATGTTTCACAACATTGGTGCAGTCAAATATGTTTGCGTACTTTAAGAGCAGTTGCTTTTCCTTACTCTGATAATCTTCCTCTAGCCCCTCCGTCCATACCGTGATGCCATTTGAAAGATCAGTCTCGCTAGTTGAAACGTGTTCCTGGGGCTGTTCACAGTTAATAACTACTTCAGCCTCTTGGCATCTTCCCAATATAGCTCCTTTTGTCAGTTTGAGTGGTGACTTGAACTCATTGTGTACTCTTACCGGAATTCGTCCATCTTATTTTGTCATAGCCAGTGTTTTTCCTACAAGTACGTTCGGTGTTGATCTGTTTGCTGCCTCGACAACCCATAATTTGTTTGTCCCACAATCTCCATCAACCTTTGTCCAGATGACTGCTTTTGATTTTGCTGCAATTTGCTGACTTTCTTCCACCAGCACTCGTTTACTCCTGTAGCCTTTCTCGTAGCCGAAATTAAGTGGCACATCCATGTTCTTGTATCGCAACGTCTTGCTTTGCATATCGATCTTGATGACTTGGCCGATTAAGAAGTCCACTCCAATTATGATTTCATCAACAATGTCTGCCACTATAAAATTGTGTAATACCGTGGCGCTCCCGATTGGTACTTCACATGCTACTTCTCCAATTACTTGGGTGTCCTCTCCCGTGGGTGTACGTAACCTTTCTCCAAGCAATCGTCTTATCACCTTGATGACTAAATCTGACCGAATGATGGAAAGAGATGCGCCCGTATCTAAAGTCAGTAACCATTCCTTTCAATCCACATGTCCTCCGACAGTAAGATTGTTTGATCTTCTTCCAATTTGCGAGATAAGGATTATGGGGCATTCAATTGCAAAGCCAGCTGTCGCCCCTTGCGGCTGACTCGCTTTAGCTTAACGATTGAGTAGATATGGAGATTTGCTCATCTCCTTCAGCTCTGCTTTTATGGCCACCCACATTGTTGGAACTATTAGGGTTGGTACTGCAACAACGTGCAATGTGCCCTGGCTTTCAACACTTAAAGCATTTGACGGCACCATTGTTTTTCTGTTGCATTCCTTTTAATGCTTCCAAGATTGTATCTCCCCAGTCTGGCCTTTCCACATCCACGCGATGAGCTTTGTATGCGGACTAACTCAAAATTGAGGCAGTTTCCTGAGTTAGTGCATGGGATGCCGTTTCAGCAAATGTTAGGTTTGGATTCGCATATGTAGCTCGTTTCGTTTCGACGTCTCTTATGCCATTTATGAATCTCTGGATTTTTACTCTCTCGGTGTATTCCACTGGTGCGTCCGCATTTGCTAGATGGGACAGCCTTTCAACATCCGACGCAAAATCCTGCAAAGTCTCATTAGCTTTATGATAGCGGCTTTGCAACTCAATTTGATATATCTGCTTCCTGTGTTCCCTTCCGTATTGTCGTTCTACAACAGCCATCAACGCTTCATAGTTGTTCCGCTCTCCTTCGGGAATCGTCTGTAGGATTTCGGCTGCTGGCCCCTTCAGTGCTACGAATAGAGCTGCAACTTTATCGTCAACATTCCAGTTTTCCACTGCTGCGGTCTTTTCAAGCTGTAGCTTAAAGACCTGGAAAGGAACAGAACCGCCAAAAGATGGAGTTTTTACCTTCGGGTTGCTCGCTGGAACAGCCGTGCGATTTAGTTGTAATTGCTCCATACGACCTTTTAAATCATCGACTTCTGCCTGAAATTGTGCGATTTTGCATCCTGTGATTCAAGTTTCGATGATACCCTTGCTTCCTAAGATCATATATGTCCTCTGTTCTTCAAGTTGAGATGACATTTGCGACGACATTTCTGAAATGCGTGCCTCCTGTGCTTCCATCTTGGATGTTATACGTGTCTCCTTTGATTCCAGTTGGTACGCTATACTCGTCTTCTGTTCTGCCAGTTGAGATGTTATATTTGCCTTCTGTTCTGTCATTTGAGATGTTATATTTGTCTCTTGTGCTTCCAGTTGAGACGACATTTCGGTTGATATTTGTTTCAAAACTGCTAGTATCGCGTTAGTGTCAACACTTGCCAATGGATTCGGGGTCTCTATCTTCTCCTCCATTTTAGTGGCTGGCTCTTCCACATCAGGATAAAATACATACTCGTCCACATCAATTCCTTCCAACTCCATTACCTCTGGTAGCCGTGCTTTATGTTCGATCTTATAGCCGGTTGTATTCAATCCACGGTTCTCCAACTCCTTTTTCAGTTACTGGATCCTTAATCCGCTTAACTTTGCCATTAACTTTATCCAAGTTGTATTCGAAATCTTCAGAATTTATTCAACAATTCTTCTTCTGACACCAATTGTAACGAATTTAGAGAAATCCGCTTATTTTACGCCTTCTACTAACGTTCGTATCGCTAAATTATTGAATAAATAACACCAATATTCAATAATGAAAAATGGTCTTTATTAGACTGCTTTGAAAGTACTTCACAATAACACTTATGCTTCGCAACCAATAGCGTGTTTAAATCAAACTGAATACGGACTACTCAGCTTCTGCTGCTTTTATACTCTCTGCCCAAATGTTTAGACGTTTCTTCTTCTAGAATCCTCTACCTGGTCAACAGCAATACGCGCGAGTTAGTGCAACAGAAAATACACTACTGTACCGATAACATCATCCCATGTATGATATAGAATCAGTAGTTTACATAAAAAGTATGGTCCTCTTTAAACATTGTCTATCTATCTATTAACCATTATCAGAAACCAAAACATTGTAAGCAAAGATAAGATTACTATTTAAACATAAACCAAATACAAACATAAACAAAACATAAACAAAACCAAATAAAATATTATCAGCGAACAAAAGATTCCTATTCAACCATTGTAAGCATAGATAAGATTTCTACTTAAACATTATCAGCAAGATCCTTTTTTTGAACATTATCAGCAGCCACTAAACAAAAGAAACCAGAGCATATAAATAGACGATTAAGCATAGAAATAAGTTAGTCTTCTATTACACTGAAGCACATGAACTTCAGTTTAGAATTCATTAAAGTACATATAGATACAAATAAAGTATATTGTTTTATTTAAAATCGAAAGTACATACTTAACTGGGGGCTCAATAAGTGAATAAGTGAATAATAAAAGGAACTCCTAAAAAATCAAATTCCACACGTCCTGAAGAAGAGGACAAGGAGAACCAGAAAATAAAACTGGACCTCTTCCGCAAAAAACGATTACAAGTGTTTGACCAAAGCAGGGGAATCATTATGGAAGCAAGGTTAGTAACCTTGGAACAAGCTCATGCCGCTATAGAAGCACAATTAGCCCAGCTGCGGCAAGCGCAAGTACCTAATATCGAAGAATTCCAACCGATAAGTCCCAGGATAAACAATGCAAATGAAATAAATCTGAGACTATTCGAACGGCTACCAGTGTTCAACGGAGACACATCCAAATACAGGACATGGAGGGCAGCCATTATATCAGCAATGAGTCCCATAGAAGCCTTTATTAATACCAAACCATATTACGATTCATTATTTATAATACGTCACACGAAGATCGAAGGAGAACCAGCAACTCTACTACAGAATCATGGCACAGTGTTCCACTTACAAGCAATACTCAATCGCCTAGATTACAGCTACGCCGATACTAGAAGCTATAACGCCCTCATAGAGGAAATGAAAAGACAAATACAAGGAAAACAGACGCTATCCGAATTCCACAGCAAGATCTGTCAAATCTTTAATTTAGCAATGACTAAATGTGAAATTGATTACCCAGGGAATACTCACTCTCTACAGCAGGTCACAAAAGAAATGGCCATAGATTGCTTGTTTAATTAAATATATGTTTCGACTGATCTGTTTCTGATCTGTACTGTGGTTTGGTGGTTGCTGTTGAAGAACATTTGTATTGGTATTCTTCACTTTCCTTATGCAACTTGCTCTTGTATGTTATTTATGCTTAGCTCCGGTTCCAAATCAACATCGTCCAGCTCAATTCGTTCGTCATCGAAGTTGCGATGATTGTCCTCCTCTTGTAACTCTAGATCAAAGACGTCACTGGCGTCATTTACCTCCGCCACTGTGATCAATTTTTAATAAAATCACTTGCAGCAATTTAGGTATGTATATCCAAATGCAGGTATTCCTCGCTACACAATAGTGAAAATGCAAAATACAGACAAAGGCAGTCCCAAATTAAAATTTGCAAAACTATTCCCAAATCGTTATTATTTGCGAACACTTGACGCGGTATTTCACAAAAAATCTATTTCCGTTGGTGTAATCAACTATGGTGTACCACAAAGTTATATCTGCACAATTGTAGTGCCATTGATCGTGTATGACAAAGCCTTTTTTCTTGTGGTCCACTTGGCAATATAGTTTTGCTGTCGCCGTTAGATCTTTGATGTTTTTGTTTCCGTGTCTGCGAGCAAATTTCCAATTTTCAATCTGCTTTGAACACAACGATTATCTTTTATTTAATGTTATTGTATTCATTTAATCTATTCATTATAAATCTCTATTACTAAATTATTATTATTATTATTTTTTTGTTGTTTTTGATTTTTTTCCGTTTCGATGATGTATCAAAATTAATACACCGATCACGAACACGAGGCCAAAGAGGTTAAAAAAATTACTTTCAAGCGTATTTTTACCATCAAGCTGATCTGTTCCAAATCCAACTTAAAAAGAAAAGACTTCTCCCCAGCGGAAGTTCGAAGCTGCTCTCTCACGTGTAGGTGGTTTGACATCTCTCCACTGTCAAGTTGACATAATTCTCAAATGATACCGTATCGTTAGTAGGGTTACCATCAAAACCATAAAATGGTTCTAAGTTTTAGAGTGGACTTTTACGGTTTCATAAGTCGCGCTCACAGCTGTTGCAACAGATTGTGTGACCGCTGCCACCTACACGTCTCACACCTTCTCGTCCATTTGAACGCTGCGGCGTTGACTTCTGTGGACCCATCAACACATACTTGCGGATTCGTTGAAAGCCACCCAACAAGTCGTATCTGGCCGTATTCGTGTGCTTGGCCACCAAAGCAGTTCATATTGCGGTAGTATCGGACCTGTCAACGAAGGCATATTTAAATGCATTTAAACGTATGGGTAGTCGTCGAAAAATGCCATGCGGTATATATTGCGATAACGCTACGAATTTCGTCGGAGCAGCCAAAGACCTAAAGGAGCATAAGCAATTTCTATTTAATCCTGATATACAAAAAGAAATTTTCGAATTTTGTTCATCAGACTTCATTAATTTTCATTTCTTCCTCCCAGGACACCTCATTTTGGTGGGCTCTGGGAAACAGCCGTAAAAAGCGCAAAGGGATTGCTTAATCGCACGTTAGCAAACACCAAATTAACATTTGAAGAGCTGAGTTCTGTCGCTGCTGAAATTCAAGCAAAACTCAACTCTCGTCCACTATCTCCGTTGTCTTCAGACCCGAACGATTTCAGAGCTCTTCAAATCTCAATGTTGGAGCCCTAGAAATAATTCACGACGACAATTTGCCACCTTTGCGCTGGAAACTTGGTCCCAGTGAATCCGCAGTGCCTGATCAAGATGGTCATGTTCGCGTTGCGCACCTCCGTACTGCTAATGGGTCCTATTCCCTGTAACTTGAAGAGTGTTCCTTCAACGGGACCGGGATGTTGGATTACCCTAATAGCATTTATAGCAAATATTAGAAACACTCATTAAGTAGTTGGCAACAACTTTCAATTGATACTAAACGCACTCCTTTTAAACATATTCATACTCACACACACATACACCTACAATTAAGCATTAACTATGGTACTCATTCTCAATCTCACTTATGCTTTTGGTTGTACCTACATAACTTGTTTTCCAATAAATCATTGCAAATCATCATCTTAACGCGAACGGGTCATCGGCTTTGCATTTTAGTCGCTATATCTGTATATCATTTTCGCTGGCATGTACATACTCACTGGTCAACATTTGCACACCCCTACTACATAAGTTTCATGTAGCCCATGAAAATCCTCCTTGGTTCTACAATCTCCTCCGTCGCCCACACAGGTGTAGAGTGGCACGTCCAAGCGACCCCTCCCTCCTCAGCTATAGTATAGTAAGCTAGCTGGAGCGGATGCCTAAGGCATATCTGACCACTCCCACTAGCGAGCTGGGGAGAATAGGGTGCGGCCGTGGCGCGAGTCACCCCTTTGCCTGGACGAGTGGACGGACTATCTCCCTCCGTGGCCCTGGTCTGGTAAGGAATGGCTCGCCGGCCGAACGACCGCATGACCCTCCCTTCACAGCTCTGGTTTCGGCCGTGAACCGATGCGTGCCCACAAGGGGCTACCGCTGTGCACTTCCCCTCCGCCCTCGGATCGATCCACGGTGTTTCGACTGGTGCAGTCCCGCCCCGGTTGCGCACCTCCTATCTAGAATGCAAGTATAGGGGTGGAGTTGTCCAGTGGTGGAGCCAGCACTAACCGAGTCCTCGCAGTCTCTTGCAGGTCTCCCGCCCGTCCGATCCCGCCGACGACCGATCCGGCCGATACCACCGACGAATATCCCTACCCGAGCAACCCGTCTCTTGCAGGTCTCCCGCCCGTCCGATCCCGCCGACGACCGATCCGGCCGATACCACCGACGAATATCCCTACCGGAGCAACCCGCCGCTGTAAAGGTAAAACCCGTTACCAGCATACCTCCCTTTCCGCCTTCGCCGTGGTACGCGCATCGTAGCCCACCGCTGCTGCTGTCGCATCGTCGCCCATCTGATTCCGCCACCGCTTCCATCCCGCTCCTGCTACGACGCACGTCGGCCGTCCCCTATCCTACCACAGTTCAGCCGCCCTGTTGATCCCGCCGCTGCTGCTACGACGCCCGTGGGCCATACGCTTTCCTACCACCGTTCAGCCGCCGTGCTGATCCCTTCGCTGCTACAAAGACCGTTGGCCGTCCGTTATCCTACCCCCCTTCAGCTGCCGTGCTGATCACTCCGCCGCTTCCATCCCGCACGACGCCCGTTGGCCGTCCGCTATCCTTCGCCTATCGCCACCGCTTCCATACCGCCGTACTAATCCGTCCGCTACTGCACCACCGGTCAGCCACCGTTCTGATCCCGCTACTACTTCCATACCGCCGTACTAATCCGTCCTTTACCCTATCACCGTTGAGCCGCCCTACCGATTCCTCCTCTGCTACGACGGCCGTTAGCCGCCGCTCTCCTCCCTCTCATACCCTCTTGGAACAGAAAGCTGCTGCCCTCCTAATACCTCCAGTCGTGTGTGCGCGTGTTCGAAACACATAGATATTGTATTTTTTTTCAGTAGGGGTTTGTGGGACCTTTACTCGGCTCTGGATTGACTGAGCGTTACCCCAGCCTTAGACAAAACCCAACTCATACGCTGATTTATTTATAAGTCCTATTCTGCACTTCGAACTGAACTGAAATTTTCTCAGTTTGGCAACCTTGCTATCCTGCGTTGCTAATTAATTGACGGAGATTGTTTTGATTTTTATTTTCGCAGACTTTAAAGCACATTTTTTTTTTAATATGTAAGTAAAATATACACTAATGTTTATAAAAATTATTTTAAAACAAACTTTTTATTTTTTTTTTTGTTTTTACAGGCAACAAGTACAACACCAGAGCAATATGAAAAATTTTTTGAAATGCTGTCAACAAAAAGAGACATTGCACAAGGTTTCTCAAAAAGGCCTAAGGAAGAAGTGCAGGCGTTTTGGGAAGAGGTTGCATAGGCATTGAATGTTCTTGGTCCCCCATCGAAAGAAGCGAATTTATGGAAGGTGATGTTATCCTAAAAATAACTTATGTTTTCCTAATACTTGCAATGATTCTTACAGACGTGGGTTGATTGGAAGTGCTATGTAAAGGAGAAGATGTCGTCCAAAAAAAGGAAATGTTGAGAACTGGTGGGGGACAATGCCGTTCGAGGAGATTCAATCCCATTTAAGAGAGGATCATTGAGCTGGGGGTTTAGAAACGTCCACAAGTGGGATAAGTGATGCGAAAGATTTTGGTAGTGAGACCCAGCTAACCGCATCTATCACCGAAATGGGCATTTCTGCTTATTCTATTGATGCTGACTGATGTACTGTAATGGACATCGGTAATCAGCGGAATTACATTTTTACAATATGACAATATCGCCTGAGTCATCCACCTCAGATTGCTCAACTCATTTGCAGTGCAATACACTTTCGGTGTTTCGATATTGGAAACTACTGACCTACTTAACGGTCAGCATATGCGAACTCAGATTACCCTTGTCCATTCACACCAATCATTGACTTAGTCATAAAAATTATATATCTTTTACCTTTTTAAGTTATAAATAATAAAGTCAGTTTTTTGATTTGCTACAAGCCAAAGCAACGTGTTTCACTCCACATGGCGACTGTGACATGTGACATTATTAAACTCGTAACATTGTGACTTTATTAAACGGCGAACGATGTTAATCACTCACATGCAGGATATACAGACAATGTCCTGAAATTTCCATCGTGTTGCCAAATGTAGTGAAAAAAAATCCTTTTATATATACAAAAAGGTGAATACAGTGCGAAAAAAAAAAGATAAAAATGACTTGGTGGAAACCAGTTCTTACAACTGTAATGCTAGCCATAAGCGGCTACGAAATAGGAAAGGACACCAAATACAGAAAGTAACATTGAGAAAAAAAATATCGTAAAATACAACTACGATTTACACGTAAAACAAGATAAAACGAACTATAATATAGGGCCAGTCAGCGCCACTGAACTTTTATTAACAATGTCCTCATTAACCATGGTGTACAAATTAACTAAATATTATGTGCATAAAATAAAACGGGAAATTCGGAACGGGCCACAACAAATATAATTACAAAACTAATAACACAGAACATAAAATAAAAGTTCACTTAGAATTCAAAGGCATTAGGCAAATTGATACAAACAAAATGTGGTCCATACTTTATCTGGCAACACCAAAAATGGAACAATAGAAACAAATCATCAACTACAAATCCGGCAACCTTGAGAGTTGCTTAAATTAATGGCCCCAATTCAAACTTTTTCTGGCAACACCAAATGTGGAACAGCAACAACAAATCATCAACAACAATTCCGGTAACCTGGAGAGTTGTTTAAGTAGGTAATATATAATTAAAATAGTAATTCCATTGTAATGTAGCAATAACAGTAAAATAAAAAGTTACATGCAATAGTTAGTATGCAATGGGAAGATATTTTAAAGGAAATTGAACCTCTAAGCCAAGAGTTTACACAGTCATGTACAAATGTATGACACAAAAAAGGGCTATTAAAGTGGAAACAATAGAAAAGCATACACAAATTTTAATTGAGAAATTTAACAGGGTTAGAGCCATACTACACAGGCATTACGATAGGTACACCTCCCAAGACAGAGAAGAAGCAGACCAGATATTTATTTTTATTTTATTTATTTATTTATTAAACATTTTTTTAATGCATATTTTAAATAAATTACAATATTGAAATAGCACATTTTATTACTATATAGCATAAGAAAAGTACATGGCATTTTTTATATTAAATTTTAAAATAGTATTAAATGCCAGTTCACATCGTAAAACTCTATTTCAGTGTGGGGTGTATAGTTTTTAATAATATTATAGAATAAACTCATAATAATTCAGATAACTAGTTCAGATTACGATAGAGAAACAAATGATAATTCGTCAATTAGTTAAGGTTCCGATAGAGAAACAGTTGATATAGTTACAAAAGTTAGATATGGTTTACAACAACGTCCTCAGCAAGGCTTCTAGATCGTAGTGGCTAAAACTAATCAGATACATTTTTATTTTCTTTTGAAATAGGTTAAGATTTCTTATAACCTGTACAGAAGCAGGGAGAGAGTTGAACATTTTGCACGACGTGTATGTATAAAAGCTTCTGAAGTGAGATGTCCTATCATGCGGGATTTGTACCGATGGAAGCTGATTGCTCCTAAGGTTGTAGACTTCATAAGGATAACTTTCTAAGTACGCCGATCTAATAAAGAAAGTTTTAAGGACTTCAAATAAATATAGATGACGACATGGTAGTATATCTAGTCTCCTAATAGATATCATAGCGTGAGACCTGTAGTTTGCGCCACATATGCGTCTTATAATTCCCTTTTGGAGTGTTATAATGGGTGACAACTTACTAGCCGAGGTGCCGCCCCAGCAAGTAATCCCATATTGAAGTTTCGATTGGACTAGACCATAGTAAACAGCTTTTAGAGTGGACATAGTGCAACACTTTTTGAGACGATAGAAGTGACGGGTAGTGTACAGAAAGTAATGTTTTAGTTTCTGAATATGTGCAGACCAATTTAAATGATTATCGATTATAATACCTAAGTATTTGAAATTGTCAACAACATCAATCCTGAAGCAGTTATCACTGCATTTAACGTTGGTTGCGAATGAACTTTTCGTGGCATTCAAAGTGCACGCCATATGATGCATGTTAAAACGTGCGCATTCTAAAAAAAGATCACAAGTCTCAAATTCTTTGGGGGCAAGGCTAAAATACATCAACTTCGTTTTATTACTAACAAGTAGCTTGTGTAAAGCAAACCAAGTCCTCCGCATATGTACATCGTGGCTAATATCACATATTAGTTCGAAGTAACTCGTTGCACTATACGCAATGGCAAGATCATCTGCAAAGCAGTCGTTTTGCCCTTCAATGGAATTGAAAAAATTGAATTAATATAAATGAGGAACAGTACCGGGCCAAGGACAGAGCTTTGGGGTACGCCCAGATTAACTTCCTGCAGGCTACTGTAGTAACTACCCACTTTAACTTTTTGTATTCTATTAGAAAGATAAGATGTAAACCATTTGTACATAAAGCCACGATAACCTGCACGATGTATTTTTTCCAAAAGTATATTCCTGTCTACCATATCAAAAGCTTTTGCTATGTCGACAAATAAACCAGCACAGTTATTTTTACTATCTAGAGCTTTGTACACCTTCGAGCAGAAATCTAGCAGAGCGTCCTCTGTTGAGGGTCTGGATCGAAATCCGAATTGCATGGGGCTGAAAAAGTTCAATTTATCTAAAAAGTTCACAACTCTATTTTTAACCGCCTTTTCAAATACTTTGAAAATCGATGGGAGTAGAGATATGGGCCTGTAGTTACGTGCGTCCCTCTTATCCCCTTTTTTGAAGATCGGGATTACAATGGCGCATTTAAGATCATCAGGAAAAACACCTTGAGTTATACTTTTATTGAATAAATGTTTCAGTATATCTACTATATTGAGCGATATTTTTTTTAATAAACTATTTGAAATACCGTCATCGCCGCAAGAGCTAGAGTTGGTCAATGTTTTTATAATATTAGCGATTTCGAAGCTGGATATGGGGTTAAAAAAGAAACTATTAGTTGCAACTTCGCATAAGGGTAGATTGGCTGCAAACTGACAATCACATGGGGTTGAACTTAAATTACCAATCGAGGTAAAGTATGTATTAAATTTGTTAGCAACTTCTTCTGGGTCGTAGTCAGCTGACTTTCAGCACGTAGGGTAACTGGCTCGTGGCTCCCTACACTGTCGCGGTTTAGGAAACTGTGGATGACGCCCCATTTTTTTCTGGTATTGCCCAAAGCTGAGTTAAACTTGTTTTTAAAAAAGGTATCGCGCGTAGTGCGTATTGCTTAATTGGACTGATTGCTAATTTTATTGTAGCGAGAGCTAAGCTTCCTACAATTGGGGTGCTTAGCACATTTTTTGCCTAATTTTTTAACTTTATTTTCCTTAATAGATCTCGGATAATCCAAGGTTTAAGTCGCAGAACTTGTTTACGCTGACTCACATTAAGAGTGCAGTTATTGACATGCACTTTTAAAGTGTTTAAAAATATACCATAAGCAGCCGATATGTTACTTTCCGCGTACACGTCTGACCAATTTTCGAGAAGAAGCTTGTTATTCAGCATCGTAAAGTTTACCTTAGAAATCGATTTACGTGCGCGGTTGATACTTGGTTTGCCTGACGTAATACCAGTTAGCTGCATACCAGTCATCTTGTGATCGGTTACTTGCAAGTCCATATTAAGACTTGTACAATTTCTATTAAGAAGCGAGTTGAAACGACAAAACACGTGGTCAATGCAAGTGCCTGAACTTGTTCGTGTTGGTTCATTTATGAATGATTCCAAACAATTTACCGCTATTAAAGCCAAATATTCGTCAGTGATACTGGAATGATGCAAAATATCCAAATTGATGTCACCAAGAATAAAAAAAATTACCGATTTCGCATTTACCACTAAAGAGGAATATTCTTCAAGGAATACCGGGATAGATACAGACTGAAGTCTGTATACCCCCAAGAAAACAAATAGTTCGCCTTTGTTATTAATGGAAAGCTGTAACGTATCTGCACTTTGTAAGCTATTAACAACTGACGAGCAGTCAAAAGTACCGCGTATAAAAGCTCCAACACCTCCTGCAATGTAGATGTCATTGGTATTTGTATAAAAGTTATAATTGGGGATTTTATAATCTCCTACTTCATACGAAAAAATTCATATTTCAGACAAAAATATAATATCTGACTTTATACCTAACGCTTCTATATTACCAACGAATACATCGAAATTTTGTCTAAGACTACGTATATTTTGATGGATAACTAATAATTTGTTAGAATCAGTTGAGGGCGAGTTATTCAAAACATTATTGCTAGCGACGATTGGGTTATCATTAGGCAGAACATCTGAGAACATCTTTAAAAGTAAATATAAAAATTAAGAGAAGAGCTAAAATTAGCTAGTTAACTATTAAATGCAAATCATCGAATGTGCTTATACTGATAGCCTTCTCATTCTCGGCTTTTTTCATTAGGAAGCTAGATTTCCCTAACCATAAATATTTATATCGTTTCTCTTGTTTTTATTTATATGCCGCAGTAAACAAAGCTCGAGTAGATCGTGAGAGAGCATCATTTATATATATTTTATTATTGTTGCAGTCATCAAATAGCTTTGCTGACAGCGAGCGCGTTTTTCCGTTTCTTGCGGTCATCACTCTCTTCTTGATCGCATTAGATGAGAAATGCACGCAAACTACGTCACGGGCACATGAAGATTCATTATTACGTTAAATACTTTTTACCACGCATTTGTCGATATCTGTAGGCGCGATTGTGACTCCTAATGTGTCCACAATAATTTTTTGTACACAGTTTTCCGCATTGCTGCTGTACTGTTGTGGGATGCCAGTAATTTCAATTGCATTCCCATAATCTCCCTACTCTCTCCAAATGAGTTTGCTCTCCAATACTGTCACCTTTTTCTTAAGTGCTTCATTCTCCTCTTTCAGCACGCCGAGTGCATTAAGAACATTGGTGTTGACTTCTCTTAGCGCAATTATCTCTTCATATAACAACTGAAGAGTGATTGCTTTGTTACTGCTGTCGGAGTTATCGTTATGTTGTTGACCCGTGTATTTGTCTATCTGCTGTTTTTGATTATTTGTGTTGGTGTTAGACGCAATGTTTTCTTTAGCATTGCCTTGCACATTTGCATTACCTGAAGTTGCTTTTGCGGACAGTTGTTGTTGTTTTTTGGCTTGATCCAAACTTGTAGATGCCAAATTTTTTCCAGCGATGGAGCAGCTTTGGAGGTATTTGCAAGCCCAGAGGCATTCGCTGGTGGTGGCAGAGGCTGGATGTGCAACGATTTACGACGAGCGACACCACATCCATCACATCTAAACTTGGTGTTGTTGCTTCTCATAAAATCGACATCGGATTTATTTAAATTGACGCACACACAATGAAAAATATATTTGCAGTCGGCACAGGTGACTTTACCACCGTCCGCTCGGTCTACTTTTTGATTGCAGATTTTACAATTCATTATTTGAAGTGAAAACTTAGCGTAAATTTTAATAAAACTTGATTATAATAATAGTGTAAAAAACGATTTCAATTGCGCGCACCCCACACACACAGAAAACACGTCTACTCTTGACGACAGTCGAAATTCCTAAAACTAAGGCACCATTTACTAAAAGCCTTCCAACGGCATAAAATAAATATTAAAATTCCACTTACATTACGCTGTGAAGTTGACAGCAACATTGAGGACACAGATGTAAGTGAGGCAGACGAGGGAAAGAAAAGAAAGAAACGGAAAACTATCGAAGGAAGAACAAAGTCGACATAATGGCTACCACAGCTTTAAGTTTAGGAGCAAAGATTCTGCCAGAATTCGATGGAAAACCAGAAAATTTTAACAGATTTATGGATGCCATAAATTTGGTGGATACTTTCAAAGGTGACCACGAAGCAGTGGCTGTGCAACTAGTCAAGACTAAATTGGCTGGCGGCGCACGGCAATTAATAACCAACGAGGATACACTAGCTAAAATTATTGATAAACTGAAATATGCAGTGAAAGGTGAGTCGACTGAATTTATAAAAGCGAAAATTTTGAACATAAAACAAGGTAGTAAAACGGCGAACCAATTCGCTGACGAGATAAATACACTGTGTACTAAGCTTGAGGGAGCGTATATTACTGAGGGTCTAAGTGGTGAACTGGCCCAAAACTACCCAAGTAACAGTAAAAGCTCTGTCTAAAAATTCCAATTACGATAAAATAAAATTAATTATGGAAAGTGGCCAGTTCGCTAACCGAAACGATGCTATCGCGAAATTTATCAGTACAAGCACCGACTCCCCCACCAATAACATCATGTTTTATCACAATAATTATAGTTCTCCCCAAGGTTACAATCGTGGGCAAGGACGTGGCCGCGGCTGTTATAATCATAACAATAGCCTTGATGGCAGTTATAATGGAGGTAGGGTCAGTTACAATAACAACCAGCGCAATCGTAGTTATAACAATAATGACTACCGAAATAGAACCGGCCAACGCGGACAAGTACGAATTACAACACAAGAATCGGGAGACTCAGACGCACCCTGCCTGCTGCGCAGGGAGATCACACTCAAATATAGGGGCAAATGAAATTTTTTATTTCTCATTAAATATGAGCAGCTTCGCTTGTTTCACGATCTCATTTACAATAAATAAGCAAACCTTTTTAATAGACACAGGCGCGGACATCTCGATAATTAAGGATGACGTAATGATGGAAAATGCTGAAATTAACACCAACCTAACCACATCCATCAAAGGTGCAGGTGAAGGTACAATAATATACAAAGGTAGCGTTAACGGTAACCTCATTATAGGCAATTATTAGCTCAATCATCACTTCCAAATAGTAGATCATAGTTTTCCGGTACCCTGCAATGGAATACTGGGATTAGATTTTATGAAAAAGTGTAACTGCGTATTAGATTATACTGGTAAAACAAACTGGCTAATAATACAGCCAACTAATGCCAGAAAATTGTTTGTAAATATGACATACAGTACCCCCAATTACATCTCTTCCTTGCCAGCAAGATCAGAAGTCGTTAGAGAAATACAAATAAACTCGAAGGAAGATAACTTAGTCATACCAAATCAAAAAATTCAAAAAGGTTTTTTTCATTGCAAATACCCTAATATTAACCAAAAAGCATTTTTAAGGCTCACAAATTCGACCGATAAAGAGGTGTCAATAAAAAGTTGAAATTTAAAATCCGAAAGTCTATCCAACTATCAGATAGTCGAAAATAATTTTGTAAGAACCCCAAACCATTGAAGCAAAGTTTTATCGAAACTCAGTAAAAGTTTTCCGGAATTTGTTAAAGATAAACTAAGAAACCTATGCCAGGAATGTATAGACATATTTGCTTTGGACTCGGATAAAATCACTTCAAACAATTTTTATAAACAGAAACTGAAATTAAAAGATACAACGCCAGTCTACATAAAAAATTATAGGATACCACATTCACAGAAAGAGGAAATAATTAAGCAAGTAGACAAATTAATTAAGGATGATATCTTTGAGCCATCTGTGTCAGAGTACAATAGTCCGGTTTTACTCGTACCCAAAAAATATCTACCAAATTCCTCCGAAAAACGATGGAGATTGGTCACTGACTATAGGCAAAAAATGAAAAAATTAGTAGCTGACAAATACCCACTGCCTTGGATCGACGATATCTTAGACCAAATGGGACGAGCGAGATATCTCTCATGCCTATATCTCATGTCCGGATTTCATCAGATCGAGTTGGAAAAGGATTCGTGAGATATTACGTCGTTCTCAACAAGCCAGGGCTCGTTCAGGTTCAAAAGGTTGCCCTTTGGCCTGAAAGTAGCTCCAAATTCATTTCAGCGTATGATGTCATTGGCTTTTTCAGGACTGTCTCCTTCTCAAGATTTTCTGTACATGGACGACTTAGTTGTCATCGGTTGTTCAGAGAAACATATGCTTAATAACTTAAAAGAGGTTTTTGACATTTGCAGAAAATGTAATCTAAAGCTGCACCCAGATAAGTGTACATTTTTTAGCCATGAAGTAACTTACCTGGGGCACAAATGCACAGCTAACGGTATATTGCCGGATGAAAAAAAATATGAGGCAATAAAAAACTACCCAACGCCGAAAAATGCCGATGAGGCAAGACGGTTCGTGGCCTTTTGTAATTATTATAGACGCTTCATTAAAAACTTTGCTCACTATTTAACGCACCTCTCAAAACTAAGAAAGAAAAATTCTGTTTTCATATGGACCAAGGAGTGTAAGAAGCATCCCAATATCTAAAAAGGTCACTCTTAAAACCGCCCTTGCTCCAGTACCCAGATTTTAAAAAATTATTTTGCATCACTACTAACGCCAGCAAAAAAGCCTGTGGTGCCATATTGAGCCAAGAATACACTGGTATACAACTACCAGTTGCTTATGCATCACGAGCGTTTACGAAGGGCGAAAGTAATAAGTCGACAATAGAACAAGAACTAGCGGCTATACACTGGCCAATCAACTTTTTCATACCCTATATTTATGGTACGAAATTTCGGATCAAAAGTGACCATAAACCACTTACTTACTTTTTGCCATGAAAAACCCATCTTCCAAACTCACTAGAATGAGACTTGACCTTGAAGAATTTGACTTCGAGGTCGAGTTTATTAAAGGTAGAGATAATTGTGGTGCGGACGCCTTATCTCGCATTGATTTCGGACAAATCAAACAAATAAAGGAAGAAAATTCAACACATGTCTTAGCAGTTAAAACACGATCACAGACTAAGCAAACGGAATTACACAATAAAGACGCTACTTTAACTGGTACAATTTGCGATACGCATAAAGTACAAGTTTATGACAAATTTTCGTACGATTTTTCAAAAAGGATACCACGAATAAAATCAGATATACAGTATAATAAAAATAATGAGATCGCCAAATTACAAATTTAGGCGCATTTAAAATATAAAAACCTAAATTTACTTAATTTTGTGAATGCTAACGAAAAAATTAACTTAGATGAGTTTTTTTCGAGGCTTGAAAAAGCAGCCGGCAATCACAATATTAACAAGTAAGGAAGGCTAAGTTCGGGTGTAACCGAACATTACATACTCAGCTGAGAGCTATGGAGACAAATTAAGGTAGAATCACCATGTAGGGAAATGAACCTAGGGAAACCCTGGAATGTGTTTGTATGACATGTGTATCAAATGGACGGTATTAAAGAGGGTTTTTTTAGAGGGAGTAGGCCATAGTTCTATGGGTGGACGCCATTTAGGGATATCGCCATAGAGGTGGACCATGGCTGACTCTAGAATTTGTTTGTACGATATGAGTATCAAATGAAAGGTGTTAATGAGTATATTAAAAGGGAGTGAGCCTTAGTTCTATAAATGGATGCCTTTTCGAGATATCGTCATAAAGGTGGACCAGGGGTGACGCTAGAGTTTGTTGTACGATATGGGTATCAAATGAAAGGTGTTAATGAGTATTTTAAAAGGGAGTGGTGGTAGTTGTATATGTGAAGGCGTTTTCGAGATATTGACCAAAATGTGGACCAGGGTGACCCAGAACTTCATCTGTCGGGTACCTCTAATTTATTTATATATGTAATACCACGAACAGTATTCCTGCCAAGATTCCAAGGGCTTTTGATTTCGCCCTGCAGAACTTTTTCATTTTCTTCTACTTAATATGGTATGTGTCACACCCATTTTGCAAAGTTTTTTTCTAAAGTTATATTTTGCGTCAATAAACCAATCCAATTACCATGTTTCATCCCTTTTTTCGTATTTGGTATAGGATTATGGCATTTCTTTCATTTTTCGTAACGTTGGATATCGAAAAAGTGGGCGTGGTCATAGTCGGATTTCGGCCATTTTTTACACCAATACAAAGTCAGTTCAGATAAGTACGTGAACTGAGTTTAGTAAAGATATACCGATTTTTGCTCAAGTTATCGTGTTAACGGCCGAGCGGAAGGACAGACGGTCGACTGTGTATAAAAACTGGGCGCGGCTTCAACCGATTTCGCCCTTTTTCACAGAAAATAGTTATCGTCCTAGAATCTAAGCCCCTACCAAATTTCACAATGATTGGTAAATTTTTGTTCGACTTATGGCATTAAAAGTATCCCAGACAAATTAAATGAAAAAGGGCGGCCCACTCTAATTTTGAAATGTCCTTTTATTTTCGTACTTTATTGCACCATATCTTTACTGGAGTCGAAGGTTGACATAATTAACTGATATACTGTAAAGATATTAAATTTTTTGTTAAAATTTGACTTTAAAAAACATTTTTTTTAAGTGGGCGTGGTCGTTCTCCGATTTTGCTAATTTTTATTAAGAATTCATATAGTAATAGGAGTAATGTTCCTGCCAAATTTCATCATGATATCTTTAACGACTGCCAAACTACAGCTTGCAAAACTTTTAAATTGCCTTCTTTTAAAAGTGGGCGGTGCCACGTCCGTTGTTAAAAATTTTACTAATTTTCTATTCTGCGTCATAAGTTCAACTCACGTACCAAGTTTCATCGCTTTATCCGTCTTTGGTAATGATTTATCGCTCTTTTTCGGTTTTTCGAAATTTTCGATATCGAAAAAGTGGGCGTGGTTATAGTCCGATATCGTTCATTTTAAATACCTATCTGAGACATGTGCCCAGGAACCTACATACCAAATTTCATCAAGATACTTTACTCAAGTTATCGTGTTAACGGACAGGCGGACGGACGGACGGACATGTTTCAATAAAATTTTTTTTCGATACTGATGATTTTGATATATGGAAGTCTATTTATTTATTTATTTATTACAGCTTATAAGCCTAGATTAATAACTCCATATCACATATTACATATTATATGAGATCTCTTCTATCTATCTTATTGCAGTTGTACGACAATATGATATTAATTTCTTTTTAAATACATTCAGCTCTTCACAGTTTCTTATATCTATAGGAAGTTCATTAAATCTTTTTAATCCTTTGTAAAATAAGTTTAGCTGTCCGCTTTCTGTGGAAAAGAGCGAAAGCCAAAAATTATTCTTATTTCTAGTATTAATATTATGAATATCTTTTTGGTATACAATATTATTGCTCAAATACTCCAGTAAATTCCCTTTTTTAATATTAAAAACAAAAATCATTACAAAATAAAGTATACGCTGTTTAACACTAAGCCATTGTAATATGTTCAGCATATCACTTGTCGGAGTATCACGTTCTTTATTTAATATAAATCTCATCGCCTTATTTTGCATTTTCTGTAAGCTATCTATTAGGTTATCTGCCACCAGAAACAGTATGGTAGGGCAGTAAGTAAAATGGGGCTCCACTATAGTTCTATATACTTAGATCTTGTGCTTCTTCGATACGTATTTACATGACCTGTACAGGAAACCTATTTTTTTAGCAATCTTTTGCTTAAGACCATTTATGTGGTCTTCAAATTTCAATCTGTTATCAATAACTATACCTAAATAGTTTAGTTTTGACACTTCCATAAGTACACTGTTGTCTATTTTTAGTTCATAACTGTTACTAACGGGGGTTCTACTCAGAATCATATACTTGGTCTTATCGGCATTTATCTTTAATTTGTTTTGGCACGTCCATAAGTATATATTATCTAGGTCTGATTGCATTTTTTGCATAGCTATATTAAAATTTTTAACGCTTATCAAAATGAGAGTATCATCTGCAAACAACTTTAAGTAACAATGCCTTACTGATTTAATTATATCATTTATATATATTTTAAACAATATTGGTGCAAGTGCTGATCCTTGTGGAAGGCCAATATCGACTGGTGTTTCATTTGAGAGAAATTTTCCATTTACTAGTGTTCTTTGGCGACGATTTGAGAAGTAACTTTTGAACCATGCAAGCGCTTTATCTCTCACTCCAATGCTGTAAAGTTTTTCTATCATAATTTGTTGAGATATTGTTTCGAACGCTCGTTTTAGGTCTAAGAATACCGCAATTACAACATTTTTTTCATTAAGTTGGGTTTTCCATTCAAAAACAATTGAGTTTAAAACAGACTCGCAAGAATATTTTTTTTCGAAAACCAGATTGCTCTGGTATTACAATTTTGTTCAACTCCAGGTACTGTTCCAGCTGTTCTTTTACAATTGATTCAATGATTTTTTCATCGGCCGGCAAGGTATTTATGAGTCGCATTTCATTAGATTTTATAGTATTTTTAACTTTTTCAATAGGTATAACTGTTGTTAGCTTCCAAAAGACTGGCATTGTACCAGTTCTGAAGTTTTCATTAATAATATTCGCATAAAAGTATCCCGTGTACATAACAGGGTCTTTAATTACACCTTCCGTAATAAGATTATTTCCGCCTATCTTATGTTTAAACTTCTTAACAATTTGTGTCACTGTATCGACAGTCACTTCATCAAATTCGAAGTAGCTGGTCAAGTTGTATTCGTGGTTAAAGTTATTTGTGACTATTTCAATGTCATTGTTTATATCTTTTATACTCTTCACGAAAAATATATTAAGATTATTAGATATATCTTTTCCATCTTCATATACTTTATTATCGATTTCGATCTTTTTAATTAGAGATTTTTCTTTTTTCAAATTTACAGTGTCTTTTAGACATTTCCACATTTGTTTACTATTTTTGCTATTTATCGAAATTTTATTTTCTAGGTATTTAGTCTTCTTAATTTTAATTAATTTTTTGTATTGCCTGTTTATAGTTTTATACTGCACCCAGTCACCGTTTATTTGACAAATTTTATACAAGCTATTTTTACACTTATTTAAGTCTGTTAGCTCTCGATCATACCATTTGTTCATGAGTTTTACTTCAACTTCTTTTTCAAAAGTTAAACATTTCATGGCTTGAGCCATAACATCATTTATTATCCGAACTTTTTCTTCGACTGATACCATATTCATTAAACTCAGGTTAAAGTTTCGGAATATATTCCAGAAAAAGAACAAAAACTAAAACATGACAATTTATCACGAGGACCCACTTTTAGGCGGTCATTGCAGCACAAAAAATTATATGCAATATTAAGAACAAAATATTACTGGAAAAACATGACGCGTGATATAGCGAAATTTGTAAAAAAGTGTAGTAAATTCCTTTTAAATAAAGTTAAGCCAAAAACAAAGGAAAATCTTGTCCTGACTCCAACACCCTGTAAACCATTTGACATAGTAATTGTCGATACAATAGGCCCACTTCCAGAATCCAAATATGGTAACAAGTTCGCTGTTACTATGATTTGTGATTTATCAAAATATTTGGTGACGATAGCCGTACCAGACAAATCGGCAAAAACAATTGCATGTGCTATTTTTGAAAGTTTCATATTAACTTATGGAACCATGAAAGCATTTAGATCTGATTTAGGCACCAAGTACAAAAATGAATTATTCTCTGATCTGACAAAACTTTTAAATATTAATCAAGATTTCTCAACAGCTTACCACCATGAAACTGTTGGTACTGTTGAAAGAAATGATAGAGTCTTTAACGAATACTTACGTGCTTATCTAAATGAAACGTATTCAGATGGGGATATATATTTAAAGTACTTCACGTTTTTACACAATACTACAACTAGCTCGGTTTTTGACAATAAATTTTCTCCTTTTGAACTAATATTTGGCAGAAAATCTAATTTGTCACATGAATTCCAAAGAGAACAAATTGATCCGCTATATATAATGTAGAAAATTACGTAAAAGAATTAAAATTTAGAATGCAAAAATCTCATAAAATGGCTATAAATTTAATTAATAAACATAAAATTAAAAATAAAGAATTGCATGATAAAACAGCTAGACCTTTAGAAATTAATATAAATGATTTTAGTAGAAAAAGAACCGAAAGATAAACATAAAAATATATATCAAGGCCCATACATAATGAAGGAAATAGATGGCCCTAATGGTACAATTTATGATGAAATTACTAAAGCCAATAAGATTGTTCACAAAAATAGAATAGTAAAGATTAAATAAATAAGTGGATTGTAATTATGCTATGAAAAAAAATAAAAAATTTATAAAACAGAATTAAAATTATGAATATCTATTACTTGCGCTTAGGTTTATATATTTACATATCTTTAAGAGTATTATTACTAATTTTTTTTTTAAATAGAACCGCTCACTTAAAACTGATTCTAAATTTTTGCAATAAATTTTCCACATTTAAAATCAATCTTAACTTAACAAAAATATTAATTATTTACCTTTTAAACGTTGCACTGCGGTAAATGAACTAATCCTGGGTTATAACCACCCTAAAGCATGCAAATTCGTTCATTTACAACAGTTCAACTGAATTAGGAAAAGCATAAGAAATACTAAAAATACATATATATATATTAATTTAATCATATAATAAACCGAATGACATTTTGTTTCTTTGTTTGTTTGAATTCTTTTTTTTCTTTTCTTTTCTTTTTTTCCCCCCAAAAAGGGAAGGTGTAATGAACAACGGTAATCAGCACAATTACATTTTTACAATATAACAATATCGCCTGAGTCATCCATCTCAGATTGCTCAACTCATTTGCAGTGCAATACACTTTCGGTATTTCGATATTGGATAACTACTGACCTACTTAACGGTCAGCATATGCGAACTCAGATTACCTTTGTCCATTCACACCAATCATTGACTTAGTCATAAAAATTACATACCTTTTACTTTTTAAGTTATAAATAGAAGAAAATATTAAATAAAGTCAGTTTTTTGATTTGCTACAAGCCAAAGCAACGTGTTTCACTCCACAGTACCATCATCTTACAGCAGAATTAGCAATCAGCCAAGAGAAATGAGAGCTGAAAAGGAGAGCGCTGCTTCCCTACTCAAGGGGCAGATGGAGATGAAAAGGGATTTCACGAAAATACAAAAAAATTTTACGAAGCGACTCTAAATAAAATAGAAGAGTCAACAACGTTCTTGCGCCGTATAAACCGATCTATAGAATAATTGGCAGACACAGCACACAAACAATATAAACAGCAACCGCGACATAACAGAGTCAAAGAAGAACTGTTGCAGGACCTTAAGGACCTTACAGGACCATAAGGAAACCAAAAGTAAATTTTGTAATATAACTGCTTTATTTAGTTAATATGGAGGCAAACTGATAATAAATAATAAAAAGTTAAAATACAGTACTTATTTTTTTTTGGAATTCAATGGGAAATATATTTCCTTATGGGCGTGAATGGTAATACAAATTTAATAAAGCAACTTCATTTTCTTTTGTGATTATTCAATAGTCGAAAAAAATTCATAAAAATACAAAAATTTGAGTTCATACATAAGTAATGTGTGATATTCGGCAAAGCAGTTTCTTTTGGTGGTAAAGCAGAGGTGTACGTTGCACATAACACATATATTATGTGTTCGGTTTTTAATTCTTTTTTTTTTAGCGCAATTTGCACATCTCTTCATATTTTCTGCTTTTTTTAATGTGTTGTGGTAAATTCCGCTTTACACCCAGCCTGGTTTTTTCTTTCGTTGCTGTCGTTGGTCTTCAGCGCTGTCTACAAGTATATAGATTTATAAGGCTCCGAGCAATGTTTTGCCGAAATTCTAAGCTGGTCAAGAGCCACCCTTCACAGCGGTTTCCTGAATGAAGCTTTGCGTAAATTGTATATGATTTGTTCAGAGCTATGTCCGTAATATCGAAAAATAAACGCAAATAATATTTTATTTTTGCTTTGCGGTCGACCTCATACAAGACCTTTCCCTGGTCCATCAAATCAACGCCGCCCATATATCTATTGTACCGCATAACCATCTCTGGGCAGGTAACACTAATCCTTTCTGCCGATCCGGCCTTCCTCCTCTTTACCTCTCTTTTTTAGACCGGTGAAATAAAATTTGACGACATATGTACGGATTTTGTGTCCATCCATTTGATAAACGATATTCCCTGAAAGCTTGCAGAATAGATTTCTCCTCTCATCATATTTTGGTCCAATGGCAAAGTTTTTGGTACGTTTTTCCTGTTTACTCTCACAGTGCCACAGGCTCTGATGTTCTTTTGTTTTAATTTATATTGCAAGTCAGGAGAATTGAAATAATTGTCAAAATATACTTCACAACCAAGACCATTTAGCTGCTGTGATAACTTAAAAATAACGGATTCTCCCAACCATACTTCGGTATTTGTTTTCCTGCCCGTATATAGATCGAATTCGAAGAGATAGCCTGTGGTCGCCTCAGGTCTACACCACATCCCCATCTTATGGGTTTGTATTGCTTCATCACGTTATGGCCTTTGACCTTAATCATATTCTCATCTATTGATTATTGCTTTGAATTATTAATGGCCTTTTGAAAGCAATCATTAAAATGTTCGGTTATAAGTCTAACTTTATACGCTCTATCACTAAGCTGCGACTGAATATCATTGTTACTGAAATGCAAGTTTTGGCGTATTTATTCAAACCTTGTTTTTGGCATAACATTAGCTATAAAAGGAACCCCCATGTCTTCGTCAGTGGACAAATAACTTCTAAACGTCGGTAACACGTGGTAGCTCATGACGAAGTTCATACCTAAAAAAGCCTTCATTTCTGAACCATCAGTACTGAATACCCTTCCCCCTTGCTCGGCATATCTGATACTTTCTGGAAATAGTATTTTTTCAACTAACGAATCTAACTGTGTAATTTCCATAATATTATCAAACGGAGTTACATTTTGCTGTATATCAGGGAATACATTTATGCGACCGAACTCATAATCGCTTTCTTCAAAGGTACTGGGAACATATAAGTTCTTTTTCCATCGGAAAATGGGAACGTGGTATTCAGAGTTCGCCATTGTAGTTTCTTCTGAGCTACCTCCCCGCTGCTCTTCGTTAGCATTTGCAGTTTCAACTATATCAACACCGTCGTCAAAATGCTGACAAATAAATGCTTGGTCTTCTTCATCTAATACCAACTCATCTTCTCCATCGTTATTGTCAGCCATTAGCATTTCCATAATCTCATTTTCTTTAAAGTGAAATTCTCTGACCTTTTTGCAGACATTTCGGCTGTAATTAGTGCGAACGAATAAATAAACACGAATTTATAATCAGTAAAATTGAATTCAAATATTCCTCTTGTGGCCTACAGGGAAAAATGTTTCCCTAACGATGCTTTTACACGAATAATAAGATAAATTTAACTATATCTTAGTTCTATACTTACCAATTAACAAAACAATAGAGATTAAATACAATCTCAAGTACAAAAAAACGATTAAATTTCGATAAATTGTACGGATCACACTCTTCGAAAATTCGTTGATTTTATTCACGTTTTTGACTGGCCATAATCGTAGTGATGACAGTGCGCTTAAAACATTAGCGGGGAATACCCGTTCTTTATTGATGCTCATTCACAAAAAAAGAGTTACCATAAAATACTGTACCGAAATCCACCAATTTATTCTTGGGAAAATTTTTTCCCCTAGACTTGAAAAGGGTTAATTAAAATGAAAATAGTAGAGTTAGAGCATCCAGAAATCAAACAAAATTAATTTGCCAATGAAGCCAGTAACAAAAATTTTTTTGTAATTTCTTTGTTAATATATTACCTTAAAACCAAAAAAAAACTGAATTATATTGAATTTAATGAATTATTTTTTTATTAAAATTTACAAACCTGTACAAATGTAGAATATGTTCTTTTATATGAGTGCAATTTATCTTAAAGCACATCAGTATATTAAACCTGTTACCATCATTATCCACGTCTCACATATAGAAATAGTTTTAATATTTTTGATGATGATTATTTTTTTTTGTATGTTGCACAAAAACCGCAAATGTAGAATATATTTTAATTTATACTCGTATGAAATTTTACTCCGTCCAATTCGGTGGAATGAAAAATTAATGTATGTCTGAATTTTTTGTGCAGGGTTGCAATATAACCGATAAGACTGTTTATAAGATGAAACATTAGCTGACGAATGTTTGATGTGGTGAAATTATGTTTGATTGATATTAAGGTGCCATTACATCACCCTCCTTTGGGAAAAGAAGAAGTTGGCACGGTGATCAAGTCTGACGGCTTCTTCTTGCCCAAAATTTAGTAAAAATAAAAATGGAAATTTATTAGGTAACATTTTAGTACAATTTTAGAATTTCGAAATGAAGTTAGAGAAGCTAACTTAAAATTTTTTCGATGAACGAATTTAAATTTTATAAGTGGATATTCCTTCCCTTTTGATTTTAAATTCGTTCATTGATGTAAATTATTTTAATTGAATGAAATCTAACTAACATCAGCTTATGTTTCAATTTATACGAAGTTTTATGAACTTATTCAATATGTAATATAGTTTTAATTAACGATAATTAAATTTATTTATACAATATTATTAAACTTATTTAATAATTAATATGTAAAATATTTTTAATTAATGATAATTAAATTTATTTATTCAATGTTATTGATTGTTTTGTTTTTTTTTTCTTTTTTGTAAAGTTTAAAGTATTATTAACTTAAAAAAGTATTTTTTTTTTACATTAGACTGAAATGTCACTTTTAAATTATAATTATTTTGCATACTGTTTATATATGCTTATAAGAAAGAAAGTGAAAAACTTATAAGAATATAATTTGTGTTGTGTTTTTTTTTTTAAGTTAATAAAATAGAATTTTTGTACCGCGTAGTGTACCGATGAAAAATGATTCATGTTACTTTTTGTAATCTGTTTTTGTGATTTTTTTTTTACTTTTTAGTTTTTTGTCATATATTATTACATTTACGCCATCCATTTAACTATATATGGACCCTCGTAAAGGCTTGCGTGTTTATCGCGCGGTTCTTTTTCTACTAGGACCACATCGTTTAATGAAATGTCTGAAGGACATATATTTCTGTCGTAATACATTTTATTACGTTCCTTTTGTTTGTTTATGAGCTCTTTTGCTAATATATGGGATTTTTGCATACGGTACCTCACTTCTTTTGCGTAATCCTCAACATTATATATTGGATCAATGGTTTCTTTGTAAAACTGCCTTTCTACCAAATGTTAGCTCAAAGGGCGTAAATTTATTATCGAAAACAGTATTGGATGTTGTGTTGTGCAAGAAAGTAAAGTACTTTAAATATGTGTCCCAATCAGAGAATGTATCGTTAAGGTACGCCCGTAGGTATTCGTTAAATAATCTATGGTTACGTTCGATTGTTGCAACGGTTTCGTGTTGGTATGCCGTTGAAAAGTCATGTTTAATATTTAAAAGTTTCGTAAGTTCTGCGGGGATTTCATTTTGATATTCGGTTCCTTAATCTGATCTGATGGATTTCATAGGCCCATATATTAAAATAAAACTTTCGAAAATTGCTGAGGCTATAGTTTTGGGGCTTTTATCTGGCACAGCTATTGTTACCAGGTATTTTGTTAAATCACATATGATGGTAACTGCGAACTTGTTACCGTATTTCGATTCTTGTAAAGGTCCAATTGTATCAATAACAGGGGTAATCAGTCGGATAGACAGTTTGGATTCAGGAAAGGACGCAGCATTGAAGACGCCTGGATGCATGTCCAAGACTGAGGGCGTTTGACTTCCTGCGCTCGGA
Organism: Eurosta solidaginis; assembly: GCF_040869045.1. NCBI lineage: Eukaryota > Metazoa > Arthropoda > Insecta > Diptera > Tephritidae > Eurosta > Eurosta solidaginis. Next base: position 191,295,561 of record NC_090319.1, on the reverse strand, counting down.
TAGGGTTATCGAGCGGTTAGTGGAGCTCGGCTGCCCAGAAATTTCTCTTTGGAAGAGCTATTTCTCGGACGAGCTACTATCGTTGGTGCTTGTGAAAGTGTGGAAAGGGAGGTGGCTCGAGGTTGTATATATGGAACATGATGATGGACTCCTTGTTAAGGCAACTCGAGCATCTTTGCAAACACTGCGCCTATGCGGATGACCTCCTCTTATTAGTGGAGGGGGATTCTCGCACCAGCATTGAGCGTACCAGCGAGTCCCTATGTCAAATAGTGGCTGGCTGGGGCGCCCATGTTGGCGTAGAGATTTCGGTGGACAAAACTGTGATGATGTTGCTTAAGGGCAGATTATCACAGAATCGCCCTCCGGTTGTTCGCATCGGCGGGGTCAGCATCAGATATGTGACGAAAGTCAAATACCTGGGGCTAACTATGGGTGAGCGAATGAACTTTCTGCCACACTTGGATGCTGTCAGGGACAAGATGCAGAATATTTCGGAGCAGTTACGACGCATCATTGGGAGGACTGGGGCCTGAGTCGCCGTGCCGTTCGTACAATATATCGTGGCCTATTCGTAGCATGTGCTACTTTTGGTGCAGCCATATGGTATAGAACGGTCATGACTGCTCATGGTCAGAGGCGCGTGCTGAGCATAAAGAGGTGCATAATGCTCCCATGCTTGCCCTTGTGTCGTACCGTATCTACGGATGCGATGCAGGTGCTTCTTGGTGCACCCCCTCTCGACCTGGTGGTTACACAGCTCGCTATTTCCTTCAGGCTGAGAAGGAGGGCAAGTTTTCCGCTGTTGGAGGATGAATGGGCCGCCGACGATAATGTGGAGAGTGGATGGTTAGAAAATAGGCGTCGATTAGAAGAGGTGGTTAGAGGGAAGTGGCAGGAGCGCTGGGACAATAGTCTCAACGGCAGGGTAACGTACGGGTACATCCGGGACGTTTAATTTGTGGCGGAAAATCCAGACTTCAGATTTAATCTGAGCCTGGGTTTTCTGCTTACGGGTCATGGTCCTCTTAATGCATTCTTGTATAAGAGGAGCTTGAGCGAAACGGAGGGGTGTGTATGTGGGGCTGTATGTGAGGATTTGGTGCATGTGTTGTGTGAGTGCCCGGAGTACTCGGACATAAGGGATTTGGGTAGTTGTGGAGTTAATGTTGTAGAAGGTAGGGTCGATGTGAGTGGAGCGCTCTCTACTAGTCGGACTATTGATTTGCTCAATAGGTATGCTTTGGAGGTGTTTAGACGGAGGAGACGTGGAGGTGATCGTGGGGATTAATTCGTGTGTGTGTCCGTGGATGTGGGGTGGTTTCTAACCCCACCTTACCCCTAGGCGGCCGGTCCGGAGTAGGTGGATACTCAACCGGAAGTGGCTTCGGCTGCGAAAGTCATACCAAGACTTTAGAGTGGTACCACGGGGAACAGATAGCCCGCGGAGCTTGCTCCGTTTCTGTTCGTTTGCGGTTGGCCCATTTGGGAGCATCGTGGTGGCTGTGGTTGATATCCGAATGCGGTAAGAGTTGGTCAGCTCAAATATGGAGTTGCATTGCAACCGGGTGCCATGACCCATAGAATGGAAGAGGTGTTAGATAGGCCTCCAACCCCACCAAGGTGATGATGTGTCCACTCACATTATCGATTGGTACCAAGGTAAGCGAGCCTTGGGTGCTGGTCAGACCTGCTTTGACCTGTGTACTTGGTACATACGTGAGGTTAGGTCTTCGAAGACAGGTACTCACGTAAAACCTACACTCGCTGTATCAATAACAACTATATCGAACGGTTTACTCGGCGCTGGAGTCAGTACTAAATTTTCTTTGATTTTGGTTTGACTTTGTTTACTAAACATTTTTGACAATTCTTAACGAATTTGGCAATGTCACGAGTCATGTTTTTCCAAAAGTATTTAGCACGAATTTTTGCGTAAAACATTTTAACACCACAATGTCCGCCTGATATAGGGTCATTGTGATAAATTGTCATGATTTTTAGTTTTGTATTGTCGTCCGTTATAGTTTCGACTGTGTCTGTAAGTAGTATTTCTATCGTTTTTCAAATTTTATTTCCGCATTGTTTTAAATTTGCAACAGTATAATATTTGAAAAATAGATCATCTTTTTGCCGTTCAACTTTGTTAATATGGTGATTGTTAGCTACCGCTTGTAACTTCGAAAGTAACTTGTTATTCGTTAGCATCCTCTGTATTAAGTAACTCGATATTTTTATGTCGAATATGTGCGCCGATATGCATTCTAGCAATTTGACTTTTGTCATCATGAAAAATTGTGGTTCTTATAAACGGAACCTTATTAGAAAATTTGTCGTAAACCTTTACGTCATTTGTACTGTCTGTGTTATTATTGCTGTACTGTACGTCTGTGTCGTCTTTTTGTTTCGTCATCTCTCTAGTTTGTACCGAAAACACGTTTTTTGTTGATTCTTTTATTTCCTCGAAAGAGATAAGCGAAAGTGCACCAACGTTCGACTTTCCTTTAATGTATTCTCTTGTAAAATTGTATTCTGCTAATTCGTGCCGTATTCTCGCAAGTTTTAATGCTGGATCATTCATATTAAAAAGATATACAAGTGCCATATGATCAGATTTAACAATAAAATGAGTTCCGTGAATATATGGTCGGAAATGCTTAATGGCAAAATAAATCGCTAACAGCTCTAACGCTATGATGGGTTTCTTTTGTTCTGCATTATTGAATGATCTCGGCGCATAACAAATAGGTAAATCGCTACCTTCATGGATTTGACTTAGGATAGCACCGCATCCCATTCTTGATGCATCAGCCGTAACTATAAATTGTTGTTTGAAATCTGGATATTGTAGTAGCTTTGGTGACATTAAAGCCGATTTTAAAGAACTAAACACATTTTCACAAGCATTGTCCCATATAAAGTCAAATTTCTTTCTATTTAAATGATTTAGAGGTGCCGCCAGAGAGGCAAAATTAGGTATAAACCTCCTGTAATAATTCGCAAATGCCACAAATCTTCGTACAGCATCTTTATCAATTGGTTTTGTATATTTTTTAATTGCTTCTACTTTGGATGGATCTGGCGACAAACCTTTAGCTGAACACATGTGTCCTAAAACCGTTACTTCTGGTCGAAGAAAATGCATTTGTTCGGGTTTAGTTTTAGATTAAATTTTCTGCAAGTGCTGAAAAATTGTGATAAATTCTTAATACGGTGCGTTTCACTGCACCGTATGACGATAACGTCGTCAACGTATAGAAATGCTATGTTATGTGGAAAATGCTATAGTCATCATTCTTGAAAATGAATTCGGCGCTATATTTAATCCAAAAGTAACATTTTCCATCCATTAATGACCCACGATCATTACTAAAAGGCGTTTTATCTCGCGAGTCGGGATGTAACGGTATTTGATGGAAACCGGAGAATAAATCTAGCGTTGAAAAATACTTTTCTCTGCCAAGGTTATCAAGAATATCATGCACTCTAGCGAGAGAGAATTTATCAGCGATGAGCTTATCTTCTTTTACTACTTTGTTTATTTTATAAACGTTATAATTAGAAATTGTTAAAATTGTTAATGTATTTTATGCTGTTTGTTGTATTTATTACTTTGAGAATAGAATTCTTTGTTTCTTGTACATCTTGCTGTAAAAACTCCGTTAGTGATTTCTTGAGAGTCCACGAAGAGTGGTTCTGTTTATTTGTTTAAATCAAAAATTCGAAAAACTTCGCATCGAAATGGAATAACGCAAGCATCGCCTTCCGTTCCGTGCAGGATTGGAAGTAAATCTTTTTCTTTGCCTATCCAAAAGGAAATAGAATTTGAGTTAGAGTTGATATTACATTTGTTTGTTTGCAAGAAATCTTTTCCTAGTATTCCGTCTGTCGGAATATTAAAATCATTATTTACCACGTGTAGTGTATTTTCGATGAAGAAATTAGAAAAATGAATCTTGGTTGTAAAAGTGTAAAACGTAGAAACCCTATCGGCAACAACTCCAGTTATATTAATAATTAATTGTATCTAAGTTATCAATTGATGAAATATTGTCAACGCAAGAAATTTTTATTAACGAGATGTCGGCTTGTGTGTCGACAAGAAATGTGCAAAATTTGTTAGAACCAGTAACGTTTAGTTGTATAAAGTCAGAATAGTTTAAATTTAAGCAATAACTACTTTTAGACGAAAAAAATTGTATGAAGAATCCTTTATTTGTCTGTCTCGTCCTCCCTCAATGTTCGCTCCTGAGGGGCGTTCGCGTTTAAAGTCCGTACATTTGCAGTCCTATTTCTAGTGTTTGATGTTGCCATTATTGTTGTTGCCGTTGTTCCTGCTATTGTTCCTATTTCCGTGAAATCGGTTTCCGTTTCCTGAACGGGAATATTGCCGAAGATTGCCTCGATTAAAATTTTTGTTATTATTTTGTAAAAATTTGGTCTGTGTTGTCTATAATTGTTATAATTACGGGATTGGTTTGGAAAAGTTACGACGTAGACCATTATTTTGAAAATTTCTGAAGTTGTTGTTGCTACGACCCCTGAATGCTAATATTTGGCGCCCTTTTACTACGTCTAACTGTTCTACTATTAGCTTGGCAACTACGTCTTTAGAATCTGTAAATGTAGTTGAAGCGAGAATTGATTTCATTAAGCTTGACCTAGCGTTCAATCGACAAAAATTTACTGTTTGCTCGATTGCCATTTCGTGAGCTTTCGCTTGTGTGATGCCTTCTATAATGAGCGACCGTTCCAGTGATTCGGCTAGTTCCTCAACACGTCTAGAAAAGTCTGTGTAGTTGTTATTATTTACTTGTAAAGCTGCGATTTTTCCAGCCACAACCTTCGAGTTGTTTGGTTTTATACAATATCGTAGTGCTGTTTTTATATCATTATAGAAAGAGCTTGAGTAGGTATCGCCTCGCGGGAAGTGGATCTCCACTATAATTTTCAGGTTGGAGCGCAAAGGCCAGCGAAACTTTTCTTTTGTTCTAAAGAAGCCATTTCAAAAAGATGTTTAAAATCGAAAAAAGTATTTGGTGAATTACTTTCTGCTGATTGATTTTCTAAAGGCAATAATAAACTTGGTTTTGTATAAAAACTTTCTGAATTTTGAGAATTGAATTCGAAAAATTCTTCGTCTGACTCGTCTTCAGCAGTAGTCGCTAATTCTTCTACAGGAATTTTTGTTTGACAATTTAGCCGATCAAAGCATTTAATTAATTGTTCTTTACAACGTGATAACTTTGCTTGTAATTGTTTGAGGTTAGAGTCTGAACTATTATCAGTAATATATAACACTATATTATTATATGATTTAATGAGTGAAAGCTTATATTCTTTTAATTTTTTTGCATTGGTCGACAATGATCGTTTTTGTAAAATTCGCTTCGTTAATTTAAAGATATCACTTTCTCTTATTTTATGTTCAGTTTCGAAATCTGACATAGCCTTTTAACCTCAAACACAACTTATTTAAAGAATTTAAAAAAATTATTGTAGTAATGCACGTACATATATAGTTAAAGTAGCGTAGTTTATTTTAGTGCAAGCCAATAATCGCAAGAGTTTACAAAAAATCCAGACCCAAGGTCAAAATCGAAAAAAATTTCGAATCCGAGGATTATTAAGCCACATAAAATTTAATATGTAGAAGGAGTAAGGAAGGGTAAGTTCGGGTGTAACCGAATATTACATACTCAGCTGAGAGCTTTGGAGACAAAATAATGGAAAATCACTATTTAGCAAAATGAACCTAGGGTAACCCGTGAATGTGTTTGTATGACATGGGTTTCAAATGGAAGGTATTAAAGAGTATGTTAAAAGGGAGTGGGCCATAGTTCTTTAGGTGGACGCCATTTCGGGATATCGCCATAAAGGTGGACCAGGGGTGATCTAGAAGGCGTGTTTGTACGATATGGGTAACAAATGAAAGGTGTTAATGAGTATTTTAAAAGGGTGTGGTCTTTTCGAGATATCGCCATAAAGGTGGACCAGAGGTGACTAGAATGCGTTTGTACGATATGGCTATCAAATGAAAAGTGTTATTGATTATTTAAAACGTAGTGGGCCTTAGTTCTATAGGTGGACGCCTTTTCGAGATATCGCCATAAAGGTGGACCATGGGTGACTAGAATGCGTTTGTACGATATGGGTATCAAATGAAAGGTGTTAATGATTATTAAAAACGTAGTGGGCCTTAGTTCTATAGGTGGACGCCTTTTCGAGATATCGCCATAAGGGTGGACCAGGGGTGACTATAGAATGTGTTTTTACGATATGGCTATCACATTAAAGGTGTTAATGAGCGTTTTAAAAGGAAGCGGCCTTTAGTTGTATATGTGAAGGCGTTTTCGAGATAGCGACCCAAATATGGACCAGGGTGACCCAGAACATCATCTGTCGGGTACCGCTAATTTATTTATATACGTAATACCACGACCAGTATTCCTGCCAATATTCCAAGGGATTTTGATTTCGCCTTGCAGAACTTTTTCATTTCCTTCTACTTGATATGGTAGGTGTCACACCCATTTTACAAAGTTTTTTCTAAAGTTATATTTTATTTATTTTTTTATTTATTTATTTAAGCCAATCAGCATACAAATCTTATAGGCTATTTAGACATATATTAAAATTTGCATTACGCAACTTACGTTTTTCGGAGCCTATTCCGACTTATGAAGCGCGATGCTTATTGATTAGTTTAAAATCATTGCAGAGCAGGAGAACAATTTTGTCGCTGTCATTCATTTTTGATTTGTTTCGGGGTGTTGTTGATTGTCCCGTGCTCCTTGAAAGGATTCTAATAAACATTCCAGCTAGAGCTCTGCCAAGCTCCGAGTTCTTCCATGTTGGTATTTCTAAAGCTATTTATGTGAAAAATGCTCCAATTACTAGAGCCTTAATTGAGTTCAACAGAATTGCTAGATTTATCAGATAGATTTTTCAGGTTCGAAAGATCGCTTTTTACGTTTTTTAACTACTATTTATATATATTAAATAATAATACTACATTTCAAATACTTTATTTATAAATATTAGTTAAAAAACGTAAAAAGCGATCTTTCGAACCTGAAAAATCTATCTCGATAAATCTAGCAATTCTGTTGAACTCAATTAAGGCTCTAGTAATTGGAGCATTTTTCACATAAATAGCTTTAGAAATACCAACATGGAAGAACTCGGAGCTTGGCAGAGCTCTAGCTGGAATGTTTATTAGAATCCTTTCAAGGAGCACGGGACAATCAACAACACCCCGAAACAAATCAAAAATGAATGACAGCGACAAAATTGTTCTCCTGCTCTGCAATGATTTTAAACTAATCAATAAGCATCACGCTTCATAAGTCGGAATAGGCTCCGAAAAACGTAAGTTGCGTAATGCAAATTTTAAAACTACCTTTTGGATGCGTTCAATTCTTACAATATGGCAACTGTAGTATGGCGACCAAATGAAGCAGGCATACTCAAGCTTGGAACGCACAAATGCTGAAAATAACAGCTTAAGCGTATAAGGGTCGGCAAAATCCGAGCTATGACGCCTAACAAAGGCCAGCATGGCATACGATTTTGAAATGCAAAGGTTAATATGGCTTGCAAAAGTAAATTTCTAGTCGAAAATTACTCCTAAGTCTTTAATTTCACTTACCCGCGACAAGGGCGTATTAGATATATGATATGAGGTATCAATGATATTCGTACGTTTCGAAAAAGTAATATGAAAACACTTACTTATGTTGAGTGTTAGCCGATTATTTTTACACCAGTTACTTAATTTATCGAAATCTAATTGCATCAATTCGGAATCATGAAGGCTATTGTTTATTAAATATATTTTAAGGTCATCCGCGTACAGCACAAATCTTACTGTAGAAGAGCAAGAGCAAATGTCATTGATAAACAAGCCAAAGAAAATTGGGCCCAGAATGCTTCCTTGTGGAACACCGGAGCAGGCGACGAACGGAAGAGACCTAACATTGTCAACCACCACCATACAGTGACGATTATATAAGTAGGATTCAATCCATCTCAGGAAGACAGAATGGAATCCCATCAGGGCAAGTTTTTTAGTCAGAATTGAATGTGAAATCCGATAAAATTCTTTAGAAAAGTCAGTATATACTATGTCAACTTGACATCCTAACTGAAAGGATGCAATGCAGTCATAAGAGAAAATAGCCAAGTTAGACACAGTTGAGCGTCCCGGAAAAAAGTCATGCTGTTCTGGATGTACAATATTCTTGACAAAGAAAAGTAGTTTCTCTTGAACAATACATTCAAAGAACTTTGCTGTGGCGGAAAGTTTGGAAATAGGCCTATAATTTCTAACGTCATTTTTCTTGCACCTCTTGAAAATAGGTGAGATAAGAGCTAATTTCCAAACGTCAATAAAGGTACCCGACGATAAGGAATTGTTAAAAATTAACAAGAGTGGATAAGCTAGGGTATCGCACTGTTTGAACACAATTACCGACAAACCATCAACATCGGTATTTGACGAGGGTTTAAGTCGAGAAATGCCCCTAAAGACGTCGTCATTAGACAACACAAGGTTCCCAAAATCAAAAGCAGGATGTGTGTTAAAACAAATGTCGTCACAATTGCCAGAATCGGATACAAAATTTGCCATAAAATCTTCGGAAAAAAGATTTATCGCAGCCACAGTAGTATCAACCACTTTGTCGCCGAGAAAAATAGATGATGGAATATTAGATACAGCCTTCTTCGAGTTAACGAAATTCCAAAATGATTTTGTATTTGATTTTAAGTTTTCTTCACAATTTAAAATGTAATTTCTGTGTAAAAATTTATCAAGGGAAGCAAATTTCTTTTCACACTCTGTATACTTATCGTAAAAAGCCCTATTTTGACAGTTTTTAAATTTACGGAAGAATTTATTTTTCAAATTGCGAAGTTTTATCAGGGCAGCATTGTGCCAAGGAACTTTGTATTTTTTCTTTGAAAGCACAGGTATGCAGCTTTTACATACATCCACAACGGTAGATCTAAATATCTCAAAACTATCAGTGGTATCGAGATTACAAAGCAAATTATCCCAATTTTGCGCCAATAAACCAATCCAATTACCATGTTTCATCTCTTTTTTCATATTTGGTATAGAATTATGGCATTTTTTCCATTTTCTCGTAATTTTCGATATCGAAAAAGTGGGCGTGGCCATAGTCGGATTTCGGCCATTTTTTATACCAAGATAAAGTGAGTTCAGATCAGTGCGTGGACTAAGTTTAGTAAAGATATATCGATTTTTGCTCAAGTTATCGTGTTAACGGCCGAGCGGAAGGACAGACGGTAGACTGTGTATAAAAACTGGCCTTGGCTTCAACCGATTTCGCCCATTTTCACAGAAAACAGTTACCGTCATAGAGTCTATGTCCCTACCAAATTTCACAAGGATTGGTAAATTTTTATTCGACTTATGGCATTAAAAGTATTCTAGATGAATTAAATGAAAAAGGGCGGAGTTACACCCATTTTGAAATTTTATTTTACTTTTTTTTTTTTGCACCATAGTTTAATGTTGACATAATTTACTTATATACTGTAAAGATATTAAATTTTTTGTTAAAATTTGACCTAAAAAAATTTTTTTTTAAAGTGGGTGTGTTCGTCATCCGATTTCCCTGATTTTTATTTAGCACACATATAGTGATAGGAGTAACGTGCCTACCAAATTTCATCATGATATCTTCAACGACTGCCAAATTACAGCTTGCAAGACTTTTAAATTACCTTATTTTAAAAGTGGGCGGTGCCACGCCCAATGTCCAAAATTTTACGAATTTTATATTTTGCATCATAACTCAACGCACCTACCAAGTTTCATTCAAAATTTATTTTATTATAAAATAACCATGTAAAAATAAACAGAAGTATGAGGAATTACATGGAATAACGGAAGCTATATTTTAACCTCAGAAAATTGATACTGCATTTGTAAGGAACACGTGTTTGAAAATAATAAATCTCAATGGAATAAGCAAGATTGAAATAAGGATTAATTATGTAATATAAGTTAAAACGCAATAAATTGAGACACCCTATTTTTACAATTATACTTATATGCAAAAGCCAATATAATATTTAAATATTTTATATATATATTGGAATTACGAAATTCCGCAAAGTACCGTTTGCAAAATCACCTGTAAAAATGTATGGAGTTTTCATGCAAAAGAGAGTAACATGCAAGAGGATGTCCACATGCAAGTCAAAACAAATGAATGCGTTGAAATGCGTATTGTATGTATAAAAAATGCAGTACCTAGCTTTTTTTGTAAAAATTTATGAAAATATGAAATTTATAAATGTAATATGTATGTTTGATATGCATATGTACGTATGAAGATATGGAAACCGGTTTATATACATATAAATACATATACGCCGACACAGCGCTGTCACAAATGAAGATTTGGTGGTGGAATACCCGGAATATACGTGATTTCTGATGGGCGCTGATACTAACTACATGGTAAAATCACTTCTCATTCTCACAACGATGATGTTGAAAATTTCGTTTATTGATGGTTGCGTTGCAGCCGCATACATAAAATTGATATTTTTAATATATTGTAACGAATGTTAGCCGCACTGAGCGATTCTATCGTCTCTAAGCCGATGCTAAGCAGTGACGAGAACTCACATCCACAGATCAATCATTATGTATCTACATAAACGAAACAATAATTGCGTCTACACATATGTACCATGTACGTATACTAGCAGCGGAGAGTCAATGCACAAATACATGCATATATCTGAGATACTCCTGAAAGTATGCAATGAGAAAAACTATAAAATCATGCAATTGTAGTTACAGCTGAGAAGTTTGAGAGCTGCTGGACTAGTAGATTCTGGAAGCGCCTAGAAGATGCGAACGTTGAAATCCGAGAGTATAAAAGGCGGCAATTATAGAGGCGCTGGAATTCAGTTTGATTTGAGATTTCGATTAAGACGCTATCTAGCGAGCAAGAGCAGTATTATTTTGAATAGTAGAGTTTCATTTGAGCTATCAATCAGTTTGGTTATTAAGCAAGCTATTCGTTGCACAGTTTGAGCGTTATTGTGAAGAACTTTAATAAAGGCCATTTTGCATTATTACATATTGGAGTTATTTATTCAACAGTTTAGTGATTCGAACTTAGTAGAAGGGCAAATAAGAGGATTTGCAAGTAAATTCGTTACAATATATATAAGATAGGTATGTGTGCTATTAGTGGCAGCGTGGAAAAACTCCGAAAGTTTAGCAGCCAGTGATTTTTATGGCGAAACGTATAGAAACAGATGGCAGTGTTGGCCAAATTATGGATTATGGACACTTTGACGAGGAAAGTGATAATTCAGAGCTTTTAAAAATCATAAATTCAATGAACGTTGCGTGCAGCAGATACTGCAGACCTTAAAGCGGATGTTGATTTTAGGCAAGTGAAATGTATTGCAGAATTGTATGGCAAAGAGAACTTTTCGACATTTTTGTCTTGCATAAAGATGGTAGCAAACCTGCCATTTTGTATGCCGCGCGGCGTAGCCTCGATGACACGGTCGCCATGTAGAAAATTGTGACGAATATTACCATCACTAAGTGTTTACTAAGTAAATAATCACGCAACAACAGAAAAAAACATTGAAGCGAGCCACACATGTACATGTACATAAACACATTAATCATCATGTACACACATACATGCAAGCAGCGGAGAGATACTCACAAACGCATGTCATCATCAGCTACTACTTCGATCACATATACACGCATATGGTTACACACTACAAATACACGCGCATATGGCTGTTGACCAGGTAGAGGATTCTAGAAGAAGAAACGTCTAAAAATTTGGCAGAGAATATAGAAGCAGCAGAAGCTGAGTAGTCCGGAATCAGAATGATTCAAGCACGCTATTGTTTGGGAAGTATAAGTGTTATTGTGAAGAACTTTCAAAGCAGTCTAATAAAGACCATTTTGCATTATTGAATATTGCAGTTATTTATTGAACAATTTAGCGATACGAAAGTTAGTAGAAGGTGTAAAATAAACGGAATTTCTCTAAATTCGGTGTCAGAAGAGGAATTGTTGAATAAATTCCGAAGAATGGGAATACAACTTGGACATAGCGAAGTTAAGCAAATTAAGGAGCCAGCAACTGAAAAAGGAGTTGGAGAACCGTGGGTTGAATACAACCGGCAACAAGATCGAATTTCAAGCACGGCTACGAGGGGTAATGGAGTTGGAAGGCATTGATGTGGGCGAGTATGTCTTTTATCCTGATTTGGAAAAGCCAGCGGCTAAAATGGAGGAGAAGATAAAGACTCCGAATCCATTGGCAAGTGTTGACTCTAACGCGATATTAGCAGTTTTGAAACAAATATCAACCGAAATGTCATCTCAACTGGCAGAAGAGAAGACAAGTATAGCATCCCAACTGGAATCACAGGAGACACGTATAACATCCAAGATGGAAGAACGCATTTCAGAAATGTCGTCGCAAATGTCATCTCAACTGGAAGAACAGAAGTCATATATACCATCTCAGTTGGCTGAGCAGTTGAAAGCACAAGAGGCCCGCATATCCTCGCAGCTGGAGCCACAGGAAGCAAGGGTATCATAAAAACTTGATTCGCAGGATGCAAAAATTGCACAATTTCGCCCGGCTGTTCCAGCGAGCAATCTGAAGGTAAAATCTCCATCTTTTGACGGTTTTGTTTCTTTCCAGGTCTCTAAGCTACAGTTTTAAAAGACCGCAGCAGTGAACAACTGGAATGCTGAAGATAAAGTTGCAGCTCTATTCGTAGCACTGAAGGGGCCAGCAGCCGAAATCCTACAGACGATTCCTGAAGGAGAACGGAACACCTATGAAGCGTTGATGGCTACTGTGGAACGACGACACGGAAGCGAACACAGGAAGCAGATATATCAAATTGAGTTGCAAAACCGCTACCAAAAAGCTAATGAGACTTTGCAGGAGTTTGCGTCGGATGTTGAAAGTCTGGCCTATCTAGCAAATGTGCACCCGTGGAATACAGCAAGAGGGTAAAAATCCAGAGCTTAATAAATGGCATACAAGACGTCCAAACGAAACGAGCTACATATGCGTATCCAAAACTAACATTTGCTGAAGCGGAATCCCATGCACTAACTCTGGAAACTATTTCCCTTTTGAGTAAGCCCACATAAAAAGCTCATCGCGTGGAAGTGGAAAGGCCAGACTGGGTAGACACAATTTTGGATAAATTAAAAGGAACGCAGCAGAAAAACGATGGTACCGTCAAATGCTTTAAGTGTGGAAAACCAGGGCACATTGCACGTTTTTGCAGTACCAACCCTAATAGTTCCAACAATGTGGGTGGCCGTAAACGCAGAGCTGAAGGAGATGAGCAAATTTCCAAATCTACTCAATTGTCAAACCAAAGCGAGTCAGCCGCAAGGGACGCCAGATGGCTCCCGCAGTTGAAAACCACATAATCTCTATCTCTGTGGATGGAAAGGAACGTTTACTGTCTGTAGATACGGGCGCATCGCATTCCATCATTCGATCAGATTTGGTCAACAAGAAGATAAGACCATTGCTTGGAGCAAGATTATGTACAGCAAAGGGAGAGGACACCCAGGTAATTGGAGAAATAGCATGTGAAGTAGCAATTGGGAGGGCCACGGTACTACACAATTATTTAGTGGCAGAGATTGTTGATGAAATGATAAATGCAGTGGACTTCTTAATCGACCAAGGCATCAAGATCGATATGCAAAGCAAGTCGATGTGATATAAGAACATGGATGTGCCACTTAATTTCGGCTACGAGAAAGGCTACAACAGTAAACGAGTGCTGGTGGAAGATAGTCAGCAAATACCAGCAAAATCAGAAGCAGTCATCTGGGCAAAGGTTGGTGGATATTGTGGGACAAACAAATTGTGGGTTGTCGAGGCAGCAAACAGATCAACACCGAACGTACTTGTAGGAAACCCCCTGGCTATGACAAAACAAGATGGACGTATTCCGGTAAGAGTACGCAATGAATTCAAGTCACCATTCAAACTGACAAAAGGAGCTATATTGGGAAGATGCCAAGAGGCTGAAGTAGTTATTAACTGTGAACAGCTCCAAGAACACGTTTCAACTAGCAAGACTGATCTTTCAAATGACATCACGGCATGGACGGAGGGGCTAGAGGAAGATTATCAGAGTAAGGCAAAGCAACTGCTCCTAAAGTGCGCAAACATATTTGACGGCACCAATGTTGTTAAACATCAATTGGACACTGGAGACGCGAGGCCGATACGTCATGCTCCTCGTAGTGTTCCACTGGCGAAGCGGGAAGTTGTGAGTCAAAACGTACAAGAAATGAGCGACAGAAGCGTCATCGAACCATCAGCTAGTCCATGAAGCTCACCGATGGTACTTGTGAAGAAGAAGGATGGGAAAATGAGGTTTTCCGTGGACTACCGCAAGTTGGAAGACATCACGAAAAAGGATAGCTACCCATTGCCAAGAATTGACGACACTCTGGACTCTGTGAGAAAAGACAGGTTATGTAACTTCGCCATTCTGTCTATTGAAAATTCTATAGCCCGATCTTTAAACTTTGATGATGTTAAAAACACTTTTGCGGAATAGAAATTTCGAAAAAAAGATTTTTCCAAATAAATATCTTTTTGGAATTAAGTTGTTAATTTTATTTTATTGTAAATGCATTCAGGTTTCGCATTGGGCTAGCATAGTCTACAGACCATTCTCTCTTGCCTAAGTGGGACATTTACAACGTTTAATTGAGTACGTTGCAAATCTGGAAGTTTGTTAAAATTAAACTGCAACATAGCGATTTTTATTTATAGCGCCCCATCAAAAGAATTTTCCACGGACCCCAGATGGTATAGTTATGCCACTGTGTTCAAAGAATAAAATATGCAAGGAAGGCAATTGGGATAAAGTTTACAAAAACCAAGGCATGACGTGGCTGAATGCGCTTATAACTCTTCAAGTATCGAAGGAGTGCGGTTTCAACTCCCACTCCCTGGAGAAAAGGCTTTGAAGAGATTTACAAGGTATAATCGAAAAAGCTGTCGCATTGTCCCTCCTGACGTCACGTTTTTTAAATTTTTCCCAAATTATAAAATAAATTATAAATTGCTTCAAATAAAGGTTTTCATCCATCTAAAAAGCAATGGGGCAATCCCCGCTTAATTCCAAAATATAAATTTTCTTTAAGTGTTTTATTCTAATAACTTAGCGAATTTGGTGAACTGGGTTGCAAAGCGCTTGTTTTTTTAAATAACTTTTTAACGGTTAGAAAGAGTGAATTTCGCAATTGGACTGGCAGTGATGCGCATCTGTTGATACCCCTTTCGACTGAATCGGACCAATTTTCGTCATGAACAATAAACAGCCTAGACTGTCGTAAATGAGTAAAAAATATAACAACGCGCCGCCCGCCGCGCCGATATTTTTGACATTTGGCGGTGGCGTGCGAACAACGACGAAAATCGGCGGAGGCTGCGACAGCGTTTATTAACGGCGTATATCTCTATCTGCTTGTACTTCTTGAGCATTTCTTGGACTCTTAAAGATATGATCTAGAAAATCCAAAGAAGTCCTATCACGTTTCAATTGAAGAACACATCTCAATGAAATTTTGTAAAGGAAAATACCAGGGACCCCAGCCCTTATTAGTTATTATTTTTTTTTTTTGAGTCAAAAAAGTCAATGTCAAAAAACTGTCCTCGGTAAAAACCTTTGGTAATGAACGTCTCTTTATGCCGCCGGATTTGAGGATTTTATTACGGCTTTTATTTTAGGTACAATTGCTGTTACATGCTCGCCAACATATAGATCCTGATCGAACGTCACACCCAGTAAGTTTTGGGTGTAAGACAGTCGGTAACGTAATGCCAAGGTCACATTTGCCATATCCATGTTGTGACAATGTCAGATTTCGCGAGGCGAAAACCCTGGAGAGATTAGGGAGAGAGCTGTTTATTTTATTACATAGCCATTATTGTGCAGTCATCGGCGGAGGATACAATAGTGACTCCTTCTGATGGAAAATGGAGCTTCGATGTGTATAAGTCAAACAAAAGTGTGGATAGGATACCACCCTATTGGACCCCTAGTTAAATTTTTCTGGGTTAAGATGGCTCGTTCCTGAAATGCACCGACGCACAGTGGCGCCTTTTGAGTTTTTTCTTTGCAAAAATCATAACTTTTGAACCAATGAAGATATTTCAAAAACTTAAAATGCAAATGCAAGCTAAATATGTGAGGTTTTATTGTGTTAAATCTCAGAATGTCACATATACAGGGTGCTTCAAAAAATCGAAAATTTTAGAAAAATGCAAAAACAAAATGTTTTTAGTAAAAAATAAAAAAAAATAAAATGCTTCTTCAGACAATTACCCTAATGGTAACCACTGGTGCTCTATTAAATCTTTTCCATGTGCTAAAATTTTATGTACCGTTGGTGTAAGTTTCTTCTCAGGATACTTTTGATGCAGCAACTCTGTAGTTTACTCCCAATCTTTTCACAATATCTCTATCAACTCCTGTTATGCGAACAGTCACTTCATCGTTTTCAAAAAATCTTCTTGAGGAGTTACCATCATTTGTGTTTCCGTATCTATACTTTGGACAGTCAACTATAAGGCCAATCTCTTTATAGAATGCATCCTGAATTATTTTTTCCTCCTGTTTTGTTTCTCCTTACATGTTGTATTGTCGTCGAAAACTTCTCCTTGTTGTGGTAGCGTATAAGCCAGCTTCAAAACAAATTCCATACATCTTATCCTAGCATGAAAGAGATATTCCATACTCATAATTTAGTTCGTCAGTCATTGAATCATCAAGATTTTCAAAGTCCTTTTGGTTCTTCTTACAAATTGGACATTTCATTGTAGATGTCGTATTTGTTATTAAGTTCAAAACTTTTCCATAGACCATTGTTAGAAGAAAATCGTGCTTTATTGTAATAACATTCCCCTCTTCAATTTCAATTATTGTTGGTTCTAATTTGGCAATTTGAGTTTTCATATCACTCACTGTAGCTTTTATGAGTTCCGAAGACTCCTTCTCGTATTTAAATAATATCGGGCGGCACAATATAGTTGATGACGGACGTGGATTTTTCCAATATTCTGAAGCTTCATCTTTTAGTCGTAATGGAACAATAGACATAAACATATTACTATCTGTAATTGTTTCATTGTCTACATTTATTCTTTGTTTATATGCGCTTTGTCCTGATGATCCATCACAGCCCCACTTAGTTATCAATGCTAGCTCCTTTGGCAGTGATTTCAACTTTTCTTCAGTAAAACTTTGAAGGAGTCGTGTAGACGTATGATCCATTAGGTTTTGTAGCTCAATTTCAGCTGATACTTCGGTTATTTTGGTACTTAGAGGAACTGCTTCTTTCTTGGCTTGAGTAATTTTTTTGTATCCAGGTAAAATATCTGCATTACATTGCAATAATGACTTACGCAATAAAATATATTTTTTCTTCATTAAACCGAGATCTATAAACAGCGCCAAAGCTTCTTCGAGAGTGTATTTCTTAGGTAGCGCATTTGGTGGTGTGGGAATGCTGTTCTTGATCCTCATCAGTCGCACTGGACTTGCTACCGCAACTGCTTCTGTTATATGAGACTTCACGTTTTCCTCGTCTTTTTTATATTTAATAGCCACTGCTTCCTTTTCCTTGTGTAGGTAGAACACTCTTCTATGGGTTTTGTTGGTCTCCTTATAGTTGGATTGGTTGACGTGCTAGGCGTTTCTTCCTCCAAAAAAGTTTTGTCAGCTAGCCACTTTTCATGCTTACTTAGAAATTTTGAATTGTTACGATAGACGTCCTTCCATTTTCTTTCTATCATAATGTATTGTAAACCAATTTTTTCTTCCAGGCCTTCCTTTTCTTTAATGCTTGTTTCACTCGCTAATTCTCTCATAATAGCCTCAACGAAGTCTTGTCTTGACTTTGTAGATTTAAACACCGCAAAAAATTTCGAGTTTTCTAGATACATATTAGAATTGGCTTCGAGTGTATCTGACTAAATAGTAAACTGTGAACTATATTTAAAAATACTATTCACTTTACTTAAGCAAACAGAATATGGTGGACAGCATTGTATGATGGATAGCTTTATATACCTACTCAAATTATTAAAATGAATTTCAGGTATACAATTCGTAACTAAAAAAATGTATGTTGTTAACAAGATCCATTAACAAAAACGACCTTACGGCCGTACTGAATTATATATACCTGCTCAGGCGCATTTATGCCCAAGGTTGTTAAACTTTATTTGATGTAAAAAGTGAAGTTGCAGCTGTACGCAGGTAGACTTTATGAATTTAGGTAACTGAATATTTCACAAATAACTACTGTTTATTTGACGGAGCACATATTTTAATATTTTTTTTTCCATCAAAATTTTACAAAAGGGCCTAAAAATAGGCATTCAGAAAAACAGGTATATCCGCCAACTTTTAACAAAAAAAAAAAAAACAAATTTTTTTTGTTTCAAGCCTAAATTAAATTATCTTTAATTGCTATAGAAGAAAACGACAACCGGCCGCCTTATCGCCTTATTTACTCACAAAACCATTTTAAATACAACGTAAAGAAGAAAAATTTCAAATTTCTCCCAATGTTGAAAAGTGGTCAACTTTGAGCGGCTCTACCTGGTAAACTATAATCTTCTGTGAAAAAACAGTTGTATATTCTTGATCCCTGGAAAATTAATTCTCTATTAGAAATATGTATTAGATTTAGCGAACGCTTTCATGATTTTTGCCATGCTTTAACGGTAGAGGCGCCACTGTGCGACGCTTGCCGACCAGTCAAATTTCACTGTAACCCCATTTCATTTGTTGCGTCTCTCTCAAAGTTGACAAGGAGTTCCCTAAATACACTGGATCACAAATTCCAATTTTTAAGTAACCTACTGGTACAGTATTCATATATCAGTTAGTTAGCAGGTAGATTTTCGAAGGATTATTAAATACAAAAAACTGTTAGTGTCGTTTTCTCAAACCCAGGTACATTTCAAGCAAGAGCATATTTTTAAGGTAGGTAGTATTTTCTTTGTTGAACCAGGGAACCTTTTTGTCTAGGTAGGCTTGAATTTTTACTTGATCTAAGTATAAATAATAGTACTTGCGCCTTGTTCCTTCATAATATCTGCAAGGCTTGCCGGATACTGTTCAGTTTATAATTGCAGTTTATAACCCGTCATTTACCGAAAAATTAAAAGGATGTGACGTGTGTTTTCAAATCCTTTGAAAGTTACTTACTACAAGTATTTTGGAATTGAGCCTAAAAACAATGAAAAACCATGGACACCGAATACTGTGTACACCACATGGCGAGTCGAATTGATTTTTTCGTAAACCGGAACAAAAAGGTGCTTTGTAAAAATTTCGAATTTTATCCCTTTTAATGCATAGCTGACTAATTCTTGAAACTATCTATTTAGGCGACATATGAAATTTATTACACCAATGAAGTGGAGGGAACCAACTTGCCGTTCAACGTACTGCTATATTTATTCTACAAAAGTACTTGGGGTTGGAAAGTCAAGAAAAGTAACCCATGCGAGCATATCTACAGTATCATTACCAGAACTAAATTCAGCGGAAGCTACATTGCCAGAATCAAATTTTGTTTTAGTTCCGGCTCCAGTTTCATTGTCAGCAGCAATATCTGATTACGCGGCATCATGTTATACTGGATTTCAAACGCACAACTCAATGATTGGATAAGGGATTTGGAATTGTCAAAGGAAAAGTCCGAACTACACGCCTCTCGTATCCAACAATTGAAGTTTGTTTCATCCGATGTTAAGGTAACATATTATAGAACTCGTCACGAACAATTTTCCAAGTACTATACGAAGGAGGCAGTGTTTGTTACTGCAAAGACATTGCTGGTCTATTCAAACAGTTTGGTGAACCATATGATTCAAAAGAGTGGCGATTGTTCATAGAGCGCAATAAATTAAGTTTAAAGGCCGTATTATTGCATATTGGCAACCAAAAGTCATCTATCCCGATCGTGCATGCAGTAAATACGAAGGAAACGTATGAGATAATGCAAAAATTGCTCAAATTAATCAAATACGAAGAATATGATTGGAAAAGTCGTTGGAATGCTATGTGGTCTACAAAGTGGATACACAAAAGACTGTTGCTTTCTATGCAAATGGGATAGCCGAGCTCGTCAAGACCACCATATCATAAAGGATTGGCCAGAACGAATCGAGTTTCAAGTTGGGGTGGATAACATAAAATACTTCCCACTTATAAAGAAGGAAAAAATAATTCTACCTCCGCTCCACATCAAGCTCAGCCTTATCAAAAACTTTGTCAAGGCTTTGGACAAAGAAGACGAAGCTTTTCATAATTTGAAGACAGTCTTTCCAGAGATTTCAGAAGCAAAAATAAAGGAAGGAATTTTTGTAGGACCGCAAATAAGGAAAATGATGACCAATAACCATTTCAAAGAACTATTGTCACCAGTGGAGGCAGCAGCGTGGGATTCTTTTGAAAAGTCGTTACTTCCTTTTTGGGCAAACACAAAAGTCCTAAAGCGAATTGATAGTGAATGACTTAATCAAAAACTATGCGGAAATGGGTAAATAAAAAAACATATTTAAGAGCGTTTTATCAGTTAACTTTAAAACCTATCTGCCCGATAAACAAATAATTTTTTGAAAATTTTTAAATTTACATGAGAATATATAGTCGTAAATCTGAATTCATCGTCCAGTTCCGAACAAACAAGAACGAGAAAAATGTAAACAAAAATTTTGTTCTGAATTGAAAGATAAATCCAGCCTAAGAAAATTCTATACTAATGTCTCACTTATGCATTTATCTAGTATATTTTTTTTATTTTCTTTCAGGAGTAAATATATCTTTAAAAATTCATTTTCTACACTCCCATTTAAATTTTTTCCCGCAAAATCTTGGCGATGAAAGTGACGAGCATGGCGAAAGGTTTCACCATCAAATGGAAATGATTGAAAGTCGGTATCACAAGGATTCTGGGATGTCGCTATGATGGGTGACTACTAGAGTTGGCAAATATCCGTATACCTGTGACTTTGTCACAGCTACTGAAATATCACAGTACACTTCAGCGACAGCTTAGAAGGAATAACCGTGACAGATTGCTTGTGACAGAATTTATTCCCGTTACCCATCACGCTTACCAATAAATTCAATCATAGACTAAAATAAAGCTATGACCACAGGACCAAATCGCTTCTATGCCATGAACCAATACAATGAGCGGATTATTTAAGCTGCGACTGAATAACAGTACGTGCCCCAGAAAATGATACAGAGGCCCTCGCTAACAGAATAAAGCCACTGTTAAATCGATGCTCGCAGTAATAGTAATGTTTTGTATGTTTTTTTTTTTTTTTTTACGAGGAGGAAGCATCGAAAGCCTCATAGTCAGTACGGGACTTTAACCGCACTAAACCTCCTACCGTCTGAGTACCATTTACCCCCCGGTACTACCGTCAAGTATTCCGTCGGGAGGTAGGTTGAGCACTAAGCTCTACGTCTGTCGGGGTCACGTTGCTGTACTTAGATAGTGCCGCGGTATGGTTAACGCTGGGACTGACACGCCCTGCTTACTACCTGAATGTGCTTGACGCATACCACTTCTACGAATATTTCCAAGCCTACCTTAAACACTGTGCATATAGCGCTTGTGGCATGCTTGTGCGTTCGACTACTTGTATTGTAGGGTTTTGTTTTTTATATATGTATATATGTGTAAATAAATTATATATGTATAAATGGAAATTTTTTTTTTGTATGTATATATATGCTACAAGTGAGTGAGTTAGTAAAGGCTGTTCTTTAGAGTTTTTCTGCGACATCTGCTCCTTATTCGAAACACAATCCGTAGGGAAAAATATAAATTCATTTTCCATTGTTGTTTTTGTTTTGTTTCAGTCACAGTCACGAGTAAAAACCGATGTGACTGAAAGGTCACAATAGTATAATGTTGTTCCTCAAAAATCACGGGATCGGCCAACATTAGTGACTACTGTTGGTTTCTCATAGGAGAAACCGATCCTAATCTAAATAAGCGTCAAAACAAGACAAATAGCCTTTTTCAATTATAAAATAAGATTATAGAGCTAATATATACTTACTTACTTACTTAATTGGCGCTTAACCGTCTAAACGGTTATGGCCGTCCAACAAGGCGCGCCAGTCGCTCCTTGGCTCCGCCAACCGGCGCCAATTGGTCACACCAAGGGAGTTTAAATCGTTTTCCACCTGGTCCTTCCAACGTAGTGGGGGCCTCCCTCTACCTCTGCTTCCATAGGCGGGTTCCGATAGAAACACTTTCTTGGCCGGAGCATCATCTTTCATTCGCATAACATGGCCTAGCCAGCGCAGCCGCTGCGTTTTAATTCGCTGGACTATGTTGATGTCTGCGTATAGCTCGTACAGCTCATCATTAAATCTTCTTCGGTACTCGCCATCGCCAACGCGTAGAGGTCCATAAATCTATCGAAGAACTTTTCTCTCGAACACTCCCAAAGCCGCTTCATCTGCTGTTGTCATGGTCCATGCTTCTGCCCCATATAGCAGGACTGGTACGATAAGTGACTTGTAGAGTATGATTTTCGTTCGCCGAGAGAGGACTTTACTTTTCAATTGCCTACCAAGTCCAAAATAGCATTTATTGGCAAGATTGATTCTTCGCTGGATTTCAGTGCTGATGTTGTTGCTAATGTTGATGCTGGTTCCCAAATAAACGAAGTCTTTTACTATTTCGAAATTATGGCTGCCAACCGTAGCGTGGTTGCCAAGGCGCATATGCGCTGACTCTTTGCTCGATGACAGCAGGTACTTCGTTTTGTCCTCATTCACCATCAAACCCATCTTTACCGCTTCTTTTTCCAGCTTGGAGTAAGCAGAACTAACAGCACGGGTGTTTAGGCCGATGATATCAATGTCATCAGCATATGCCAGTAATTGCTAATATATAGATATTTATTTGTAGGGTACTTAAGTTTTACTATATGGATATATTTATTTGAATGCTTATAATTTTTGTATAAGTTCATCGATTTTGTTGAATGAAAGCTAATTTTTTTGTAATAAAACAGAGCTTAGAGAGGAAAAAACCTGCAGAAAAATAAAAAGTTTTCGAGATCCTTCCTCGCAAAGTACAAATTTTTTATATTTAAAAAAAAATTTTAAAAATCCGTAATGATTGTTCGTTTTCTTTGAATATACAGGGCCTAGTAAAAAGTCTTGTATGCGCAGTTTATAGCAAATTTGATTACCTTTTAAAAGCTTCAAACCGTTTGGAATTGCTCAATTCGTTCTTGAGATATATATGATTAAGTGGACCCAATTAATTTTTTTTTTTTTTTGAAAAACCGTTATTCGGAAATATGTCAAAAACGTTACCATAGAATTAAAAAAACCTTGATTTTCGGAATCAGTGGCTGTAAACCAGTGATATCGAAAGCCAAATTTCCGAATTCAGACGCATTTTTAATTTGCACGACTCCTTCGCAACCCATTGAAAATTTTTCCGCTCCCAACACCTTCACTTCTGCGTCTATGACATAGTCGTTTTCCACTACTTTTAGTCTCTGGAGGTCCTTTTCTAACACCCCTGCTAAGGCTCAGCACATTCTCCCAGCTTTCCATTGGGATTGCTGCAATCTATTATTTGGGAGTGCTTGGAAAATTCGTTCATCGTCTTTCCTTTGAAATCGGCGTCGCAGCCATAGCTCTCTTCAGTATAACTAACTAAGCTGGAGTCTGATCGGTACCCACCGTTTTGTCTTGGTTCTTTACCGAGTGTACCGACTTCACACTATTACCGCTTTTCGCGCATTTATCATCGCTGATAGCTGCGCTATCTCGCTTGCTGTGGTAAGCCCATCATTACTGTCTGAGGCGGCCCGGACTCTAACCGTAATGAGTTAACTGGGAAGATCACGGAGATAGTTGATATTATGAAGCGGTATAACATCCGCATAGCTGCGATGCAAGAGATCAAACTCACAGCAATATCTGCTCTGCAGATCTGCTCTGGGTATAACGTCCACGGAAAAGATCGCGAGAGCGCAAATGGATGCGGTCTCGCGTTTATCATCCACCACTCAGTTCAATATAATCTATTCGATCCCGACATCGGCCGCAGGGTCATTGTCCTGGAACGTCAAAATATATCTGTCAGGTCAGGCGATGTAAACTTAGAAACCATCAGCATCTACATTCCTCCTATCATCCCTTGCCCCAGTGGATACCACCCTGATATCAGCGCATTATTCACTGGCGATAATCGCATTATCTTAGGCGATTTCAATGCCCATCACGATCTATGGCATGCTCACCTACAGGCGGACAGCAGGTGTGAGATGTTGGCGGAACAAATAGAGGAAACCACGTTCTGCACAACGGAGATGCCCCACTCGTAGGGTAGGAAGCTGTCACAGCTCGCCGTATCTATCCATCTTAAGCGCAGGACTAGTAAACTGCGTCAACTGGCAGCCGATGATAACAATGGCATCTGACTACCTGCCTATACTCCTTTCGCTCGAGCGACCTGCCGACTTCAACAAAATACCTCTATGCCAGGAATTGCCCGTTAAATCCGGTACTCAAAGAAAAATACCCAGAGCTAGCAGGGGGAAAGCGTTCTCCATAGGGAAACGCGCGTTACTCTAGCTCAACTTCGATCTGGATACTGTAACAGGTTAAACTCTTACCTATGCAGAATCAACCCCGACATACAAAATGATGTCCTCCGTGCAATTTGTCCCCACATGACACCAACCATCTCTTCAATTGAAATGTGAACCAACACCTCTAACACCTTTCTCATTATGGTCCTCCACTGTTGAAACAGCAAGTTTCCTTGGACTCCCGTTAGAGGACTTTGATGACAATTTGTGATTAGTCGCACCTATTAGATGGGGCGAAGCACCACTACAACAACAACAACAACAGGCGGCCCGACAACGGGAAGACTGCGTTCCGATACAGCCGAAAATACCCCCTTCAATACGCATGGTTCGCATAACACCCTGAATTCGGAGGTTGGGTCACCGACATCCCGCCGAAGCGCGCCGCCCTACTATGAAGCCAAACGGCGTAAATGCAAGTCCCTAAACTGCCAGTCACATAGTCGGCTCTATGGAGTTCCGCTAAGCCCTCACACCATCTACAAGATGCCTGCTATAATGACCATTTACAAGCTAAGATGTTCAAAATTTAGTCCTGTAAAGCCAAGTATATGAGACAAATTAAATATATTCTTATACAATGATTAATGGAAATACATATACATATGTTATAAAATAAGCAATACCGATACATGATATTCTGAATCATTACGCTCTGAAACACCCAAAAGCTATAAGTAATTGGCTTAGCACTTGTCTGCTGTGATTATTTTCTAAAACTCCCAAGATTTAAGCCATTTCAAACCATACATTGCTGAGCTTGTATCTGTAGATGTTGGTCCGATCATACCATATGCGAGTGGTGAAAATAGTATAAAGCTGTACACCAGCAAAGATATCTTTGCGCCGATCAGTATATGTTGGAGCCACCTTGGTAGATTGATGAGGAAATACTTGAAGACCACACCTGTAAAAAGTTATACATTAAATAATATTGTAATAACATCTCTCTTATACCTATATTTGGCTGTCATTGTGTATGTCTTTTCCATATTTTATCGCTCAACGGGAATAAAATATAAATGTTATTCACAGTATCAGCAAAAAAGCTAATACTTTATACATATATACACATTCACAGCGTTTCAGAGAACAAACACTACTCAAAATGTTAGTACACGTCAGTTCCTTTGGGCCATATACATACACGTATCCTATTTTTAATATTTTCCCATTTCTTTATTTGAGTATTTTAGAAGTTCATGCCATTCTACATCTTTCTAAAATTTCAAATAAATATCCGGTATCTGGGCTAGAAACAAGGCTCAAGCTGTTGCCCTCCAGTTCTAGTAAAATTATGAAAACAAGGATTTCGTGGTACTGGTGTTGCCTTTTTTCCAAAATGCCTTTCTCTATAGCGTTTTTTAGATAAACTATGAGACTTGTTTTTAAACGGTTTTATTTGGCTTGACTTGACAGGCCGGTCGGCCGTTGTGAATTGTAATTAAAATTTCAGTAACTTCCCGATAAGCTACAAGCTTGAAACTTGGAATATAGTTCAGAACCCGATGACAATGCAATAATAAGATTAAAAAAAACTCCGATAGGTGGCGTATGGATTTAAATATTTCAAAAGGTCGTATTTGTTGCCCGATTTGGCTCATATTGGACCACATATTACATAAAGAAATAGAAAGGGACCTATGAAATAAATCGCCTCTATGTGGCGCAAGGATCGAGATATTAAAAAAATCGTATTTGTTGTCCGATTTGGCTCATATTTGGAACACATATTACATACAGAAATAGAAAGCGACCTATGAAAAGAAATTGCCGCTAGGAGGCGCATGTATTGAGATATTCAAAAAAATCGTATTTGTGCTCCGATTAGGCTTATATATGGAACACTTATTACATAAAGAAATAGAAATCGCTTTATGAAAAGGTGCGGCAAGGATCAAGATATTAAAAATACTCGTATATGTGGTCCTATTAGGTTCATATTTGGAACAAATATTACATACAGTCCGGTAGAAGTGACATCAAAATACTTTATATATTTATACACGCTTTTATTTAATTGTCTGATCAACGCGCTAGATTGATGAGGAGTATGATGACTAGTACACAGGACCTACATAATTATTTTCAAGCTTATAGTATTATTATTACTTTATGTAAGTATTGTTTTCATTAAATCTATTTAACTTAAAGAAATTTGTTTAATTAGTTTATTTTTACTTGCAAGCTTCGAATAAACCGCTACTAAAAAGAGTAAACCATTAGTGAAAGAAATTAAAATGTGTGTTACAAAATACTCAGTCAGTACTATGGCATCCTGTTTATAATATATACAGTTTTATTTTGGAAAAAATTGTTGTACATTATAAAATATTCATCTGTTCAAATGTTATCGCCAAAAAAAATCTTCGTTTAAAGTAAAAAATGTTAGTACCACGTCACAAAAGTGCAATAATTTGAAATGATGTCTAATTTTAATCGTCTGTTATCTTATAATTTGCTTTTTGATATTATGAAATTAGGCTGCATACATACTAGGATAGTCCTTATTTTTCGACTTTAAAAAAGTTGACTGGGCACCCCGTAAAATAATTCTTTACGCAAACATATTGATAGCGTATATATATATTTTTTTTTAAGTTGTTTAGAGGTCGCTTTGAGGTTAAACTTTTAGAAACATCATTGTAATAACTCTCTCTTTCTCGACGTATTGACTCTGATACGTTATTATTGATTATTTTACAACGAAATAGAATGCAAAACGAGCTAGTGCAGTACAGACACCAATCCATTTCATCTTTTACTTTTTACCTAGCTTTTTTAGCTTCAGTTGTATGTATTTATGTATGTGTATAACGGTATCTAAAGCATACTTTTCACCAACTTCCAGAAGTTTGATTAATTTGAAACTTTACACACGTATTAAGGACAGATGACAAAACAATAAATTTGATGGTGGTGTGATCACTTCAAATGGCCATAAGCTTAATCGAAACTTTGCGCACCTATCAAGGACCGATGACTATGCAATAATTTGATGGTGAGGTGACATAAGGTCAACTGACCTTATTTAGAATGGCCATAAATTTAATTGAAACTTTGCACACGTGTCAAGGACCGATGACAATGCAATAATTTGAGGTTGGGTTGACAAAGGCCAAAGGACATAAAGTCTATTCACATTATGCCACCTCATATATTTTAACCTATCTTTTAATTTTAATTTATTTATTTATTTTTTCGAAAAGTCAAAAACAACAATGGTTCTTACTGACTAAAACGAATAACTAAGCCTAGCTACAAAACAGAGTTAAGTAAATTAAGAAAAGTTGACTTTGGATAAGAAAAATGAAGCATAATAGAATTCGAGATCTCATTAAGTTCACGTAGAGAGCGCGACAATGGAGCATTTATCGCATAGTTAGTAGACTTATGTTTAATGTAAAAGGGGTTATGAGAACGAAGAGACCTCGTTGGAATAAGAAAATGAATAGCGTGCAGTAAAGAGGAGCAATCAATATCTTCATTAACAACTCCGAAAATGAAAGACAAGGAAAAAGTTGCCCTTCTGAGCTCTAATAGTTTCAAATTAATTAGCAGCACCACTTATTTTTTTTTTTTTTTTTAAGCTGGAATGATAAGAAGGGACTGGGTCTGAGAAATGTAAGGATCTTAGGCAAAATTTTAGGAATATCTATTGTACTCGCTCAAACCTGTCTATTGCAAACTTGTGATAAGGTCTCCAAATAAATGGAGCATATTCCAGTTTGGAACGAACAAACGATGAGTATAGCAATTTCAAGGTATAGGGATCTGAGCAGTTGGTGCTATTACGCCTCAAGAAACCTAAGGAAGCATACGCCCTTGAAATTACATAGTTAATATGGTTATTGAAAGAGAACGCGGAGTCAAAGACGACCCCTAAATCTTTAATCTCATCAAGGAAGTGAAGGGGAGTACCAGAGATCGCATATTTCGTTGGTAAAACATTGCGAATTTTGGAAAATGTGACATGAAAGCACTTTTTGAGATTGAGAGATAGACACGAATTATGGCACCTAATTGCTAATCTATTTAAGTCTTCTTGCAGACGCTGAGCGTCATCACTATTTTTAATACTGGAGAAAACTTTTAAGTCATCAGCGTAAAGTAAGAACTCCGATGATACAAAACAATTTCCTATATCATTGATGAATAAAATGAAAAGAAGAGGACCTAAGATGCTCCCTTGGGGTACCCCAGAGGTGGCAGTAAAATAGTTGGAAGATACACCCTCAATAGAGACCATGCAGCGTCTGTTACTTAGGTAGGAATACAACCACTTGAGAGATACGGAGTGAAAACCGAGGAAAGCGAGTTTACGTAGTAGCATATTGTGAGATACCTTGTCAAAAGCTTTAGAGAAGTCGGTATAAATGCAATCGACTTGATGGCTTGAAGAGAACGCATCAATACAATATTCACTAAACAAGGCTAAGTTTGTGACGGTAGACCTTCCTACAACAAAGCCATGCTGGTTTGGTAGTAACAAATTTTTTGCGGCAAAATATATTTTATCCTTAACAATTCCCTCGAAAAGTTTAGAAATGATAGATAGCTTAGATATTGGCCTATAGTTAGAAGCATCATTCTTTTTACCATTTTTGAAAATTGGGGAAATGTATGCAAGTTTCCAGGCATCTGCAAAGACATCAGAACTTAGAGATTGGTTAAACATGGCCAATAGTGGGGCTACAATAGCAGGACAATATTTGAGGAGGGCGGTACTAAGACCATCGCGATCAGTCTGAGTAGAGTTTTTCAGACTATTGATACCGTTAATAACGTCGATTGTGGTAAGCCGTAGGTCACTGAAATTCAAGGCTGATTCATGGTCAGAATGACAAACATAGTTTGGTAAAACAACCTCATCAACTGTGAAGTTGGATTGAAAAAAGTTGGCAAATAAGTTTACGATGTCTACGGGGGAGGTAGCAAGCTTATCGCCCAGGCAAACAGCAGCAGGTACCCCACCACTATTTTTTTTAGATTTGATAAAATGATAGAAATTTTTGGGATTAGACTTAATGTTTGATTCAACCCCAAGTATATATTTATTATACAGAAATTTGTTAAGGCTGTTAAACTTCTTAGATAGTTGGGTATAAAGTCCAAAATGGATTTGATCCTTGGATTTCAGGAATTTTTTTGCCACTTATTTCACTGATTCTTTAGCCTTTTCAGACCATGAGTATACCAGGGAAGTTTATAAGTCCTCTTTTTAATAATTGGAATATTCTTCGAGCAAATACCCAAGATATGTGACGTAAAAATAGTGTAACTACCATTAATATCCCGCCCAGAAAACAGAGCGTCCCAACAAGTGTTTAGGAAACAGGCGTTAAGTTTTTGGAAGTCGCAGGACTGAAACTTAAAGGATATTTTGTTGTCTAATTTAAATGCAACAAACTCGTAAAATTCGACATTCAGACACAACGGAACATGATGTCGATCAGCAGGTGAAATAGGAAACGAACATTCGGATATTGTTGTATTGATATTTGTACTAACGAAGGCGAGATCAGGAATTCTATTAAGCTTGTTAGTAAAACTATTAATTTGAATAAGATCAAGACTTAAGATATTGTCGATACAATAAGATTCAGTCGCCGAAGTAATATTAGTTGGTATTAAATCAAGTCTAGAGTAGCTTTCACACCATGCTACATTGGGAAGA
The DNA here is from genome assembly GCF_040869045.1 of Eurosta solidaginis. Classification (NCBI taxonomy): domain Eukaryota; kingdom Metazoa; phylum Arthropoda; class Insecta; order Diptera; family Tephritidae; genus Eurosta; species Eurosta solidaginis. Next base: position 191,265,141 of record NC_090319.1, on the reverse strand, counting down.
TTGAAGTCGCCAAGAACGCATAGGTGATTTCCCGCTAACTTACTTTGCACAATATTTACAATGTTATCAGTATGTGCTTTATAAATATCAGACGTACTGCTAGGGGGTATATACGATCCAATAATATATAACGATACGTAGGTTGACGAAACGTTGATGCATATACACATTTGATCCAGGATAGTATCAGGATTATTTAGTTTGATTTCAAAGTATCTCAAGCTACGATGCACAGCAATTAGTTTACCGCCTCCCAAAGAACTGCCTGTTTTATCAGCATCCCGGTCCTTGAGAAAAACGTTGAATAATTTAGAGTCAAAAAATTCATAATCATAAAAGTATGGATTAAGCCAGGTTTCGATTAAAACAAAAACATCAAAATCCAAGCTCGAACTAAAGGTACGGACTGCTGCTGCCTTAGAGCGCATACCACCCATATTTTGAAAATAAATATTTAAGTTCTTATGAACGTGATGGTCAGCTAATTGCTAAACCTCCTTGGTTACAGGAACTGATCTTCGACGATTGCGAAACGCTTTGACTCTAACGTCAGCCGGCCAAAGCGCTGGATTTAGAACGCTGTTCAAAAGGGAGGGCGGGACTCCAAGTTTAAAATGAATTTTCCTGAGCTTGTCAATTTCGGCATCCTTTTTGATCAAACGGAAACAAGCAATTTGACTGGCGTCAATTTTAACGTTATTAGCTACATAAGCAGTTATGGAGTCAGCAGAGACTGACGACTTAAAGGATGAAAGATGGATCCATTTCTTCGCAGGTACTACCGCAAGTTCAGTATTGGAATTCTCACCAATTATCACGCCAATGGTACCCATGCGGTTTTTCGGCCTGCCATTAGGGGCGGATTTTGGATTTAGAGATGCATCAGAAACATTATCAACCGCGGAAGACAAAGAATTGGACGATTGGCGAATATTAGTTGAAAGCGTAGTTTTCACCGTTGCAGACGGGTTATTCCCAGTATTAACCGGACTTTTAAAATTTTTCCGGTTATTGTGCTTGTTTTTACGTACATTAGTCCACTGTGCGGAACAGCTATTATTGACGCTAGCTGCGTCGCTATGAGGGCTAGATGCAGCTAATTCAGTAGAGTTCACAGGTAAAGCGACAGTTGAGACAGTCGCAGCAGAGATATTAACAGAGTCCGTGGCAGCGGCAACGACAGCATATGAAAGAGGGCCAATAGGCGAGGTGAGAAAGGATGGCGAGAAATTAGTTGATGTTTTATCATTCGCATTGACATCTACAGAGGCGAGAGCGTGTTTATCACTCTTAGATGATGATATGTGCGTAGGTACGGCCAGGGATGCACCTTAACGTTAAGCTAATCGTTTATCAAAAAATTTCCACGGTTTCCGTTGAAACACTTCGAAATATTATCGATAAAGAAATTATCAAGATAAATTATATCTCGTTTTTAACCGAAACGAAAAGTTTTCGTTAACGTTAAAAACGTTAACAAAAACGTGATACTATATGTTTTTTAATTGTGCTGGCAATGCTATAGCCATGGTGAAGCGGTAAGGTGCTAACAGCGAGCGAACATACACACACAAACTTCATGCAATTTGTTTGTGTAATTCGTTGGTGGTAATGTCAAAAATACTCTGAGAAATGTTCGTACTGTCAAAATTCATGAAAAACGTTGCAATCAGCTTGGCTAATGCTTCCACTTTTAATGACTCCGCCATCAATCAGCTTTGCCAGCATAGTTTGAAATTAATAATCAACATAAACGATTTGATTTCGTTTTGATATGGCAGAAAACGAAACAAAATCATTTCGTTAATTTGACGTTCTTAACGTTAATAAACGAAACGAAATGACTTTGTTTCGTTTATTAACGTTAATTATCGTAACGAAATGATATCGGTTCGTTGGTTAAGCATGCCTGGGTACGGCTGATATAGACAAATCACTGGCAGTGGCATCAGTCGTGCCAAGGGAATTTGTAGCACTAATAGATGTGTTGGCATGTGGGAGTACATTGGTACAAGAACAATTTTTGCATTTGCGAATTACCTCTATTTCTTTGCATAGCGAGGAGACAGCTAAACGTAAGTCATCAATGCAAAGCTTACTATGCATGGAGCGAACTTCAGCAATAATCGAATCTGATTGGACATTAAGTGAGTTAATGTCGGCGCGAAGAGACTTAATGACAGCAACAAGTTTGTTGTTTTCGTCTTTAAGAGTGGCAATTTCATCAATAGCATCTCTATTAATGTCGGCATTGCCTATTGATGGTTGAGCAGAAATGTTGTTGGTGTTAGTAGGAACAACCGCAACGGCAGCACTATTAAAGTTAGAATCATCCAAATTGATGGTGAGTGGTGGTGAGCGGAGAGAATTTCGACGAGCATTAACACAGCCACTACAAATGAAATCTTGACCGCTCTTGAGTAGATAATCAAGATCATCTGGGCGGATTTTAACACATTCTAGGTGGTAGAGTTCATTGCACTTGGCACACTGCACTTTCGAATGCGTTCTCCCAACGTTTTTCGCACACAAACAGGGGATTGTTGGTTGGGAGTATTTAATTAATTTTCCAATTACCAGTTGTTAAATTTATATAATCACTATCCCATTAATAATTATCATATATTTTTATATAAGATTTTAAGAGTCACTGTCTCATTAGAACACATGTAGACAAAAAATTGAAATAAAAACTATTTGCAAAATCACAGGTGTACAAGAGCAATAAAAACACGTCCGCGCTGAACGACAGTTCAGCTTTATTAGCTTGGTTATATGTATGTAACGGAATCTTTGAGAATAATATTTACTAGCTTCCAGAAGTTTGATTATTTTGAAATTTTGCACACATATGTATTAAGGGCCGATCACAATATAAAAATTTGATGGTGGGGTGACATGCGCACGTATCAATGACCGATGAAAATGCAATAATTTTATGGGTGAGGTGACACAAGGTCAAAGAACAATGTCAATTTACCTTATTTAGAATGACCAAAAGGTTATTTGAAACTTGTCACACGTATCAAGGACCGACTACATGCAATATTTTGAGGGTAGGGCGACATAAGCTCAGAGAGCATTAAGTTAATTGAATTTATGACCACTTCAAATGACCGTAAGTTTAGTTGAAATTTTGCACACGTATCAAAGACCGAAGGCAATGTAATAATTTGGTGGTGGAGTGACATAACTTCAACGGACATAAGGTCGGTTAACCTCATGACCTCTTCGAAGAAGAAGGCAAATTTACATTATGGCTATTTGAATTGATCATAAGGCCAACAGGCCACTTAAACTGGCCATAGGGCCAAATTCCTTCAGGGTCCTTAAAAATTAAGGGGAGTGACCGTTTAAAACGCTTCCTGTGACCATTTCGAGAAAAATAACATAACCATATTTTATATTAGTTTGCAATAGCTTTTTTACTCGATTGGATTCAAATAGGAATATAAGAATATTTGTGCCGTGAAAGTGATGAAAATTTAGTTAGCGATTGGGTTGCATAACGACGGAGCAACTGCAGGAAGTTCGGTTTTTACAAAAAACAACGAAAGCGGATTAAATACAGCAGAAGCTGAAAGTTCAAATATCGTCACAAAAACCTGAGTTCTGAAGGAATTCAATCTGGAATGAATTTTTGAGAACTTGAAAGGTACTCCCTAGTTGGTGATACATGTACATAGATACACGAAGAGTCGAACTTAATAAATGTTTTTTAGCTGCACAAATCACGTATAGATACCCGCAATATATTCGAAACGAGGATTTGAAGATAGCAGTCCCATATTTTGGCCTACGCACAGAGTTTCGTGAAAAGTTATTCGCTTGGAGAAAGGAAAAGGTAAATAGAACAATATTTGTAAAACTGATGCACAAATGTATGAAAAAATAATTATGGTATATTTTTTATACTCGGCGTGCTTTGAACACAGAGTATATTAACTTTGATTGGATAACGGTTGGTTGTACAGGTATAAAGGAATCGAGATAGATATAGACTTCCATATATCAAAATTATCAGTGTCGAAAAAAAAAAATTAGATTGAGCCATGCCCGTCCGTCCGTCAGCCCGTTAACACGATAACTTGAGTAAATATTAAGATATCTTCACAAAATTTGGTACACGAGCTTACCTGGATCCAGAATAGATTGGTATTGAAAATTAGTGAAATCGGATGATAACCACGCCCCCTTTTAATATATATAACATTTTGGAAAACACAAAAACCTGATAATTTAGTAAATAATACACCTAGAATGTTGAAATTTGACAAGTGGACTGATATTGAGACTCTTGATAAAAATTTAAAAAACAATGTTTAAAATGGGCGTGGCCCCGTCCACTTGTGATAAAATCAATTTTACAAATATTATTAATCATAAATCAAAAATCGCTAAACCTATCGTCACAAAATTCGGCAGACAGGTTGCCTTTACTATAAGGAATGCTTTTAAGAAAACTTTATAAAATCGGTTAAAGATCACGCCCAATTTTATATAAAAGATTTTTAATAGGGTCGTGGATGAATAAAATAAGCTACAATTTTGTAAAAAAAGAGCTTTATATCAAGGGTATTTCATTTCCCAAGTGGATTTATAACAATAAATAGGAAAAAATTAATATTAAAAAAAATGGGCGTGGCACCGCACCTTTTATGGCTAAGCAAATTTTTATGTTTCGGGAGCCATAACTCGAACAAAAATTAACGGATGGTAATAAAATTGGGTACACAGATTTTCCTTATAGCAGGAAATATTTCTAGAAAAATGGACGAGATCGGTTAAAGATCACGCCCACTTTTATATACAAGATTTTTAAAAGGGTCGTAGACTAGAATAATAAGCTATAACTTAGCAAAAAGTTGTTTTGAATCAATGATATTTCACTTATCAAGTTTTATTTTAAGAGAAAATGTGGAGGCATTTTTTTTAAAAGGGCGGTGCCACGTGTTATGTAGAAAAGTAATTTATCTGAAATGAAATGTGCAATTTAAGCTCACGCTGAGTATATAATGTTCGGTTACACCCGAACTTAGACACCTTTACTTGTTAAATTTGGAATTGAAGACGAAACAATGTCGGTGCCATCGAAAATACATGACTGGTTCAAAGGCTGCGCAGATGGTCAGAGTAAAACTTCTTGCCTTTTATCAACAAGCTCACGACTTTTTAATAAGGTTATAACTTACTAATCACACCGAGACATAAAAATCGCCTGGACATTTGACCAGACCCATTTACCCTCATTTCATCCACCACACTCATCTACCCAGATTCAGTCTCATCACGTTGAAATATATGTGGGTAGATAGGCCTGGTTAAATATTTATACCACTTTTTTGTTTACCGGTATTGTTATTTATGATTTTTATTTTTACTGAAACAACTTTTTAAATAATTTTTTTTTTTTTGTTTTTATCGGCCATTGATAAATGACTCAAAGTTCGATTCGAGCTCAAGGCCAGAACAATAATTTTTTTCTACTGATAATTATTGTTATTTTTTAATTTTTATAAATTTGAAAAATTGTATTTGGTTTTTGGAGTAGTAGGTAGAAAATTTTTCAGACAACCTGTCATAGATGCGCAGATAGATCCATTTCGAAGGGTGCTAAGCCTTCATCATCAGTACGCTTTAGGCATGCTGCGCTAACCATTTAGCTATACAGCGGTGGTTTGTTTGACTGGCAAATTTTCTACTTCTATTCCTTTTACCAATTATATTTATTCAGTGTTGCACCATCTGGCGCAAATCACTGATAACGCTGCATTTTTGTTTATTGTCAATTACTTTGTTTGACATTCCCAAGTGCTCATGGTTTATCAACAATTGTTTTTTTGTTTTTATCGGCCTATTGATAAATGATTCAAGGTTCGATTCGAGTTCAAGGCCAGAACAATAATTTTTTTCTAATGATAATTATTGTTATTTTTTAATTTTTCTAAATTTGAAAAATTGTATTTTGTTTTTGGAATAGTAAGTAGAAAATTTTTCAGACAACCTGCCATAGCTGCGCAGATATATCCATTTCGAAGGGTGCTAAGCCTTCATCATCAGTACGCTTTAGGCACGCTGTGCTAACCATTTAGCTATACAGGATATTTAGGATATAACTGATATACTGACGCAGACATCTAAAGGAATCAATATAATGGAGTATTACAAAGAGAAAACTCTATCAAGTCTCTTCAGAGATGAAATTATCAACATAATTGTTGAAGAAACTTTTGTAAACAATATTACGCTTAAAGCCAATGATTTTTCAACTTTGGTAAATGAAATTTGCACAAATTTTCCTACCGAAAGAAATTCTGAGGTTTGTGTATTCTTAGTTTAATTGATTTAAGTTTTTACCGAAATTTCTGAATTTTATTATTACATGCTAAATCAAAATTTTCTATAGGATTACTATTTCATACCGCGAAAGGGAAGAAATAACCCAGGGGGAAAGTTGTATGCGAAATGCAAGAACCAAAGGAGCAAGAAAAAGCTTTAAGCAACAAATAGAATCTGAAGACACAATTGTGGAAAATTTGAAAATTGACGAACCTATAGCTATGGGCTTAACAACTTTTTCAAATATTTTCACTGAAATACCCTAAAAGGTGTCAGTATCCATGGACTTTTATAACAAAATATTTTTTCGAAATTAACACCACTTGTGATACAAAGTCACCAAAAAGGTTCATATTCTATAATAATTCAAGGAAACGGATTTATTTTTGATAATTGTGAAATTTGTAAGGAAGTTTATTTTAAAGGAACACTTTATAAAAGTGGAAATTGCTTAGCAATAAGTACATCAAATACTATTGAACTTTATAAAATAAAGCACATTTTGTTTCAAAATTAAAATATATATGTAATATGTAATCAAATAGTTATAAGAAATTTCAGGAATCATTTTCAGTCCTATAAATTAGGCTGTAATATTCAAACTTTACAAATAATAAATATATCTAAGTTTATAAGCCCTCCGATGCATTTATACTATGTAAAAATGGCAAAATCTTTGTAAGACTGAACTATATATGAATAAAATTCTATGTGATTTTTTTATAAATTCTTGAATAAAATGAAAGTGAAGTTTAACATCAGTGAAGTTTTCATTCCATTCCTACAGGGTAAGCTATATTTCGAAATTCGAATTCCGAAAGTGAAAAGATAAGAACAAAGAAGATTAGTATCAAAAATACACGTTCTTGAATTTAGAACGGTGCAGATTAATATCAAGAATACACGTTCAAGAGGGGAGAATCTCTCAATCTTATAACAAGAACGATCAATCTCTTTTTAAGAATTTGGTTCTTAAAAACAGACCGAAATAATCTTAAATTTAAGTGGTCTAAAAATAAGATTTTCATTATTAGATTAAGAATTTTCAAGCTTAACAGACTATTAACAACGTTTAGGCTTAAACTAAGACCGTTTTTCTTGATGTTAGACTGTTTTTTCCCTCAGTGTATGTGCCTACATATTCAAATTTATAAAAGGAGCCGTAACGTGTAGGTGATATTTAAACTTGGTTGATAGCCTATAATCAATTTGATTTACTCCAAGGGAGTAGTTTTGGATAGGGCCGCCAACTTTGTTTCAAACCGGTAGACTTGGGTGTTGAAGGATGAAGTGCGAAAATTTAAATTAACGTTTCAGACGCTATTTTATAGTTTCGCAAATAAACAACAGATTTTTGAATATAAGCCCAAATTATTTTTCCAAAACTTCTCATACGTACATATGTATATCTTCAACTTAATTATGAGGTAAGAATCATTACAAAGGTTTGTTTATGCCCCTAGAACCTACTAAAAGATTTTGCATCACTGATTTGGCTTATTCTTTCAGCCAATCGTAATATAAAATTTAAAAAAATCAGCACCTTTTTTGCTTTTTTAACAACTTGAGGACAATTTGAAACGCCTTGGGCCATTTTATTTGAATTCATTGTTCATTATTAATTTTGTGAAAAAAAATATGCAAAGTGAGCATATAAATTTATTATATAACTTTTCTTTTAGTGTTTTGTTTTAATAACTTGGTGAATAGGGTGATGCAAAGTCCGTGCTAAGCTGACATCGAAAACACCTGTTTTTTTAAATAACTTTTGAACAATTAGAAAGAGTTAAAATCACAATTAGTTTCTTATTACTGGCAGTGATGCGCATCCGTTGATACTACTTTCGACCATATCCGATCAATTTTCGACATTAACAATAAATGGCCTAAACAGTCTTAAACGAGTAGAAAATATAGTAACGCGCCGGACGCCGCCGCCGCTGCACCGATATTTTTGACATTCGGCGGCGGCGTTTATCGCTTTTATTTAATTTTCTGATCAACGTCTTAGATTGATGAGGAGTGTGATGACTAGTACACAGTACCTACCTAATTATTTTCTAGCTTTTATTATTATTATTACTTAATTTAAGTATTGTTTTCGGGGGTTAAGATACTTGGCTTGGATATTATACGTGGTTTCAGGCTCTGGTTCAGGGACTTTTATTAGTCCTAGACCGGCTGTAGTGACGAATTGTCACGCGTGGTGTAGGTGCGGTTGAAAATTTTCCCGCTTTGCGTCCGGTCTGGCTCTGAACGGATATACCCATAAGATAATGCGTCAACCCTCGCGTGGCCTCCCTATGTAGCACAGATAACCACGGGACCGTTGAATGGCGACTACACAATCGGCTCCGGATAGCAGCTTTGAGGGGGGACTTCTTAAAATGGACACGACCAACAAAAATAAAAAAGAAGGGTAGGAGTGACGGCGAAGGTCGTCATGGTACGAGGGACGCGACAGGCGCGGAGAGCGCTCCGAAGCAGGCAGCTAGCAGCCGGGAAAACTCCCGGCAGATAAAAAAGGCTGACCAGACGGATCAGCGCAGGGGTTTGGGTTCAAACCCCGTAGGTACGGGTAGTGCGGGTACTGCCAGGAAAGGTAGGCAATCGACGCGGCATAGGAAAGCTCTGGGTTTTCGCCGCCTGGCCGAGAAGATCTTGGATTGCTACGGCGGAAGAGATGGAGCTCTGATTTCTTAGGAGCGTTTAGCTGGCGGCGATCACACACCGGTGTCGAACAAGGATTTGGGGGCTGGGAAGCGGCAAAGGTCGGATGAGCGGAATGCTTCGACGACAAAAAAGGGCCCGAGGAGGTGGGGACGCACCTGCGTTTAACGAAATCGTTAAACGAGCGATCTCCATCACCCCCGATGTCCTGGATAGGAGTAGGGAGGATTGTGCCATCTCCCGAGAGGAGTAGTGTGGGTCGCCAGCGCCATACCAGCGGCCTATATGCCCGCTGTTTTGGAGAGCCCAGGCCAGTGGCCATCCTTCGAATACTCAAGGGGAACGGCAAGCCGCCCTGCTGGTCTAAATCTCTTGACGACCTAAGAGCGTCCAGTAGGCAGCTCTTCAACAGAGCCTGGAAGAGTAAATTACCCTCGGACTGGGAGCTCTATAAGGTGAGTCTGGGAGTTTATAAATATGAAATAAGGATAGCCAAGCAAGATTCATGGCGAAGCTTCTGCGAAAACGTGGAAGGCTGCAATGAATCCGCGAGGCTTAGAAAAATACTCTCTATAAATTCTGCCCCCTTGGTATCTGATAGATGATGGTGGAGACGGTTCGATTAGTAGCGAGGAGTCCCTAAAGCTTTTACTGGGCAATAATTTTCCCATTCCACTACGGGAAAGTCAAATATCCTGGGCTATAGGTTCGTTGAAGCGCTATAAGTCTCCAGACCCGGATGGAATCTTTCCTGCGCAATTTCAAAAGTCTTTAGGGTTTCCCTGCAGCTGGTTGGCCATCATCTACACTTACTACCTCAGGCTTAACTACATCCCGTAATCTTGGCACACGGTTAGGGTCATCTTCATTCCCAAGGCCGGCAGAAGCTCTCATGTATCACCTAAGGATTTCAGGCTTATCAGTCTCTCGTCGTTTCTTCTTAAGACATTTGAGAGGTTCAACCTACGGGAAAGGATTCCTCGGGGGATACTGTCGGCTTCACAACATTCCTACTGCAAGTTCAGATCGATGGAAACGCCTCTCCATTCGATTGAAAAGCAAATAGAGGAGCCCCTAGAATACATACCTTTTGCTCTGGGTGCCTTTCTAGACATAGATGGGGCTTTTAACAATGTCTTGTCGGGGGCAATCGAAAGAGCTCTGAGTGGGGAGGGGCCATAATTGAGAGGAAGGTCTGCAGGGGCACGCCACAGGGGGGTGTCCTATCTTATCTACTCTGGGTTGTGGTAGTCAACCAGCTTCTGGTGGAGCTGGAAACCAATGGCTGTAGGGCGGTTGCATATCCAGATGACCTCGCTAGCCTAGTCAGAGGCAAATTTCTGGGCACCCTGCGCGATGTTCTGCAGCGCTACCTAGATACTGGTGTTAGGTGGGCTGAATTATGTGGATTGGCGGTGAACCCGGGAAAAAAGGAATTGGTTCTTTTTACAAGGAGATATAAGATGCCCGATTTCAGAACTTCCTCGATTGGAGAGGTACCGTTTATACTTTATGATAGGGTTAAATATTTGGGGATTGTTTTGGACAAGAAACTGTCCTGGAGACCGAATGTGGAAGATAGTGCCACGAAGGCTGTTGTTGCCTTGTACTTCAGCAGGGGGCTATCGGACGGAGATGTGAACTCTCGCCAGGAGTAGTACACTGGCTTTATGAGATGGTGGCCAAACCGATTCTGCTCCATTGTCTGGTGGAAAGCACTGTACACGGCGAGAACCTCCAAAATGTTAGTGCCAGTGCAACGGACGGTGCTGATCGGTATCAGGGGCGCTCTCAGAACAACAGATACCTTGGCACTGAATGTCATGCTGAACATACATGCAGTAGATATTACCTCTCTGAAGTTGACAAGACAACTTTTACGTGGGAAAAAATTACTTACTTACTTACTTAATTGGCGCTTAACCGTCTAAACGGTTATGGCCGTCCAACAAGGCGCGCCAGTCGCTCCTTCGCTCCGCCAACCGGCGCCAATTGGTCACACCAAGGGAGTTTAAATCGTTTTCCACCTGGTCCTTCCAACGGAGTGGGGGCCGCCCTCTACCTCTGCTTCCATAGGCGGGTTCCGATAGAAACACTTTCTTGGCCGGAGCATCATCTTTCATTCGCATAACATGGCCTAGCCAGCGCAGCCGCTGCGTTTTAATTCGCTGGACTATGTTGATGTCTGCGTATAGCTCGTAAAGCTCATCATTAGATCTTCTTCGGTACTCGCCATCGCCAACGCGTAGAGGTCCATAAATCTTTCGAAGAACTTTTCTCTCGCACACTCCCAAAGCCGCTTCATCTGCTGTTGTCATGGTCCATGCTTCTGCCCCATATAGCAGGACGGGTACGATAAGTGACTTGTAGAGTATGATTTTCGTTCGCCGAGAGAGGACTTTACTTTTCAATTGCCTACCTAGTCCAAAGTAGCATTTATTGGCAAGATTGATTCTTCGCTGGATTTCAGTGCTGATGTTGTTGCTAGTGTTGATGCTGGTTCCCAAATAAACGAAGTCTTTTACTATTTCGAAATTATGGCTGCCAACAGTAGCGTGGTTGCCAAGGCGCATATGCGCTGACTCTTTGCTCGATGACAGCAGGTACTTCGATTTTGTCCTCATTCACCATCAAACCCATCTTTACCGCTTCTTTTTCCAGCTTGGAGTAAGCAGAACTAACAGCGCGGGTGTTTAGGCCGATGATATCAATGTCATCAGCATATGCCAGTAATTGCACGCTTTTATAGTATATTGTTCCAGTGCGGTTAAGTTCTGCAGCTAGTACAATTTTCTCCAGCAACAAATTAAAGAAATCGCACGATAGGGGGTCACCCTGTCTGAAACCTCGTTTAGTTTCGAACGGCTCGGAGAGGTCCTTCCCAATTCTGACTGAGCTGATGGTGTTGCTCAACGTCATTTTGCACAGCCGTATAAGTTTTGCGGGGAAACCAAATTCAGACATAGCGGCATATAGGCAGCTCCTTTTCGTGCTGTCGAAGGCGGCTTTAAAGTCGACGAAGAGGTGATGTGTGTCGATTCTCTTTTCACGGGTTTTTTCCAAGATTTGGCGCATTGTGAAAATCTGGTCGATGGTAGATTTACCAGGTCTGAAGCCGCACTGATAAGGTCCAATCAGCCGGTTCACGGTGGGCTTCAATCTTTCGCACAATACACTTGAAAGGACCTTATATGCGATATTAAGAAGGCTGATTCCACGATAGTTGGTGCATTTTGCAGTATCCCCCTTCTTGTGGACTGGGCAAAGAACACTTAGATTCCAACCGTCGGGCATGCTTTCGTCCGCCCATATTTTGCTAAGAAGCTGCTGCATGCGCCTTACCAACTCCTCGCCGCCGAACTTGAATAGCTCCGCAGGCAATCCATCAGCGCCAACGGCCTTGTTGTTTTTCAATCTGGTTATTGCTATTCTATCTTCGTCATAATCGGGCGGGGGGACATATATTCCATCATCATCGATTGCGGGATCGGGTTCTTTATCTCTGCGCGGTGAATTGCTGCCTCCATTTAGGAGAGCAGAGAAGTGTTCCCTCCATAATCTAAGCACTCTCTGGACATCAGTTACAAGGTCGCCGTTTTCATCCCTACAGGAGTTTGCCCCGGTCTTAAAACCTTCCGTCTGTCGCCGTATTTTTTGGTAGAATTTTCGGGCGTTATTCCTGGTGGCTAGCAGCTCAAGCTCCTCGCACTCACGCCTTTCTGCTTCTGCTTTTTTCTTCCTGAAAAGGCGTCTCGCTTCCCTTTTCAACTCACGATAGCGTTCACACACTCCTCTTGTCGCGCTCGCTTTTAACGTAGCCCTGTAGGCAGCGTCTTTTCTTTCGGTTGCAACGCGGCATTCTTCATCATACCAGTTGTTTTTTCGTGGCCGCCGGTAACCAATTTTTTCCTCGGCGGCGGTACGAAGTGCTTTGGAGATATGCTCCCACTGCTCCTGTATTCCTTCAGGATGAGTTATGCCCTCAGAGAGCAGGTGTGAGAGTCGAGTTGCGAGATCATTGGCAGTCTGTTGTGATTGAAGCTTTTCGACGTCTAGCTTTCCTTGTGTTTTTACCTATTGAGAAAATTGCCACGAATCTGGCGTAATTTATCCTTGAAACAAAAAAAAATTCCGCGGCCATATTTGAGAAAATATAGGGTGCACGCCGACTCCACGTGAAGTTAGCGTGCCACCCTCAGAAACCCACCTTAGTGGTGTCTAATAGTGTAAAGTGGCACGTAATTTCACGTGAAGTTGGCGGTGCACCATACAAAAATTTAAATATTTGTGCCATTTATCTACGTCAAATTTATGGCAAATGCGTGTGCCAAAAATATTTTCCTAGCTGCCCTTCTGAGGGTGGCACGCCAGCTTCACTCGAAGTAGACATTCCACGTGATATTTTATGAAATATAGTCGTGGCAAATTTTTTTTTTCACGGATAAATTACGGCAAATTCACGTCAGTTTTCCCAACAGGTATTTCTTTAGAGGTAAAAGTTACCTTGTCAATTTCAGAGAGGTGTATGTATCGCGGAAAAGGCAGCTGCAGCCCGGTCGTTGGTCAGGCTTCGTGATATGGGCTTTCTGACTTCGGACACTCTAGCCTTCTTATTATGTTCGACTTTATCCCGGACAGGACGGACTATTGTATGCCGATAACAACTCCCTATAAAACCTTCACCCCTGTCATTCTCGCGAGAAAGGAGTGGGAAGAGGACTCATCTGGGGCAGGAGACCGGTTAACTTATTCACTGATGGGTCGAAGTTGGATGGAAAGGTTGGTGGAGGGGTCTTTTGTCAAGAGCTAAATGTAAGGCGCAAGTTTAAGTTGGCTGATCAAAGCAGTGTATTCCAAGTGGAAGTTGCTCTGATTAAGGATGTGGTGGATAAAATGCTATCCAGAGCTACTACGGGTAGGGAATTCAACATATTCTCTGATAGCCAAGCGGCTATCAAGGACTTGCGTTCAACTAAAGTGAGATCGAGAGTGGTCTGGTAGTGCCTGACCTCGCTTGCGATTGCATCGAACTATTTTATAATTAAGATTATATGGGTTCTGGCCCATAGCAATATTCCGGGCAACTGTCAAGCGGATGTCTTAACCTGCATCGGTACAACTCAATTGCATGAAGATGGTTGTAGGGATCTCGGGATTTCGTTGGCCACCTGTGGTTTGCTCCTCCATAGCTGGACCTCGAGTCAGCTCAGCAAACGTTGGTCGGGCACCACCTCTTGCAGGGTAGCAAGATCTTTCTGCCGAAAGTGGATAGCAGGAGGTCTGCAGAAGTACTGGGGTCACTAAGGCTCATCTATCAATGGTCATTGGCGTTTTGACACGGCACTGTTCTATGGGTATCCATGCGGTACGTCTCAATATACTGGAAAATCCATCCTGCTACAGCTGTATGGAGGAGATTGAGATGGAATCATCAAATCACTTTATGCTTGATTGCCGAGCTTTTGCCAGATCAAGGCGAAAGTACTTAGGTCGCGACTCACTTGGATCTCCCGAGGATTTACCCAAGGTTGAGATCGGTATCATTCGGAACTTTATCGTTGCTACCCAACGATTTCTAAGTAGCTATATCTACGTCAGCGTTATTTTATTTTATTGTATGTGGTATCACAACGGACCTTCATGTTGTCCAAGTGAGCTTCATCTATCGGGGTAGCTACCACCAAACCTAACCTAAGTATTGTTTTCAATAAAACCGTCTAACTAAAAAAAATTTTTTTAATTCGTTTATTTTTACTTACAATCTTCGAATAAACCGCTGCTTAAAATCGTAAACCATTAGTGAAAGAAATTAAAAGGTGTGCCACAAAAAACTCAGTCAGTACTATGGCGTCCTGTTTATAATATATACAGTTATATTTTGGAAAAATTGTAGTACATTATATAATATTCATCTGTTGAAATGTTATCGGCAAAAATCTTTGTTTGAAGTAAAAAATGCAGTACCACGTCACAAAGGTGTAATAATTTGAAAATGATCTCAATTTTAATCGTCAGTTATCTTATATATTTTTTTTCAATATTATAAAATTAGGCTGCATACATACATACATACTAAGATAGTCTTTATTTTTCGACTTAAAAAAAGTTAACTGGGCACCCCATAACCAAAACATTTACCCAAACATATTGATAATGATATATATATATATTTTAAAGGTTTTTAGAGGTCGCTTTGAGGTTAAACTTTTAGATACGTCATTTTAATAACTCTCTCTCTCGACGTATTGACTCAGATACGTTATTATTGATTATTTTACAATGAAATATAGTGCTAAACCAGCAGTACAGACGCCATTCCAAAAAAAAAAAAATGTGAATTCGAAAGCCAGCGATAGAAATCGTATTGTTCAATTGAGTCTATTAAATTAAATGGCTTTAGTGTTATTTCACATTTTAAAGTGAATGCATACTCGTGAGATGACCCCTTAACACATTTTCCACATCCATGAACGCTTCAAATTTCTATTGATAGTCATAAGTACGACCAACTGACTCTTAATTAGGTTATGCTACGCCTCAAATTTTTAGAAATTTCACGCGCCCAACGCTTTTATTTAATTGTCTGATCAACGCCCTAGATTGATGAGGAATGTGAGGACTAGTACCTAGGACCTGCCTAATTATTTTCTAGGTTTTTGTATTATTATTACTTAATGTAAGTATTATTTTTTTGTTCAATAAAACCGTTTAACTTACAAAATCTTTTGTTTATTATTTTATTTTCAAGTTTTTTAGTCTTTATTTAATTGCCTATTATTTCTCATTCTATTTAGTTCATTTAGTGATTCATTATTACAAAGACTCTTTCTGACAATTTGTTATAATCTAAGTCCTCAATACACAATCCTTCCAAAGACTTTACTCGACTCGGCGCCACGTATGCTTGTGCCCCCTCGTATTTTGACTGTATGTAATATTTGTTCCAAATATGAGCCAAATCGGACCACAAATACGAGTATTTTTAATATCTTGATCCTTACCGCACCAGCGGCATTTTTTTTCAGAAAGCGAATTCTAATTCTGTATGCAGTATGTGCTCAAAATATAAGCCAAATCGCATCAAAAATACGATTTTTTTAAATCTAGATCCCTGCGCTACCTAGCGGCGATTTTTTTAGGTCGCTTTCAATACATGTACTAGAAGACACGGTTGAGTTGTCCTGCCCTAAATTTGACCTATCTGCACACATTTTAATAAGCTTTTTCCGTCTGAATCTGCCCTCCCCCCTCTTCACTTTTTCCTAATCCTTTTATTCACTCCTCCCTCCGTCTTTTTCGCTTCATCTATCTCCATCTTCTTCTCATTCTATCTCTTTCTCAATCTCCTTCTCTCTTTTCTCTTCTCTCAATTTCATTTCATTCTTACCCTCTACACAACTAAAGACTCTCCTGAATTAAAAAAAATGTCATAGTACCTCTAAATCTCGGGCCCCTCAGAAACCCCCACCCTCTCGGCGGGCCTGGTGATGTGCTATACTTGATATAATTCGCTATAATATTTTTTATTGATAAGCAGGTTGTTTAATTCAACACCAAGCAATTACACGGAAGTATATCCGCACCACCTGAAAATATGGGTACCACTGCGTATACGTAACATTTTATTATTACGTATAAACAAATAAAAAAATTTGCAATAAAATAATATTGGGACTATAAACTATCTCTCAAGTCATCACGGGGTGCAAAAGAAGTTCAAAATCGGTTCAGTAGTTTAGGAGTCCATCACGACCAAAAATGTTGTGACACGTGTTTTTTATATATTAAGATGTATTATGTGTTCCAAATATGAGCCAAATCGGAGAACAAATACGACTTTTCGAAATATTTTTTTTTTCTTATTATTGCATTGCCATCGGGTTCTGAACTATATTCCAAGATTAAAGCTTGTAGCTTAGGGAAGTTACTTAAATTTTAATAACAAAATTTGTTCATAACGGCCGGCTGGCCTGTCAAGTCAAGCTAAATAAAACCGTTTAATAAAAAAGTAGCTTAAGCTAGCGTTTTAAATAAATAAAAACCAGTGGAAGGTGGCAAGGTTTCGAACCGACGTATATTTAATAAGAGGAGTGTGCTCTAGCCACTGAGCAATTAAACCTATATAACAAAACATATAATACCACCTTATATGTATGTATATCAAAATGAATTGAAAACGAGAACTGAGAGTAGTCGGACGTGTTGGTTTTGGTTTTCTTGAAAGTCGCCTTGTTTTGGTGTTCTGAGCTTGAGATTTAAGTTGTTTTGTTTTCCGTGGTGTCGCCTGGTGTGCCAACTTTGGGAGTGTACATGTTTTGTGTCGACTTTTGCTCTTCTTGGGAGTTTTATAATTTGTTTAAACTTGATTTAGTATCTATATATAACTACAAATATCTTAAATTTCTGGCGCGTGGAAAAAAACACTAAAACAAGCAAAAATAGTTATCACACAAAATCAACGAATTGTGAAGCGCGTTCAAAACAAACCAAAATAAAGCAATAGACAATATCAGCTCTTCCCCTGCACTGCGTTATCGACTCTCATATAGCCAGGGCTACCAAATAACACCACAAGCAAACAAAAATGTAACGCACACCTACGTCGCAAGCTGCAAAGCGCAATCTGGGCGACACTTCCCCTGACTTGTCGTTGCATGACATAATGTCTGCTACTAAAAATATAGAAAGCAATGTAAGCAGAAAGCTTGAAGGGCTAGCGGCGAAAAGCGACATTGACGAGCTAAAGCACACAGTGGGGACTCAAATCGAACACCTCAAAGCTGAAAATAAGGCACTGAAAGCTGAGCTAACGCAAATTAAGCACGATGGGGAATTGGATAGGGTGGAATTAAACCGACTTATTGATGACAGAAAAAGGAACAACGTTGCAGTAAGAGGTATTCCAAAGGAAGACTCCCCAAAAAAAGCGGTAGAAAAGCTATGCATTGAGAGGCTGAATCTGCAACATGTACAAGTTCGAGATACGCGTCGCCTGTATATTCAAAATCAAAAAATGGGCATGATTGCTGAGTTTGCTTTTGCAGAGATGGCTACCTATGTGCTCAAAAGCGCTAAAAAAACTGTCGGGGTCGTCTATATTTTTAGAGAAGAATCTCAATGCTGCAAAACAGCAGAGCAAGAAAGTATTGCTGCAATTAAAAAAAGATCTTTGGAAGCTGTACCGCTCTCAGAGCATATATGTAAGAAATGATGCTATGTGCATAAACAAAAAGTGGATGGCGTTTAACGCAAACAAATTCCTAATGTGTGACGATGAACCGGCGGAGGCTTTACTTCGGAGTTACTATGGAGAAAACCTGAGGAAACTAGATATAACATATGATGGCATTTTAAGTAAGATGACAGCAAAAAACTAACCGTTGCCCGGTCAGATGGTGCAAACATGAGGAGTGGTAACACTGTTAGTCAACCAAAGACGGTAGCAGAAATTAAATTATTATCATACAATATCG
Source organism: Eurosta solidaginis (assembly GCF_040869045.1). Lineage (NCBI taxonomy): Eukaryota > Metazoa > Arthropoda > Insecta > Diptera > Tephritidae > Eurosta > Eurosta solidaginis. The sequence goes on along the minus strand of NC_090319.1, from coordinate 191,246,659 downwards.
CCAACTTTCATAGTAAGCTTAAATTTAAAAACTTTTTGAATTATATAAAATCATACGATATCTTTTTCTTATTTGAGACTCATGTTGTTTACGAGGACGGGTCAAAATTTTCTCACCATTTTAAAGATTATGTACTACATTGGGTAGATGCGATTAAGACGCATGTTGCTGGTCGCGCTAGCGGAGGGTGTCTTTTTGGTTTTAAGGGGAGTTTGGAAGCTATTTACAATTTAAAATTTCTTAATCTTTCTGAGTGTGTTGTACTGTCGGTAAACCTACATGTGTATACGTGGTTAATCCCTCAGTATCTGAACTGCAACAAATGGGTTGATGACTTTAAGCTCTTACAAAACTTTTTCGCTTCGCAGCAACCGGTCTCTTTTTGTGTTTTGGGTGATTTAAACGCGCGCGTAGGTGAACATCAATTATTTGACAAAAACTTACTTAAAACTTATACTAAATGGTAGGTCACCTGGTAATATGAGTAGCGATTTTACATTTTGCAGTGCTATAGGGTGTTCTGTTATAGACTACGTTATATCTTCGTTTGAGCTTCTACCAGCCATTAAGAGCCTTTCAGTCAGCAAAAAAGAATATTCTGATCATATGCCGCTTTGCGTAATTTTGGAGGTTTCAGATAAAAACGCTAAGGATACCTCAAGGACCTGTTCACCCAAGTGAGTGTGGAAGCCGAAGCACATGCAAAGGTATGTCATTCTTATAAGCTCAATGCCCAGCAGCATGTTTGACATTATAGATGTTAGCATTGATATTATGGTGTCTTCCTTACAAAATAAAATAAAATCTGCTGCCCCAGACAGTCCTGGAAAATCAAAATACGTGCCAGAAAATAGTTGGTTTGACAAGCAGTGCTTTAAAGCCCGTAGAAAAATGTTAGAACACCTAGACGAGTTGAGGAGGAGTGGCTTGGAAGCAGCTCGTATATCGTATGTCGCATTACGTTCAAGTTACTACAAGCTTTGCTCTGAGAAAAAACTGGAATATGAAGGATTTCTAACTCTTTGAAAAGTCAACCCCATAGGGTGTCCTGTAGTCTGTCGTTGACAGATTTCTACAACCACTTCAAGTTATTGTTAACTAGTACAGTAGAAGCACCTTGCATGTTTTGGACGTTGCCTTCAGTGATAGACCCTTTTTCTCGATTCTCATTTCGAGCTCCGCGAGTTACAGCTTGTATTGAAAAGTCTTAAGACAACAAAGCTCCGGGTCAATATCGAATTTCTTATGAATTTTACAAGTACGCTCCGCAGTGTCTCCTAACAGAATTACTGGCTTTGTCAATGCAATATTTCTTAAGAAACAGATTCCGCAATATTTCCGCAGCGCAATTGTTATCGCCCTCTTCAAAAAAGGCGACCCTGCCTTCCTTCCAACTACAGGGGACTATCACTGTGTAACGACAGCCTGCCTCCATACTGGCTTAAATGAGTGGCAGAGTGTATATGCGTCTAGGTATTTATGTGTTTTGTGTCCAGGTCCGTGCCTTAGCCGTAATGTTACCACTAACCTAATGACATCGCGTAGTGACAACATTGTACCTATAATGAACACAATGTTGCAGCGGAAATGAGATGTTGCGCGTTGGCATCAGGTTTTTAGCAGCAGCCACTATGTTACTAACAGCCTAGCAGCATTGACGAATGCCATGTACCTATGTGTTTGTTTTTTCTGTATTATGTATGTTGATGTATATTGGTACAAGGCTATGAACGTGTGAATGTATCAGTGTGAGCGGTCAAGGCACGAACCAAATGTATCTGTGTAGGTGTTCGCTTTGTGTGCGGTAAGCGTGTAAATGTATGAGTGCAGGATTGTATGAACGTATCGGTGGAAAATACGGGAAAGCCGAAAAGAAGGTTTAGCTTGTATAGGTAGGAATTTTCCGTTTCTGGGTAACGTTCCTTACCACGGCGGTAGCTATAAGAAGGGGGAAAATGAGCCAACGGGCCAAAGTATAATTTTATCCGTGCCAGTGAGTGTAAGTGCTGTGTTAAAGCCTTAAACATCTTTAAATACACCCAGTTCTTAGTACGCGCCTCAAATCGAAGTAAAGCCTGTTTGCTAAATAGTTTGGACAGTTAAAGTTTTTTTGTGTAGTGCGCGGCGAAAAGAGTTTCGCGAACGCTAAAACAAAACCAATTTGGTTTGCCACCTGGCTCCCGATCCTGACCGTGACAGCAGAAATGAGCTAAACCACAACGTGTGTCGCAACAGCTAAAAACCAAGTAAGTCTAATGGTTTTCTTTGGCTTTGAATGGTTTTTTTTTCAGCTTGGCATGCCCACTGGGAAGTTGGCTTCTATATAGCCAATCTTCCAAGCAAGCCAAAAGCAAACTTGCATGCACGTATGCACGCCTTCATACAGACATATGTGTGTCGGTGAGCATGCTGCTGGAAAGCACCACTGGGCACGGCAATATTGGCTAAGTACCGCCCGGCAACAACCACCACGCACGACATTTTTAATTTGGTGGATCACATTACAACAACAACCACTACAACACTTTTTATTGGCAACATACGGCCGCAACAACCACAACAGCATCTTTTTTATATTAGGGGCGTAACGCCCAACAACAACAATATTACATTGGCGACATACCGCTCAGCAACAACTGCACCATTTCTGTTATATTGGCGATGCAACACCAACCACAACCGGTATTTATTTTTATCTTGGCGGCGTACCGCCGAACAACAAATACATCTTACTGTCGGCAGGCCGCCCAACAACAATTGCTACGCATCCACAAGCACTACATTATGTTTAATTTTTTGCCTGCGTACACCACAACAACAACTGCAAAAACACAATAAAATTGGCAGAACCGACTGCATTTTTTACCGGCGGCGTTGAGCAGCAACAACAACAGCCACAAGCACCACACTAAGTCTTCATTTATCGGCGCGCAATACAACAACAACAGCAACGACACCACAGGCACCTAAAATCCTTTGGGAGCTAACACAACATCTGATACGACAACAATCAATAAAGAAAAACGGCAGCAACTTTCACAATAAAGTTGGCAGCAACATTTACATATTTTGGCCTTACAAACTACAACAAGCACAGGCGGAGAGAGGAACGGTCCCGGCGTTGTATTTGGTCACCATATTATTTTTGTATATTGTATTTTTATTATTACGTATATTTATATCTTTTTTATATTGTCGGAAGGAGCATACTTTTAGTAGAAAGGGGCAACAGGGATCATTTAGTTTCAGGGGTCAGACATCTATTTGGGCTAATACATAATTCCGGGATTCACTTTAACACCATACTTCCTAATGGTGGCACTCCCGCTCCCATTTAAATTTTTTCGTTCGTTTATTCCTTTCATTCTTTTTTTTCTAGTTTTTTTTGTCTGACATTCCATTTTCTTTTTCGTTTCCTTTTTTTTAGATCTTTCCTTACCAGATACATATTTTCCTCACGTGTTTCTTTCTTTTGGCTATGCATGGTAGTCGTAACTCAGAATTGTTGAACTTTGAGTTTTTAAAATTTTTTTTCTGTTTTTTGATTTAAAAAAAAATAATTTTTTTTTTTTATTCCGGCCAACATACCGCGTTATTAGTCTCACACCCACCCCGAAATTGTAATGATGCCTTCAGCATCATAGGCATCTTTTTTTTTTTTTTTGTTGATACTACCGACTGGTTTGTTTTTATGTATAATTTTCTATAATCGGGTTTCCAGTCAAAATAATTAGAAAAACGCCTTTATTCTTTTATTGCCGACGTTTCGGCCGTTTATTGTGGTCTTCTTCAGGGCCTAGTTACAATTTTAAAGAAATTAAAATAACTCAATTTATTTTCGCAGTTCTATAGAATTAAAGTTACATATATATATGGACATTCAATTGACAAACATTTCTTACTTAAAAATCTCTGCGTTCGTCTTCGTCAGGTTTTTCTTTATATATATGTGTTTTGAAATAAAACATAGTCACTTTAATACTCAATTAAAGGGAACGGAAATTATTTTACAATTTAAAATTACTATTTTCAATACACAAGCCACAATTTATATTTCAAACTCTAATTTGTATGTAAGTACAAATTTGACGTTTGTTGATCACCGGCGAATTCATGCCAGATGGGTTATTGCAGTTTCATTTTATTATACACGCATAGATGTCGCTAATATTTCTTGCTTCTATACTTCTTTTGTTTACACATTGTTTGTCAGCTTTTATGTGTATTTCTTCCAGAAGCATTCTCTTTTGCCAGTTTGTTTCTCTTGCTATTACTTTGGCATTATCAAAATAAAATTTGTGCCCAAAAGTAATGGCATGGTGAGCAAGAGCACTTTTTTCTGTACGTTTGTTTTCAACATCTTTGCTATGTTGTCCCAGTCGTTTGTATAGTTGTTGTGATGTGGTGCCTATATAGCTTTTCTTACGTTGGCAGTCAACGCAGTCAATTTTGTATACAATGTTCTTTCTTTTTTTTGTTGGGATGTTATCTTTTATTGTTTTGTATAGCTTCCCTACGTTGTTTCTGTTCTTGAAGGCAAACCGTATGTTGTTTGTGTACGCTTTGAGTTTTTTAGTTATTTTCTGGGTTATGTTTTGGTAATATGACATTGAAAAAGTTTTTATGTCTGTTTGTTGTTGTTGGTTGTTGGTACTGATTTGGGTATTTGACGTATTAGTGTTGTTGTTTTGTGCTTGACACTTATTGACTAGCCTGTATATCAATTTCTTTGGGTAATCATTACCTTTTAGAATATCTACAATTCTCTTTTTGTTTTTGCAATGATATTTTGGATCGCTGATATTATATATTCTGTTTTTAACCCTTTGGCGGTGCTAATTTTTTGTGACAGTGGGTGGATAGACATATAATTTAATATGCGACCCGAAGATACTGGTTTCCGATACCAGTCAGTATTAAAACTTCCGTCTTCAGTATTCCTATAAATGGTCATATCCAGGAACGGTAGTATGTTATCATGTTCCTGTTCATATGTGAACTCGATTCCCTTCTCTGTATCGTTAAAAATTCCAAATACCGACGGGAGGATGCCTTCTGGTATTACCAAGTATAAGTCGTCTACGTATTTTTTATAATGGTTATGTTAAAGCCTAGTTGTTCATTTACTTTTTTAATGGCTCGCTGCAACACGTTATCCATTAGAATTTCCACCAATATACAGCTTATGGGTGAGCCCATTGGACAACCATGCTTTTGGGAATAAAATTTCCCGTCGAATTGGAAGTAGGCGTTCTTTGTACAGATGGATATGATTTCTATAAACTCGCTTTGTGACATATTGGTACATGTTTGTATGTCATTCCAACGTTCGATAAGTGCTTTTAAAATGGAGTCTACCGACGCATTGGCGAACAAGCTTTTTACATCAAACGACACCTGTATTTGGCCTGGTTGGTGTGTTTGTGCTGTGATGAAGGTTTTAAAATCATATGATTTGCGTAGGTGGTACTGAGACTTTGGTATATTTTCCAGAATTGATGCTGCATATTTTGATAATGCCGTTGTTGGTCGATCGCAGTCAGCGGAGATTTGCTTTTGCGAATATACCTTTTTTAAAACACGTTTCACCATCACGTTGGTAGAATTAATATTGCCAAAGCACTCATTACTAAAGATCACTAGCGAGTGATCTAGGCTGAGTGTTTGCGGGTGGCTAACGTGGGCGTGGCCTGGAGACTTTTATGCATGCTAGGAGTATTTCTTTTCAGCATTTTCAGCAAAACCACTCAACTGCAGCGACGCCAGCTCTGGGATGTTAGCACCCCATTTCTGGAATTTTATAACAAAACATATGCCAAATAATTGGTCACTAATTGGTCATAATTGGTCAGCAGGTTTCAGTAATTGGTCAGCATTAGAAAAAATTTTATGGAAATTTTAAAATTTTCATGGTCGGGTGTGGGATGTTAGCACCCCATTTCTGGAATTTTATAACAAAACATATGCCAAATAATTGGTCACTAATTGGTCATAATTGGTCAGCGGGTCCCACTAATTGGTCAGCCATAGAAAATTTTTTATGGCCATTTAAAGTTTTCCAAGGGAAAAACAATTTTCCTGTTTAAACACCCTGTATACATAAATTTTCCAAAAAAAATTATGCCAATTAATTGGTCACTAATTGGTCATAATTGGTCACCAGGTTTCGTTAATTGGTCAGCCATAGGAACTTTTTAATTAATTTTTAAAGTTTTCTTTGTTATCGGATGTTACCCTGTTATCGGATGTTAGCACCCCATTGGTGGATTTTGAATTCGAAAAGCATGCCAAATAATTGGTCACTAATTGGTCATAATTGGTCAGTGGGTCCCACTAATTGGTCAGCCATAGACAATTTTTTATGGCCATTTAAAGTTTTCCAAGGAAAACCAATTTTCCTGTCTAGACACCCTGTATAAATAAATTTTCCAAAAAAAAATATGCCAATTAATTGGTCACTAATTGGTCATAATTGGTCAGCAGGTTTCGTTAATTGGTCAGCCATAGGAACTTTTTAATTAATTTTTAAAGTTTTCTTTGTTATCGGATGTTATCGTGTTATCGGATGTTAGCACCCCATCGGTGGATTTTCAAATCGAAACGTATGCCAAATAATTGGTCACTAATTGGTCATAATTGGTCAGCGGGTCCCACTAATTGGTCAGCCATAGAAAATTTTTTATGGCCATTTAAAGTTTTCCAAGGGAAAAACAATTTTCCTGTTTAAACACCCTGTATACATAAATTTTCCAAAAAAAATTATGCCAATTAATTGGTCACTAATTGGTCATAATTGGTCAGAGGGTCCCACTAATTGGTCAGCCATAGACAATTTTTTATGACCATTTAAAGTTTTCCAAGGAAAATCAATTTTGCTGTCTAGACACCCTGTATACATAAATTTTCCAAAAAAAATTATGCCAATTAATTGGTCACTAATTGGTCATAATTGGTCAGCAGGTTTCGTTAATTGGTCAGCCATAGGAACTTTTTAATTAATTTTTAAAATTTTCTTTGTTATCGGATGTTAACCTGTTATCGGATGTTAGCACCCCATCGGTGGATTTTCGATTCGAAAGGTATGCCAAATAATTGGTCACTAATTGGTCATAATTGGTCAGCGGGTCCCACTAATTGGTCAGCCATAGAAAATTTTTTATGGCCATTTAAAATTTTCCAAGGGAAAAACAATTTTCCTGTTTAAACACCCTGTATACATAAATTTTCCAAAAAAATTATGCCAATTAATTGGTCACTAATTGGTCATATTTCGTCAGTGGGTCCCACTAATTGGTCAGCCATAGACAATTTTTTACGACCATTTAAAATTTTCCAAGGAAAATCAATTTTGCTGTCTAGACACCCTGTATACATAAATTTTCCAAAAAAAATTATGCCAATTAATTGGTCACTAATTGGTCATAATTGGTCAGCAGGTTTCGTTAATTGGTCAGCCATAGGAACTTTTTAATTAATTTTTAAAGTTTTCTTTGTTATCGGATGTTACCCTGTTATCGGATGTTAGCACCCCATCGGTGGATTTTCGATTCGAAAGGTATGTCAAATAATTGGTCACTAATTGGTCATAATTGGTCAGCGGGTCCCACTAATTGGTCAGCCATAGAAAATTTTTTATGGCCATTTAAAATTTTCCAAGGGAAAAACAATTTTCCTGTTTAAACACCCTGTATACATAAATTTTCCAAAAAAAATTATGCCAATTAATTGGTCACTAATTGGTGTTAATTGGTCAGTGGGTCCCACTAATTGGTCAGCCAGAGACAATTTTTTATGACCATTTAAATTTTTCCAAGGAAAATCAATTTTGCTGTCTAGACACCCTGTATACATAAATTTTCCAAAAAAAATTATGCCAATTAATTGGTCACTAATTGGTCATAATTGGTCAGCAGGTTTCGTTAATTGGTCAGCCATAAGAACTTTTTAATTAATTTTTAAAATTTTCTTTGTTATCGAAAGGTATGCCAAATAATTGGTCACTAATTGGTCATAATTGGTCAGCGGGTCCCACTAATTGGTCAGCCATATAAAATTTTTTATGGCCATTTAAAGTTTTCCAAGGGAAAAACAATTTTCCTGTTTAAACACCCTGTATACATAAATTTTCCAAAAAAAATTATGCCAATTAATTGGTCACTAATTGGTGTTAATTGGTCAGTGGGTCCCACTAATTGGTCAGCCAGAGACAATTTTTTATGACCATTTAAAGTTTTCCAAGGAAAATCAATTTTGCTGTCTAGACACCCTGTATACATAAATTTTCCAAAAAAAATTATGCCAATTAATTGGTTCTATGGCTGACCAATTAGTGGGACCCGCTGACCAATTATGACCAATTAGTGACCAATTATTTGGCATACCTTTCGAATCGAAAATCCACCGATGGGGTGCTAACATCCGATAACAGGGTAACATCCGATAACAAAGAAAACTTTAAAAATTAATTAAAAAGTTCCTATGGCTGACCAATTAACGAAACCTGCTGACCAATTATGACCAATTAGTGACCAATTAATTGGCATAATTTTTTTTGGAAAATTTATGTATACAGGGTGTCTAGACAGCAAAATTGATTTTCCTTGGAAAATTTTAAATGGTCATAAAAAATTGTCTATGGCTGACCAATTAGTGGGACCCACTGACCAATTATGACCAATTAGTGACCAATTAATTGGCATAATTTTTTTTGGAAAATTTATGTATACAGGGTGTTTAAACAGGAAAATTGTTTTTCCCTTGGAAAACTTTAAATGGCCATAAAAAATTTTCTATGGCTGACCAATTAGTGGGACCCGCTGACCAATTATGACCAATTAGTGACCAATTATTTGGCATACGTTTCGATTTGAAAATCCACCTATGGGGTGCCAACATCCGATAACACGATAACATCCGATAACAAAGAAAACTTTAAAAATTAATTAAAAAGTTCCTATGGCTGACCAATTAACGAAACCTGCTGACCAATTATGACCAATTAGTGACCAATTAATTGGCATAATTTTTTTTGGAAAATTTATGTATACAGGGTGTCTAGACAGCAAAAATGATTTTCCTTGGAAAACTTTAAATGGTCATAAAAAATTGTCTATGGCTGACCAAATAGTGGGACCCACTGACCAATTATGACCAATTAGTGACCAATTAATTGGCATAATTTTTTTGGAAAATTTATGTATACAGGGTGTTTAAACAGGAAAATTGTTTTTCCCTTGGAAAACTTTAAATGGCCATAAAAAATTTTCTATGGCTGACCAATTAGTGGGACCCGCTGACCAATTATGACCAATTAGTGACCAATTATTTGGCATACGTTTCGATTTGAAAATCCACCGATGGGGTGCTAACATCCGATAACACGATAACATCCGATAACAAAGAAAACTTTAAAAATTAATTAAAAAGTTCCTATGGCTGACCAATTAACGAAACCTGCTGACCAATTATGATCAATTAGTGCCCAATTAATTGGCAAAATTTTTTTTGGAAAATTTATGTATACAGGGTGTCTAGACAGCAAAATTGATTTTCCTTGGAAAACTTTAAATGGTCATAAAAAATTGTCTATGGCTGACCAATTAGTGGGACCCACTGACCAATTATGACCAATTAGTGACCAATTAATTGGCATAATTTTTTTTGGAAAATTTATGTATACAGGGTGTTTAAACAGGAAAATTGGTTTTCCTTGGAAAACTTTAAATGGCCATAAAAAATTTTCTATGGCTGACCAATTAGTGGCACCCGCTGACCAATTATGACCAATTAGTGACCAATTATTTGGCATACCTTTCGAATCGAAAATCCACCGATGGGGTGCTAACATCCGATAACAGGGTAACATCCGATAACAAAGAAAACTTTAAAAATTAATTAAAAAGTTCCTATGGCTGACCAATTAACGAAACCTGCTGACCAATTATGACCAATTAGTGACCAATTAATTGGCATAATTTTTTTTGGAAAATTTATGTATACAGGGTGTCTAGACAGCAAAATTGATTTTCCTTGGAAAACTTTAAATGGTCATAAAAAATTGTCTATGGCTGACCAATTAGTGGGACCCACTGACCAATTATGACCAATTAGTGACCAATTAATTGGCATAATTTTTTTTGGAAAATTTATGTATACAGGGTGTTTAAACAGGAAAATTGTTTTTCCCTTGGAAAACTTTAAATGGCCATAAAAAATTTTCTATGGCTGACCAATTAGTGGGACCCGCTGACCAATTATGACCAATTAGTGACCAATTATTTGGCATACGTTTCGATTTGAAAATCCACCTATGGGGTGCCAACATCCGATAACACGATAACATCCGATAACAAAGAAAACTTTAAAAATTAATTAAAAAGTTCCTATGGCTGACCAATTAACGAAACCTGCTGACCAATTATGACCAATTAGTGACCAATTAATTGGCATATTTTTTTTTGGAAAATTTATTTATACAGGGTGTCTAGACAGGAAAATTGGTTTTCCTTGGAAAATTTTAAATGGCCATAAAAAATTGTCTATGGCTGACCAATTAGTGGGACCCACTGACCAATTATGACCAATTAGTGACCAATTATTTGGCATGCTTTTCGAATTCAAAATCCATCGATGGGGTGCTAACATCCGATAACAGGGTAACATCCGATAACAAAGAAAACTTTAAAAATTAATTAAAAAGTTCCTATGGCTGCCCAATTAACGAAACCTGGTGACCAATTATGACCAATTAGTGACCAATTAATTGGCGTAATTTTTTTTGGAAAATTTATGTATACAGGGTGTTTAAACAGGAAAATTGTTTTTCCCTTGGAAAACTTTAAATGGCCATAAAAAATTGTCTATGGCTGACCAATTAGTGGGACCCGCTGACCAATTATGACCAATTAGTGACCAATTATTTGGCATATGTTTTGTTATAAAATTCCAGAAATGGGGTGCTAACATCCCACACCCGACCATGAAAATTTTAAAATTTCCATAAAATTTTTTCTAATGCTGACCAATTACTGAAACCTGCTGACCAATTATGACCAATTAGTGACCAATTATTTGGCATATGTTTTGTTATAAAATTCCAGAAATGGGGTGCTAACATCCCAGAGCCAGCGACGCCGTTGGAGAACGTGAGATTGGTGAGTGCATCTGGAATGAGTATATACGTATGTACATATGTTGGTTGAAATTCCTAATCTGGAAAAAAAAAATAGAGAAGGAATTTGCAAAGTAAAGCAAGAACTATACTTTGCGGCAAACATATATACATGTATCCACACTCGAACTCCTGCTTACATACATTATTTTTCATATATTTGCATACATTTTTTATGGGTTTTCTTAGCATGACCTACTTTTACTTTATATTAAATTATTTTTGGATACTGCTTGTGTATTTGAGGTAGGTCAGGGATTAGGGTTTGGCATTGTTTTGTTTCGCCCGCGTTTTAGATTACACTACTTTAAAGAGATTCTATGATTTTTGATTTTAAGATAGGTTTTAGGGTGGCTCAGAGATACTTACTTGTATGGCTGTAAGGTCCCCCACACCTCGCTTTCTTTTTTACTTATATTTTTTTTTCTCTTCAAACAAGTTTGTTAAATTGAATTGAATTTAAATCCTGTATTCTTATTGTAGTTTATTTCGTTTGAAGTTTAATTGATCTTAAATCGTATATTGTTATTGTTCTATTTTGTTCCTTTCGAAATTTAATTTTTAAGCGTTGTTTTTGCTTTTTGTTTGTTCTGCTAATAATTTTGGTTTACATCGGATAGGCTAGATAGCTTTAGTGGGTAGACGTAAGAGATAACGAATTCTCCAATAAAATTTTGAAACGTATAGCTGAAAACATGGCATTTACAACAATGCAGGGCTAAATTCATAATGTTTGGTGTTGGTGCTGCGCTTGTGCATAGCAAGGTTAGGGGAAGGTGGGTATTAGGGAAATGACTGAGTGACAGACGGACAGACTAGTGCCAGGTTTGGTGGCACTGTAAGTAGATAGGAGTCAGCACAGTGCCCACGGTGCGGTGCAAGTTGCACTGCAGAGGGATGGTAGACTCCACCTGACAGGACAGGCCTTCATCTTTTTCCCTCTCTTAACTCTGCCCCTCCCGTTTATTTCAATTTCAGCTTTTCTCTCCTTTATATACATATGCAGGTATGAACCCTTGTTGTTCATGTGGCTGCGGGTGAGGACGGTGGTGCAATACCCCGCCCAAGACGACGAGCTAGCCTGGGCCCGCAAGCATACCTCTTTGCCGCCGCTCCTTACCACCCCAACAAGCCAGCCGCGTAACAATGGCGCCCAACGGTAATAGCCCGATCAATTTTTCATTCCCCAGATGGTGAATTATTTCTTATTTTAAATTTCAAGTTTCAATTTTTCTTTTGATTACTTAATTCTTGTTTGTTACTGTTATGTGCTGCCCTATGCAATCGCACCCTTATGTTTATCTATACCTATTAACAAACATATGCCTATACCTATTGACTTATCTTTATACATCTATTGACGTATATTCGTATGGAGTTCATCTCACCAAATAAAAATAGTTGCTAATCGAGCTTGCAATAAAGAGCACGTCTTTTGCTTTACACCGGTATACAACAATCGGCGACGAGACTGTCAACCAAACGTGTGCAAAGTAGTGTACATACATAATTAAACGTATGTGCAAAATAAAATAAATTATCGAAGTGCATTAAATTCGTAAATACGAATAATTAAATGCACATATTAAATTCGTAAATAAGAAATACATACATATGTGCCAATAAAAAAAAAAAAAAAAACTGTTGCATCATACTAAAGTAAAGGTACTTTAAATAAGCAACAAAATACAAGTTCGCGTATATTAAACAAATTAAAAAGACGTCAATTGAGTGCGTATAGAAACTGTACGACAGTGTAAATACACAAAATTGTTATATTGTAACAAAATTAAATGCACTTAATAAAGTACATACAAAATACAAAGTTGAGGTTTACATAATAAGTGAAGGTCAAAATGACACCACCAACTGACAATAATGCCGTTACCGTTTACCAAGCCACAAATATACAACAATTTTCGCCGCAAAATGAGGCATGGCAATTATGGAAAGAGAAACTTGAGATCCACTTTTGCGAAATTAATTTCTCAGATGACAATATTAAAAAAGCCATCTTACTAAAATCTATTAGCGCTGCACCGTATGCAGTATTGCATAGTTTGTGTAGTCCAGAATCTCCGGTGAGCAAAACATTTAAAGCATTATGTGAAATGCTACACACATACTATACTCCACCTATGATAATTTTTCGCGAGAGAAAGTTATTTTATAGTGCAAAGAAGGAACACAGTGAAACCGTCTCTGAATGGTATGCAAGAACAAAAAAGCTTGCTCTCAACTGCAAATTTGGCACGAATCTTGAGGCTTTCCTACTTGATCGTTTTATAATGGGTTTACCTGACAAAATATTTGAGAAATTATGCGAAGAAGATGAAAAGCTCAAGCTAGATGAAGCTCTCCGCAAAGCTTTAATTATGGAAATGAAACTCTCTAATAAAGCAGAAGACAACACTAGCGTAAATTATATCAACAAGTCCAAAGCAGGCAACAAGCAAATGCAAAATTCGAAGTCATCAAGCAACAATAGCAAGAAACACAACAACAACAACAGCAATAAGAATAAGGAGCAGAATAAAGGCAAGGCATGCAAACATTGCGGGTGGTGCAATCACCAGTCAAATGAATGCAGATATAAAGAAAGCAGATGTAATAATTGCAAGAAAGTTGGTCACTTGGCGAGTACATGCAGAGATAAAAATAAAAGTGTAAATTATGTATCAGATAATATTAGTCAGAATAACAACAAGGAAAATTCTAATAATCAAAAATTTTGTATTTACAGCATTTCAAGTGGAAATTCAGCGGATTATTATTATCTCTCAGTAAAACTGGATGGCCGACAAATGAAAGTAGCTTGCGACTCTGGTTCACCCTGCAGCTTAATATCAATAATGTTATTTAAAAAATTAAACAAAAATGTAAGTCTAATTAAGTGCTCATTACCGTACGTAGATTATGGCGGAAATGCAATACAAGTCATGGGTGAATATTTAGCAACTATTGAATATAATGGTACCATAAGAAAATTGAATACCGTAGTTACGGACACAAATAATATGCCCTTGCTTGGTTGTGATTTTTTAAGATTATTTAATTTTGATTTAGTGCAAACTGTGAAAGCTATTGATTGAAAGTTTAATATTGAGGATATTACAAGTATTTTAAAAAGCGATTATAGCGAAGTTTTTAAAAATGAGCTTGGTACCTACAAACTAGGTAAGGTCTCCTTACAAATTTCTAAACAAGCAAACCCTATATTTTTTAAACCGAAATCGGTTCCATTAGCTTGGAAGAAAAAAGTTGAAACCAACTTACAAGAATTAATAAATATGGATGTTTTAGAGCCGGTAGATAATGCGGATTGGGGAACACCTTTGGTGCCAATACTTAAACCCAATAGTGATTTTGTGGGGATTATAAAGTTACCATCAACAAACATCTCATTTATTTTCATTATCCCTTACCGCTGATAGAGGACACTTTCGCATCTTTACAAGGGGGTCAATTGTTCACAAAACTTGATCTTTCCAATGCTTACAACCAACTTTTATTGTACCTGGTCTACTCACATAGGTTGTTATAAAATGAAACGTTTGCCGTTCGGGGTTAAACCGGCAGCAGCAATTTTCCAGAAAACTATGGAAAATTTGTTGCGAAATGTACCCTTTGTAGTAGTATATCAAGACGACATCACAGTTTCAGGCAAAGACTTAGCCGAACACGTTCGAAATTTAAGATCAGTCTTGAGTAAACTGCAAAGTGCAGGTTTACATTTAAACATTTCGAAATGCGAATTTTTTAAAGCACAAGTGTCTTATCTTGGATTCAAAATTGATAAAGATGGTTTGAGTAAGACAACAGAAAGAATTTGGTCTGTTTTGCAGGCACCTATTCCCAAAAATGTTTGGAGTTAAGAGCATTTGTTGGGCACGTAAATTATTACTCAAAATTTGTACAAAATTTTGCCGAAAAGATGGCACC
Organism: Eurosta solidaginis; assembly: GCF_040869045.1. NCBI lineage: Eukaryota > Metazoa > Arthropoda > Insecta > Diptera > Tephritidae > Eurosta > Eurosta solidaginis. Next base: position 191,231,547 of record NC_090319.1, on the reverse strand, counting down.
TTTGTACAAACTCTTACAAAAAGATGAAAAGTTTAATTGGTCTCGTGAATGTCAAGAGGCATACGAAAATATTAAGAGGGATATCACTTCTTATTCAGTTCTGGTTCATTTTAACCCTGAAATCCCTATAGTCCTTACGACGGATGCTTCTAACAATGCAGTGGCGGGAATTTTGTCTCATAAATTTCAAGACGGAAGCGTAAAGCCTATTGCATATGTATCAAGAGCCCTGTCAAAAAGTGAAAAGAACTATAGCACATTAGAAAAGAGGCACTTGCCATAATCTTTTCAATAACCAAACTAAAACAATATTTAGTTGGACATAATTTCGTGTTGCGCACGGACCATAAGCCACTTTTATCAATATTTGGGGAAAACGAGGGACTTCCTCTGATGGCTGCAGCGAGAATGCAACGATGGGCACTCATATTATCTGGTTTCAATTATAAAATTGAATACATAAAAGGATCATTAAATGAAGCTGACAATTTGTCACGACTTCCACAGCATGACTTTGAACAATATTATGAAGAAAAATCATACATATTCCATATCAAAGCGGAAAACGCTCTTAGTATTAATTTCAAAGATATAGCGCGTGAAACACGTCGAGATCCGATTTTATCAAAAGTATGTACTGCTGTAACAATGGGGACAATGCAAAACCTGAAAGGCAGTGATTTTGTTCCATTTGTTAACAAAAGCACTGAGCTAACTGTAGACCAAGAGTGTTTGCTATGGGGTTACAGAGCAGTAGTTCCATCTAAATTGCGAAAGTACCTACTGGAGCAGCTACATGACTCACATTTAGGGGTCGTAAAAACAAAAGCCCTGGCAAGATCATATGTGTGGTGGCCAAAAATTGATAATGACATAGAAAATTTGATTAAGCAATGCATTCCATGTCAGGAGCTTTTACCTACCGAGTCCTAACAAAAGTGTATTAATTCCGTGGGAGCCGGCTGACTCAGTTTGGAGTAGAATACACATAGATTTCGCGGGGCCTATAAAAGGTTTTCAGTTGTTCGTACTCATTGATGCTTATTCGAAATGGGTTGAAGTTTTTAAAACTAAAGACATGACTTCTAACTTTGTCATATCAAAACTTCGCCAAACTTTCTGCCGCTTCGGTATTGTCAAAACAATCGTTAGTGACAACGGTCGTTATTTTGTATCTGAGGAATTCAAAACTTTTTTAAAATTTAACAATATCAATCACGTACTTACTTCGCCGGGACAACCATCAACGAATGGTCAGGTTGAAAATTTTATAAAAAACTTTAAAGAAATCTTTAATGGCAAACTTCAGCAGCGGCAGCGCAGAAAATTTCGATATGTATCTGAATAGATTTTTAATGGATTATCGAGTAACGAAACATTGTACTACAAACGAATCACCAGTTAAGCTCTTTTTAGGTAGATTTATAAAAATTCGATTTAATTTTGTCAAACCACCTAAAATCAAAGAAAATATATTACATAGTCAAGAAAATAGTAAAAAAAATTATCCAGGAAAAAGATCTGTAGAGTTTAGTTCAGGAGATAAGGTATACATCAGAGATTACAAAAATCCTAACAAAGCAAATTGGCCTCCTGCGACAGTTCAATCTCAAATTGGTCCACGGTCTTATAATTGTATATTTGATCATAACAATCGATTAATTAAAAGACATACTGATCAAATTAAAAAAGCGTCAGAACGGGGCATTGATATTGAGTTGCCGGATCAGGAACCCAGAAGACCTGAAGCAGATGAATCGGCGGTTGCTGAGGAAAATAACGTATCTTCTGAATCTCTGTATGGAACTGAATGTAATGAGAATGAAAATAAGTTGGACAATATGTCAAGGGGTAATGAAAATACTCATGAACACAGGTCATTACGTCCACGGAACATTGATGTTAGATATAAGTTTTAGAATGTACAAGTTGTGATGTAATAATGAATTAGTAATCACAAAATCACAATAACAAAAAAAAACAAAAAACAAAAAAAAAACAAGTAAGGAAGGCTAAGTTCGGGTGTAACCGAACATAACATACTCATTTGAGAGCTATGGAGACAAAATAAGGAAAATCAATCTGGGGTAACCCTGGAATGTGGTTGTATAACATGTGTATCAAATGAAAGGTATTAAAGAGTATTTTAAGAGAGAGTAGGCCATAGTTCTATGGATGAACGCCATTTAGGGATATCGCCATAAAGGTAGACCAGGGCTGACTCTAGAATTTGTTTGTACGATATGGGTATCAAATGAAAGGTATTACTGAGCATTTTAAGAGGGAGTGGGCCTTAGGTCTATCGGTGGACGCCTTTTCGAGATGTCCCCATTAAGGTGGACCAGGGGTGATTCTATAATGTGTTTGTACGATATGGGTATCAAATGAAAGCTGTTAATGAGTATTTTGAAAAGGAGTGATCCTTAGTTCCATAGGTGGACGCCGTTTCGAGATATCGCCATAAAGGTGGACCAGGGGTGTCTGTACGATATGTGCATCAAACGAAAGGTGTTACTGAGCATTTTAAGAGGGAGTGGGCATTAGGTCTATAGGTGGACGCCCTTTCGAGATATCGCCATTAGGGTGGGCAAGGGGTGACTCTAGAATGTTTGTACGATATGGGTATCAAACGAAAGGTGTTACTGAGCATTTTAAGAGGGAGTGGGCATTAGGTCTATAGGTGGACACCTTTTCGAGATATCGCCATTAGGGTGGGCCAGGGGTGACTCTAGAATGTGTTTGTACGATATGGGTATCAAATGAAAGGTGGTAATGAGTATTTTAAAAGGGAGTAATCCTTAGTTCTATAGGTGGACGCCTTTTCGAGATATCGCCATAAAGCTGGACCAAGGGTGACTCTAGAATGTTTGTACGGTATGGGTATCAAACGAAAGGTGTTACTGAGCATTTTAAGAGGGAGTGGGCATTAGGTCTATAGGTGGACGCCTTTTCGATATATCGCCATTAGGGTGGGCCAGGGTGACTCTAGAATGTGTTTGTACGATATGGGTATCAAATGAAAGGTGGTAATGAGTATTTTAAAAGGGAGTAATCCTTAGTTCTATAGGTGGACGCCTTTTCGAGATATCGCCATTAGGGTGGGCCAGGTGTGACTCTAGAATGTTTGTACGATATGGGTATCAAACGAAAGGTGTTACTGAGCATTTTAAGAGGGAGTGGGCATTAGGTCTATAGGTGGACGCCTTTTCGAGATATCGCCATTAGGGTGGGACAGGGGTGACTCTAGAATGTTTGTACGATATGGGTATCAAACGAAAGGTGTTACTGAGCATTTTAAGAGGGAGTGGACATTAGGTCTATAGGTGGACGCCTTTTCGAGATATCGCCATTAGGGTGGGCCAGGGGTCACTCTAGAATGTTTGTACGATATGGGTATCAAACGAAAGGTGTTACTGAGCATTTTAAGAGGGAGTGGACATTAGGTCTATAGGTGGACGCCTTTTCGAGATATCGCCATTAGGGTGGGCCAGGGTGACTCTGAATGTGTTTGTACGATATGGGTATCAAATGAAAGGTGGTAATGAGTATTTTAAAAGGGAGTAATCCTTAGTTCTATAGGTGGACGCCTTTTCGAAATATCGCCATTAGGGTGGGCCAGGTGTCACTCTAGAATGTTTGTACGATATGGGTATCAAACGAAAGCTGTTACTGAGCATTTTAAGAGGGAGTGGGCATTAGGTCTATAGGTGGACGCCTTTTCGAGATATCGCCATTAGGGTGGGCCAGGGGTGACTCTAGAATGTTTGTACGATATGGGTATCAAACGAAAGGTGTTACTGAGCATTTTAAGAGGCAGTGGACACTAGGTCTATAGGTGGACGCTTTTTCGAGATATCGCCATTAGGGTGGGCCAGGGGTGACTCTAGAATGTTTGTACGATATGGGTATCAAACGAAAGGTGTTACTGAGCATTTTAAGAGGGAGGGGGCATTAGGTCTATAGGTGGACGCCTTTTCGAGATATCGCCATTAGGGTGGGACAGGGGTGACTCTGGTATGTTTTTGTACGATATGGATATCAAATTAAAGGTATTAATGAGGGTTTTAAAAGCGAGTGGCCCTTAGATGTATATGTGAAGGCGTTCTCGCGATATCGACCAAAATTTGGACCAGGTGATCCAGAAAATCATCTGTCGGGTACTGCTAATTTATTTATATATGCAATACCACTAACAGTATTCCTGCCAAGATTCCAAGGGCTGTTGATTTCGCCTTGTAGAACTTTTTCATTTTCTTCTACTTAATATGGTAGGTGTCACACCCATTTTACAAAGGTTTTTCCAAAGTTATATTTTGCGTCAATAAACCAATCCAGTTACCATGTTTCATCCCTTTTTTCGTGTTTGGTATAGAATTATGGCATTTTTTTCATTTTTCGTAATTTTCGATATCGATAAAGTGGGCGTGGTTATGGTCAGATTTCGCCCATTTTTTATAACAAGAAAAAGTGAGCTCAGGTAAGTACGTGGGCTAAGTTTAGTAAAGATATATCGGATTTTGCTCAAGTTATTGTGTTAATGGCCGAGCGGAAGGACAGACGGTGGACTGTGTATAAAAACTGGGCGTGGCTTCCACCGATTTCGCCCATTTTCACAGAGAACAGTTACCGTCATAGAATCTATGCTCCTACCAAATTTGAGAAGGATTGGTAAATTTTTGTTCGACTTATGGCAATAAAAGTATTCTAGACAAACTAAATGAAAATGGGCGGAGCCACGCCCATTTTGAAATTTTCTTTTATTTTTGTATTTTGTTGCATCATATCATTACTGGAGTTGAATTTTGACTTAATTTACTTATATACATTAAAGATATTAAATTTGTTGTTAAAATTTGAATTTAAAAAATTTTTTTTTTAAAAAGTGGGCGTGTTCTTCATCCAATTATGCTAATTTTTATTTAGCACATATAGAGTAATAGTAGTAACGTTCCTGCCAAATTTCATCATGATATCTTCAACGACTGCCAAATTACAGCTTGCAAAACTTTTAAATTACCTTCTTGTAAAAGTGGGCGGTGCCACGCCCATTGTCCAAAATCTTACTAATTTTCTATTCTGCGTCATAAGTTCAACCCATCTACCAAGTTTCGTCGCTTTATCTGTCTTTTGTAATGAGTTATCGCACTTTTTCGGTTTTTCGCAATTTTCGATATCGAAAAAGTGGGCGTGGTTATAGTCCGATATCGTTCATTTTAAATAGCGATCTGAGATGAGTGCTCAGGAACCTACATACCAAATTTCATCAAGATACCTCAAAATTTACTCAAGTTATCGTGTTAACGGACGGACGGACGGACGGACGGACGGACGGACGGACGGACGGACATGGCTCAATCAAATTTTTTTTCGATCCTGATTATTTTGATATATGGAAGTCTATATCTATCTCGATTCCTTTATATATGTACAACCAACCGTTATCCAATCAAACTTAATATACTCTGTGAGCTCTGCTCAACTGAGTATAAAAAATTTTTAAATTTGAATTAATAATTGCCATTTGAATTAATAAAACTATGTAAATATTATTGTACTTCAAAGTATGTTTATATTCAAATATTACAATAAGGCAATTTTTTTTTTTGGAGAGAGGCGTGTTATGTGCTGCCCTATGCAATCGCACCCTTATGTTTATCTATACCTATTAACAAACATATGCCTATACCTATTGACTTATCTTTATACATCTATTGACGTATATTCGTATGGAGTTCATCCCACTAAATAAAAATAGTTGCTAATCGAGCTTGCAATAAAGAGCACGTCTTTTGCTTTACACCGGTATACAACAATTACTTTTAAATTTCTTAATCCTTTTTTACCTTCCTTAGATTTTTTTTAAATCCTTCTTATCCTTCCGATCCCAATCCCTCTTTCCGTCTTTTGACTGGACAGGGACCGTCATGATGGCAACGTCGTTTGGGTTCACCTGGCCGACAAGTGTCATCATGACAATAAGATAGGAATTAGCGAAGTGTTCATACCAGGGTTCCTTCTTCGGGTTCTTGCAATTTGACTAAGTGGTACCTGGTATGACACTTAGCCAGAAGATGGACGTTAGCAAAAGGTCGTGTCGAGCTGTTTAAGCTACCTTACCGGGAGTTCAGCACTGCCGGTAAGTGAGGTTTGCAGTCGTCGCCACGATAGTTAAGAGAGGAGGTGTGGCATACACTCTTAGGGACTAGCTCTTGAGCGTGATGTGCCACACTTCCACGGACAGCACGAAAACTGACTAGACAGTAGCTAGATACGGACGGAAATACTGCCTTCACCGAACCTTCGCCAAGGCAGCACCACACACACCAAGGTAAACTTAAACACACTCAGCTTCAGCAGTGATTTTTTTCTTTAGCAAATTTCAAATTTGATTTTTTTTTTGAATTTTCGCCCTTAGTAACAATTTTTATTGTTGATAATTTAGGATTGTGTGAATTTTTTTTTATTGCGTTTTCAAGTTTTGGGGTTTCTTTCAATTCGCAGCCAAGAGTTTCTTAGTTTATTTCATACTTACTTTTCCTTTTTGTGATTACCAACTTCCTTCGGATAACACTGCCACAAAACTGGGATTGGCATCTAATTTACGTTGTAGGCACATGAAACATGAATTGAAGTTTTGTTTTACACACACACCTCCACACAAACCATACATTTTAATTTTATTTTAGTTTTAAGTATTTTTAATATTGAATCTTTTTCTTGGTTATATATTGGTGTTTTTATTCTTTTCATGTCTCATTAGTGACTTGAAAAAGAAAGAAAAAATACGCATACATACGTAAAGTGAATTCCTATACATTTGAATTTTATATGTATTATCATATCCCTTAATTTGCGGAATAGCTTTGAATTTTTTTGTTTGTAATACCTACTACGCAGTCCTATATTTTCCATTTTATTTTTTATCTTGGGTTTTGGGTAAATTTTAGTAATTTTTTTTAGGCATTTATATATATACTAGCAGGGTACCCGACGTTGTTCGGGATGCATATTTATATTAAAGTGGCTCTTATTTTTTTTTATATATCGATATCTTGGGTCTTTAACTTAACAAATTTTAAAACATTTCTGCTAACCTAAATCACGAAACCATGTGCAGGCTCCGTTTATATAAAACAATATTTATTTTCCCACATTATCCCTCCTCCCCTTTTATTGCTTAGTCCATCCCACTTACTTTACTCTGTGCCTTTTTCTGGCAATCCCGTTCTTCTTATATCGCACTCAACTTCTTTTCGGTATTTTCTTCACTCTTCCTCCACATTTCTATTATCATATCTTATTTTCAGTTCTTTTGTCTAAGCTTACCGCTAAAACATGCAATAAAATCAGTAAATATTGCTTCAATCGGTTAAAAGTTATAAGCCGTAACTTACATAAATATATGGATATACATGCAAATTCAAAATATAAAACAGAAAATACTTACAGATCCTGTTGATTATACCAGAGAATAAAAGAAATTTTTTTTATATATGGGTACATACATGTTTATTTCGCTTGCAAAATCGTTTTGAGATTGACAAAAAAACTACGTACACATTTTTAAAATTGTTAGTTTTTACAAATTAGGTTGGAAAAAATAATACCTTTTTGTTGAGTGAATAATTTTAAAAGAATTCATTTTGATAGCTTTTACGACTTTCAAATTTTTAATTGTTGCATACATTAAGGCCAATTATATAAAACTGTTATAGAATAACTTATGCGTATACATAGACATATATAGCATTATGATTGTTATAAAAGTGAATGCTTACATACTTAGCACACATAAAACAAAATTATTCCAAGCTCTTCAGTGTGAATGTATGTGTATGTGTGGAGAGTTAACTTGTAATACAAAATTTAACATTTTTAATGCTTATTTAAAAAAAAGAATTGTTTTATAATGCTTCGTTATAAACAACGTTTGATGTGGAAGTGTTAGGAACATAGACGATTAATTTGTCTGCTTCACTAACACGTGAGAGCGCCACGTAAAGCTGGCCATGAGAAAAGCAACTCACAGTCAGATCAACGCCCACAACACTCATCGTCTGGCCTTGTGCTTTGTTGATTGTCATAGCATAGCAAAGGCTCACCGGGAATTGAATACGTTTAAATCTAAAAGGAAAGTTGTTTGGTATAAGGGGGATACGTGGTATAAAGACTCTCTCTCCTCTGCCACTGCCTGTAAAAACTTCTGCTTCAATTATATTTTGTTTTAGAGAAACAACTTTGAGCCCCGTTCCATTGCACAATTTTGGTGGGCTTAGGTTACGCAACAGAATAATTGGTGCGCCGATTTTCAAAATAATTTTATGGGATGGAAGTCCAGGTGCACTAAGGCTATTTAAAAACTCCACAGGGAAATTTGTTGAGTCATCTTGCTCCAAAACTCTGTTGATTGAAAATTATTCGACCTCCTCTCCCTGAATATCGATGAGTATATACGAATTGATTTTCAAAACCTGGTCATTTCGTGGCGTCAAGATAGCCCTCTGGCAAAGCCAAAAGTTATCATGACAGACTCCTAGATCATTATAAACAGTAGAAATTAGTTCTTGCAAAGAATGTACGGTACGGCACAAATTATCGGGTAGTGTAATTTTGCCCTCTTCTTCGGGGTATGTACCATTTCCAATCTTTATCAAAGTTTCGGGGAAGTTCTGCGCATTTATGTTGCCTCCGATTCGAGCGCGCATATTTTCTGTTAAATGCATTCTTTTAATGTCACACCATAAATATGAGCTCTTCAAACACGCTCCTATTTCATCTGCTCTTGTACCGCGTGGTATGACCGGTAGTATCTGCCGAAAATCTCCACAAAAGAGAAAAGTAACACCACCCATAACTTGGTCATTTTGGCGTATATCCCTCAGCGTTCTGTCCAAAGCTTCTTCGGCTGTCCGGTACGCCATGGTGCATTCATCCCATATTACCAACACACAGTCACGAATAACGCTGGCTTTTTCGCAATTTCTTGCTATGTTGCACATTGGATATTCATTGATATCTAAGTGTATGGGGATTTTGAACATGGAATGGGCAGTTTTACCACCAGGTAATAAAGTTGCAGCTATACCAGATGAAGCCACTGCCAGAGCTATTTTGCCTTGCGCTCGCACCTTTGCCAAAACAATTTTAGTTAGGAAAGTATTTCCTGTCCCACCAGGGGAATCTAAAGACAAAATCTCGCCTACTTCATTATCGACACTATAACAAATGCGTTCGAATACTCCTCTTTGCTCATCCGTTAAACGTTGGATGCCATTACGTAGAGTGTCCGCAAGTTCTGTATGATTATACGAAATTTCGCTTGCGTATTCCCTGTTCACGCGTTCACCGTCTATAGATGGTTCGGGTAAGCCGTATTGGGATAGTAAGTCCCCCCCCCCCCCATTGTAAAACTGTATTCTGAAGTTCGTTTAAGCATTGGTTAACAGCTCTGTCCCGCATTACGTTGTTAATTTCTCCTTCAATATGGCGTCGCATGCTTCTGAGATAGTCTTCTGACAGCTTATCCTTGTGTTTTACCCACAGAGCCATAGGATTCGATAGAGAACAAAATACCGCTAAAACGCAAAACAAATGTCGCAACCGGCTTGGACTGTCACTAATGCTTGCTTCGGATATAGCATCATCCCAATGCTTGTCATCGTCAAGCAAGTGGCGTTCTCGGCAAGCATCGCGGAAAGTGGGATATTCAACTCCCAAAAAAGTGCGAAGTAAAAACACTCGGCATTGTTTGGATGAACCATATATACACGTCCAATGACATGTTCCTTAAAAATGTCGGGCTCCCCATCTACAGATCTGCCCCGTTTCCTGCGGTTAAAACACCTCTTTGCTTACCATACGTGTAATAAGAGGGAACCTCCTCATACATTAATGTCCTCGCAAACCTGTCTCTTTCGCAAAGCCGAAAGTATGCCAGTAAAGTGGTTTGCCTCGGGTTTTCTACTCGATCTGTCACGTTTTCGCAATTGCCCTCCTTCTAGATGAACTTCCAAATGCACTACAGGGGGATATCGCTCATGAATGGGAAAGCTTAATATTCTCCAAACGGCTTCTGAAGAGCTTATATAACGCCCTGATTGAAATCTAGTTATTTCGTCATTCTCATTCCTTAACGCAAACGTTGCCTGGTCACTGCCCTTATTTATATACTTGCATATACACACTACTGCACACTTCCATGTTGATGTGGGTCTGAAACGTTTTGGAGAGTACAGATGAATATGGTACGACCCATCTATTGTCCAAAATTATATCTTCACCACGTAATCTTAAAGTGGCAATAAACCCACCTTTTTCTGGGGACCATCGCCGATTAGAGGGATATCCATCCTCTCCCGTTATGGTGTGTTCTGTAAGTGCCCTTGGATAATCTTTCGAACATCGGTCGTCCTGCATGCATGGAGAGTTGCTATTTAATATCCCGCAAGGACCATGGACCATGTGTGTTCTTACTATGTCAAAGAGTGTGGCGTCTGTATTGCTGTCTGGAAATTCGGGACTTATCACATTATCAATATCGTTAGGGCGTATTTTGTCTTCCAACCAGAGAAGTACATGTGCATGTGGTAGACCTCGTTTTTGCCACTCAACGCTGTACATAAAGCACAAAGCTGACCCAAACAGATTCTCCTTTGTAATTAGGCGTATTATAGCTTTGAGTTTTAAGTGGAACACTCTAGCTATTATGGCGTGCCGATCGTATGCATCTTGACCAGGAAAAAGGTGCTGTGTAATTTCAGACCACTTCGGATTTGTTGCCATCGTTATAAAGAGATCAGGCTTTCCATATTTTCTAACGAGGCAAAAAGAATCCTTTGTACGTTCGTGCATGTATCGTGGACCTCCCGTAAAACTGGACGGAAGTATTACTAATCTGCCCAAATTTTCTGTACCTCCATCTTGTTGCATAGCATCACGTAAGTGCATATACTCCTCAGCACGCAAACGTCTTTAATTAGTCCGTATGTAAACCAAACGCTCGGTTTCAATTTTAGCATACATATAGACGATAAACTGATTAAATATTCCACGAAATCTTTGCAAGTATACAAAACTGTTTGCTCTTATCTGTAGCATGTATGTATAAAATTGTTGTGACGACAACTTTTTATGTGGGTTTGGCAATCTAGTAGTAGGGTTAATTTGATGTAATTCAAAGTTGTATCAATCTTCCCCGTGACAAAAAATTAATGTGTATTGAAGCGCATCGTATGATCGATGTGTCTCGTATATACGATGAAGACGATCGTCATGAGTGCGCAAAACAATATCGCGCCTTTCACACTCTTGGTCAACTAAAACAACTGCAACTTCATTTGTAGTAGGAGGATTGTACCTTCTTGGATGTTCTGTTGCGGGCTTTTTATCAGCACATATAACAAATTTATAATTATTATTTTGCTCTTCGGGAACGAAATCAAGGGCATTTTTAAAATCGCGAACGTATGGATTTACATCATGTATCATATTTTGCAGAACAGATATCAGACTACGATTAAGTTGTGGAAAGTTTTCGTTTCTAATAGCCGCCTGATCTTCATAATTCGCTACGAAATATATTTGCAGGAACTTTGGCTCATTTTCGGGTAACAATGAACCAATAAGGTGATAAACCTGCCCTTGAACTTTGAAGGTAGGCATAAAAGGTCCTTCCGTCACTTGTTTTGCTCCAAAAGATTTCATTTGAAATGCACTGTTATATGCACGAATGTTTTCTAAAAAGTGCTTTGACTGCGAGTGATCACCGTTGAGCAGATCTTTCAAAACTTCAGGCGGATTTGGGAAAATTTCGTAACTGACCTTTCCATTGGAACAACACATTCCAACCGTTTCTTTTTTGAATTTAAGGGCTTCACAAAATCTGCATTTCAAATTCATTTCGCCAATTAATGAGTATTTAGCATAATCTAAAAGGTTAAGGGTTATATGCAAAAGCACTTTTTGTCTTAGCAATCCAGGAGAGTAAGCCGTTACCTACATCAGTATTTGGGGGAAGCTCTTCAGAGTCATTTTGTTCCCTATTTATCGTATGTCGCACGCGGTCAACATGCAGGCGAACTTGGCGATTTTCTTCTGCCTCCAACTGCCGTATTCCGCGTATTCTTTCCCTCTCGTTGGCCCTGTATATTTCTTGATCTTCACGTAGGCGTTCGTAATTTTCTGCAGTCATAACTATACTGCTGCGTTGTTGGTTGCTACTTTCCAGCATTCTAGTAATGTTATGGCGATGCCGATCATTAATCAAACGTTCCTCACGATGCGAAAACGTTTCGGATGTCCTATGCTCACAATCGGCGTTCAACATATCGACCCTTTCATTACTTGTTTAGCATAACCTTGGACATGCAGAGCGGATGCGCTGCTCATTTAACAGGGACTCCCTTTCGACAACAGGTTCAGAACCTCGAGACAATATGTGGCGCTCTCGGTCATTGCTGTGTCGTATAAGTTGTTCTTCGCCATTTTCAAAGAAGTGATTTAAATTTGTCCTAACTTGCTGCGTACTTAAACGAATTTCTCTCTCAGGGGAGGTTTCTAATTCGCGAGACAGGGCGTGACTTTCACGATCAGCTATCTGCCTATTGGCCCTTTGGTCACTTGTTTCCTGTGACCCTAAGTTTCCTGAGAGGATGCGTTGATCATTTAAACGGCATTCTCTTTCGACAACAGGTTCAGAACCTCGAGACAATATGTGGCGCTCTCTTTCATTGCTGAGTCGTATAAGTTGTTCTTCTTCATTTTCCAAGAAGCGATTTAAATTTGTCCTAACTTGCTGCGTACTTAAACGAATTTCTCTCTCAGGTGAGGTTTCTAATTCCCGAGACAGCGCATGACTTTCACGATCAGCCATCTGCCTATTGTCCATATGGTCACTTGATTCCTGTGACCTTAAGTTTGCGGAGCGGATACGCTGATCATTTAGCCGGGACTCTCTCTCGACAACAGGTTCAGAACTTCGAGACAATACATGGTGCTCTCGGTCAGTGCTGAGTCGTGTATGTCGACCTTCACTGCTTTCAAAAAATCGATTTAAATTAGTCCCAACTTGCTGCAAACTAAGACGAATTTCTCTTTCGTGCGGTGCTTCCAATTCGCGCGACAAAGCATGGCGTTCACTATCAATATGTCGGCGCACATCACTTTCGGAAGGAGTCTCCATAGACCTGACAAATGCTATACGTTCTCTATTTGCCGAAAGCCTCGTTTCATAATTTTCACTCGATACTTGTGATCGCATTAGTCTTAACCTCTTAGCAACTAATGCAATGCAATGAAAATTAAATGGGCACATATAAAATAACCTTTCCGACATTTGGCATTACATCATTTACGAAAATTTTATTTAGTGTATGTGTACGACAACCAAATGCACACCTACCAAAGCATCTCAGTACACACGAAAGCTTTGCGCCACGTGTCAGCGAATAGATAAATCGAATTGCACCAAAAGGTTTGAGTCCCTGATTAACGCGTATAAAAGGTTTAAAATCTTAGCTAAAAGTATTTCATATTGTAGGTAAATTTATAGATTTTGGAGAAAATACATTTTGACCGATAACTCAGTTATCGATTAATTTATCGAAATATCACAAAATTCAAATGAAACCTTTGACCTTCCTCTATTGTTTTATGCCCATATTGTACGCATATTTAGAGGTTTTAGGTAACCTCATTTTAACCGATTATCGTAATATGGCAGCGTGAAATAATTTTTTTTTGGTACGCCACTGTATCTATTCATGAATTTGATTTTTAATTTATATGAAATTGAAAAAAAACTTTGCAAAGGCATTCTTTGATATTTTTTGGAGACTAAGTGCATTTTCCTTCGTTTTTCAAAAAAAAAAAAATCCTTAAAAGTAGCTTAATTATAGCTTAAACAACAATATCTTTTTTGTTTCTCACGCGATTTTAATGAAATAAGTTCTAGATTCCCTTCTGGATTACAGGCTATCCATCTGTGTAAGTCTCTTCGTTAGTTTCCGAGATTATCGCTATCATACAGACAAACAGAAAAAAGTGGTGCCGATGGATTCTGCGACATTCCAAACGTTAAGTACACTCATTTTTTTTTAGAAATCTTGGATGTAGAGACACGATTTTCTAGAGATTTATTATAGTATAGATAAAAAATCTACAGTGCAGATTCTACACACATAACTTGAATTTTCAACACATAAATATATATGTACACCCACACTTATTAATACTTGGATTGTTTTTAGACATATTGCATTAACATTTTGGTCATTGGATCCTGTGTGAATTCATTTTCCCCTAGATTGTCTGATTTCCTTTTTTTCTGTTAATTCTATCGTCAAAACAAATACCCACTGTTTTAGTGAAATTTTATATTGTTATTGCATTTCATTGGTTTTTTTTTTACAATTTTATTGTCGTGCTAATTTTTTGGGGTTGCGCGTTAGTAGGCGCTCGCTTTTGGGAATACTGAATCGTTAGTTACATTAGGGTACCTCGTCACATTTTTGAATTTCCTGCAATTGTTTTCGTTCAGACAGTGAATGTCTGAAAAAAGGAATTATACCGAAGACAGAGTTACTGGGGGATTAGGGATACTAGATTCCAACCAACGCGTAACTAGGAGCCGTGCGCAAGCCCTAGAAAACCAAACTGCAGGTGCTCTTTTCAACCAAATGGACACGGGTATACCAAGGCCCGTTGACTTTGTCCCTATGGACTATTTTACTAGGTGCGCGTCGCGGGTTTTTGGATCGTTTGGCCCTGAACGTCCGCTTAGGGTCTCTTTCGAGAACGGAGTGTCGTTTAACGAGACAGGGGACAGTTTGAACTTCTCGCAGAAAATCGATTTGGTGTGCCAATTGTCCGATGGCGAGAACGTGGGTGCACAGGGGGCGATATTCATTCGCGAAACGCACCAGCAATGGTTCACGGCAGCCTAAATGCTCCTAGCACCGACGCTAATGAGCATGCAACCAATGTTGAACAGCTGAGCCGCATGATGGCGATGATGGCGCAACAACAAGATTTGGTGGTGCAAATGGCGGGTGAAGTGCGAAGCATCAACACCAATGCCGATCATTTTTATGGTCGCGTGGCAGAGATGGAGGCATCCAGTCACGCGGTGGGACATCGGTCCGCTATAGCATCGACGCCCGAGCCTCGGAACCGCAGGGGGAACTTGCTACTCGCAACGGTGCTCAGAGCGGCAGTCGGATTATTGAGCGAGATGGTAGTGACCTTCAAAGGTGGAAAAAGTTGGATTTGGAAAAATGGCACATCAAATTCGATGGGACCAGTAAAGGTATAAGCGCCGAAAGCTTTATCTTTCGGGTGGAGAGGATGTGCGAGCATCATAATATTTCCTGCTTCCAGCTTTTCACGGACGGTGGTGCTTTGAAGCGGTATTGGCAGGTCCTTGAGGACCACGCAGGCGTACCCGATTTCGGCTACTTCGAGCTGAAAGCCGAAATGCTAAGCCACTTCAAATCCGCTGAGTCCGACTATGAAATCATCCGTCAAATCATGGAAAGGAAACAGCTGCCCGCGGAAGCTTTCGACGACTTTTATGCCGAAGTCCACAACATGACGTTCCGTTTGCGGAAGAGGATTCCTGAGAGGGAGTTGGTTGGCATAATCAGGTGCAATCTCAAACCGTACCTGGCCAACTTGACCTTCGCCATAAAAATGGACTCGTTGGCGGAGCTCAAGTCGGAATTCAAGAGAGCCGAAAAGCTTATTAAAGAAAATAAAAGTAGGTCGAGGGTCGTTAACGAAATTTATTTTGAACAGCCAGAGCAGTTAGGGGAAACAAAAGTCGAAGCTTTTGATAGGAAGCTTCAGCCACCCCAACACCAATCCCAATCCTTACCCCAACACCAAACCACAGCCAATCCCAATAGTGTTCGTTCTTCTGTTAGTCCTGCGTCTAAGTCGACTGTGAATTCCTTTTGTGCTGCTCTCTTCCACTTGATGTTGTGTTTTTCGTGTGGTATGCCGGTGGACCACTTTGTGAAAAACCCGGCAGAAGCACAAAAACCAAATAAATGTTCGTCCTTGTTCCACAATATGGTCTGTTTTGTTTGTGGTACTGATTCGTCCTTTTGTGTTTTTAAGCCCAAGCAGGGAAACCCGAGGCTGGCGGAGTTGACCGGGGACTCCAGCCAGGAGACAGGCAACCCGGCAACACTCAAGTAAAAATTTTTAGGAGAAGGGACACGAAAAACAGGGAAGAAGTGAAGCAAGCAAGAATAACACCGGAAAAGAAGGAGATTGAGAGTTTTGGTGTAAAGCTAGAGTACGAAGAAGCAAGAAAGAGAATATTTTGTGATAAAATAAATGCAAGTAGGAAAAACAGAAATTTTACGAAGATAGAGAAAATGAGGGTAAAGAGGAAATATTTTAAAAGGTTGAAGAATAAATTAGTTTCAACAATTGTTACAGTGAAAGGAGATAATAGGTTTTTCGCCAAAACAAATATAGGAGGTCATGAGGTCCTGGCTCGCTTGGTCTCAGGGGCGAGTGCCAGCTGCTTAGGAAAAGGCTCAGGGACACTCCTAGGCGGTAAAGAGGCCTTGATTGTGCGAATCAGGGGCCAAAATATCCGAATCGCGAACGGGGGGGAAACCGCCGTGGTAGAGGTCATAAAGTTACCAGTCGTGTGGGATAATACGACCAGAGAATTAGAATTTTTGATAGTTCCTGATCTGCAACAGGAAGTATATTTTGGGATAGATTTTTGGCAAGCCTTTGGTATGAGTGTTGTGAGTAAAGGTATGAATGGGAATGTGTGTCCAAATGTTGCTGGTGTGGCGGAGCTCGTGCCTGCCGAGGGTGACTTGTCTTTCGACGCTGTGCAGCACGTTTTGACGCCGGAGCAAAATGCAATGTTGGAGCGTGTGAAAGCCCAATTCCCGTCCTTCGTGGTATTAGGGTTAGGCCAAACAGATAAGGAGGAACACGTCATCGAGGTGTTTGACGAGAATCTGCCAGTAAAGCAGCGCCATTACCCGATTTCACCAGCTATCCAAAAACTAATATATGCGGAGCTGGACGCGATGCTGAGCATGGGTGTCATCGAGGAGTCCAGCAGCAGTCGGAACTCTCCAGTCTCACTGGTGATCAAAGGAACCAAAAACCGTCTGTGCCTCGACGCCCGCAAAGTCAATGAAAGGACGATAAAGGATGCCTACCCATTACCCCACATCGACGGAATACTTAGCTCATTACAAAATACAAGATTTATTTCCGCGATCGATTTGAAGGACGCTTTCTGGCAGATTCCTCTGGAGAAGAATTCAAGAGAAAAGACCGCTTTCACTGTCCCTGGCCGACCCCTATATGCACAACGAATGTGTCGTCTCATGGACAAGGTCATTCCGGCCGCTTTACGTGAATATGTTTTTGTTTATCTTGACGATTTGTTAGTTTGTTCTGTAGATTTCGAGTCCCATATGTGTTTATTGGAAAAGGTCGCTCGATGTCTTTGCAAGGTTAAGTTAACAATTAACGTAGAAAAAAGCAAGTTTTGTTTTAAAGAGGTTCGCTATTTAGGATACGTAGTCGGGGATGGTTGCATTAGAACAGACGCTAATAAAATGGTAGCTGTGAGGGACTTTCCAGTTCCGAAAACCCCGAAGCAACTACCACGGTTCCTGGGTATGTCGGGCTGGTACCGACATTTCATACAGGACTTTGCGACTATTGCAGCCCCGCTGCACGTCTGCCTCAAAAAGGAGAAAATTAAGAAATTCACTATGACTGACGAAGCGATGAAATCTTTTGAAATTTTAAAGCGGAGGTTGATTTCTGCACCAGTGCTTACGCATCCTGACTTCAAAAAAAAAATTTATATTCAATGTTATGCATCAACTGACGGAATTGGAGGGGTTTTGTTTCAGTTGGACGATGACCAGAACGAAAGACCTATTACCTACGTTTCGGCAAAATTAAATAAGGCGCAGAATAACTATAGCATCACCGAACTGGAATGCTACGCCGCTATCGTGAGTGTGAAGAGATTCCGACCTCATATGGAGGGAACCTCGTTCACCATCATAACTGATCATGCCAGCCTCAAATGGCTCATGAATCAGAAAGATCTTACTGGGAGGCTGGCAATGTGGAGTTTGAAACTCCAGGGTTATGATTTCGATATCCAACATCGAAAAGGTGCGCAAAACGTGGTTGCCGACACATTCTGATGAATGCACATGGACGAAATACTGACGAACGACAGAGCCATCGACGTATGCCTCGAGTCACCGTGCTTCGACTCGGAGGAGTACACGGAGTTCAAAAAGACGGTGACCGAGAACAAAGACAAGTTACCAGACGTATGCATATCGGACGGTTACATTTATAAACGGACGCAATTCGACAGGGGGACGATCTTCTAGCTGACCAGACCTGAAAGCTCTGGGTACCGTCGGAGTTGCGACCAGGACTGGTAGAGTCATCCCACAGCTTACCGTCCGCTGGCCATGGTGGCATCCACAAGACACTGTCTGGACTACGTCAGAAATATTACTGGCCAGGCATGGTTTCAGATGTTTGCACATATATTAAAGAGTGTGAAACTTGCAGAATTAATAAAACACAAAATATCTATAAACAGCCACTAATGGTTGTGACGGACTTTTCCTTGCGCCGGGGTATGCTCAGTCCGTCCAGGATCCCTGTGGAATTAGAGAAGAATCCCTATCGTCTCCTTTTAAAGAGAAAGATCCCGTTTTGTTGTTAAAAAGAAACGTTATAAACTCTTTATTCCAAAATATTCAAACTACCCTTAAAGCTATGGCGACGGAGGTGGGAAACCACCGTCGGTTCTACGCCGATGGGGTTGGGAAAACCCCCACCGGGACTACGCTTAAACTAAAAAAAGCTCAGACTACTTCGTAAAGGAAGCGGAGGTGGAGAACCACCACTTCCTCCCAGTCGGTGGAGTTGGTAAAACCCCCACCGAGTATATAGCTTAAGAATACCCTGCTCTTTCTGAAGGTTGCGGAGGTGGAAAAACCACCACAATCCCTCTAACGATGGGGTTGGAAAAACCCCCAAAGTTGCTAAAATAAAGAACTCGTGAGATGGAAAAATCCCAGGAGTCCCATTCACCGCTAAACAAGGCGTTAGCAGGCTACTATACCTAGCTGGCTACTGTCTCAATTCGCGAAATTTGTCGCCCTTTTATACTTATCCACGCGCAGGTGGACAGTTATCCTACAACAATAAATTTTACTTATTATATGTATTTACTTAAGGTATCTTACATTTAACTGTATTATTCTACCCATATCTCGCATTATAAGTATTTATCTCCAAATTGCGTATGTAAAAATGCCTCTTGTACTGCTCCCCCTAACATGTGAGTTCGTTGGTACGCATCTCCAGTTAGCTAGCATAGTTATTTTTGTTTTCCCTCTGCTGCTTGCTTATTGGGTCTTGTTGTCGACGAGTTGGTTGCCCTTCGTAGGTAACTTGTGTCTAGTACCCACGCTGTGTTGTTGGTATGGCTAACGTGACCGCTTCCTAGTACATTGCATTTTTTCGTTTCTCTTTGTGCGATGTCCGCCCCGACGGTTCGCTTTAATGCCTGCTGTGCTTGGTCGCAATGGCTTGGTATACGTATGTTTGTATGTTTTTGGTGTTCTTCCAATGGGAGCTTATGTGTGTTGCTTATTGCATTGCTGTATTCCCAGCATTATTTAAAATTCCAGCCGGTTATGGGTTATCTGTGGAAATTATAATGTTCAACCGAAATATTTACCGTATGCGGGCAGAGACAATTATTTAAACGAAGAAATTAGATGTTGTCATGAATGTTTATATGTATATTAGGGTAATTCAAAAATGATTATTTTGTATGTGTAAATTTAATTCATATAATTCAGTCTTGTACATTTTACATGCTATATGTATAAATTCATTGTAATTCAAGTAGGATTTATACACGTTTTAATGAGTTTTGATAAATATTTGTAGGTTCGAATGTGTGGGCTCCAAAGCCGGTGGATTTGGGTCCTCACACTCTCCCCTCACCTGCCGTAAGCAGGGTTACCGTTACCAGGCCGGTCCTACTGCGGCGGAATGATGATGTACCAATATACGAATGTAAATTCAAAGTTATACGTATATGTACATTAGGGTATTTCAAAAAAATTATGTCGGTAAATTTGAATATTGTAAAATTTGAAAAAATGCGGTTTTGCGTGTGTGGCCCCAAGGCCGATGGATTTGGGTCCTCACGCTCTCTCCTCACCTGCCGTAATGTGACTAACTGTCACTATTGTAAAATTCAATTTCTCGTAGCGGTCAATACTTGCGTTATTTATAGGGTAATCTCTCGCGATCTGGGTCTTGTTCTAAAATGAAATGTTATGCAGAATTCCGTCACCAGGTTATAGCATTGGCTGGCTATGTGGTTGACGTAGTTCATCGTCGTCAGGATCCCGTTGTCTAGGGTTGGGGCTTGCGCTCGTGCTGTGTGCCACCCACTCCGGTCTTCATCTACCACCTGTTGGTTGTTGATTATGTCTGCGTGTTCGATTCCGAAACCATTTGCACCTGAATTGGCGAGTGCTAGTGAAGCACACGTCGCTACCGTGCTGTAATCCGTCTGATCTTCTTCCGTGACCTGGACTGTTTGCGCGCGTGGCGTTGCTCTTACTACGGCCAGTTGCTCTGTGTGTTCCTCGGTGGATATCTCGGTGGAATGTTGGTTCGAGTTTCTACTACACGATGCTGATGATGGTGCGCGTTGTGTTGTTGCTATCGTCGTCGGTCGTCTCGTTTGTTCCCCGATGGGAACTTCGGTGAAGCCCCCATTCGGGGCTTGGCGGGGCGCTTTTGACTTACCACGTTCGCGGGGTGAACGTATTCTTCTTTCTGTTTCTGGACTTGCTTCTTC
The DNA here is from genome assembly GCF_040869045.1 of Eurosta solidaginis. Taxonomy (NCBI): domain Eukaryota; kingdom Metazoa; phylum Arthropoda; class Insecta; order Diptera; family Tephritidae; genus Eurosta; species Eurosta solidaginis. Next base: position 191,210,642 of record NC_090319.1, on the reverse strand, counting down.
TTCGACTGTCGCTTGATGGTATGCTTTTAGCTCGCTTATGTGTGCCGTCCTCCTTTTGCCGTTATGCACCTTGTCTAGCTCGACGATTACGGGCGATACGAAGTTTGTTACACGATGAGGCCCACTGTATCTTGGTGCTAACTTTGCTGCGAAATTGTCCACTGCCTTGGACAGCTGATGCTCTTTTACTAGTACCAAGTCGCCCACCGCCGGTTGCCATTGTCTCCTACGTAAATTATAATGCCTTGCCTGCTCCGCTGAAGCTTGCTGTTGTCTACGACGTGCCATCTGATATACCTCTCGCATTTTCGCCATCTTTTCACTGAGAGCCACCTTCTCCTCGCCTGTGCCAAGTGTTTGCTCATCGTAGAGGGCGTTGGGGATCCTCGGTTCCCTACCCTGTACCACGAATGCTGGACTGTAGCCTGTTGACTCGCATACGCTCGTATTCAGTGCTAGTGTCATCTCTGGCAACAACTCGTCCCATGTCTTATGCTCCTTCCCAGTGAATTGTGCTATCATCCTCTTGATGTTACGATTCGCTCTCTCCGTCGGGTTCTCTTGCGGTGTGTACGGTGCCGTTAGCTGGTGCTTTATGCCAGCTTCTTGTAAAAACTTCTTGAAATTCCTGCTTGTGAACTGTGCTCCATTGTCTGTGATTAGAATTTTTGGCGCGCCAAATCGGGCCAAAATCCTCTCCCTCATACCTCTGATCACATTCTCCGTCGTCGCCTTCCGTATTGCTATGATCTCTACCCATTTCGAGAATTTATCCACGAAAACTAATGCCATCGTATTACCATGCTTCGAACGAGGGAGTGGTCCAACGAAATCTGCACAAACGGTAGCAAAAGGTTCATCTGAAATCTGCGTTAGCATCTTACCTGCAGCTTGTTGCTGGCTGGGTTTGTAGCCTTGGCATGCGTGGCATTGTTGCACGTACTTCCGTACGTCCCTGAACATCCCAGGCCAGTAATACCGCATCATTGCACGCGCGATGGATTTCCGTGTCCCCATGTGCCCCGCGCTTGGTGTGTCGTGAATCTCGTTAAGCACTCTTCGCCTCTCCGATTTCGGTACGCATAACTTCCACGGTACCGCATCCTCACCATCCATTTGACTTCCAATTCGTCTGTATAGTCTTCCTTCCTCTATGACGTATTCGGGAAACTTCTCTGGTGTCCTCGTTACTTCAGCCATCTTTGACGTGTACCACTTGCAACTCAAACTTTCTTCATGTGCCGTAAGGCTACCCAGCTGTTCCTCCAGTGGCTGCCTCGACAGTGCATCTGCGACCACGTTCATCCTGCCCTTCCTATACTGCACGTCGAACGAATACTGCTGTAACTCGAGCGCCCATCGAGCGATCCGGCCTGACGGACTTTCGATCGCGTTCAACCATTTCAAAGCCAGGTGATCGGTGATAACCGTGAAATTGTACCCTTCTAAATACGGTCTCATTTTCCTTATTGCCCACACGATTGCTAAACATTCCTTCTCAGTTGGTGAGTAGTTCATCTCGGCTTTATTCAGCCGGCGGCTAGCATACGCTATTACTCGCTCTTCGTCATCCAACCCCTGTGTGAGAACTGCTCCGAGACCATAATCGCTCGCGTCTGTCTGTAATCGAAATCTTTTCGTAAAATCTGGGCAAGCTAGTGCTGGTGCTTGTATTAGTGCATTCTTCAACGCTTCGAATGCCGCCTGTTGTTCTTCGGACCATTTCCACCTACTTCCCTTCTTCAACATTGACGTCAGTGTGTGCGCAACTTGTGAAAAGTCGGGTACGAACCTCCGGTACCAAGAAACTATCCCCAGAAATCGCCTTAACTCTCGTATGTTGTGTGGTGGCGTCAGCTCCTTGATAGCCGCAACTTTGTCGGGATCCGTGTGTATCCCTTCCTCGCTGACGACGTGTCCTAGATATTTCAAACTTTTCTTAAAAAACTCACATTTCTCTGGGTTGATCTTCAGATTCGCCCTCCGTAGCCGCCGAAATACTTCCCCTAGGTGCTTTATATGCTCTTCCAAAGTTGTGCTGGTGATGATGATATCATCCAGGTAGGCAAACGCATTTGGTTCCAACTCTGGGCCAATAACACGGTCGAGTGCTCGCTGAAACGTAGCCGGAGCGGAATGTAGACCGAACGGCATCACTTTCCATTGATACAACCCTCGGCCGGGTACGGTAAATGCTGTATACTTCTTGCTATCTTCTTCCATCGGGATTTGCCAATAACCATTTTTGAGGTCCAGACTGCTGATAAAACGCGCGCTACGTAGCCTATCTAAGATATGCTGTATTCTTGGGAGTGGGTACGCATCTGGCACTGAGCGAGCGTTGAGCTGCCGATAGTCAACGCAGAGTCTCCATTTGCCGTTCTTCTTCCGGGCTAGAACTATTGGTGCACTGTGTGGGCTGTGGGATGGTTCGATGCAACCCTTCTCTATTAGCTCGTCTACCTCCTTGTTTATGATCTCCTGCATCTTTGGGTTTTTAGGGAAATACCGCTGTTTGATTGGACGGTCATCTCGCATCACTATCTTATGCGTGGCAATGTTGGATACTCCTGTCATCTCTTCGAAAATCTGTAATTCGCGCTTTAGAAACGTACTCACCGCAACGTCACTCCTCACGTCTTTCTCGATACTTGCGCTACCTTCGTCCTCCATCATGGTTGTACACGTCACCATCTCCTGCGCTCTCTCTTCTGCTCGTAACGTCATTGTTTCGTTGCCACACCTCAGCTCAAATTTAGCCTTCGCCAGATAATCTGTTCCGATCACCACGCTGTCGACTAACCCAGGCAGAACTAACAACTCACTCTGATGCACTTGATCCCCCAGTTTTACCTCTGCGTCCACTGCCTCCGCTATCCATGCTGCGCTGCCATCGCCCATCACCACTCGTGTATGTATCTTCTTGAGCTTCCGTGCGTCTATTTTCGCCGCTGTCTTCTCGCTGATGAAACTTCGTGTCGCCCCCGTATCTACTGACGCCATGACTTCCTCTCCATCCAGGGTTACTGCAGCCAAGATTCGCCCTTGGGTCTGCCTAAATGTACTTACTGAGTACGAGGTTGGGTTTGTTGAGACGCCACCCCTCGATACCAATGGGGTCTCTGCCCGTTTCCCTGCTGTCCACGACAGCAGTTACGCGTTAGTATACCTACTCGGCCACACTGCCAGCAGAAATCCCTTCGTTCGTTTCGACACCCATGTGCGTAGTGTCCGCTTTCCCCGCATCGCCTGCATGCGTTCCGTGGATCGATGGGCCCTTGGCGTGGTGTCGTCGCATGCTCTGGCGTGCTTGCTTGTCGTTGCGCCTCCGTTCTCCGATCCCCTTGCTTCTCATCTTCGTGTATATATTGATAATGCTCGGTTGGCCGTCGCGGCACAAAAGGTTTCGCCGCCGGCCTTAGCGGTTCTTTCTCCGGTAAGATGTTCTCGTAATCCTCGGCCATGCTTACCAGTTCCTCTAAGCTGGCGAACTCGCTCCGTTTGATGTAAAGTTGGTACTCTCGTCGACAATTTCTGTAAATCCGGTTCAGCTTCTGCTCGCCGTTGTAGTCAGCGTGACGCATGAGTGCCTGTAACGATAAAACGTAATCCTTAAACTGCTCACCTGCGCGCTGCGTACGCTGACGGATCTCGTCCTCTAGCTTCTCGAAATACCTCGAGCTCAGGAAAAATTTTAGAAAGTCCTTCTTGAAGGCTTCCCACTCTTGCCACTGCCTGTTGTTGTTCCGGTACCACACCAAGGCCTTGTCCTTCAGCAACTCAGGTAACGCTCGTGGGATGGAATCGCGACCAACTTCGTAACTGTCGGCCAGCTCCTCCACCCGTTCAATAAAACATAGCGGGTCCTTACCACCGTCATATTTCAGACCCCACTTACGTACTCGGTCCATTACGTTGGCGTGCGACATCGTGCGCGTCTACTCTGAATTCCCTTGTGTAATCTTCCTGTGATTTTACCACCTGTTATCCTCTTGTTGATTGTACTCCACTAGTGATTATCCTCGTATTGTTGCTTGTTTACCATGAGTCTATGTATTCAGAGTCCCTGCTCGGGCGCCATTTGTGACGGACTTTTCCTTGCGCCGGGGTATGCTCAGTCCGTCCAGGATCCCTGTGGAATTAGAGAAGAATCCCTATCGTCTCCTTTTAAAGAGAAAGATCCCGTTTTGTTGTTAAAAAGAAACGTTATAAACTCTTTATTCCAAAATATTCAAACTACCCTTAAAGCTATGGCGACGGAGGTGGGAAACCACCGTCGGTTCTACGCCGATGGGGTTGGGAAAACCCCCACCGGGACTACGCTTAAACTAAAAAAAGCTCAGACTACTTCGTAAAGGAAGCGGAGGTGGAGAACCACCACTTCCTCCCAGTCGGTGGAGTTGGTAAAACCCCCACCGAGTATATAGCTTAAGAATACCCTGCTCTTTCTGAAGGTTGCGGAGGTGGAAAAACCACCACAATCCCTCTAACGATGGGGTTGGAAAAACCCCCAAAGTTGCTAAAATAAAGAACTCGTGAGATGGAAAAATCCCAGGAGTCCCATTCACCGCTAAACAAGGCGTTAGCAGGCTACTATACCTAGCTGGCTACTGTCTCAATTCGCGAAATTTGTCGCCCTTTTATACTTATCCACGCGCAGGTGGACAGTTATCCTACAACAATAAATTTTACTTATTATATGTATTTACTTAAGGTATCTTACATTTAACTGTATTATTCTACCCATATCTCGCATTATAAGTATTTATCTCCAAATTGCGTATGTAAAAATGCCTCTTGTACTGCTCCCCCTAACATGTGAGTTCGTTGGTACGCATCTCCAGTTAGCTAGCATAGTTATTTTTGTTTTCCCTCTGCTGCTTGCTTATTGGGTCTTGTTGTCGACGAGTTGGTTGCCCTTCGTAGGTAACTTGTGTCTAGTACCCACGCTGTGTTGTTGGTATGGCTAACGTGACCGCTTCCTAGTACATTGCATTTTTTCGTTTCTCTTTGTGCGATGTCCGCCCCGACGGTTCGCTTTAATGCCTGCTGTGCTTGGTCGCAATGGCTTGGTATACGTATGTTTGTATGTTTTTGGTGTTCTTCCAATGGGAGCTTATGTGTGTTGCTTATTGCATTGCTGTATTCCCAGCATTATTTAAAATTCCAGTCGGTTATGGGTTATCTGTGGAAATTATAATGTTCAACCGAAATATTTACCGTATGCGGGCAGAGACAATTATTTAAACGAAGAAATTAGATGTTGTCATGAATGTTTATATGTATATTAGGGTAATTCAAAAATGATTATTTTGTATGTGTAAATTTAATTCATATAATTCAGTCTTGTACATTTTACATGCTATATGTATAAATTCATTGTAATTCAAGTAGGATTTATACACGTTTTAATGAGTTTTGATAAATATTTGTAGGTTCGAATGTGTGGGCTCCAAAGCCGGTGGATTTGGGTCCTCACATGGTCAAACAAAAGCTCACAGAGCGCCCTTTCCAACGTCTGTTTGATGATTTTATGGGTCCCTATCCTCGCTCTAGTGATGGTAACGTGTATGTCTTTGTTTTTCTACATCACTTCACTAAGTTTGTGTTTTTAAAACCTATGAGATGGGCCATTTCAGCTGAGGTTATAAAATTTTTAGAGAAAGAAGTCTTTCACGTGTTTGGTGTGCCCGAATATGTTCATTCGGATAACGGCAAACAATTCGTCTCAGAAATGTTCAAAGAGTTTTTGGAGAATTACGGCACAACACACGTGAGAACTGCATTTTATTCACCTCAGGGTAACGCTGCAGAAAGAGTCAAATGATCTGTGCTGCAGATAATTAGGTCCTTCATAAACGGCAACCAAAATAACTGGGAAAAATGCGTCAGCGATGCCGCATTTGCACTACGCAGCGTTACTCACTTAGCCATCAACATGTCACCATACTATGCCACTTTCGGTATGCCTATGATACAGCATGCTGCGTCATATGAGCTATACCGAAATTTGGCGGCATTGAAGGATGGTGACGTGGAGATGGATACGGCTGGTGATAAAATGCAGCTCATAAGAAAAAGAGTTATGAAGGAGCTGAAGTTGGCCCATGATAGAAGTCAAAAAGTCTACGACACCAGGAGTAAGGATATAGAGTTTCAGATTGGACAAGTGGTATATCGCCGAAACTTCAAACAAAGCTCCCAAGTTGATAATTACAACGCTAAATTAGCTCCAAAACAAAAATGTATTGTTTTAAACGTTATAGGGAATTCAATGTATGACCTTGGCGACAGCAATGGGAAAAAGATCGGCGTATACCACGCTAAAGACATTTTTGCGAAATAGTTTAATGATTTTTGTAGTGCTAGTACTTTTGTTCCATTTTATTTATTGACGGTTTCTATTTATTTACTTAATGATGTATTTTTTTTTTTTTTTTTCGGGGAGGCTGAAAAATGCCTAATGAACCATAATTACTGCCTTCGCAACAACCGTGTGTCCGTAGGCTAAAAAACAGCCCCGTTCTGGAACCGTCGCCCACCCCGGCACCACTTTCGCATTACTTCAGGGTGGCGTTCCATATTTCTCATTTTTTAAGAGCCTACTGTTGTCCCTGCGTCCAGGTTCCCGCTATTTGCTCTGAGTGTCCATTTAATCGCCACTGCTTCGCATGCGCATTTCTCTGCGCTCCCTCTCAGCATCCATCAGGCGTGTCATTACTATAAATGCCATTTTGCTCACTGCAGTCCAGCTCTCTTTCCTATTGCACATATGTGATACTAAATTTCTCGTGGTAGGTTCCTCCCCAAAGACTCCATGCAAGGTGAGTATTTCTTCGTGGAAACGGGGGCAGTGGAACATGACGCGTTCTGCGTTTTCTAACTCCGTGGTACACATTGGGCAATAAGGATCTTCCTCTATCCTACGCTTCCATAAATACTTTTTAAAACCGCCATGTCCACTCTTTATCTGCGTGAGATGGTAGTTCAGTTCGCCGTGCTTTCGCTCATTCCACTGATCTACGTTCCAAACTAGTGTGAAAGTCCAACGCCCTTTACTCGAGGCCACCCACCGTTCTTGCCACTTAGCTATTGTTTGTGTCCTTGCTCTTTTCTTGTCTTCTTCAGATGGTCGCTCGATATTAGTGTTATACAGATCGGCCATTTCGCTTGCCAGTAAGTCCACTGGGATTTTCCGGGTTAGAACCAGGATCGCGTCGTCGGACACCGTTCGATAAGCACTTGCTATTCTTAAAGAAGCAAGTCGGTACGCTGCTAATATATATTTTTGATGGGTCTGTTTAGATCCATACCACACTGGTGCTGCGTATAGTATTATTGAGCTGGTTACTGTGGACAATAGCTGACGTATAGCTTCGCTCGGACCACCATTGTTAGGCATTATTCGCATAAGTGATCCATTAACTTTGGTAATTTTCTCCCCCACCGCTCTGAAGTTCTCTTTGAAAGTTTACTTAGAGTCAATGTGCACTCCTAAGTATTTTAAGGAATCTTTTGAGGTGATTTGATGATCCCCGACAGTTAAGACTAACTCGTTCGCCGACCGTTTGGAGCTTACTAATACCACTTCCGTCTTTTGGCTAGCCAACTCCAGTCCCGTATTGGTCAGCCATTCCTTTATTCTTGCTACGGCGTCATTACATAATGCTTGAAGCAGGTCCAGTTTCTTGGCCACTGCTACCACTGCAATATCATCAGCATATCCCACAATTTGCGTATTTTCTGGTAGATCAATCTTTAGCACCCCGTCATACATTACATTCCAAAGCGTTGGACCGAGAACAGATCCCTGTGGGACGCCTCCTGTGATTTTGTACTCTTTTGCTCCTTGATCCGTGTCAAAGAGAAGTACTCTGTCTTTAAGATAGCTACCTATTATTCTGCGTAGGTAAGCTGGAGTGCCGAAGTTTTGCAGCGCTGCCATTATCTGCATCCAGTTCGCAGTGTTGAAAGCATTCTTGATGTCCAACATAATCAGCGCACAGAACTTCCTTTTATTTTGGCCTCCAGAGATAGCTTCTCTAGCTATATTTACGACTGTTTGTATTGCATCTACGGTGGATCTTGATTTGCGAAATCCATATTGACTATTCGATAAGCCACATGGTCTTTCTAGAGTCAGCTGTAGGCGCTCACTAATTATACGCTCGAAAATCTTCCCTAGGGAATCCAGCATACAAAGTGGCATATATGAGGATGGTTGGTCCGGCTGTTTACCACGTTTCAGCAATAGGTTGTCCTATTTCTATTCTTTGTCGTTTCCACGGGCGAGGGAACACGCCTTCTTGCATACAGGCATTAAAAAGATCAGTAAATAATGTAGCCCTAGTTGTGATCGCGGCTTTAAGGGCTATGTTTGGTACTTCGTCGGGTCCTGGGGATTTGTTATCAGCAAGTCATTTGCAGCGTCCATCACCTCTTGCTCTGTAATTTGCGGAATTTCCGTACTTTCTAGATCCTCACTTGGATAAGTCCAGCGATCTTGCGCCGGGAAAAGTGTTTCAACAATAATATTTATCAGTATCGGGCACGTAGGTTGCTGTGATATCGGTCCTTTAACTTTGGCCATCACAGTTCTGTAGGCTGATCCCCAAGGATCTAGGTCGACATTATCCAGCAGTTCCCTAAAGCGTAGCTTCTTGCTCTTTTTTATGACATTTTTAAGTGCCTTTCATTGTGCGACATAGGTTATGTGTAATTCCGCATATCGTGGTGATGTATTTTATTTATTAACTCATTGACATATGTAATTATTTTATTAAATTATTTTTATTTTTCTTGACTTTTTTTATTTATTTGATTATTTTTGCATTTATTTCATTTTTTATTTTATTTATTTATTTATTTTACCTTCTTTTACCTACTTGACTACATGATCTGTGATATTTTTTTAAATAGATTTATTAATAATTTTCCATCGCCATCTATGATATTTTATTTTATTAAATTTTTTTTCATAATTTTTCTGCTAACTGTGATATTTTATTTTATTTTATTTTTTTAATAATTTGTTTATCTGCGACATTTTATTTACTATTATATATGTAGAGTAGTATCTGTGATATAGGTTTAAGTAGCAGCATTAGCCCAGGCTGCGTTTAAACTTTTATACGCACACGCTCCATAGTGCAGGCACAATCGGCGGTTGCGAGCCTGTAACGACAGCCTGCCTCCATACTGGCTTAAATGAGTGGCAGAGTGTATATGCGTCTGGTGTTTATGCGTTTTGTGTCCAGGTCCATGCCTTAGCCGCAATGTTGCCACTAACCTAATAACATCGCGTAGTGACAACATTGTACCTACAATGAACACAATGTTGCAGCGGAAATGAGATGTTGCGCGTTGGCAGCAATTACTATGCTCTTTATTTCAATGCCACTAGTGACGAGGTGTTACTACATTGCAGGGATTTTATCACAGCTTGGCTGTCAGAGAAAATTTAAATAGAATTGGTCACCTGCAGGTAAGCAAGATAGAGGGCTGCTTCCCAGATAGTTATAAGTTCAGCATGAAAAACCCTGGAGTGGTCGGGTAAGCGAAAGCTCTCGCTTTGATTGAGCTTCTCCGAGAATATTCCGCTGCCGTCTCTGTTGTTTGGCCATCTTTAAAAACGGAGATTTCGTGAGATCCCGTCTCCACGCCGTTTGCCCACTCGTTCCTCTCTGGGATTCTTGTGGAAACTTTGTTGTCCCAGCAAGGGGACGATGTTATATGGGCCAATTTCAAGAAGGTTTCGGGGAGCTGTTTCAGGATCCGTGTGTGACCAAACCTGCAGTCCCTCCATGGTTCTATAGCGTTGAGCCTTGCCGCGTTGCAGGAGGCACAATATCTACCATATATATCAGTTGTGAGAAGGAATAATATGGTTTCAAGAGCTTTGGAGGGAGTGCAGGGAAGGGCACCGCTGGTAAGCTTTGCCGCCATCTTCTGCACTCTCCTTACTTTGCTCTTGTTGGATTCAATATCAAGTGCCGTCCACCATACGGTGACGGCGTATAAGAATATGGGTCTCATCACTGCCGTGTAGGTCCAATGGACTATGCGTGGCTGGAGACCCCACCTTTTTCCGATTGCCGACTTACAAGCGTAGAGAGCCATTGTGGCTTTCCTGGATCGTTCCTCCACGTTTCGCTTCCAGTCAAGCTTCCTTTCTAGAATAACTCCGATTCGTTTAACCTCGGTAGAGAGTTTGATTCTCCCATTTAGGGACGGGAGGGTAAATTCCGGTATAATGCGTTTGCGGGTAAAAAGCACCATCTCAGTTTTTTCAATGCTGATGCTGAGTCCGCATTGCCTAGACAAAGTGTTTGTTAGATTAAGAACATTTTGCAAGAGTTCGCCAAGCATCGGAAGGTGTTTGCCGGTAACTGCCAAGGCTATGTCGTCGGCATATGCAATGACTTGGCATCCGGTGGGATGTAGTATAGATAACAGAGCATTCACCTATTATTGAAATAGGGGAGAAATAACGCCCCCTGGGGGGTCTCTCTGTTGGTATACCTTATTAACGATGAGCGGTCCAGCTCAGAGATAATTCTTCTCTTGGTTAGAAGGAGCTCGACGAATTCCACAAGAGGCTCTTCCACCCCTAGTGAACCAAGAGATTTTGTGACCGCTGCTGGGAGAACGTTGTTGAAGGCTCTTTCTGTGTCGAGAAAGATACCCAGCGTAAATTCTTTAAAGGCAAGACCCTTCTCTATCTTAATACTGATAGCATATAGAGCTGTCTCTCCGGATTTGCCCTTAGATTAGGCGTGTTGGTTGTTGGAGATTAGTGCCTTATTTGCCGATCGTCAAATATAGGCGTCCAGCAATCGTTCTAGAAATTTTAGGAGGAAGGAGATCAGACTTATTGGTCTGAAATCCTGTTGCCCGATATCCTGCCTCTTTTGGGTATGAAGACTTCCTATACCTTGGTCCATTCCGTGGGGATATAGACCAGGTTGAGGCAAGCCTTGTAGATTTTAGCTAGCAGCGGGCTTATAAGATTGCTTGCAGCTTGTAATTCAACGGGAAATGTTCCACCCATTCCCGGAGATTTGAGGGGTTTAAAGGACTAGATTGCCCAGATAAGTCCTCTTTCGCTTACAACCTGGTCCAGGGGTCGAAACGACCCTGGGTTAGAGTGCCTGTTTAAGAGGTATGGTTGGGAGCTGCACCCTGAAAAGTGAGTGCTGACCAGGGTTTCCAGAATTTCCGTACTAGAAGTGGAACTGGAAACGTTAGGGAATTAGTTTAAGAATAGGTCGAACAATGGCCAACCTCCTGGTAAAAGGTCACAAAATACAACACAATACTCTTTTTTCCCTCACCTTTTCACTTAATGTTATGCTTCTCGTGTCGAATGCCGGTAGAAAATTATTTGGAAGCCAATAAGGAGACGCAATGCAAGTTTAGCTTCCACAGCCCAATCTGCTTTTCGTGTGGGGGCGGCTCTTTTTGAGCCTACAAGCCACCGAAAGTGTAGGGTGAAGAAGTTTTTTTCTTACCGCGGAATAAATACAAAAACAGGGACTTAACTGTGCTCTAAATTAAAAGAAAAATAGCGAAATCAAACAATTGCTCTTGATGTTCCACTGTAGACTAGTTTATTCAATATAATAAGAAATGCAGTTTAGTTCTACTTACATAGGAATATCATAAATGTTTGTACAAATGTATATTCATATCCATGCACACACTGAATAATTTACCAAGTAGCGCAACTAACAGCTGATCGCTCAAAATTTGCACACCACACAAACATCACTAATGACCATATTACGGAAATCTTAGGGAAATTGAAGTTAAATGTTATAATTTTGGAATATATAGCATCTAGGACACCTATATTGCAGTAATTGAAAGAAAATGTTTGCTTATACTCAAATATTTAATTATTTTTTCTAAATTTATCTTTAATATTGATGCAATGATTGAAGTTGTATTAATCCAATGCAACTCTGCTCTTCCTACTGTTCTTCATTCCACTCCATTCGGGTGTCTCGTTCACTGAGTTCGACTGTCCTCCACGCTATTCGCAACATAACCTCAATTTAAGCTGTCAAACTATATAGTAAACAATGCATGCACAAGCGTAGGACGGAAATGACAAAGTGACAAAATCTGTCGCTCTTGTTTCAGCGCAGCTATATATGTAGGTATACATGCGTTTGTGTATATTAATTATGTGGGTACATACATGTCTGTTCATGCTCTAATATTGAAATGCCAATCCGACAGTTACATATGCATGTACATTATTAAATGGAAAGGTAATGATTGAATTTAAAGTAAATGCATTTGCAAGCGTTCCTGACCTACGGCAACATGTAGGGTGCGTCATTAGGTGACCCAACATCCCGGCCCCGTTGAAAGAACTTTCAAATTGGTAATACTGCAGTCTTGTGGATTGGGCGACAAATAATTAGTTCCCTTTGGTGTTCGCACTTCTACTACTATGATTTTTCCACTCTTTCCAGGAACAACGTCTTTAATGCGACCCATTAGCCATCGTTGCGGAGGTACATTGTCCTCATGTATGACAACCATTGCATCTTTGGTGTTGTTTTAATGTTGGGTGTCCCACTTTGTTCGTGATTGAAGTTCGCTTATGTAGTGTGACCACCTTCTACAAAATAAATTTTTGATAGTCTTTATTTGATCGCACCTATCCACATTGTTAAAGTTTTCTGTTTTTGTTCACTCCGGAGGGGCCTTTAACGCACTGCCTGTTATGAAGTGACCGGAATCAATGCTTCCTAATTGCTGCGATCGTAAAAGATAGGTGATATGGGCCGCGAATTAAGAACGGCTTCTATTTCCATTAATATTGTAGTGATCTCATCATATGTTAGCCTGGCATTCATGACGCTTTGGTTCAGGTGGCCTTTGGCTGATTTGACTGCAGCCTCCCAAATGCCGCCAAAATGAAGTGCCCTAGGAGGAATCAAGTGAAAATTTATAAATTCATTAGAACAGAAATTAGTTATTGTATCTTGGTTCTCTTTTTGTAGATAAATGCTTTCAATTCAGCTAGTTTGCTGCAAGCACCAACGAAATTGGTCGCATTGTCGCAACATGTCCGACGGAAGGCTTCTTCTTCCAATCATTCGTTTAAGCGATGTCAAGAATGCACCGCCTTTGTTGCGAAGCAAAGGAAGATAGCTACGTAGACTTCTAGGGGCCATAAATGAGAGGAAGTTCTGCAGGGGCACGCCACAGGGGTTGCCCTATCTCCCCTGCTCTGGGTTGTGGTAGTCAACGAGCTTCTTTTGGAGCTGGAATCCAATAGCTGTAGGGTGGTTGCATATCCAGATGATCTCGCTATACTAGTCAGAGGCAAATTTCTGGGCACCCTGCGCGACGTTCTGCAGGGCTACCTAGATACTGTGTCTAGGTGGGCTGAATCATGTGGATTGGCGGTGAACCCCGGAAAAAGGGTTTGGTTCTTTTTACAAGGAGATATAAGATGTCCGATTTAAGAACTCCCTCGATTGGAGAGGTACCGTTGGTACTTTATGATAGGGTTAAATATTTGGGGATTGTTTTGGACAAGAAACTGTCCTGGAGACCGAATGTGGAAGATAGTGCCAGGAAGGCCGCGTTTGCCTTGTACTGTAGCAGGGGGGCTAGCGGAAAGTGATGTGGACTCTCGCCAGGAGTAGTAAACTGGCTTTATGGGATGGTGGCCAAACCGATTCTGCTCCATTGCCTGGTGGAAAGCACTGTTCATGGCGAGCACCTCCAAAAAAGTGTCAGGGCAACGGACGGCTGATCGGTATCAGTGGCGCTCTCAGAACAACAGATACCTTGGCACTGAATGTCATGCTGAACATACATGCAGTAGATATTACCTCTCTGAAAGACAATTTTTACGTGGAAAAAAATTACCTGTTGGGAAAATTGCCGTGAATTTGCCGTAACTTATCCGTGAAACAAAAAATTGCCGCGGCCATATTTTAGAAACCAACCTTAGTGGTGTCTAATAATGTAAAGTGGCACGCTAACTTCACGTGAAGTTTGGCGCGCCACCCTCAGAAACCAACCTTAGTGGTGTCTAATAGTGTAAAGTGGCACGCTAACTTCACGTGAAGTTGGCGGTTCACCATAAAAAAAGTTAAATATTTTTTTACACGAAGTTGGCGTGCCACGTGATATTTTATAAAATATAGTCGTGACAAATTTTTTTGTTTCACGGATAAATTACGGCAAATTCACGTCAGTTTTCCCAACAGGGAGTTTTTTCCACGTAAAAGTTGTCTTGCTAACTTCAGAGAGGTGTAGATATTACGGGAAAGGCAGTCGCGGCCCGGTCGTTGGTCATAATAAAATAAACATATTCTTTAACAATTAAACATCCTCAGTTCAAAATTTTTGTGACAAGGATAAAGATATATAATTAAAAGGTAAGTTAAGAGTTGAGAAAAGATAATACTGCCTGCTTAAAACATCCTGCTTTCCTAATAGCTTTAGTTGCGTATGGGAGTGAGTTCCGTAGACGGATTGTACTGACAAAGAACATTCTGGATGACGTTGTGTACTTAAAATTCGGGACTAATAGATTCAAAGTCCGTGTAGATTGGCAGAAACTTAGTTTGTTAAATAAGTACGGCTGCTTTTGTGAGTGTAATAGCTTATGCAAAAACAGAGATTTCGCATTTTTAGGAAATTATAAATATCGCATCCGAGAATCTGCATTACATATGACGATATGTGATCAAATTTATTTTTAGAAAAAACAAACCGGGGAACATTGTTAAAGACCAGCTGCAATTTGTTGAGCGACATTGAGGTTACCGTACATTAGTTAACCATAAGAGACTTGAGGTATTATTAGAGCTTTGACCAGTTTCATCTTAGCGTCTCGTGGTAACAAATTGGCAGTTCTGTATAAATTACGCAAGGTATTATATATCTTCCTCACAACAAGGTTGATATGGTCAACACAAGTCAGTATAGAGTTGATTTTATAACCTAAATTAGTTACCACATTATGAAAAATGATTTTATCTCCATTGAGAATAATATCAGGAAAGTTGTTTACGTCATTTGATCTATTTGCTAACGCAATCGCCTTAGATTTAGCTGCATTGAGAGATAGTTTATTTAGGTTAGCCCATAAGTCTTAAGTCTTCATTCAGTCTAGCAAATAAGTCTTCGGAAAGACCGATAGGTCAAGACATTTATAATTGGGTATCGTCTGCATATAAATGTATGGAGGCATTGTGGCAACAAGTAACTATGTCATTGATGAAGGGTGTAAATAATAATGGTCCTAGGATCGATCCCTGTGGAACGCCAGATGTGATTGGTTTTAGACTAGAGACTTGGTTATAGCATTGAACCTGTTGAAATCGCTCGAGGAGATAACTTCGTATTAACTTGATTGCAAAAGGGCTGAAATTATAGCTGGCTCCGAGCTTAAAAAGAAGTATTTTGAAATCAACCGTATCAAAAGCTTTAAAGAAATCCAGTAGTACTAACACAGTGAGTTCATTATTGTCATAGGCTGGACGTATATCTTCAAGAATCTTTAACACGGATGACGCACAGCTGATCCCTCTTCTAAATCCCGACTGGATGTCCGATAGCAAATTATTCGTAGTTATATGTTCAGTTATTTGCGTTGCCAATAACTTCTCATATACCTTCGATAAAGAAGGCAACAGACTTATCGGTCTAAACTCATTGCAGGAACTCGGAGACTTAGTTTTGGGGACCGGGACAACATTGGCTATTTTCCATTGACTAGGAAAACTACTGCTAGTTACAGAAAAATTGAAAATGTGAGTAAGCGGAGAGATAACAACAGGAAGGATTAGTTTGATGAATCGTATGCTAATTCCATCGATTCCTACAGCATTCGACTTAATAGCAAATATAGCGTTTAACACTTCAGACTCTGTAACCACTGAGAAATCGAAGCCATTGATATTTGGTCTACTGCCTACACTGAAAGACATATTATCGATACTATCATTAGTATTACCATCAGAACTACTGCCCAAACAATTTTGGTTCATTTCATTTGGATCAAAATTACATTGAATTTTACTGTTATTAGATATTCCCAACGAGCGAAAATTTTTCCAAAGCATTTCAGGGGGCAAATTATTATTAAATTTTGTGTTTAGGTATGCTATCTTGGCATTCCGAATGCACAGGGTAGCTTGGTTACGCAAAAGGCAGTAAGCTTCCCAGTGGTTTTTACTCTGAGATGTCTTCCATTCCCTGTATGCTCTACCTCTTTTTTTATTAGATTTAAAATGTCTCTTGTAAACAATGGTTTCTTACTACTTCGAACTCTAATGGTTTTAAGAGGTACAAATCTACTGAAGAGGTAGTGGACAAGATTATTAAAATATTTCAACTTTTCATCTAACTGAGAAAATGAAAAACATCCACTCCAGTCCAGACGAGAGGCCTCTTCATTTAATGCTTCTATCACTATGCCATTGAAATCTCTGTACGTAAATTCTATGTCGTGCCCTATTGCATTAAATTTTAAACCATAGGATAGGAAAATCATTTCATGGTCAGAGATACCCTCCATAGGAATTTGGTCAACATGGTTTACAAACTTAGTATTGTTAACGCATATAAGATCTAGCATGCTAGGTTTACTATTTGGTTAACAATGTTCAAGTCATAGGCCTGAAAATTACCAAGAATGCTTCTACTACGGGAATCGTTAATAAGATCAACATTAAGATCTCCGCAGATGACAACATGTTGGTATTTAACTGTAAATTCAGCAATTTTCTTAAATAAATCGTTAGTCCTACTCAGATTATAAACACACGCTACGAAGCAGTTTGTTCATGAGTCACCTATTTCAATGAAAATATATTCAACCTCACTTGCGTCATCTGAACAATAAACTATCTTTGGGTTTAAAACCTCCCTGCAATAAATTGCAACTCCACCACCACGAATATTGCCTTTTCTCTCATTTCGCAGTAATACATAGTCATTAATTGCGTATGACCGATCATCAACGCTGCACCTAAACCAAGTCTCAGTGATGCAAATTAAATCAATAGTTTGCTCAGCAAATACATAAGAAAGATAATCTAATTTTTCAACCGTAAGACTATGAGTATTTAGGTGACATAAATTAAATGCATGTTCTTTTGAAATTTGACTCAGTTTGAAACTTACATGCTCACTGTCAGCACAATCATTGGTCAATTTATCCATAATCAAAATAAACAAGCTGGATGATTTTAAGTAAGCTGTAAAAATCAATTAGAAATATTGAGAGCATAAAGAGTAAAGTTAGGGAAATAAACACTATAAAAAAAGAAGTAATAAAAATTGAGAATAAACAAAAAATCAATAATGAGTAAATCATGTTTATCATATGTTTATAGGTATTGTAGGCCGATAACTGCTCCCTATAAAACCTTCACCCCTGTTATTCTCCCGAGAAAGGAGTGAGGAACAGGACTAATCTGGGGCAGGAGACCGGTTAACTTATTCACTGATGGGTCGAAGTTGGACGGAAAGGTTGGTGAAGGGGTCATTTGTCAAGAGCTAAATGTAAGGCGCAAGTTTAAGTTGGCTGATCACTGCAGTGTATTCCAAGCGGAAGTTGCTGCGATTAAGGATGCGGTGGATGAAATTCTATCCAGTGTTACTACGGTTAGGGAATTCAACATATTCTCTGATAGCCAAGCGGCTATCAAGGCCTTGAATACAACTACAGTGAGATCGAGGGTTGTGTGGTAGTGCCTGACCTCGCTTGCGATTGCATCGAACTATTTTATAATTAAGATTATATGGGTGTGTCAAGCGGATCTCTTAGCCTACATCGGTACAACTCAACCGGATGAAGGTGGCTGTAGGGATCTCGGGATTTCGCTGGCCACATGTGGTTTGCTCCTCCATAGCTGGGCCTCGAGTCAGCTCAGCAAACGTTGGGCGGATACCACCTCTTTCAGGGTAGCGAGATCTTTCTGGACGAAAGTAGATGGCAGGTGGCCTGCAGAAGTACTTCGGTTCACTAAGGCTCATCTATCAATGGTCATTGGCGTTTTGACAGGGCCCTGTTCCATGGGTATCCATGCGGTACGTCTCAATATACTGGAAAATCCATCCTGCTGCAGCTGTATGGAGGAGATTGAGGTGGAATCATCAAATCACTTTATGGTTGATTTCCGAGCTTTTGTCAGAACAAGGCGAAAGTACTTAGGTCGCGACTCACATGGATCTCCCGAGGATTTATCCAAGGTTGAGATCGGTATCATTCGGAACTTTATCGTTGCTACCCAACGATCTCTAAGTAGCTATATATACGTCACCATTATTTTTTTTTATTGTATGTGGTATCACAACGGTTCTTCATGTTGTCTAAGAGAGCTTCCCCTATCAGGGTAGCTACCACCGAACCTAACCTAAGTATTCTTTTCAATAAAACCGTTTAACTTAAAAATTTTTTTTAATTCGTTTATTTTTACTTACAATCTTCGAATAAACCGCTGCTTAAAAGCGTAAACCATTAGTGAAAGGAATTAAAAGGTGTGTCACAAAAACCTCATTCAGTACTATGGCGTCCTGTTTATAATATATACAGTTATATTTTGGGATTACATTAAATAGTATTCATCTGTTCAAATGTTATCGCCAAAGAAAATCTTCGTTTAAAGTAAAAAATGTAGAACCACGTCACAAAAGTGCATAATTTGAAAATGATCTCAATTTTAATCGTCTGTTGTTTTATATATTTTTCTTTTTTTCAATATTATGAAATTAGGCCGCATACATACATGCATACTAAGATAGTCCTTATTTTTCGACCTTAACCCTATACACCTAACCTTCGTCGAATCGTCGACCAGAAGATAGAAATATCGCTGTAACTTTTTAATATGCAGGATGATCGCCATACCTTTACTTGTCAACTCAGTATTCATTGAGCTCTCTTGAGAATCGTAGGTGTGAGGCGCGTAGTTGGGTAATTTTTTGAGATTCCGAGAAATTTTACGTCATTTCGACGAATGGTTAGTATTTGTGTACTTTTTTTTTACAATTGTGTAGATTTTGTGACAGTTTAGTATTTTTATTTGGTGTAGTTTTTTTAATGCCGTCAAGAGGAGTGTTATCTGAGGAATCTATTCTTCGATTCTTATTGGAGGAGGAAGATGCTAGTGTGTTGGACGACTCGTCTGACAGCGAACTTGAAGATAATGTGGAGCTTGATGATGTAGAAAGCGATCACGTAGACGATTATTCTGATAGTGTGGATAACTCCCTAAATACACAAGATCAATCTTCTCTTGTTTCGCTGGACCGTTCACTAGAGTCGCGTTCTCCTTCAGTTCAACTTTTAAACAACAATCCATGTATTGTAAGCTTTTCAAGAAGTAATATTCGTAGTCGCTCACGACATACTTGGGCTACAAGTAAAGAGAGTAGCTCAAAAAGAACATCTTCAATTAATATTGTACGTGTTGCTAGAGGACCTGCCCGTTCTATCAAAAATATAACTGATCCACTTGCATTATTTGAGCATTTTATGACTGATCAAATGTTAGAAGAAATTGTGAAGTGGACAAACTCGGAGATTACAATCAGGAAAGAAAACTATGAGCAAGCTAAATTTTCACAGAGTGAAACTAGCAAATTTGAGATAAGAGCTCTGATTGGTATTGTGGTATTAACTGCAGCGTTGAAAGATAATTATTTGACACTCAACGAATTGTTCAATATAGAGTATTCTGGGACTAGATATATATCGTGCATGAGTAAAAAGAGGTGCGACTTTCTTCTTCGGTGTCTACGTTTTGAGAATAAAATCTTGCGATTACAAAAGCAAACAGAAGATCCTTTTATACCCATAAGAAACATTTAGGAATTATTCATGGCTCAGTGCCGACAAAACTATATGCCTGGAACAAATGTCAAAATTGATGAGCAATTATTAGCATTTCGTGGGAGATGTAAATTTCGGATGTATATTTCGAATAAGCCTGCAAAATATGGCGTTAAATTGGTTATGATGTGTGACAGTGGCACTAGATATATGATTGATACTATGCCATATCTTGGAAGAGTATTTCGTCAAAGAACCTACTCGTAGTATACATGGCTCAAACAGAAATGTTACCATTGATAACTGGTTTACGTCAATACCACTAGCGACACAGCTACTTCAGCAGCCTTATTAGTTGACAATTGTAGGGACATTGCGAGCAAACAAAAAAGAAATCCCAGAAGAAATGAAAAATAATCGGTTGAGAAATATCAATACATCGATGTTTTGTTGCGATGGCCCACTTACTCTACAGTCATACAAACCTAAACCCTCTAAAATGGTTTATATATTATCATATTGCGATGAATAGGGATCGGTGAATCCGGAAACAAAAAAGCCGTCTATGGCCGAGTTTTATAATAGTACTAAAGGTGGAGTAGACACGTTCGAAATGTGCTCAGTAATGTCATGCAACAGAAAAACCAATCCATGGCCAATGTGTGTCTTTTATGGTATGATAAATATATCTTGTATCAACAGCTACATACTTTATTGCCATAAGGCTTCTGTACTGGGACAATCAATAATTACCCGGCGTGAGTTCATGAAGCAGCTACATTCAAAACTTGTAGAACCTTGGCTCAAAACCCGATTAGAGTGTCGCACAATGCCACGGAATGTAAAAGACAATATTCTACATTTATTAAAAGGAAATGAGCTCAAAGGTCACGATGAAAGTCTGCCATCAACCAGCAATGAGTTTCAGCCAGTAGAAGTACCCAATTCCAATAAGAGAGGATCTGTAATCTCTGCTCATATAAAAAGAGACGTATGACAAAGTCACCATGCTCGAAATGCAATGTTGCAATTTGTGGTGAACCCAAAATAGACTTTTGCACACAATGTGTTTCAAAAAATTTGCAATGAATTTTTTTACATATTAATAATAGAATATAGTTAAATATCGCCAAAGAAGAGGCTGTTTTTGTTGGTTTTTTTTTTAGATTTTATAAGTGTGTTATCTCACAGTGATCTCAAAAGAGAGCGTTTTATAAAAACGTAGATTATAAAAAAATATAGTAACAAAAAATTAAATTTATTGTGTGTTCTACTTAAGATATACTTGGTTAATATAACTGCGTGTTAAAACTTTCAGAAATATATATTTTAACCCGATTTTATATATCGCGAATAATAGCTCGTCGAAATGACGAATGGTTATGTTTAAAAGGGCAGCTTACAAGGTTATGTGTATAGGGTTAAAAAGTTAACTGGGCACACCGTAACCCAAACATATTGACAACGTATATATATATATATATATATATATATTAAAAGTTTTTAGAGGTCGCTTTGAGGTTAAACTTTTAGATACATCATTGTAATAACTCTCTATCCCGACGTATTGACTCTGATACGTTATTATTGATTATTTTACAATGAAATAGAATGCAAAACGAGCTAGTGCAGTACAGACACCATTTCAAAAAAAAAATTGTGAATGCGAAATGGCTTTAGTGTTATTTCACATTTTAAAGTGAATTCATATTCGTGAGATGACCTTTTAACACATTTTCCACATCCATGAACGCGTCAAATTTCTATTGATAGTCATAAGTACGACCAACTAAATCTTAATCAGGTTATGCTACGCCTCACATTTTTAGAAATTTCACGCGCCCAACGCTTTTATTCAATTGTCTGATCAACGCCCTAGATTGATGAGGAGTGTGATGACTAGTACCTAGAACCTACCTAATTATTCTCTAGGTTTATGAATCAGTATTACTTAATGTAAGTATTTTTTTTTTTGTTTTCAATAAAACCGCTTAACTTACAAAATCTTTTGTTTATTATTTTATTTTTAAGTTTTTTAGTCTTTATTTAATAGCCTATTATTTCTCTTATATAACTTATTTTAAGCTACTTTAATGTTGCTTTTCCCGGGCCTTGACCCCAGGACCTTCAACTTGGTGGCGAGCAAGCTAGATTTTGCGAGCACAATAGGATTGTTTTCCCATCATTTCGGAATTTTTCATTAATCGCATGAGGAAGGATGCCCAGAAGTTTTCCGCTTTGAATTTACGAAACTGTAAAACTTTTTTGGATTTCTAAAAAATTGGGCTTTACAACAACTCAAGTAATTTTTATAACAAAGCTGATTAAGACGGTGAAATTTAGAACGAGCTATTAGATATTTAGAGAGGTCTGCAGATGCTCCAGATTTCTTGAACCTCTTATAAAGCCTAGATTTAATGTTATTAAGTCTGATAAGTTGCCTTGAAAACCAAGGGGGCTTATTCGAACATAGGGTATAGCGAGTAGGAATGCAGGTATCAAAGAAGCCATCAAGCGTACTGTAAAATATAGAGATAGCCGAATCGACATCAGTGCAAGCATAGAGATCCGACCAATCATGGGAAGCCAACAGATCATTGAGCATAATGAAATTCGCTTTGTAGAAGCATCTAGATCGGGGACGAGACTGTACTTGAATCCTACGGGGTAGGCTGATATCAAGTGATATCTCTAGCGTATGGTGAAGAGGGTCTTCTGGAAGGGATAAAGGTGGTATTCGCGTAAGGGCAGTACCCACCGAGCCATCCACAAATACTAAATCCAGAATTTTATTTCCACTATTTGGAACATTGTTAATCTGTAAAAGAGATGAGTCTAACAAGCAATTGAGAAACTCATGTTGAGCAGTGGGAGTTAAAAAGTTTGAATCACTTATATTAACCCAACTAACTGTTGGCAAGTTAAAGTCACCAACAACAACAAGTCGATCGTTATCTCCCAACTGCGAATGCAAATCACAGATGGCCGAGCTATGACTAGCATAAACATCCATATCCGAACGAGGTGGTATATACGAACAGCAAACAATTACGCTATAGCTACCGAATGAAAGCCTAACTGCTATGAATTCGATATGAGAGATATTGTCCAGCGAAATCAACTCAGACGATAGGTTAGATTCAACAGCAATAAGGACACCTCCCGCTCTAGAGATGCGATCACGCCTTTAAACAGCATATTTATTTGAAAAAACCTCAGAATTGTAATTATCAGGATTTAGCCAGGTCTCCGTAAAAGCTACAACTTGTGCAGAAAAGTTGAAAGAATTAAGGAAGAATGGAACAAGTTTTGATCGTAAACCACGAACATTTTGGTAATTAATGAGAAGACGGGACAGATCAGCAATTACCTTTGTGTTGTTATTACTGTGTTCGTCATACCGTTTTTTGGCTGTAATAAAACAGGTTCGGCCCTCGCCTTTCTCGTGAACAAGTGAACCACAGTATGCTTGGGCAAAAAAGAGGAATCAAGTACCTTATCGAAATATTCATCTGAAAGGGATATTTTAAATGAGGAGATGTCTCTCTCATATTTAAAGTTAAATTTATACACATTGATGTTACTAGTGGGTGCAACACCAAATTTAGAGCAAACGTAATGAGCAATGTCATTTTCGGTAAGCGAGGCGTGTAATCGGGACACAAATACAACCCTACGAGGTGGCACGGCAGTCACCTGCAAAGGAGTAGCGGATAGCGCACCAGAGAGCTGGGAAGGTGCGGCCGTTATAGCGTTGGTTATCGAGCCCGTACTATTTTTTTCAGGTACACTTGTATCGCTAGCAACAACCCCAGTATCGGTAACTGTTATTGTTGGAGCTAAAGATACCGGTGGCCACCGTGGTGTGATGGTAGCGTGCTCCGCCTATCACACCGTATGCCCTGGGTTCAACTCCCGGGCAAAGCAACATCAAAATTTTAGAAATAATATTTTTCAATTAGAAGAATTTTTTCTAAGCGGGGTCGCCCCTCGGCAGTGTCTGGCAAGCGCTCCGATTGTATTTCTGCCATGAAAAGCTCTCAGTGAAAACTCATCTGCCTTGCAGATGCCGTTCGGAGTCGGCATAAAACATGTAGGTCCCGTCCGGCCAATTTGTAGGGAAAAATCAAGAGGAGCACGACGCAAATTGGAAGAGAAGCTCGGCCTTAGATCTCTTCGGAGGTTATCGCGCCTTACATTTATTTTTTTTTATTTATTTAAAGATACCGGTGGAGGTGTAGGATGAATTGGGGAGTCCAGCGAAATCAACATTGGTGACGTAGAACAAACAGCCGCAAAGGTACCACTATTAGTTCGTGCATCGTTTAATTTGCCTGAGATCGTCTCACTGGAAGTCTCGACACAACCTTGTGGAGATTCTTGTGGAGATTCCTGAGCTGCATTGTTCATAACGTCTTCAGTAAGCCTATTCGTATCAGTCAACGCGGTTGAAGGGACATTCGTAGGAGGACAGCTTTGCCCCTGACTCGAAGACAAGTTGGAGTTATTGTTGGGCATACATTTCTTACGTTTTGGGGATTAAGATATCACTTTCAATTATTTAAAGTGAGCCTCCATCGTTTTGAATCTTTCGTTAAGGTCACGAAACCCAATAAAAATGTTGTTGAACTCTTTCTGAGTGTGCCTCATAAAAGCTCGCATGTCATTTTCTACGGAACGACAATCATGACATGTCCAGTTCAGTCCAATTTTGCTGGATATTAGGTCAACCACCCGACCACCTATGTGAGAGAAACCGGCACAGATAACATGAGCCATATTATCACAGAGCCAACAACAAACATAAGCATCACCACGGGAAATTTTCTTTTGATTGGTGCACTTCTTGACACAGTAATCCAACATAATTGCAAAGTTAAACAAACCCAAAAGAAAAATAGGCAAAAGAAACTATGAGTATGGGATAAATTGAACAGCTGTTCAAAAATTATGGGCGAGAGTTATTTTGGAGCACTGGATGCAAATCGCAAGACAGCGTATAGCTAGCAGCGAACACAACACAAAGCAAAAAGGGCACACAATGACTTGCTAATAGCAGCTACCAACAAAAAGGTATGCAGTTATCACACATTTTTGTGAAAATCTATGGTATATGAACACACAGACTGAATGTTTAAATTGCACAAAAAGCCACTATGTATATTGCACTGTGTAAAGATTTAATACCTAATTAAACTTATAAACTGTTTTCTATTATATGAATAAATATTTATAAATAATAAAACTTGTTTACAAAGTAAAAAGAATAACAATTCGAAGAGCGATCAAAAACACGTCCGCGCACGGCAAGGTTACCAGATTATATTCAGCTTCAATTATATTCAACAGCTTCAATTTGATACCCATAATGTAAAAACACTGTCTAGGTATTCACGGACCCACGTTTTGGCCTATATCGCGAGACCCTAGTCACCAGGGGTATGAAAATTACCCTCTACTAAGGCACTCATTGACAGCTTTCATTTGGAATCCATATTCTATAAACACATTCTAGGGGTACCCGGGTACACGCTTTGGCCTATATCTCGAAACTCTGTGCGTCGATCGCAACGAAACCTATGGGCAAACCACCGTGTGAGGTATACGTAACTTATGTTAAAGCTTGAACAAAATAGACCGGCGCATCTCTTCAAACATCGGCTACCAACTAACACACATTTTAGCCTTTCTTTTTATATATAAGATTACAATAGCTGTATTTTTTTTACGCTTAAACTTTATAAGGTCTGCTAAACGTCAAGCTCTAAATACACCTCTGCTGATATTGCTGCGCATAAAATTAGTACTACTAAATTTCAATACGCATTATACTCAGATGTAACTGAAATATGTGTCTATTTTCCTCTACACTAATTCAATTTATCACCTCAACAAATGTTGTGTGTCCACTATTCATCGCAACCAATTCAGCTATATGTTATACACAGCCATACAACAAACGTTTTGTCTCCGCTTTTTGGCACAACATGTTTTGTAGCTAGTTGCCGCGAGATGGGTCTCCTAAGTAGCTATTTGCCGCTAGATGGGTCGCCTAAGAATTAGCGACGTAAACGTATACGCGTGTAAAAAAACACGGCTAATATTCTTGGGCAAAAGTTTTATGGTGAAAATATCACAGCGACACCTTGCATCACTTTCACTTAAATTTTTTATATCGCTACTTAGAAAAATGTTGCAAATAGGAGGTGTAAAATGTAAACAGTTAAGACGCACACCTGTATCAAATGTGTGTACCTTTACAAATTGTGTGCAATAGCTGCCGTTCCTAGCACTTTCGTACTGAAACTGGTACTTTAAAAATGATTTGATACGTTGGTACGTTATTTTTTAGTTTGGATCCTACATGAAAATGAATGATATATGTACGTATGAAGATGTTAATGAAAATTTGATGTATTTTCTTGATCTTGAAAAATAAAAAATATTAAATAACCAATTGTCTTTCAATTCTGTGAAACAATTTTTTTGTTACGAAGAAAAATATGTGAGCGGCAGTACTGGTTGCATTGGAAAAATTTAAATTTATATCACTTCTTAGAAAAATGTTGCAAATAATAAAGGGGTGTAATACTGTTTTCACACAGACGGCTTATTGAATAATAAAGGCAGTTTTCTACATTAAGACGCTTATTGAGCTCAATCTTCCCTACAAAATTCGAATCTATAATTATTTCATTAGTAGCTAATCGAATGCCTAATGACGTCAAAAGCACAATGCAACTCTGTTGGCAGCGTTCCACTTCCTAGTTTTTGGTGTGTTCAGTATTAAAAATGTCATTTGTCAAACTAAATGTCATTGTCTGCATGACGGAACGATACAAGGTGGCCGCATCGAACAGCTGATTATAACCTTTTTTATTTGATTTGATACATCAACTACCGGCGCAGTACGATTTTGACATTTGTCCATCGAATTTACAAGTACGTGGAATTTTTTATGTTTGTATCGTTCCGCCATGATTGTCTGTCATATAACATTGTCATTTTATTCGCTTGACATTTCATCCTTCATACTAATCGAGAAGTTACTGCTGTGTGAAAGCAAAAAATTTACGATTTCATTAGAAGGTGAAATGAGATCATTAAGCTTCTGTGTGAAAACTGTATAAAGCAACCAAAGCCGCATGAATAATAACAACCAAACTCGTACTATTAGCTAAAATATTGATAAATTGAAGATTTTCCAATTTTTTTGCTGTAAATGAACTGTCAGTCAAATCGGTAAAACCGTTTTTGAGTAATAGCTGAAATATTTTTTAATTGAAGTTTTTTAAATAAATTTTTTTCGTAAAAATCCCTGAATCAGATCGAAAATAATAGAAAAAAATTATTGAAATCGGTGTAGCCATTTCTCAATTTTGAACGACCTAACGCACACAAATTGATTTTTATATATATAGATTTCAACAACTGCGAAACAATAGTTTTCGACATCTCAAAAGCATTTTGGTAAGAAAAGAAATTTATTTAGGGCGACATCTGTCAAAATTATTTCCATCCAATCTGATTCATATTCAATATTTTTTAATTGAACTTTTTTAAATAAATTTTTGTGCCGTTTTTCTTTTTTGAACGACCTAACGCACACAAATTAATTTTTTTATATATATGGATTACAAAAGTTTTGTGGAATTCTCAAAGGTTGGCATTGGACAAATTTTAATTTATGTTGCATATACGAAAGGGTTATATAAAAGAAATTTATTTAGGGCGACATCTGACCAAATTATTTCCATCCACTTTGATTCATATACTGGTGTATAAAACAACCAAAGCCGCATGAATAATAACGACCAAATTCGTACTATTAGCTAAAATATTGATAAATTGAAGATTTTACAAATTATTTGTTGCTGTAAATAACAGTCAGTCCGGTCGAAATAAAGGAAAGAAACATTTTAAAATCGGTCAAACCGTTTTTGAGTAATAGCTAAAATATTTATTTATTGAAGTTTTTTAAATAAATTTTTTTGTCGTAAATTATCCCTGAATCAGATCGAAAATAATAGAAAAAAAATTATTGAAATCGGTGTAGCCGTTCTTCAGTTTTGAACGACCTAACGCACACAAATTCATTTATATATATATAGATTAGAGTATCGGCATGTCTGATATTGTGTGAATAATCAGAGTGAGTCTGGGTACATGTCTGACAAAGAGAACAAGGAGGAAAGAGTACCAGGTGGTTTGGGCCAGCTTAGTAGACGTAGGCCTGTCACGCGTGGCTTTGCGCGGGAACCAAGATATCAGGTTGTTGGATGACTGTTCAACCAAATTGATACTGGTATTCGTCCCTGTAGACTACTCCAACCAGTGTACGGCCAGGATCTTCGGCTCACTCGGCACGCGAAATTAAGGTGTCCATTGTTAGTCCGGTAGTGGCAAATAAATGTTTCTAAAAAACTCGACAAAATTTTAGAAGTGTCAGATAATGGGCAGGGTGTAGCTGATGGGAGAAGATCAGGCGCCAGGAGGACCGGCAGCGAGGGTTTCGACGGCAACGGGAAATAGTTGTTTAATGGCAGTGATGGCACAGCAAGGAGATTTGATGGCTTAGTGGACAAACGAGCTAGGAAATATAAAAACCTTCCGGTTTTGTTCTGCATAGAGAAGATGAGGGTCCAACATCAAATCACTCATCATGAGCTGTTTACGGATTTTCATTGCCTCGTATCGGGCGCGGCGTTGAAATGGTACTGGCAGGTATTAGAAGACCATTCCAAAGATCAGAATTTCGGAACACGGATCTGATGGCAGAACTACTAGCCCCTTTCAAGACCGCAGAGTCCGACTACGAGGTGATAAGGAAAACCATGGAGCGTAAACAGTTGTGCATGAGGGATTTTATGAGTTTTATGAGGTCCATAATTCGACTTAAAGGCTGCGGAAAAGCATGCCCGAGAAAGAACTGGTAGGGATCATTAAAGAGACCTGAAATCATTCTTTGCTAGCTTTAACTTTTCGCAGAAAAAGGACCCACTAGCGAAGCTAAGGCTGAGTGTAGGCGGGGTTACGTTATAGGTTATAGGAGAAAACAAAAGAAGATCTAAAGGGGACGTTAGTGAGCTGGTCTGCCCTGATATACAGTTCCCGGAATAAGGGTAGTTCCATGCTACTGGAAGCGTTAGGGAACCAGTTTAAGAATAGGTCGAACAATGGCCAACCTCCTGGTAAAAGGTCACAAAATACGGTGCCGCGAGGTACACCTGCCATAATGTCTGCAACCGGTACCAAAAATACTATTAACTCTTTCTGTTCCTCACCTTTTCACTTAATGTTATGCTTCTCGTGTGGAATGCCGGTTGAAAATTATTTGGAAGCCAATAAGGAGACGCAATGCAAGTTTAGCTTCCACAGCCCAATCTGCTTTTCTTGTGGGGGCGGCTCTTTTTGAGCCTCCAAGCCACCGAAAGTGTAGGGTGAAGAAGCTTTTTTCTTACCG
Organism: Eurosta solidaginis; assembly: GCF_040869045.1. Lineage (NCBI taxonomy): Eukaryota > Metazoa > Arthropoda > Insecta > Diptera > Tephritidae > Eurosta > Eurosta solidaginis. Next base: position 191,181,363 of record NC_090319.1, on the reverse strand, counting down.
CGGAATAAATACAAAAACAGGGACTGAACTGTGCTCTAAATTAAAAGAAAAATCGCGAAATCAAACAATTCCTCTTGATGTTCCACTGTAGACTAGTTCATTCAATATAATAAGAAATGTAGTTTAGTTCTAGTTACATAGGAATATCATAAATGTTTGTACAAATGTATATTCATAGCCATGCACACATTGTGAACTCTACCAAGTAGCGCAACTAACAGCTGATCTCTCAAAATTTGCACACCACACAAACATCACTAATGGCCATATTACGGAAATCTTAGGGAAATTGAAGTTAAATTTTTAAACAGACATAAAATGTTATAATTTCGGAATATATAGCATCTAGGACACCTTAATTGCAGTAAATGAAAGAAAATGTTTGCTTATACTCAAATATTTAATTATTTTTTCTAAATTTATATTTAATATTGATGCAATGATTGAAGTTGTATTAATCCAATGCAACTCTGCTCTTCCTACTGTTCTTCATTCCACTCCATTCGAGTGCCTCACTGAGTTCGAGTGTTCTCCACTTTATTCGCAACATAATCTCAATTTAAGCTGCCAAACTATATAGTAAACAATGCATTCACAAGCGTAGGCGGAAATGACAAAGTTACGAAATCTGTCGCTATTGTTTCAGCGAAGCTACATATGTAGGTATACATGCGTTTGTGTATCTATATATTAATACGCTAACAAATTTCCATACAATCAATTGACAGGCTGTTTCGCATACTTAGCATACATACGTAAAATCATATAAAAGTTAAATGAATCGATTCGTATTGATCAGCCGCAGTGCATAGGCCTATTTTTGTTAATCAATATTACTCTATTTGTTTATAATTAATAGAAAAAGTGTTTGTAAATTCGAACAATTCATACAAATATCGTACGTCATTTTCGTGCACAAGCGCGTCATATTTGGGAACAATTATCTAAGTGTTCTAATGCGAATTTCAAAGACCTAAACCTTTATGCACAAGCGCGCCGTCTTTTGGAACAATTATCTAAGTTTTCTAATGTGACTTTCAAATTTTATGTATACTCGCTAAATTCGAAAGCACAAATGTTTCACCTACATACAAATACGGTTCCCCATTGCTGCCGCTTACCTATAATAGAATAGATTTTTGACCGGCCCATTTTTTGTGGCAAATTTCACTTAAACGTAAATACCTAAGTCTTTATTTAACAGATTCTTTGTTTTTTATTTTAGTTGTTTTCAAGAAAACATGAAATCGCAAATAATGAGTTAACTTTTGTTGAAACTAACTAATTTATTTATAACAATTAATGGCAAATTTGCCCGAAAATGTTTTTGCATTTGCAAATTTAATCCTTATTTTAGATAAAGTACGTCGAATACTGAACAAAAAAAGTTACAAAAATATAATATTACATTTTTTATATTGCCTTTTATGCTAATTACGGAACAAAAAAAACGTTCCAAAAACGTGTTTGATTTTAGGTCAAAACGGCAACCGGCATCATAGCGTGCATAGTCAGTATATTACCCACTATCTATATATTAATACGCTAACAAAATTTCCATACAATCAATTGACAGGCTGTTTCGCATACTTAGCATACGTAAAATCATATAAAAGTTATATGAATCGATTCGTTTTGATCAACCGCAGTGCATAGGCCTATTTTTGGTAACAAATATTACTCTATTTGTTTATAATTAATAGAAAAAGTTTTTTGTAAATTCGAACAATTCACACAAATATTGTAAATCATTTTCGTGCACAAGCCCGCCATCTTTGGGAACATGTATCTAAGTGTTCTAATGTGAATTTCAAAGACCTACACCTTTATGCACAAGCGCGCCGTCTTTGGGAACAATTATCTAAGTTTTCTAATGTGAATTTAAAATTTTATGTATACTCGCTAAATTCGAAAGCACAAATGTTTCACCTACATTCAAATATGGTTCCCCATTGTTGCCGCTTACCTATAATAGTCTCTACCAAAATCCTAAAAAATTTTTCCAAATTATTTTTAGCGTACCAAAAAATCTTAAATAGAATTAATTTTTCACCGGCCCATTTCGCATTTGCAGATTTAATCCTTATTTTAGATAAAGTGCGTCGTATACTGAACAAAAAAAAAGTTACAAAAATATAACATTGCATTTTTTATATTGCCTTTTATGCTAATTTATGTTAGTTCTTATTTTATTTTATTATATATTCTCTTATTTCAAATTGGTTTGTTATTATTTAAATGCAACTTGACTGAATCGGAAAATTTCACGTTGTATATTAAAGGAAAAAAAAACGTCGCCTTATTGCATATGCAGCATATTACCCACTGTCTATATATTAATTCGCTAACAAAATTTCCATACAAACAATTGACAGGCGGTTTCGCATAGTTAGCATACGTAAAATCATATAAAAGTGATATGAATCGATTCGTATAGATCAGCCGCAGTGTATAGGCCTATTTTTGTTAACAAATATTACTCTATTTGTTTATAATTAATAGAAAAAGTTGTTTGTCAATCCAACAATCTCTCCAAATATGGATATTTACTTTCTTGCACAAAAGCGCGCCATCTTTGGACAAATTATGTAAATGCTCTAAGACACAAACCTACATAAGCGTACGTGCTACACGGTGAAAGATTAAAACATGGTTTCCAAATGTTCCAAAATAAGTTGTAGCGTACCAAAAAGCTTAAATAGAATTTATTTTTGACCGGCCCATTTTTTGTGGCAAATTTCACTTACACGTAAATATATAAGTCTTTATTTAACAGATTCTTTGTTTTTATTTTAGTTGTTTTCAAAAAAACATGAAATCGCAAATAATGAGTTAACTTTAGTTGAAACTAACTAATTTATTTATAACAATTAATGGCAAATTTGCCCGAATATGTTTTTGCATTTGCAGATTTAATCCTCATTTTAGATAAAGTACGTCTTATACTAAACGAAAACAAAAGTTAAACAAATATAACATTACATTTTTTTGCTAATTTATTTTACTTCTTATTTTATTTTATTATATATTCTCTTATTTCAAATTGGTTTATTATTATTTACCTGCAACTTGACTGAATCGGAAAATTTCACATTGTATATTAAACGAAACAAAAAAACGTCCCAAAACCGTCTTTGATTTTAGGTCAAAACGGCAACCGGCATCATAGCGTGCATAGTCAGTATATTACCCACTATATTTATTATTAGGCTAACTTTGTTGGATTATATATCTATTAATCGGATGCTTAGATCCCATAACCCTAATTTTTTTATGTCGCTTAAAGTTATGAAATCAATTTTATTTTAGTAAATATGTTTGCGTGAATAACTTTAATGTTTTTGTTTGTTTTTCTTTTCTTTCTAATGTATTCTGCTATGTTATATCTTAGTATTGTATTGTTCACAGACGATATTTTATCGTAGATATGGTCATATATATTCATGAAATGAAGTGTTTACAAATTGAATACAAATTAATTACGTACATAGATCTCAATGGGAATCCCAACATTAAATATCCGAACATTAGAATCTTCATATTTCCACTATGCTCACATTAAACCCCGGAAAAAGTCTAAGTGCACTTATTGCGTTTTTATATGGAACTGTTTGTTCACTTCACTTAATTTTTTCGCAATTTAAGTACTTTATTTTTTTCTTTGATTAAACATTTTTTAGTAAACTCAGCTTTCTTTCTCATTACATAATTTTTTTATATTTTAATTTTATTTTTTTATGAAGGTATCCTCTATTCTACTCGAAATTTATCTTTTTCGTCACACTTACGTATTAGATATGTATTTATACAAAATTAAACGGGTGGCGTGAAATAGGCTAAATTCCCTTATCAAATTTCTTCGTTTTTAACTAAAAGTTCGTTTTTTTTGAGTTATGACACAATTGAAGTAAATGGGCGATATACATATGTATATGGGTTATATAGGCCTACTGGGGAACCGAGCTCCCAAAACTAACTTCGGTAGCGCGCCAACGGGGAACGTCCGGGTGGTGTGGAAAAACCTATTTTTCAATTCAATTTCAATTAATTTCACCATAATTCTATGTCAGTTTCATTTGATTTTACATAATTTTTATATTTTTGTTTAAGGAACTCCATACTAAAACGTTATAATTACACGCGAAAAGTTTGTATAAAATTAAAGAAAATACAATCAAAAAGTACAAGGTCTTAGATCAAATTCAAAATTTTAAGGAAAAAGTTAAGTAAGTTGGACCAGTTTGCTATATTTCCAACACTTGGTGCATAGACTGAGTTGAAAAAAATACACGTTGGTCGAATTTCGACCACAGGCGATACTAGTATTAATTATATGGGTACATACACGTCTGTTTGTATTATAAGTTCATGCTCTAATATTGAAATGCCAATGCGACAGTTACATATGTATGTACATTATTAAATGGAAAGGTAATGATTGAATTTAAAGTAAATGCATTTGCAAGTGTTCCTGACCTATGGCAACATGCAGGGTGCGTCATTAGGTAACCCAATATCCCGGCCCCGTTGAAAGAATTTTCAAATTGGTAATATTGCAGTCTTGTGGATTGGGCGACAAATAATTAATTGCCTTTGGTGTTCGCACTTCTACTACTATGATTCTTCCACTCTTTCCATGAACAACGTCTATAATGCGACCCATTAGCATTATAGACGTTAATACCCTTTGGTGTTCGCACATCTACTACTCCGATTCTTCAATTCTTTCCAGGAACAACGTCTATAATGCGACCCATTAGCCATCGGAAGTACATTGTACTCATGTATGAGAACCATTGCATCTTTGGCGATGTTTTAATGTTCGGTGTCCCACTTTGTTCGTGATTGAAGTTCGCTTATGTAGTGCGACCACCTTCTCCAAAATAAATTTTTGATATTCTTTATTTGATCGCACCTATCCACATTGTTAAAGTTTTCTGTTTTTGTTCACTCCGGAGGGGCCTTTAACGCACTGCCTGTTATGAAGTGACCGGAATCAATGCTTCCTAATTGTTGCGATCGGAAGAGATAGGTGATATGGGCCGCGAATTAAGAACGGCTTCTATTTCCACTAATATTGCAGTGAGCTCATCATATGTTAGCCTGGCATTCATGACGCTTCGGTTCATGTGGCCTTTGGCTGATTTGACTGCAGCGTCCCAAATGCCGCCAAAATGAAATGCCCTAGGAGGAATAAAGTGAAAATTTATAAATTCATTAGAACAAAAATTAGTTATTGTATCTTGGTTCTCTTTTTTGTAGATAAATGCTTTCAATTCAGCCAGTTTTTTGCAAGCACCAACGAAATTGGTCCCATTGTCGCAAAATATGTCCGACGGAAGGCCTCTTCTTCCAATCATCCCTTTAAGCGATGTCAGGAATGCATCCGTAGACAAGTCTAAAATGACCTTGATGTGCACCGCCTTTATTGCAAAGCAAACGAAGATAGCTACGTAGGCTTCTGTGCGGCGGAATCCCGCAGCGGAGTGGGGAGGGCCATAATTGAGAGGAAGGTCTGCAGGGACACGCCACAGGGGGTAGCCCTATCTCCTCTGCTCTAGGTTGTGGTAGTCAACGAGCTTCTTGTGGAGCTGGAAGCCAATGGCTGTAGGGTGGTTGCATATGCAGATAACCTTGCTATCCTGGTCAGAGGCAAATTTCTGGGCACTCTGCGCGATGTTCTGCAGGGCTACCTAGATACTGTGGCTAGGTGGGCTGAATCATGTGGATTGGCGGTGAACCCGGGAAAAAGGATTTGTTTCTTTTTACAAGGATATATAAGATATAAGATGCCCGATTTCGGAACTTTCTTCGATTGGATAGGTACCGTTGGTACTTTATAATAGGGCTAAATATTTGGGGATTGGGGACAAGAAACTGTCCTGGAGACCGAATGTGGAATATAGTGCCAGGAAGGCTGCGGTTGCCTTGTACTCCAGCAGGGGGGCTATCGGAAAGAGATGTGGACTCTCGCCAGGAGTAGTACACTGGCTTTATGAGATAATGGTCAAACCGATTGTGCTCCATGGTCTGGTGGAAAGCACCGTACACGGCGAGTACCTCAAAAATGTTAGTGTCAGTGCAACGCACGGAGCTGATCGGTATCAGTGGCGCTCTCAGAACAACAGATACCTTGGCACTGAATGTCATGCTGAACATACATGCAGTAGATATTACCTCTCTGAAGTTGACAAGACAATTCTTATGTGGAAAAATTACCTGTTGGGAAAATTGCCGTGAATTTGTAATTTATCCGTGAAACAAAAAATTGCCACGGCCATATTTTAAAAAACAAAGGGTGACACGCCAACTTCACGTGCAGTTAGCGTTCCACCCTCATAAACCAACCTTAGTGGCGTCTAATAGTGTAAAGTGGCACGCTAACTTCACGTGAAGTTGGCGGTGCACCATAAAAAAAGTTAAATATTTTTTTTTTTTTGAAATTATAAAATATGCCGTTTATCTACGGCAAATTTATGGAAAATTCGTGTGCAAGAATGATTTTCCTAGCTGCTCTTCTGAGGGTGGCACGCTAGCTTCACACGAAGTTGGCGCGCCACGTGATATTTCATAAAATAAAGTCATGGAATATTTTTTTTTGTTTCACGGATAAATTACGCAAATTCACGTCAGTTTTCCCAACAGGTAGTTTTTTTCCACGCAAAAGTGGTCTTGCCAACTTCAGAGAGGTGTAGATGTTGCGGGAAAGGCAGTCGCGGTCCGGTCGTTGGTCAGGCTTCGTGATATGGGCTTTCTGACTTCGGACACTCTAGCCTTCTTACTATGTTCGACTTTATCCCGGACAGGACGTACTATTGTAGGCCGATAACTGCTCCCTATAAAAACTTCACACCTGTTATTCTCCCGAGAGAGGAGTGGAGAAGAGGACTCATCTGGGGCAGGAGACCGGTTAACTTATTCACTGATGGGTCGAAGTTGGACGAAAAGGTTGGTGGAGGGGTCTTTTGTCAAGAGCTAAATGTAAGGCGGAAGTTTAATTTGGCTGATCACTGCAGTATATTCCAAGCTGAAGTTGCTTCGATTAAGGATGCGGTGGATAAAATTCATTCCAGTGTTACTACGGTTAAGGAATTCAACATATTCTCTGATAGCCAAGCGGCTATCAAGGCCTTGAGTTTAACTAGAGTGAGATCGAGGGTTGTCTGGTAGTGCCTGACCTCGCTTGCGATTGCATCGAACTATTTTATAATTAAGATTATATGGGTATGTCAAGCGGATCTCTTAGCCTGCATCGGTACAACTCAACCGGATGAATATGGCTGTAGGGATGTCGGGATTTCGCTGGCCACATGTGGTTTGCTCCTCCATAGCTGGGCCTCGAGTCGCTCAGCAAACGTTAGGCGGACAACACCTCTTGCAGGGTATCAAGATATTTCTGGCCGAAAGTGGATGGCAGGAGGTCTGCAGAAGTACTTGGGTTCACTAAGGCTCATCTATCAATGGTCATTGGCGTTTTGACAGGGCACTGTTCCATGGCTATCCATCCGGTATGTCTCAATATACTGGGAAATCAATCCTGCTGGAGCTGTATGGAGGAGATTGAGCTAGAATCATCAAATCACTTTATGCTTGATTTCCGAGCTTTTGCCAGAACAAGGCGAAAGTACTTAGGGCGCGACTCACTTGAATCTCCGGAGGATTTATCCAAGGTTGAGATTGGTATCATTCGGAACTTTATCGTTGCTACCCAACGATCTCTAAGTAGCTATATCTACGTCACCGTTATTTTATTTTATTGTACGTGGTATCACAACGGACCTTCATGTTGTCCAAGTGAGCTTCCCCTATAGGGGAGGTACCACCAAACCTAACCTAAGTATTTTTTTCAATAAAACCGTTTAACTTAAAAAAATTGTTTAATTCATTTATTTTTACTTACAATCTTCGAATAAACCGCTGCTAAAAAGCGTAAACCATTAGTGAAAGAAATTAAAAGGTGTGTCACAAAAAACTCAGTCAGTACTATGGCGTCCTGCTTATATTATATGCAGTTATATTTCGGGAGTACATTATATAATATTCATCTATTCAAATGTTATCGCCAAAAAAAAATCTTCGTTTAAAGTAAAAAATGTAGTACCACGTCACACAAGTGCAATAATTTGAAAATGATCTCAATTTTAATCGTCTGTTACCTTATAATTTTTATTTATTTTTTTTTTTCAATATTATGAAATTAGGCTGCATACATACATACATAGTAAGATAGTCCTTATTTTTCGACTTTAAAAAAGTTAACTGGGCACCCCGTAACCCAAACATTTACCCAAACATATTGATAACGTATATAGATATATATTTGAAAGGTTTTTAGGGGTCGCTTTGAGGCTAAACGTTTAGATACATCGTTGTAATAACTCTCTCTCTCGACGTATTGACTCTGATACGTTATTATTGATTATTTTACAATGAAATAGAATGCAAAACGAGCGATTGCAGTACAGAAACCATTCGAAAAAAAAAAAAAAATTTTGTGAATGCGAAAGCCAGCGATAGAAATCGTATCGTTCATTTGAGTCTTTTACATGAAATGGCTTTAGTGTTATTTCACATTTTAAAGTGAATTCATATTCGTGAGATGAACTTTTAACACATTTAAGGGCTAGCCGACTCATCGGTAGCGTCTGTACACCTCTAGGTGCGGCTGCAAGCGGGCGTCTGTCTTGGAGAAAGCGGCTCGCTATATAAACGTGCAAGTAATATTTTTACCCCTGCTGAGCGGGTTGTGCGCTGGGCATGGGATCCGCCACGTAAAACCATACTCTAATTAAATATAACAACAAGCCTCGGATAAATATACTCTCTATTGATGACGGCCATGGCAAACGTTTGAAGGACAATGAATTGAGGGCATGCACCTGGAACGTCCGCTCCCTGAATGGGATTGGTGCAGATTCCCGGTTGGTTGATGTCCAATTGGAGGGTGGGACCGGGTGTAGAAGTCCACGAAAGTGGGGAAAGCTTCTGACCGCCGTTCACCTGGGAATGGCCAGAGCGATTCTTTTGCATGATGCGGTTCAAGCAGCTCACTACTGCCAGTCGCTTGCGGTCAAGCATCCTCTGGGTAGCCGCTAAACATCCGTTTAGCGGTGAGCTAATGTGAGAAGGCGACAACATGGCTAGGCCACTCTGACATAATCGGTTTAAGGGCTATCCGGGGGAGATCTCATCGGCAGCGTCTGTACACCTCTAGGTACGGCTGTAAGCGGGCGTCTATCTTGGAGCAAACGGCTCGATATATAAACGTGCCAAGTAATATTTTCACCACCGCTGAGCGTGTTGTGCGCTGGGCTTGGGATCCGCCACGTAAAACCATACTCCAATGAAATATAACAACAAGCCTCGGATAAAAATACCACACTCTGTTGATGACGACCATGGCAAACGTTTGAAGGACAATGAATTGAGGGTATGCACCTGGAACGTCCGCTCCCTGAATGGGATTGGTGCAGATGCCCGGCTGGTTGATGTCCTCGTCAAAGCAAAATCTGACATCACCGCCATCTAAGAAATGCGTTGGACGAAGCAAGGAAGAAAGAAGATCAAAAATTGTGACATATATTGGAGTGGCCATACGAATAAGCGCAGTTTCGGCGTCGGATTCGTGGTGGGAGAGAGACTTTGTCGCCAAGTGCTGGCGTTCACGCCTGTGGACGAGCGTCTCGCCGCTATCCGAATAAAAGCAAACTTTTTTAATATATCATTCATCTGCGCCCATGCGCCGACAGAGAAAAAAGACCAAGAGGTGAAAAATACTTTTTATAAACAATTAGAACGCACATATGAGCGCTGCCCCCGTCATGATATAAAAGTCGTGCTTGGCGACTTTAACGCCAGGGTGGGCAAAGAAGGTGTTTTTGGCCCTACAGTCGGAAAGTTCAGCCTACACAATGAAACTTCTGCTAACGGACTGAGGCTGAATGCCTTTGCCGGTGCTCGAAACATGGTCATATCCAGCACGAGGTTCATGCATAAAAAGATACATCAAGCTACATGGCTGTCTCCTGATCGAAAGACTCGCAATCAGATCGATCACGTTGTGATAGACGGACGGCATGCCTCCAGTGTTTTAGATGTGCGCACGATCCGAGGACCTAACATCGACTCGGACCATTATATCGTTGCAGCCAAAATACGCACCCGCCTCAACGCGGCTAAAACCAAGGAACAAAAAACACAAGGGAATCTAGACGTCGAAAAGCTTAAATCACAACAGAATGCCAATGATTTCGCAACTCTACTCTCACACCTGCTCTCTGAGAGCACAACTCATCCTGAAGGAATACAGGAGCAGTGGGAGCATATCTCCAAAGCACTTCGTACTGCCGCCGAGGAAAAAATTGGTTACCGCCGGCCACGAAAAAAGAACTGGTACGATGAAGAATGCCGCGTTGCAACCGAAAGAAAAGACACTGCCTACAGGGCTTCGTTAAAAGCGAGCGCGACAAGAGGAGTGTGTGAGCGCTATCGTGAGTTGAAAATTTTACCCAAAAATACGGCGACAGACGGAAGGTTTTAAGACCGGGGCAAACTCCTGTAGGAACGAAAACGGCGACCTTGTAACTGATGTCAAAAGAGTGCTTAGATTATGGAGGAAATACTTCTCTGCTCTTATAAATGGAGGCAGCAATTCAACGCGCAGAGATGAAGAACTCGATCCCGCAATCGATGATGATGGAATATATGTCCCCCCGCCCGATTATGATGAAGTTAGAATAGCAATAACCAGTTTGAAAAACAACAAGGCCGTAGGAGCTGATGGATTGCCTGCGGAGCTATTCAAGTACGGCGGCGAGGAGTTAGTAAGGCGCATGCAGCAGCTTCTTAGCAAAATATGGGCGAACGAGTGTATGCCCGACGGTTGGAATCTAAGTGTTCTTTGCCCAGTCCACAAGAAGGGGATACTGCAAAATGCACCAACTATCGTGGAATCAGCCTTCTTAATATCGCATATAAGGTCCTTTCAAGTGTATTGTGTGAAAGATTGAAGCCCACCGTGAACCGGCTGAATGGACCTTATCAGTGCGGCTTCAGACCTGGTAAATCTACCATCGACTAGATTTTCACAATGCGCCAAATCTTGGAAAAATCCTGTGAAAAGAGAATCGACACACATCACCTCTTCGTCGACTTTAAAGCCGCCTTCGACAGCACGAAAAGGAGCTGCCTATATGCCGCTATGTCTGAATTTGGTTTCCCCGCAAAACTTATACGGCTGTGCAAAATGACGTTGAGCAACACCATCAGCTCAGTCAGAATTGGGAAGGACCTCTCCGAGCCGTTCGAAACTAAACGAGGTTTCAGACAGGGTGACCCCTATCGTGCGATTTCTTTAATTTGATGCTGGAGAAAATTATACTAGCTGCAGAACTTAACCCCACTGGAACAATATACTACAAAAGCGTGCAATTACTGGCATATGCTGATGAAATTGATATCATCGGCCTAAACACCGCGCTGTTAGTTCTGCTTACTCCAAACTGGAAAAAGAAGCGGTAAAGATGGGTTTGATGGTGAATGAAGACAAAACGAAGTACCTGCTGTCATCGAGCAAAGAGTCAGTGCATATGCGCCTTGGCAACCACGCTACTGTTGGCAGCCATAATTTCGAAATAGTAAAAGACTTCGTTTATTTGGGAAACAGCATCAACACTAGCAACAACATCAGCACTGAAATCCAGCGAAGAATCAATCTTGTCAATAAATGCTACTTTGGACTAAGTAGGCAATTGAGAAGTAAAGTCCTCCCTCGGCGAACGAAAATCATACTCTACAAGTCACTTATCGTACCCGTCCTGCTATATGGGGCAGAAGCATGGACCATGACAACAGCAGATGAAGCGGCTTTGGGAGTTTTCGAGAGAAAAGTTCTTCGAAAGATTTATGGACCTCTACGCGTTAGCGACGGCGAGTACCGAAGAAGATTTAATGATGAGCTGTACGAGCTATACGCAGACATCAACATAGTCCAGCAAATTAAAACGCAGCGGCTGCGCTGGCTAGGCCATGTTATGCAAATGAAAGATGATGCTCCGGCCAAGAAAGTGTTTCTATCGGAACCCGCCTATGGAAGCAGAGGTAGAGGGCGACCGCCACTCCGTTGGAAGGACCAGGTGGAAAACGATTTAAACTCCCTTGGTGTGACCAATTGGCGCCGGTTGGCGGAGCGAAGGAGCGACTGGCGCGCCTTGTTGGACGGCCATAACCGTTTAGACGGTTAAGCGCCAATTAAGTAAGTAAGTAAGGTGTGACCAATTGGCGCCGGTTGGCGGAGCGAAGGAGCGACTGGCGCGCCTTGTTGAAAGGCAATAACCGTTTAGACGGTTAAGCGCCAATTAATTACTTAAGTAATTAAGATCCTTGCCGTACCTAGCGGGATTTTTTTTTTCAGAAAGCGATTTCTGTTTCTGTATGTAATATGTGCTCCAAATATGAGCCAAATCGGATCACAAATACGATTTTTTTTTAAATCTCGATCCCTGCGCCACTTAGCGGCGATTTTTTTAGGTCGCTTTCTATACATGTTTGTATTATGTGTTCCAAATATGAGCCAAATCGGAGCACAAATACGATTTTTCGAAATATTCTTTTTTCTTATTACTGCATTGTCATCGGGTTCTGAACTATATTGCAAGCTTGTAGCTTAGGGAAGTTACTTAAAGTTTAATTACAAAATTTGATCATAACGGCCGGCCGGCCTGTCAAGTCAAGCTAAATAAAACCGTTTAATAAAAAATAAGCTTAACTAGTGTTTCAAATAAATAAAAACCAGAGGAAGGTGGCAAGGTTTCGAACCGACGTATATTTAATAAGAGGAGTGTGCTCTAGCCACTGAGCAATTAAACCTATATAACAAAACATATAATAACACCTTATATGTATATCAAAATATTTCGAAAACGAATCTATGACTTGGAAGTTTAAACTTGAAAAACATATGTATATATAAAACATATTTTTTAATAAACAAAATTTTATTCATATCAACCAAAGTTTTACACCCATTCAAAATGGTTGCAAGCTTCTATTCTTATGCGTATTAAATTGTTTTATAACATCCATTTCGTTTATCCGTTTCAATTATTAGCGTTCAAAGGTCAACTTGCTACGTTTATCAGACTGTAGACTTTTAGTCTGCATTGTGGAACAGTGACGTGTTATGGAGTGTGTATTGTGTGGTACAGTCATTTGATCTTGGTGGGTCACTTTCGAATAAACTGGTGTCAGTATAGTGGTAGATGATTTGCTTCATTTACATCTGCAACGATGGCTTCACGTACTCAATAAGCCAGCATTTCTATAAATTAATTTGGAATATCGGGAAAAGTGTATTTTATGGCATGACGAGCCTTCAGTTTTTCTTCGTTCACAAGCGTATACTTAAATAGGTTCATGAACGTACTACTCTCAGTGCCGCTCAGTACATCCCAGTTTCCACGAAGCGACAATTCATTTTCAACCAAAAATTTAGTGACATCTATTACAGATGTTATGTAATATCGGCGCATTCCAAAAACGATGCCGCTGATTAAATTTGAAACCATCTCATTGGAATTATCTCGTTTCTTTTGATCGAGGCATGCAACCATGGATGTCAAATGATTTTCGTTATTTTCGTGTTTGGCCATGCAGAGAAACCTAGATTAAGGAAAATATCGCCGGATTTTACAGGGCGGCTGAACTGACGGCATGGATAACAACACACTGCATTTTTTTCGAATATTCAATATATTCATATCTCTCAGTCCATTTCGGTTGAACAGACCGATTCGAATTATCTTTGAGAAATGGAGCCAGATCTTTTAGGTTTTGCTATATAAATAATTCGACAATCAGTGTGATGTCTGTTGACTCAGTAGGAGACGAAGGTGCTGTAAGGTGATATGATTTATTTAATACAGAATAGCACTTTTTATTTATGTAGCATGAATCTAACAAATATCTGTATCACTTCTTTTGTGATGGTCCCCTTATATTTTCACTCTCTTTTGAATCACATTCTAACGAAACATTTCTTTTTTGTGCATTGAAACTCAACTTTGGTTCTCTTAGGACCTTTTTTTCACTAGCTCGTTTTACATTTTCTGCTCAACACAGTATTTTGGAAGTAATTTGCCTGAGTAAATATTAATTTAGCCTCTACACTACGTTCTAAAACAAACTACGCATCAGAATATTCAAGAGAAAAAATTCAAATGCAACCAACGTCTACTTTGTGTGAAAAGTGTTAAATCATATTAAATCAATCGTTCAACGCACACTTTCACATACATATGTACATAGAATTAGAGTATCGGCATGTCTTACATTGCGTGAATAATCAGAGTGAGTCTGGGTACATGCCTGACAAAGAGAACAGGGAAGAAAGAGTACCAGGTTGTTTGGGCCTGCTTAGTAGACGTAGGCCTGTCACGCGTGGCTTTGCGCGGAAACCAGGAAATCAGGTGGTTGGATGAATGTTCAACCAAATTGATACTGGTATTCGTCCCTGTCGATTACTCCAACCAGTGTACGGCCAGGATCTTCGGCTTACTCGGCACGCGAAATTAAGGTGTCCATTGTTAGACAGGTAGTGGCAAATAAATGTTTCTAAAAAACTCGACAACATTTTAGAAGTGTCAGATAATGGGCAGGGAGTAGCTGATGGGAGAAGGTCAGGCGCCAGGAGGATCGGCAGCGGGGGTTTCGAAGGCAACGGGAAATAGTTGTTTAATGGCAGTGATTGCGCAGAAAGGAGATTTGATTGCTTAGTGGACCAACGGTCTAGGAAATATAAAAACTTATGTTGCCTTTTTTTTTCCGCATAGAGAAGATGAGGGTCCAACATCAAATCACTCATCATGAGCTGTTTACGGATTTTCATTGCCTCGTATCGGGCGCGGCGTTGAAATGGTACTGGCAGGTATTAGAAGACTATTCCAAAGATCAGAACTTCGGAACACGGATCTGATGGCAGAACTACTAGCCCCTTTCAAGACCGCAGAGTCCGACCACGAGGTGATAAGGCAATGCATGGAGCGTAGACAGTTGTGCATGAGGGATTTTATGAGTTTTATGAGGTCCGTAATTTGACTTTAAGGCTGAGGAAAAGGATGTCCGAGAAAGAACTGGTAGGGATCACTAAAAAGACCTGAAATCGTACTTTGCTAGCTTTACCTTTTCGCAGAAACAGGACGCACTAGCGGAGCTAAGGCTGAGTGTAGGCGGGGTTAGGTTATAGGTTATAGGAGAAAACAAAAGGAGATCTAAAGGGGACGTTAGTGAGCTGGTCTACCCTGATATACAGTTCCCGGAAGAAGGATAGTTCCATGCTACTGGAAGCTTTAGGGAACCCGTTTAAGAATAGGTCGAACAGTGGCCAACCTCCTGGTAAAAGGTCACAAAATACGGTGCCGCGAGGCACACCTGCCATAATATCTGCAACCGGTACCAAAAAGATTATTAACTCTTTCTGTTCGTCACCTTTTCACTTATTGTTATGCTTCTCGTGTGGAATGCCGGTTGAAAATTCTTTGGAAGCCAATAAAGCATCGCGTCTATGCAAGTTTAGCTCGCACAGCCCAATCTGCTTTTCGTGTGGGGGACGGCTCTTTTTGAGCCACCGAAGGTGTAGGGTGAAGAAGATGTTTTCTTACCGCGGAATAAATTCAAAAACAAGGACTGAACTGTGCTCTAAATTAAAAGAAAAATCGCGAAATCAAACAATTCCTCTTGGTGGTCCAATGTAGACTAATTTATTCAATATAATAAGAAATTTAGTTTAGTTCTAGTTACATAGGAATATCATAAATGTTTGTACAAATGTATATTCATAGCCGTGCACAAGCGGAGGATGGAAATGAAAAAGTGACGAAAAATGTCGCTATTGTTTCAGCGAAGCTACATATGTAGGTGTACATGCGTTTGTGTATATTAATTACAGAGACAATTTTAAAGTAGAGATGTTGCATGGACGAAAAATAGTGTGAGTCAACCTTCACAAAACCGTAGTAGGTCACATTCACCACTCACCATAGCAGAATGTGTTAAACTACCACTGCCTGTGTTTATTATTTAATAGTTATTTGTACTAAAATCAGTGTAATTTGTGTGCTTAAATTATGTTAAAAATTGTGTTAAGGTTTGTGGTGTGGTAGAAGTGACCTACTAGAATTTTGTGAAGCTCCGCTGCTTCCCACTGAGGTTCGCGCATGCAACATCTTTATTTTCAAATATTTTTGTTAATTATGTGGGTACAGTACAACCAAAGAAAGGCACTTAAAATGCCAAAAAAAAAAGCAAGAAGTTATGCTTTAGGGAACTGCTGGATAATGTCGACCTAGAGCCTTGGGGATCAGCTTACAGAACTGTGATGGCCAAAGATAAAGGACCGATATCACAGCAACCTACGTGCCCAATACTGATGAATACTATTGCTGAAGCACTTTTCCCGGCGCAAGATCGCTGGACTTATCCAAGCGAGGATCTAGAAAGTACGGAAATTCCGCAAATTACAGAGCAAGAGGTGTTGGACGCTGCAAAAAAATGGCTGATAACAAATCCTCAGGCCCGATGGATTACCAAACATAGCCCTTAAAACCGCGATCACAACTAGGGCTACAATATTTGCTGATCTTTTTAATGCCTGTATGCAAGAAGGCGTGTTCCCTCGCACGTGAAAACGACAAAGACTTGTCCTATTGCTGAAACGTGGTAAATAGCCGGACCAACCATCCTCATATAGGCCACTTTGTATGCTGGATTCCCAAGGGAAGATTTTTGAGCGTATAATTAGTGAGCGCCTACAGCTGACTCTAAAAACCAAGTGGCTTATCGAATAATCAATATGGATTTCGCACATCAAGATCCATTGTAGATGCAATACAAACAGTTGTCAATATAGCAAGAGAAGCTATCTCTGGAGGCCAAAATAAAAGGAAATTCTGTGCACTGATTACGTTGGACAGCAAGAAGGCTTTTAAGACTGCGAACAGGATGGAGATAATGGCAGCGCTGCAAAGCTTCGGCACACCAGCTTACTTACGTAGAATAATAGGTAGCTATCTTAAAGGCAGAGTACTTCTTTTTGGCACGGATTAAGGAGCAAAAGAGTACAAAATTACTGGAGGCGTCCCACAGGAATCTGTTCTCGGTCCAACGCTTTGGAATGTAATGTATGACGGGGTGCTAAAGATTGATCTACCAGAAAACACGCAAATTGTGGGATATGCTGATGATATTCAAGTGGTAGTAGTGGCCAAGAAACTGGACCTGCTTCAAGCATTATGTAATGACGCCGTAGCAAGAATAAAGGAATGGCTGACCAATACGGAACTGGAGTTGGCTAGCCAAAAAACGGAAGTGGTATTAGTAAGCTCCAAGCGGTCGGCGAACGAGTTAGTCTTAACTGTCCCGGATCATCAAATCACTTCAAAGGATTCTCTAAAATACTTAGGAGTGCACATTGACTCTAAGTTAACTTTCAAAGAGCACTTCAGAGCGGTGGGGGAGAAAATTGCCAAAGTGTTGTGATTACTGACTTTTAATGGTAAGGCGGGGGTGGCATGTGGCATGGTTGCAAGCCCCTGCTAGCTCGTCGAATGGGGTGGGGTTTTGCACACCTGCCTTACCCGCAGTTATCTCAACAAAAAAGGTGGTTCATGCCTAGAGGGAAAGTAGGAAATGGAAGAAAAAAAAGGAAAGAAGGCCCGTCCAGAGTCAGGGGGAGTCTACCCACTCTCTTCGCGTATCTTACGCAAAGCCATGGGCGCCGTGCTGACTCCTCTAATTTTACGACGCCCCCAATGCCTGACTCACGTTCGTCTGTCTAAGGGTCCTTCACGTCATTGTCCCTCCCACTTCCCTCTTCGACCCAAGGACAACACCCGCTCCAAAGAATATGGTTTTAGCCCTCCATTATTAAAAATAAAATGTTCAACCCTTTAGATTACCAAATGTTATAAACATATATTTATTCAATTTAAAAAAAGAAAGAAAAAAAAATACTTTGCATAAATCTACTGCCTTATAATGTCGTTCTTCAATCAAAGAAAATGTAATTCGAAGTAAATATAATTTTCTTACTTAAAAATGTAATTTAATTTAAAATTTAAACTAACTTATCGATTCAACGTTAGAAGTATCCTAATCCAAAAAAATATTGTATATTAAAAAAGCTATTAAATTGAAACAAAAAAAAAACAATAATTGATACCAAGAAAAAGGAAAAAAATTTTAAAAGTAATTTAGGTACACCCTAATGCAGGTGGTGTCGGCCAATTACTTGGTTTAACCATATATACGATACACCTTTGTATCTTTAAATACTGATGACCCAAAACACAACAGAAGAAAGATCTGTGCATCAAAAATTTACTGTGTATGGAAAGCAAAAAATCCCTGACCTAGGCTAAGGTACTTGGCATGCACATAGCAAAGAGATTGTTTGTTACATATGTAGGTATATACGTGTGACAAAAAAAAAAGGCATGATCTTTTACTCACTCACCTGATCAGAACATCAGCATTGAAGGCGCCTGCAAACTGTGGGGGACCTGTGAGGAAAAGAATTTTACATACATATGTTCTTTCCTATGCGTACATAGAAACCATTTACCGCCTGAGCTAGGTTCAATGATTTCTTACTATTGATATCGCGCTCACTCACTCGCGATAGCGGGCGTCGAGTGGGTCAGAATAAGCGGCGCGAAATAAATAGAAATAAAAGTAGAAGTGAATTTAATTAAAGATGACTAAACGCTAACAAAAATATAAAAAAAAAGGAAAAAAATTTAAAAGAAGCTATCCAGACCGCGTGTGAATGTGTTGTTGAACCAAAAGAAAAAAAGAAAACGTAAGTGGAAGAAAGCAAAGTTCAAATTTAACTTTAAACTATAAAACTAGCAATAAAGAAATCAAAAAAAAAAAATGTATATATAAAAAAAACTTATATAGATATTATAGAACGCATGCAAAAAAAATGTGTAAATACAAAATTATCAAAAAAATACCCAAAAAAACAATGATTCATATTAACATTCATTTGCCTTCCTTGGGCTCGATTGTATTGGTGGTGACGTCGTCGCTGGTGCTGCTGTCGTGTTGTCAGTGGTGAAATTGCAGTTGCGGTCGCTGTCGGTAGCATTCGCTGCTTGCGTCGGCGTGGGTGCTGGCGGCGGCACTGTCGTCAATACTGATAGACACCGTCCACCATTAGTGGCTCTTGCTTTCCACACACTCTCTCTCTCTCTCTCTGACTCTCTCTGTCCTTCTCAAAAAAAGTTCCCATCCGTTAATTGCCGGCAAGTAGGAAATATGTGTTCCAGTTTTTCCACAAGTTCTTATATGCATGTAAGTATTAAGTATGCCCCTTTACTGAGACCCGCCACAAAATCTGCAAATAAAGTACAAAAAAAACAAAAATTTCTCTAACTCATAATTTTTCCATATGATGAGCTATATACCCATGCACATACAGACATCCGGGAATACTTCTCTTTCCAAGTAACAACACTGGTATTTTATTAATATTGGATTTTCCTGTATTCGTGTGTGCATATGTATGTACATATGTACAACCCATATCTCTTATATCTATTTCAAACGACTTTGGTTTAATTTTTGGATAAATTTTATTCTTATTATTTTGCTGCTTCTTTTTTTTTTTTTGGTTTATAAAAATAAAATAGCTTTATTTTATGTAAATTTTACTTTAAGCAGGCTTGAATTGGGATTACTATTTGAAGTTAACTTAATGTTAGTTTTAGATAAATTTTACTTTCATTCCCATTTTATTTTTATTTTTAAATTTATCTTAAGTGTTATTTTAATTTTTAAACGGATTTTAAAACTACTCTGATTTTAACTTGATTTCAATATAATCAAAAATATTTAATTTTATCTTAATTTAATTATAAAAAAAAGGTTGGCGCTAATTCCAGTTTATTTAATTTTGGATAGAAATCTAAATTTAATTTTAATAAAGAAAACAAAAAGCTAAGAAAATCTTCATTTTTTTTTGTTTTATCTTTAAATGAAAAGGAATTTATGAAGAAAATAAATTTAGCAAGTGAAGGTCTGGAAAGGTAGTAAAAACAAACTGTATAGTATTTTAATTTAATTTAATTTAACTTGGTTTATTTTATTTTAGTTTATTTTACTTTAGTTTAATTTTCGAAACAAGAATAAATTTAATCTCAAGTTTCTCTCAAGGAGTTCAAGTTACAAACTCAATTTTAAGTGCCACTGTTGTTTCATTTAGGTTATTTTAAAATCAAATGCAATAAGAAAAAATTAAAAAAAAAAATTGTTTAAATTCACAAAGGCATTATCTTTATTTTTATTTATAGTTCTAAATGTAAGTTCAATACATTTTATATTTTAATTTTATTTTTAAATCAAAGAAGTTTAAAAAAAGAAGTTAATTTAATTTAATATTAAAAAGATTTTCGGGCAAGTTAAAAGGAACGATTTCGAATTAAAAAAAAGGAAAGATTTATAAACTGTATTGTGTTTGACTTACCGGTGACAGGCTGTCCAACGAAATTTCCTTTTCTTTGTTGGTTGGCTTGTAGTTTACAATTGTGCTAATCGAACGGAATTGAAACCGTTTTGCGAGAATTACGGGATTTTTTTTTTTGGTTTATTAAAAAATTAAGTTTTTTTTCTTTTTTCCACTTGACCGGCACTTACTTTACTTTAGCTTTTCCGCGGCACGTCCACGCACTTTAAATCCAACTTTTGTAATGATTTTCTGAGCTTCAGCTCGATCGTGCGCATACCCCGATTCGTATCTAAACGGAATTTCCTACCACTTTCACTCAATTCACAGCCACGCATGTGCAGTTACATTTCGTTTTTTGCGCATGCACACATTCATACCTGTACATGTAGGCCTCATTCCACTAATGTTGCGCAACGCGCGCAGATACCTGGTTGAGATACATTTTGTCGATAAGGGTGTAACGCAAGAACAAGTACGGTTGCCGGTGACATATGTATCTATGTATCTTGAGGCTAGCGTAACAGGCGCACATCCGCCGATGGGCCTTGCTCCATGGAGCGTGTGCGTAAAAGAAATTCATACGGAGCCTTCTACGCTTCTTTTCCCTCATCAACCACAATGTGTGGCCTCGACCCACGACTTAATGCCGGGCAAGAAAAAAAAAATCTTCCAAGTCAGTTGTAGCTGGGTATGTGTAACACGTGATTGCGACACGTACTCACAACATCACTATCTAAGCACCTGCTTACTACATATGTCACAAATTCACTCATAATTCTAGGTTTGAAAAAGAAATATCACAGTTTTAGTAGTCTGTCAATATTGTTAGTAAAATATACCACAGTTAGGATTAAGGTCGTAGAAAAAAAAAAATAAAACAGATTGCCGACTATTGCTAATTGACTAAAAAAAAAAAAAAATAAAAACAATTGAATAAATAAATAAAAAGAGGTTTAATCTAATATATATTATAAATGGGAAAGTTTGGATGTTAAGATGTTTGGATGTTTGGATGTTTAGATGTTTGGATGTTTGGATGTTTGGATGTTTGTCCAGACGTTTGTCTTTGTGACTCAATAACGCAAGAACGGCTGGACCGATTTGGATGAAATTTTGCACACATATAGCCAATAGTCTAGAAGGATCTACTAGCTATATATTTTTCAAAAGGGGCGTGGTCCCCGCCCCCTAGGAACAGTTATAATGTAATTATTATATTTTTTCGTCTTTGCGACTGAATCACGCCATAATGGCTACACGGATTTTGATGAAATTTGGGACACAGACAGTAGTCTACTAGCGAAATTTTTTCGAATATGGAAAGAGGGGTGGGGGTCCCACGACCCTTCGAGAAATTATTTTTCATAATTTTTACACATTATAACTTTACGTATACTGGCCTTCACCAATATCACAGACTCAAGGGGTCAAATAAGTCGAGGGCTTACAAAGTAAGCAGTGACACCCTCCGCCCGCCCCCTTTATCTACCCCTCTGGTGTAAAATCCATAAATTGTTATAACTCAATCTAAATTTTCTCCTAAATCAATAGTTTTTGGTATCTGGTACATACAGAACGAGATCTAGACAATTTTGGAGGAACGATCAGTGGTCCTCTCCTCTACTCCCGCCATCCGCCCTCCATCAATTGTTTTTATTAGCACGCTTTTATTAGCTTTACCTGTATGTTTCTATCTAACTTTTTATTCGCTCCAATGCGCCTGCTGCCTTATTAACATGGTTTTATAATTAGCTTCACCTTATTTGTAATCCCGTAAGGGTCATATCGAGACCCTTCCGGGATCATTTCTGGATGGTTTTCGGATCGGTCCGGGATTACGCCGGGGTAATTTCGGGACTTTTTCGGGACTATTTCGGGATCATTTTGGGACCCTTCCGGGATCATTTCTGTATAGTTTACGGGATCCGTCCGGGATCCCGTCGGGGTTATTTTGGAACATTTTCGGGACTATTCCGGAATCATTTCGGGACTATTTCGCGATCATTTGGGGACCCTTCCGGCATCATTTCTGGATGGTTTTCGGGATCCGTGCGGGATCTCGTCGGGGTCATACAGGGACTTTTTCGGGATCATTTGGGGGCTCTTCCGGCATCATTTCTGGATGGTTTTCGGGATCCGGTCGGGATATCGTCGGGGTCATTTGGGGACTTTTTCGGGATCATTTGGGGGCTCTTCCGGCATCATTTCTGGATGGTTTTCGGGATCCGTCCGGGATCTCGTCGGGGTCATTTGGGGACTTTTTCGGGTTCATTTTGGGGCTCATCCGGCATCATTTCTGGATCGTTTTCGGGATCCGTCCGGGATCCCGTCGGGGTCATTTCGGTACTTTTTCGCGACTAATACGGGATCATTTGGGAACCCTTTCCGCATCATTTCTGGATGGTTTTCGGGATCCGTCCGGGATCCCGTCGGGGTCATTTCTGAACTTTTTCGCGACTAATACGGGATCATTTGGGAACCCTTTCGGCATCATTTCTGGATGGTTTTCGGGATCCGTCCGGGATCCCATTAGGGTAATTTCGGGACTATTAGGGGATCATTTGGGAACCTTTCCGGCATCATTTCTGGATAATTTTCGGGATCCGTCCGGGATGCCGACGAGGTCATTTCGGGACTATTTCGGGATCATTTGGGATACCTACCGGCATCATTTCTGGATGGTTTTTGGGATTCGTCCGGGATCCCGTCGTGGTCCTTTCGGGACTTTTTTTCGACTAATACGGGATCATTTGCGGACCCTTTCGGCATCATTTCTGGATAGTTGTCGGGATCCCGTCACGGTCATTTCGGGACTATTAGGGGATCATTTGAGGACCTTTCCGGCATCATTTCTGTATTGTTTTCGGAATCCTTTCGGGATCCCGTCGGGGTCATTTTGGAACTTTTTTGGGGCTAATACGGGATCATTTGGGGATCCTCTAGGGGTCGTTTCGTGACTTTTTCTGTTTTATTTCGGGATCATTTGGGGACCCTTCCGGCATAATTTCTTGATGGTTTGCCGGATCCATCAGGGTCATTTCGGGACCATTTTGGGATCATTTGGGGACCCTACCGAGATCATTTCTGGATCCGTCCGGGATGCCGTAGGAGCCATTTCGGGATTTTTTGTTACTTTTCCGGGATAGTTTTTGGACCCTTCCGGGATCATTTCTGGATCTGTGCGGGATCCCATCTGGTTCATTTCCGGACTATTTCGGGATCATTTTGGGATCCTTCCGGAATCATTTCTGTATGGTTTTCGCGATCCGTCGTTGATTCCCTCGGAGCCATTTCGGAACCTTTTCTGGAGTATGTCGGGGTCATTTGGGGACTTTTTCGGGATCATTTGGGGCTCTTCCAGCATCATTTCTGGATGGTTTTCGGGATCCGTGCGGGATCTCGTCGGGGTCATTTGGGGACTTTTTCGGGATCATTTGGGGGCTCTTCCGGCATCATTTCTGGATGGTTTTCGGGATCCGTCCGGGATATCGTCGGGGTCATTTGGGGATTTTTCGGGATCATTTGGGGGCTCTTCCGGCATCATTTCTGGATGGTTTTCGGGATCCGTCCGGGATCCCATCAGGGTAATTTCGGGACTATAAGGGGATCATTTGTGGACCTTTCCGGCATCATTTCTGGATAATTTTCGGTATCCGTACGGGATGCCGACGAGGTAATTTCGGGATTATTTCGGGATCATTTGGGATACCTACCGGCATCATTTCTGGATGGTTTTTGGGATTCGTCCGGGATCCCGTCGGGGTCATTTCGGGACTTTTTCTCGACTAATACGGGATCATTTGCGGACCCTTTCGGCATAATTTCTGGATAGTTGTCGGGATCCGTTCGGGATCCCGTCACGGTCATTTCGGAACTATTAGGGGATCATTTGAGGACCTTTCCGGCATCATTTCTGGATAGTTTTTGGAATCCTTTCGGGATCCCGTCAGGGTCATTTCGGGGCTTTTTCGGGATCATTTAAGGATGGCTTTCAGGATTCGTCCGGGAACCCGTTAGGGTAATTTCTGGACTTTTCCGAGACTATTTCGGGATCATTTTGGGACCTTCCCAAGATCATTTCTGGATGGATTTCGGGATTTGTCCGGGATGCCCTCAGGGTCATTTTGGGACTATTAGGTGAGCATTTGAGGACCGTTCCGGCATCACTTCTGGATGGTTTTCGGTATCCGTTCAGATTCCCGTCGGAATAATTGCGGGACTTTTTCGGGATCATTGGGGTCCCTTCCAAAATCATTTCTGGATGGTTTTTGGGATTCGTCCGGCATCCCGTCGGGGTCATTTCGGGACTTTTTCTCGACTAATACGGGATCATTTGCGGGCCCTTTCGGTATCATTTCTGGATAGTTGTCGGGATCCGTTCGGGATCCCGTCAGGGTCTTTTCGGAACTATTGGGAGATCATTTGAGGACCTTTCCGGCATCATTTCTGGTTAGTTTTCGGGATCCTTTCCGGGTCCCATCAGGGTCATTTCGGGACTTTTTCGGCATCATTTAAGATTGGTTTTCAGGATTCGTCCGGTATCCGTCAGGGTAATTTCTGGACTTTTCCCAGACTATTTCGGGATAATTTTGGGACCCTCCCAAGATCATTTCTGGATGGGTTTCGGGATCTGTCCGGGATGCCGTCAGGGTCATTTTGGGACTATTAGGTGATCATTTGAGGACCTTTTCGGCATCACTTCTGGATGGTTTTCGGTATCCGCTCAGGATCCCGTCGGAATTATTGCGGGACTTTTTCGGGATCATTTGGTGTCCCTTCCGGCAACATTTCTGGCTGGTTTTTGGGATTCGTCCGGCATCCCGTCGGGTTCATTTCGGGACTTTTTCTCGACTAATACGGGATCATTTGCGGGCCCTTTCTAGATAGTTGTCGGGATCCGTTCGGGATCCCGTCAGGGTCTTTTCGGAACTATTAGGTGATCATTTGAGGACATTTCCGGCATCATTTCTGGATAGTTTTCGGGATCCTTTCGGGGTCCAGTCAGGGTCATTTCGGGACTTTTTCGGGATCATTTAGAGATGGCTTTCAGGATTCGTCCGGGAACCCGTCAGGGTAATTTCTGAACTTTTCCGAGACTATTTCGGGATAATTTTGGGACCTTCCCAAGATCATTTCTGGATGGATTTTGGGATCAGTCCGGGATGCCGTCAGGGTCATTTTGGTATTAGGTGATCATTTGAGGAACTTTCCGGCATCACTTCTGGATGGTTATCGGTATCCGATCAGGATCCCCTCGGAATCATTGCGGGACTTTTTCGGGATCATTTGGGGTCCCTCCCAAGATCATTTCTGGATGGATTTCGGGATCTGTCCGGGATCCCGTCAGGGTCATTTAGGGGTGCGTTCGAGATCCCGTCAGGGTAATTTCGGGACTTCTTCGGGAATATATCGGGATCATTTCTGGATGGTTTATGGGATCCGTCCATGACCCCTTAAGGGTCATTTCGGGACTATTAGGTGATCATTTGAGGACCTTTCCGGCGTCACTTCTGGATGATTTTCGGCATCCGTTCGGGATCCCGTCGGAATCAATGCGGGACTTTTACGGAATCATTTGGGATTCCTTCCGGCATCATTTCTGGATGGTTTTCGTGATTTGTCCGGGATCCCGTCGGGGTTATTTCGGGACCTTTTCGGGGCTAATACGGGATCATTTGGGGATCCTCTAGGGGTCGTTTCGTGACTTTTCTGTATTATTTCGGTATCATTTTGGGACCCTTTCGGCATAATTTCTTGATGGTTTGCCGGATCCATCAGGGTCATTTCGGGACCATTTTGGGATCATTTGGGGACCCTTCCGAGATCATTTCTGGATCCGTCCGGGATGCCGTAGGAGCCATTTCGGGATTTTTTGGTACTTTTCCAGGATAGTTTTTGCACCCTTCCGGGATCATTTCTGGATCTGTGCGGGATCCCATCTGGGTCAATTCCGGACTATTTCGGGATCATTTTGGAATCCTTCCGGAATCATTTCTGTATGGTTTTCGCGATCCATCGTGGATCCCCTCGGAGCCATTTCGGAACTTTTTCTGGAGTTAGTCGGGATAATTTAGGGACCCTTCCTGGATATTTTCTGGATGGTTTCTGAGATCCGTCCGGGAGCCCGTCAGGGTAATTTCGGAACTTTTTCGGGACTATTTCGGGATCAATTTGGTACCCTTCAGGCATCATTTCTGTGTGGTTATCTGGATAAGTCTAGAATCGTGTCGTTGTCATTTCGGGTTTTTTTGGGACTACTTCGGGAACTTTTGGAAACACTTCCGGGGCGTTTCTGGATGGTTTTCGGGATCCGTCCGCGATAGCGTCGGGGTCATTTCGTGGCTTTTTCTGGATAATTTCGTTATCATTTTGGGATCCTATCAGGTTATCAGCTCATAAAGTTCTTTTTTTTACTCAATTACAAAAATTAAATGCATTAGACAGAAAAAAATTTTAAACAGATAACTTTATAAGCAGGCTAACGTGAATAGCCCACATATTTCATTTTCTCCTTGCGGACGGGGCCGCGGGTAAAGGCTATAATTACTAAATGGTCAAGTAGGTGTATAAAAAAGATCACTGGGTGTAAAGATGCTAAAAATCCTACGTCAATAGAAAGGTGGTCAGATATGTGAATCGTCAGGTATGCAGATAAATAATTATGTCGTCAGAGGTAGAAGAGTAGTTAGGTATTTGACAATCACATTGTTAACATTTAACATTCAACGTGCAACGTCTAACATGCAACATATAACATATAACATTTACTTTGTACATATATCCTTAGCGTGGTATACCCCGATTCTTTTCCCGCTAGCATCCCCTAGCTCGTACATTGAATTTCCTATTGTTTTAAGCACTATAAATTTTACTTGCTTGGGTGCCAGTTTGGCATTATAGTTGTCAATCTGGGAGTTCTGTTTAAAATTCCGGCGGTATACCACTTGTCCAATTTTAAACCTAACGTCCCTACTTCTGGTATCATACACTTTCTTACTTCGCTCGTATGCTAACTTCAACTCCTTTTTAATTCTGTCCCTCAGTAACTGCAATCTATCACCATTTGTCTCCACCTCGCAATCAACATCCTTCAGCGACCCCAACTTTCGGTATAGCTCATATGATGCTGCATGCAGCATCATGGGCATACCGAAAGTGGCATGATAGGGTGTCATGCTGATTGCGGAGTGGACAGCACTTCGAAGTGCAAACGCCGCATCACTAATATGTCGGTCCCAAGATTTTTGGTTTTCGTTAATGAATGATCTTACGATCTGGAGAACCGACCGATTGACCCTCTCTGCGGCGTTTCCCTGCGGTGAATAAAACCCTGTCCTGATATGGGTAGTACGATATTTTTCTAGTGGCGAAAGTTCCAGAAACGAATTGTCTTCCATTGTCCGAATGGATGTATTCGGGTACCCCGAATATATGGAAGACTTCTCGTTCCAGAAATTTCACCACCTCGGCTGAAGATGCTTAACGCATAGGTTTCAAGAATACAAATTTGGTAAAATGGTCTAAACATACAAACACATAAACATTACCATCAGACGTACGAGGATACGGACCCATAAAATCTACAAATAAACGTTGAAAAAGCCGTTCGGTTACATGTTGCTTACCCATAAGGGGCTTGTGAAAAGCAGTTTGTGTCTTATTTTCTGAGCAGACTTCACATCCCTTAATAAAGGTGCAAACTTCTGTTACCATTCCTGGCCAGTAATATCGTTCGCGTAAACGAGACAAAGTTTTGTGGATTCCACCGTGACCAGCTGAAGGTGAGCTGTGAACAGAATCTACCAGCCCTGATCGCAGCTCAGACGGAATCCAAAGCTTCCAGGCTTGGTCCGCTTGAAGTACATCTCCCCGGTCAAACTGTGTCCGTTTATATACGTATCCGTCAGATACACATAAGTCTGGCAATTTGTCCTTTTTGTCCGTCACTGTTTTTTGTAGCTCACGGTATTCGTCTGAGTCAAAATATGGCGAGTCTAGACATATGTCCATCACTCTGTCACTGGGTCTTATTTCTTCCATGTCCATTCTGGAAAGAGTGCCCGGTACGATGTTTTGTGAGCCTCTTCTATGTTCGATGTAAAAATCGAAACTTTGGAGTTTTAAACTCCATCTAGCAAGTCGTCCAGCAAGGTCTTTTTGGTTCATAAGCCATTTTAAGCTCGCGTGGTCCGTTATTATCGTGAAGGGCAAGCCCTCCACGTAAGGTGGAAATCGTTTAACGCTTAGAACCGCTGCGTAACATTCCAGTTCTCTCACACTGTAGTTTTTCTGTGCTTTATTCAGTTTTGCAGACATGTATGCAATTGGTCTTTCGTTATTGTCTTCGTCGAGTTGGAAAAGAACCCCGCCCACTCCGTCTGTCGATGCATTGCATTGGATGTAGAAACGTCTGTTAAAATCTGGATGTGTTAGGACGGGAGCCGATATTAGGCTTCGTTTGGGTTGTTCTAATGCCCGTCTAGCGTTATCAGTCATAGTGAATTTCTTTATCTTTTCCTTGGTGAGGCAGTCGTGCAGCGGAGCTGCAATAGTCGCGTAATCTTGTATGAAGCGTCGGTACCAGCCTGACATGCCTAGGAACCGTCGTAACTGTTTCGGGGTTTTCGGCTCGGGAAAGTCCCTCACAGCTGCTACCTTGTTTGCATCAGTTCTAATGCAGCCGTCACCTACAACATAACAAAGGTATCGAACTTCTTTATAACAAAACTTACTTTTCTCTACGTTTATTGTTAAGTTTGCTTCGCGAAGACACCGAGCGACCTTTTCTAACAAACATATATGAGAAATCTTCAGAACAAACTAACAAGTCATCAAGGTACACAAACACACATTCACGTAGCGAAGCGGGTATAACCTTGTCCATTAATCGACACATTCTTTGTGCCGCGTTGCACAGTCCGAAGGGCATAACTGTAAATTGGTAGAGGGGTCTCCCCGGCACTGTGAACGCTGTCTTCTCCCTTGATCTTTTTTCCAACGGAATCTGCCAGAAGGCGTCCTTCAGGTCTATGGCTGATATATACCTAGTATTTTGTAGCCGGCTAAGTATTCCGTCGATATGAGGGAGTGGATAGGAGTCCTTGACGGTACTCTCATTTACCTTACGCGCATCCAGGCAAAGTCGATTCTTAGTTTCCTTAATAACAAGTTCCAACTACTTTTGGATTCTTCGATTACCCCATACTAAGCATTCGATCTAATTCCGCGTAAACTAAATTTTGAATCGCTGGAGAGATGGGGTAGTGGCGTTGTTTAACAGGTAAATTCTCATCGCGTACCTCTATCACATGTTCTTCTAATCCGGTACGGCCTAATCCTAAGACAGCGAACGACGGGAATTGTGCCTTTACCCTCTCTAAAGCTACTGTCTGGTCTGAGAATAACACATGTTGTACAGCGTCGAAGGACAAGTCCCCCTCGGCCGGAGCGAGCTCTGCTACTGTCGTGTGGGTTGGACGAGCTGTGGGGCCTCTACTAACTGCGTTTAGGTTGAAAACCTTCGAAAAATCAATCCCTAAATATACTTCTTGTTGGAGCCCTGGCACTATTAAAAACTCCAAGTCCCTACACATCTCATCCCACATCACTGGTAATACTGCCACGCCTGTCACTGGTGTTTCTCCTCCGTTTGCCGTCTTAATAAATTGATGTGTTATTGGCAGAATCCTTGCTTCGTGCCCTTCTAAAAACTTCTCACTATTTTTCCCCAGGCAACGTGCTCCTGCTCCCGAATCTAACAAGGCTAACGTGTCTTTACCCCCTATCTTGGTTTGCGCAAAAAATCTATTGTCACCCTTTAAGGTGACTATTGTCGAAATTATTTTGCTCCGGATTCTTCTAAACATCTTTCTCTTTTCTCTCATCTTTTGTATCTTTTTAAAATTTCTGCATCTTTTTCTTTCTACTATCTCCTCATTAAATATTCTCCTCCGGGCTTCCTCATATTTTAGTTTCCTTATATGTAAAGTCTTCAATTCTCTCTTCTTTCTTGCATCTAAGCTATTTTCTATTCTTCCATTATTATTTTCTTTTTTTAAAATTTTCATTGTTTGTTGTCCGGGCGCTCCTTCTCCTGGCTGAGTACCCCGGTCATCTCTGCCAGATTCCCATTTCCCTTAGGAGGTTTGAAAACACAAAAAGAGCTGTTGTGGAAGCTAGATTTGCATCGCGTCTCCTTGCTAGCTTCCAAAGGGTTCTTAACAAAATGGTCAACCGGCATTCCACAAGAGAAGCACAACATTAAGTTGAAAGGTGAGGGACAGAGTGAGTTTATAGTCGGTTTGGTACCGGTTGTAGACGTTGTGGTAGGTGCACCACGCGGTGCCAGGTTTTGTGTCCTGTTATCAGGCAGCTGACCACTGTTCGACCTATTTTTAAATGGGTTCCCTATCGCTTCAAGTGGCCTGGAACTACCCATCTCTTCTGGGAACTGTACGTCGGGGTAGACCAGTTCGATTACCGCCCTTTTAGGCCTACTTTTGTTTTCCTTTATAACCTTTTCGGCACGCCGGCATTCAGCCTTTACCTCGGCTAGTGTGTCCATTTTCGAGGAGAATGTAAGGTTAGCCAGGTATGGCTTTAGGTTCCCCTTAATTATTCCTACTAGCTCCTTTTCAGGAATTCTCTTCCGAAGCCTGAACGTCAAATTATGTACTTCCCCATAAAATTCATCAAATCCCTCATGCACCAACTGTTTTCGTTCCATGATTTGCCGAATCACCTCGTAGTCGGACTCTGCGGTCTTGAAATGGGCAAGCAATTCTGCCTTCAGATCCATATATCCGAAGTTTGGATTTTCTGCATGGTCTTCCAACACCTTCCAGTACCATTTCAAAGCCACGCCCGACACGAATCAATTTAAATCAGCAAACAGCTGGTGATGAGTGATCTGATGCTGTACCCTCATCTTCTCAATACGGAATAAGAAACTTTCGACCGAAATCCCCTTATCCATGCCGTCAAACTTTATGTGCCACTTCTCCAGGTCCATTTTCTTCCAACGCTGTGGCTCCTGTGTGGCCTGACTTCCTCCGTCCGTTCGTCGTTCTCCGTTGTTTGTGTTGTTGCCTGCTCCATCTGAATTTGTTTGGCCTCTGTTGTTTGGCGTCGATGCCTGAGTGGACCACCGTCCAATGCCTGTGCTGCGGAGGTTTCTATCTCGGCTACTCGGCCGCTGAGGTTGGCTACATAGGTCTTGATATTTCCGAGTTCGTTTGTCCACTGCGCCATTAGGTCACCTTGCTGCGCCATCATGGCCATCAAACGACTTAGTTGTTCGGTGTTGGTATCGGTGTTCGCCATCTTATTTCCTGGTGCTGCCGCAACCTCAGCTGCCGGAAGCCCTGGCATCTGATTCCCTACTAGACCAACGCCCCCCTCAGCACCGCGCTGTTCGTCGTCTACCATATCTAAAATTTCGTCGAGCTTTTTCGACAAGTTCAGGCTCTCTTCGGACCTATTTGCCACTACTTGGCTCACAAGGGACACACTAGCTTCGCGTCCGCTCCCTCCTTCGAAAGGGCCAAAAATCCTAGCAGTGCACTGGTTAAAGTAGTCCACAGGGACGAAATCTACCGGGTGTTGAATACCTGTATCAATTTGGTTGAACAGTGACCCAACCACCTGATTTCCAAGGGCACGCGCAAAGCCACGAGTGATACGCCTGTCTCCGCTGAACAGGCCCAAACCACCAAAAACTCTCTCCTCCCTGTTGTCTCCGTCAGACATGTACCCAGACACACTCTACGGATTCACACAATCTCAAACACGCAGTAACCGCAAACTAAATCTAAAAAGGACTTTAAATTTTCCTTCCAAAGAAAATTAAAGCAACTTAAACAAAACGGATTGAAAATCAGAACCCAAAAAAAAATTTTTAGAAGAAAGAAAAGTTTCACAAACAAAAAAAAATTCAAGTAAAGAAACTTAATCGATAACTCAAAAAAATTTACTTAAACTAATAAAAGAAAATTACGAAATTAAATAGCAATTTAAAGAAAAAAACAAACACAAATTGAATCAAGTACTAAAAAAACTAAACCAATCGAACGAAAACTAAAAATTCTAGGGATTTACTCAAAATTCAAAGTAAAGATTTGATAGCAGTGTAACTTAAAATAAACAGAAGTTCAAAAAAAAAAAAAAATACAAATAATCCAAGTGGGATGACCAGGAAGAAATAATAAAAATGAAAAAAAAAAATGTTTAAAAATTTAATTATAGAAATTAAATTTAAATATTTTTGCGAAAATAAAAATAACAAGGTATAAATTCAAGAGTAAAACTTCGATTGGGAAAAAAACTTTAGACTTAAACTAAAATAAAAAAATAAAAAACTCAAAAATTCAATAAAAAATTAAAATAAATTTTCGAGTCTGGATTAAAATTAAAAGTGAAAAGATAAAGAAATTTGGAAAATAAAATTCAAAATAATAAAGGGGTCTTAAAAATTAGATTCAATTTCAAAATTCGAAAATTAAAAATAGAGAGAAAAAATTTATGTAAAACTTAATTTTAAGTGGTAGTAAAGGGATTATATTTATAAGAATAAAATCCGAAAAAAAATCCAATAATTTTTAAATTCAAATCAAATTTCAAAAATAAAATAAAATAACAATTTTAAAGAAAAAAATAAAATGGAATTAAAAAATTAAAAATTCAAAAAAAACAAAAATAAAAAAACTTCAACTAACTGTTTAGATGGCAGAAGCCTTAAAATTCCTAGTAACTCACTAGAAATTCAAATCAAATATATATATATAACTGAAGTTTTAATCCAAGGTATTGAAAACCAGGGATTAAATTTCAATCCAAATTGATTCGTTTAAATAGGTATGATATGTAAAAGCAATAAAACTAAATACAATTTTTTTGAAATAGACCCTAAGAAAATATAAGAAGAAGTAATTCAAGTAAAAAAAATTAATGGTTCGGGAACCGTTGGAAATAAATATTGGTCTCAAAAAAATAAAAAAAATAAAAGTAAAACTTAAATTTAAACTAAAGAAAGTAAAAAAATTCAAAGGGTTTGCTTTAAACCCAAAGTAAGCAAATCAACTCGGTGTGATATCCTAAAAAGGAGAATAAAAAAATGTATCTGAATTGAATATTAAATATACAGGAAATTTCGAATCGTAAATTAAAAATTCACAAAATAGACAGACTTCTGCGAATTTATATTTAAATAAATTCGAAACAGATCTAGGAGTTTTTGAAATTCCAAACAAAAAAAATTTCGAAGTTGAGAATTTAAAGCAAAACTAGGAGTTGTAATTCGGAACTCAGATTTTACAACATTAAAACGAAATTTATTAAAAAATATCAAAAATGTATAAGTAACTAGTTAATTATAAAAAAATTAAAAAGGAATGCAGATTATTTCGCAATTAATTTCCAGCAAAAGAAATTTTGCAAATAAAACAAAATAATATTTTGTTGGTAAAAATCCAATATAAATTCAAATATTCCGTTTAAAGGATTACAAACGATTTTTCCCACTGAACCCCAAATAAATTATAGTTTTGGGTGTATTTCAATAAACGTGTGTATATTTAATGTGTTTTAAAAGTTATACATATGTATATTAAAGAAAAATTCCACGTATATAAAAGGGTTCTTGTAACAAAAAAAAAAGTATCAGATTTAACTATCCTTCCTGGTTTATCTATAACTGTTTATGTTGTTACTCTTGGTGCGTATGGTGTTGTCCTCGGTGAGGTCACTGTGGGAGGTTTCAGTCCGGAATCATTCTGTCCTTTTCGTGTCAGCTAGCTAATTCCCCATGTAACGTTGTAAAGGGTGCACATCGATACCCAGTACTCGGCACCGAAGTACGGATGCAACACCTTTATACCCCATCCACACTTGTTGCTGGAACGAGTGTGCAGTAGCTTCAGCAACTGCATGCACACAAAACAGGAAACAAAAAAAAGGAAATTAAATTATAATAAAAGACGATTTAAACCACCTATTTATATGCACCTCTAAACCCTCCAAGTACCACTAGTGCCAGCTTTGAAGATAGTAAAAGGAACCTTGAAAGGATAGAGATACAACCCCCCTTTGATTCTATCATAGCTGCACATATCGCTTGCGACTGATCGCTAGTGATGTTGCAACCATGATCCCTAAAACCCTAGCTCTGTCCGGAAAGTAGTGAAGGATAAAGATAGAGAAGTGAGTAAAGCAAGAAGGGATATTGAGGTGATTAAAAGTAGGAGAGATATAATGGTAAATCGAAAAAAACTATTCCGGCTATTAACGTTGGGCGCCATTGTTGTGATTACTGACCTTTAATGGTAAGGCGGAGGTGGCATGTGGCATGGTTGCAAGCCCCTGCTAGCTCCTCGAATGGGGTGGGGTTTTGCAACAAAAAAGGTGGTTCATGCCTAGAGGTGAATACATAAATAGAGGGAAAGTAGGAAATGAAAGAAAAAAAAAGGAAAGAAGGCCCGTCCAGAGTCAGGGGGAGTCTACCCACCCTCTTCGCGTATCTTACGCAAAGCCATGGGCGCCGTGCTGACTCCTCTAATTTTACGACGCCCCCAATGCCTGACTCACGTTCGTCTGTCTAAGGGTCCTTCACGTCATTGTCCCTCCCACTTCCCCTCTTCGACCCAAGGACAACACCCACTCCAAAGAATATGGTTTTAGCCCTCCATTATTAAAAATAAAATGTTCAACCCTTTAGATTACCAAACGTTATAAACATATATTTATTCATTATAAAAAAAGAAACAAAAAAAAATACTTTGCATAAATCTACTGCCTTATAATGTCGTTCTTCAATCAAAGAAAATGTAATTCGAAGTAAATATAATTTTCTTATTTAAAAATGTAATTTAATTTAAAATTTAAACTAACTTATCAATTCAACGTTAGAAGTATCCTAAACAAAAAAAAATATTGTATATTAAAAAAGCTATTAAATTGAAACAAAAAAAAAAAACAATAATTGATACCAAGAAAAAGGAAAACAATTTTAAAAGTAATTTAGGTACACCCTAATGCAGGTGGTGTCGGCCTATTACTGTGGGGGACCTGTGAGGAAAAGAATTTTATATACATATGTTCTTTCCTATGCGTACATAGAAACCATTTACCGCCTGAGCTAGGTTCAATTATTTCTTACTATTGATATCGCGCTCACTCACTCGCGATAGCGGGCGTCGAGTGGGTCAGAATAAGCGGCGCGAAATAAATAGAAATAAAAGTAGAAGTGAATTTAATTAAAGATAACTGAACGCTAACAAAAATATAAAAAAAAGGAAAAAAAATCAAAAGAAGCTAACCAGACCCCGTGTGAATGTGTTATTGAACCAAAAGAAAAAAAAAACGTAAGTGGAAGAAAGCAAAGTTCAAATTTAACTTTAAACTATAAAACTAGCAATAAAGAAATCCAAAAAAAAAAATGTATATATAAAAAAAACTTATACAGATATTATAGAACGCATGCAAAAAAAATGTGTGAATACAAAATTATCAAAAAAATACCCAAAAAAACAATGATTCATATTAACATTCATTTGCCCTCCTTGGGCTCGATTGTATTGATGGTGACGTCGTCGCTGGTGCTGCTGTCGTGTTGTCAGTGGTGAAATTGCAGTTGCGGTCGCTGTCGCTGATGGTAGAATTCGCTGCTTGCGTCGGCGTGGGTGCTGGCGGCGGCACTGTCGTCAATACTGATAGACACCGTCCACCATTAGTGGCTCTTGCTTTCCACACACTCTCTCTCTCTCTCTCTGACTCTCTCTGTCCTTCTCAAAAAAAGTTCCCATCCGTTAATTGCCGGCAAGTAGGAAATATGCGTTCCAGTTTTTCCACAAGTTCTTATATGCATGTAAGTATTAAGTATGCCCCTTTACTGAGACCCGCCA
The DNA here is from genome assembly GCF_040869045.1 of Eurosta solidaginis. Taxonomy (NCBI): domain Eukaryota; kingdom Metazoa; phylum Arthropoda; class Insecta; order Diptera; family Tephritidae; genus Eurosta; species Eurosta solidaginis. The sequence continues at coordinate 191,144,964 of NC_090319.1, read as the reverse complement.
CAAAATCTGCAAATAAAGTACAAAAAAAACAAAAATTTCTCTAACTCATAATTTTTCGATATGATGAGCTATATACCCATGCACATACAGACATCCGGGAATACTGCACTTTCCAAGTAACAACACTGGTATTTTATTAATATTGGATTTTCCTGTATTCGTGTGTGCATATGTATGTACATATGTACAACCCATATCTCTTATCTCTATTTCAAACGACTTTGGTTTAATTTTTGGATAAATTTTATTCTTATTATTTTTCTGCTTCTTTTTTTGTTTTTTTTTTTTTTGTTTTGTTTTATAAAAAGGAAATAGCTTTATTTTATGTAAATTTTACTTTAAGCAGGCTTGAATTTGGGATTACTATTTGAAGTTAACTTAATGTTAGTTTTAGATAAATTTTACTTTCATTCCCATTTTATTTTTATTTTTAAATTTATCTTTAGTGTTATTTTAATTTTTAAACGGATTTTAAAACTACTCTGATTTTAACTTGTTTTCAATATAATCAAAAATATTTAATTTTATCTTAATTTAATTATAAAAAAAAAGGTTGGCACTAATTCCAGTTTATTTAATTTTGGATAGAAATCTAAATTTAATTTTAATAAAGAAAACAAAAAGCTAAGAAAATCTTTATTTTTTTTTTTGGTTTTATCTTTAAATGAAAAGGAATTTATGAAGAAAATAAATTTAGGAAGTGAAGGTCTGGAAAGGTAGTAAAAACAAACTGTATAGTATTTTAATTTAATTTAATTTAATTTAACTTGGTTTATTTTATTTTAGTTTATTTTACTTTAGTTTAATTTTCGAAACAAGAATAAATTTAATCTTAAGTTTCTCTCAAGGAGTTCAAGTTACAAATTCAATTTTAAGTGCCACTGTTGTTTCATTTAGGTTATTTTAAAATCAAATGCAATAAGAAAAAATTAAAAAAAAAAAATAGTTTAAATTCACAAAGGCATTATCTTTATTTTTATTTATAGTTCTAAATGTAAGTTCAATACATTTTATATTTTAATTTTATTTTTAAATCAAAGAAGTTTAAAAAAAGAAGTTACTTTAATTTAATATTAAAAAATTTCGGGCAGGTTAAAAGGAACGATTTCGAATTTAAAAAAAAGGAAAGATTTATAAACTGTATTGTGTTTGACTTACGGGTGACAGGCTGTCCAACGAAATTTCCTTTTCGTTGTTGGTTGGCTTGTACTTTACAATTGTGCAGATTGAACGGAATTGAAACCGTTTTGCGAGAACTACGGGATTTTTTTTTTTGTGTTTTATTAAAAAATGAAGTTTTTTCTTTTTTCCACTTGACCGGCTCTATACTTTACTTTAGCTTTTCCGCGGCACGTCCACGCACTTTAAATCCAACTTTTGCAATGATTTTCTGAGCTTCAGCTCGATCGTGCGCATACCCCGATTCGTATCTAAACGGAATTTCCTACCACTTTCACTCAATTCACACCCACGCATGTGCAGTTGCATTTCGTTTTTTGCGCATGAACACATTCATACCTGTACATGTAGGCCTCCTTCCACTAATGTTGCGCAACGCGCGCAGATACCTGGTTGAGATACATTTTGTCGATAAGGGTGTAACGCAAGAACAAGTACGGTTGCCGGTGACATATGTATCTATGTATCTTGAGGCTAGCGTAACAAAAGTTAATGGAGCAATTATGCGAATAATGCCCAACATTGGTGGTCCGAGCGAAGCTACACGTCAGCTATTGTCCACAATAGCCAGCTCAATAATACTATACGCAGCACCAGTGTGGTATGGATCTAAACGGACCCATCAAAGATATATATTAGCAGCGTACCGACTTGCTGCTTTAAGAATATCAAGTGCTTATCGGACGGTGTCCAACGACTCGATCCTGGTTCTAAACCGGAAAATCCCATTTGACTTACTGGCAAGCGAAATGGCCGATCTGTATAACACTAATATCGAGCGACCATCTGAAAAAGCCAAGAAAAGAGCAAGGACACGAACAATAGCTAGGTTGCAGGAAGGGTGGGAGGCCTCCAGTAAAGGGCGTTGGACTTTCACGCTAGTTTGGAACGTAGCTCAATGGAATAAGCGGAAGCAAGGCGAACTGAACTACCATCTTACGCAGATAGTGAGTGAACATGGCGGTTTCAAAGAGTATTTATGGAAGCGTAGGATAGAGGAAGATCCTCATTGCCCAATGTGTACCACGGAGTTAGAAAACGCAGAACACGCCATGTTCCACTGCCCCCGTTTCCACGAGGAAATACTTGCCTTGCATGGAGTCTTTGGGGAGGAACCTACTACGAGAAATTTAGTATCACAAATGTGCAACAGGAAAGAGTGCTGGACTGCAGTGAGCAAAATGGCATTTATAGTAATGACACGCCTGATGGATGCTGAGCGGGAGCGCAGAGAAATGCGCATGCGAAGTAGTGGCGATTAAATCGACACTCAGAGCAAATAGCGGGACCTGGACGCAGGGACAATAGTAGGCTCTTAAAAAATTAGAAATATGGAACGCCACCCTGAAGTAATGCGAATGTGGTACCGGGGTGGGCGACGGTTCCAAAACGGGGCAGTTTTTTAAGTTCATGCTATAATATTGAAATCCCAATGCGACAGTTACATATGTATGTACATTATTAAATGGAAAGGTAATGATTGAATTTAAAGTAAATGCATTTGCAAGTGTTCCTGACCTACGGCAACATGCTGGGTGTGTCGTTAGGTGACCCAACATCCCGGGCCCGTTGAAGGAACTTTCAAATTGGTAATATTGGTGGATTGGGCCACAAATAATTAATACCCTTTGGTGTTCGCACATCTATTACTCTGCCTCCTCCATTCTTCCCAGGAACAACGACTATAATGCGACCCATTAGCCATAGTTGCGGTGGTACATTGTCCTCATGTATGAGAACCATTGCATCTTTGGCGATGTTTAAATGTTCGGTGTCCCACTTTGTTCGTGATTGAAGTTCGCTTATGTAGTGCGACCACCTTCTCCAAAATAAATTTTTGATAGTCTTTATTTGATCGCACTTATCCACATTGTTAAAGTTTTCTGTAATTGTTCGCTCCGGAAGGGCCTTTAACGCACTTCGTGTTATGAACTGACCGGAGTCAATGCTTCCTAATTGCTGGGATCGGAAGAGATAGGGGTTATGGGCCGCGAATTAAGAACGGCTTATATTTCCACTAATATTGTAGCGAGCTCATCATATGTTAACCTGGCATCCATGACACTTCGGTTCAGATGGCCGTTGGCTGATTTGACTGCATCCTCCCAAAGGCTGCCAAAATGAAGTGCCCTAGGAATAAGGCGAAAATTTATAAATTCATCAGAACAAAAATTAATTGTTGTATCTTGATTCTCTTTTTGTAGATAAATGCTTTCAATTCAGCTAGTTTGCTGGAAGCACCAACGAAATTGGTCGCATTGTCGCAAACTATGTCTGAAGGAAGGCTTCTTCTTCCAATCATCCGTTTAAGCGATGCCAGGAATGCATCCGTATACAAGTCTGAAATGACCTTGATGTCCAGCGCCTTTGTTGCGCAGCAAACGAAGATAGCTACGTAGGCTTTATAGGGTACCTTGCGTCTAATTCGAAGGTAAACTTTGATAGGTTCACAAAAATCAACGCCGCAGCGGGAAAATGGACGCGATAATGTCAATCGTTCAACGGGAATATCGCCCATCATATTATAACGAATTTATTGAAATTCCTCTTATTTGCAACCTCTTGCTAACCTTCGTATCGCTAAACTGTTGAATAAAATAACTCCAATATTCAATAATGCAAAATGGTTTTTATTAGACTACTTGAAAATACTTCACACAATAACACTTATACTTCGCAACCAATAGCGTGCTTGAATCAAACTGATTCTGTTTACTCAGCTTTTGCTCATCATTATACTCTGTGCTGTGTTCGCATACTTCTAGGCGTTTCTTCTTCTAGAATTTACTACTTGTTTACCAGCTATAAACTCACCAGCTATAACTACGGATGCACGTTTATAGCTTCTCATATGCGGGTGTATATGTGAGTGACACTTTGACCGATGATTGCATACTTTTGTGAGCATCTCAGATATATGCATGTGTATGTGTGAAAACTACTTTGCTGATGATTGCATACTTTTGTGAGTATCTCTCCGCTGCTGTATAGACATATGTGTAGCCATAATGACTGATTTGTTTATGTAGATACAAGTGACTGTTTAGTATCGGCTTAGAGAAGATAGTTTCCCTTAGTGTTGCTCATATTCGTCACACTGCCGTCCACCTACGTATGATCGTCCCGTTCAGACAAATCTCTCGATCTAAACGCTGCCAGCCTTTCCAAATGAACCACTTTCATTTTGGTTCGTGGTTTGCCAATGGTTTGTATGCGGTACACTACATCGTTGATTCGTTTTACAACTTTGTATGGGCCCTCCCAAATACACTGCAATTTCGGGGACAAACCTTTTTTTCGTTGTGTGTTGTATAACAGCACCAAGCCTCCTTCCTGAAAACCTTCCGAATTAATTGCTTTATCGTATCTGGCTTTCAACTTGTTACTCATAATCTTTGATCGTTGTTTTACAAGATCGTGTACCTCTCTCAGCTCTTCTTCCGATACACCAGTGGATTTCTTGACATTTCTCTCCGCATCAGCATCTATCCCAAACTTCAAATCAGCTGGCAGTCGAAGGTCATTGCCAAAAAGTACCTTTGCGGGAGTTTGGCCCGTTCTCTCATGCACTGCCGATCGGTAAGCAATCAAAAATAATGATATTTGTGTATCCCACTCCTTATGGTACTTGTCTACTCCTTACTTTCCTTAAATGCTCTCCCACTCCTGGGAGAAAAGGCTTTGAATAGATTTACAAGGTATTATCGAAACAGTTGTCGCCTTGTCCGTCCTTATGTCACGTTGTTTAAATTTTTCCCAATTTATTAAATAAAGTTTTATTGAAAAGTTCCACTATACCATCGGACTGAGGATGCAATGCAGTTGTCTGTATTTTTCGAGCCCAACCTCTTACACATTTCTTGGAACACAGCTGATTCAAAATTCCTGCCTTGGTGAGAATGTAACTCCATTGGTACACCATACCTTGCAACCCAATCGTTTGTAACCACTTCTGCTACTGTTTCCGCTTCTGCTACTGGGATTAGGTATACCTCTGGCCATTTACTGAAATAATCCATAACCACCAGTACGTATTTCTTTCCGCGGTTGCTAGTGGGAAATGGACCTGCGACATCCATGGCGATCTTTTCAAATGGTGCACCTGAAATATACTGGTTCATCTGGCCATAATTTCGTGTTTTGGGCCATTTCGCTCTGTTGCAAACCTCGCATTTGGCATCCCCTCGGTGACCGACTGACGGCAAACAACCCAATATCATCTCTGCTTAATTTTCTCGAGCGTCTTCGTGATTCCAGGTGACCTCCACTTGGACCGTTATGTAGTTCACAGAGAACGTCGGGAATCTTTTTCCTTCGAACAACTATCAGTTTCCTCTTACATTGACCATCCTCACTCTCCCATACTCGATTCAAGCAACCGGATATCAACTCGAAACTGTTCCACTGTTCCCAATATGACTTCGCAATGGGACTCTCTTCTGACATCTCCTCTCTATTTGGTATTTCGTTTCTTTCGAGCCCTTGCATAACATGCGATAGATCTGTACCCTCTAGCTGACACTTCCTTAGTTGTTCTTTGTCCCATTCCTCTGTACATGTTATAGTCAATAGCCGGACATCTATAATATCTTATTTAGCCTCGGCCTTTGAACAGTGCTTGCATTCCAAGCTACATGGTCTTCGTGATATTGCATCAGCATTTCCATGGGTACTACCTTTTCGTTGCTCAATGGAAAAGTCATAGCTTTGTAGTCGCTCGATCCACCGTGCCAATTGTCCTTCCGGATTACGGAACTGCAGGAGACATTCCAATGCTGTTTGATCTGTCCTGGCGCGGAATCGCTGGCCGTATAGGTATTTGTGGAACTGTTTAATGCACTCTACCAATGCCAACAGCTCTCTACGTGTAACGCAATAGTTCCTCTCTGGTTTTCCAATCGAACGGCTGTAATATGCAATTACTTTCTCCTGTCCATCGATCAGCTATGATAAAACGCCTCCTATAGCATAATCACTCCCATCTGTATCTAGAATAAATAAATGTTGCTCCTGGAATCGGATATGCCAACATTGGCGCAGTGCACAAACGCTCCTTCAATGTTTGGAAAGCCACTTCTTGCTCCATTTTCCATTCAGAAGCTTTATTTTTCCTTGTAAGCTCATGGAGGTTATAGGCTACGCTGGAAAAGTTTGGTACAAACCGGCGGTAATATGTGCATAGCACAAGGAAACTTCTTAGTTCATGCAAGTTCTGTGGTCTTGGCCAATCCTTTACAGCTTCTATCTTTTCATTCGAAGTGCAGATGCCCTCTGTCGTTACCTTGTCACCCAAATAATTTACTTCCTTTTTAAACAGCGAACACTTTATGGGACTTAGTATTAGACCAGCGCCAGCTATTCTCTAGAAAACTTCCTCTAAGTTTTTAAAATGTTCATCAAAGTTCTTGCTTAATACGATGATGTCGTCCAGCTACACCACGCATATTTTCCAACGTAGGCCTTTCAATACCTGATCCATGAATCTCTCGAAAGTAGCTGGTGCATTACATAGTCCAAAGGACATTACTGTAAATTGCCAAAGACCATCACCAATTGAAGGCTGTTTTCTCTTTATCTTCCTCTTTTACTTCCACCTGCCAGTAGCCGCTTTTTAAGTCCAGTGAGGAAAACCATTTCGTACGAAATAGCGAGCCTAGAATGTCTTCAATTCTTGGCAATGGGTAGCTATCCTATTTCGTAACATCATTCAACTTCCGGTAGTCCACGCAAAACCTAATTTCTCCATTCTTCTTCTTTACAAGTACTACCGGTGAGCTCCATGGACTAGCTGATGGTTCGATGACGCCGCTGTCGCTCATTTCTTGTATGATTTGACTCACAACTTCCCGCTTCGCCAGTGGTACACTGCGTGGAGCTTGACGGATCGGTCTCGCATCTCTAGTGTCAATTTTATGTTTCACAACGTTGGTGCGGCCTGGTTTGGAGCCATCTTGGTCAAATATGTTCGCCTACAACCCACAATTTGTAACAGTGAAATACGGTGCATATACACTGATAGATCAGAAGACGGTGGAATATAGCAAACGGCTAAGTAAATATGACCCCGGTCTAATAAATTTCCGATGCATTTAAATTCGATGGAATCAACTTCGGCTAAATTAACTTCTTCAGATGGAGTTGAAGAATGTACAGCTAGCAAGACATCACCTCCGGTCCTATTTAACTGATCATTTCTATAGGTCTGATACTCACCGCAAAAAAAAATCGGAATTTAAAACATTGGGTTTCGGCCATGTTTCGGTAAAAACAATAATATTATAGTTACAGTGAATGGTTTCCAAATATAAGTCAGTTAATTTAGTATTTCAGCCTCTAACGTTTTGATAGGAAATGCTTAAGCAAGATGTTAAATTAAGTTTTTTGGATCGGAATTTTGAGGATCCAAGCAATGGTATTTTCTTCTTGTTGACTAAATCTGAATGAATTATGTTATAGGATACAGCCGTATATACAGTCAGTAAACGTTCCTTTCCATCTACATGTCCTCCGACAGTAAGATTGCTTGACCTTCTTCCAATTGTCGAGATAGAGATTATGGAACATTAAATTGAGGGAGCCAGCTGTCGCCCCTTGGGGCTGACTCGCTTTAGTTTAACGATTGATTGGATTTGGAGATTTGCTCATCTCCTTCCAATCTGCTTTTGCGGCCACCCACATTGCTGGAACTGTTAAGATTGGTACTGCAATAACGTGCAATGTGCCCTGGATTTCCACATTTAAAGCATTTGATGACACCATCGTTTTTCTGCTGCGTTCCTTTTAATGCTTCCAAAATTGTGTCTACCCAGTCTGGCCGTTTCACTTCGAACCGATTAGCTTACTCAAAAGTTTCCTGAGTCAGTGCATGGAATACCGTTTCTGCGAATGTGGGTTTTGGGTTTGCATATGTCGCTAGCTTCGTTTCTACGTCCCGTATGCCATTTATAAAACTGCATTTTTACCCTCTCGGTGTACTCCACGGGTGCGTCTGCATTTGCAAATGAGCTAACCTTTCAACACACGAAGCAAACTCTTGCAAAGTCTCATTAGCTTTTAGGTAACGGTTTTGCAATTCTATTTGATATATCTGTTTGCTGTTTTCGCTTCCGTAACGTCGCTCGGCAGATTCCGGCAATGCTTCATAACTGTTCCGTTCGTACTCTGGAATGGTCTGTAAGATTTCAGCTGCAGGCCCTTTCACTGCCACGAACAGTGCAGCAACTTTATCATCCGCATTCCAGTTGTTCACCGCTGACGTCTTCTCAAATTGCAGCTTAAATACTTGGAAAGGAACAGAGCCGTCAAAAGATGCAGTTTTTACCTTCGGATTGCTTGCTTAAACAGCTGGGCGATTTAGTTGCAGCTACTGTATAGGACCTCTCAATGTTTCAATCTCGGCATCGATTTTGCCCTCGAGTTGTAAAATTATTGTACATTGTGCCTTCAGCTGCGATGATACCCTTATCTTCTGCGCTTCCATCAGCGAGGATATGCGAGCCTCTTGTGCTTTCAACTGTTCAGCCAACTGCGATGTCATATATGTCTTCTGTTCTTCCAGCTGAGATGCCATATATGTCTTCTGTTCTTCCATCTTGGATGTTATACGGTTCTCCTGCGATTCCAGTTGAGATGACATTTGCGACGACATTTCCGAAATGCGTGCCTCATGTGCTTCCATCTTGGATGTTACTGTCGATGTTTGTGCAGATATTGCCGCCAAAATCGTGTTCAAGTCTGTGCTCGTAACTGTCTGTGATGTTTCGTTTTCCTCCTCCGATTTTGTTGTCTCATCGCCATCAAGATGAAAGACATACTCTTCCACGTTAATTCCTTCTAATTCCATTGCCTCTCGTAGTCGTGCCAGAAGTTCGAGTTTATTGCCGGTTTTATTCAATCCACGGCTCTCCAACTCCTTCTTCAGTTGCTGGATCCTTAATTCACTTAACTTTGCCATGTCCAAGTTGTATTCGCAATCTTCGGAATTTATTCAACAATTCCTCTTCTGACACCAATTGTAAAGAACTTTCTGAAATCCCTTTTATTTGCAACCTCCTGCTAACGTTCGTATCGCTAAACTGTTGAATAAAATAACTCCAATATTCAATAATGCAAAATGGTCTTTATTAGACTACTTGAAAATACTTCACAATAACACTTATACTTCGCAACCAATAGCGTGCTTAAATCAAACTGATTCTGTTTACTTTTGCTTTCGCTCCTTTTATACTCTGTGCTGTGTTCGCATACTTCTAGGTGTTTCTTCTTCTAGAATTTACTACTCATTTACCAGCTATAAACTCACCTGCTATAACTACGGATGCACGTTTATAGCTTCTCGTATGCGCGTGTATATGTGAGTGATACTTTGACCGATGATTGCATACTTTTGTGAACATCTCAGATATATGCATGTGCATGTGTGAGAACTACTTTGCTGATGATTGCATACTTTTGTGAGTAACTCTCCGCTACTGTGTGTACATATGTGTATACATAATGACTGATTTGTTTATGTAGATACAAGTGACTGCTTAGTATCTGCTTAGAGATGATAAGTAGTATCCCTTAGTGTTGCTAATATGCGTCTCAATATATTGAAGTAGTTTCAGCTTTTACCGCACGCAATGGATGCATGACCGAACAATACGTCCAACGAGGTCACGGGCGTTTACGATCCAACATTGTAATCGAATTAAAGATACCAGCGCCTTTGATCCTGCATGGTAATTTGTGATGTGAAGATATCGAGCTTATCGTGTGACGAATTCACATTTACTTGGCAACAAAATTTGATGTTTTTTGGATTCTGGGATGTTTGCTAGCTCAAATTTTCCGCAAACTTTCAGGAGTTCAAATCCTTGAGTCGTCTGCAAGAACGGGTTTAAATTCCGTAGTGTACCATTTGTCATTTTCTCGTTCCGCAAGTGTCGAATATCTTCGGCGAAGAGTTGCCCTTGAATGTTCCATATAATGCTTAACAATGCGCGATGTAGTTTGTCGGAAGTGAGAGGTCCACTAGTAATATTTGTAACTGGTTTCTTAAGTTTTGTGATAAAACGAAATATCCATGCCACGATCCGAATTTCTTTAGTAAGGGATCTGTACCTATCGAGAGTATCAAAGATGTAGTTACTGGTTACAATTATCTTAAATACCGATTTCCACAAACCGCATTTAAAACTCCCATATCGATATCTTTATGTGGTTCACAAGGCCATTTTTTTAAGTTTTCAGAAAGAAATGCAGGACCTGTGAACAAGTTTGGGCTTTCCAGTTCAACCGGTGTGCTTCCTCTGGACACAATTTCAGCTGGATTGCTTTTCATTGGTATATATCTCCAATGAGCATCCAATCTTAACTGCTGTATTTCCGAAACTCTATTGCCAACGAAGGCAGAAAGCGTAGCTGAATGCAGCTGAAGCCAGTGAAGTACAATTTGTGAATCTGTCCAGAGAAAGGTATAAAATTATAATTAGAAAACAAAGGTTTAATTTTCGTTAAAAGTAGGGACTGTAGTAGTGCACCACAAAGCTCCAGTTTTGGTAGTGACTATCGTTTGGTAGGGGCCAGCCTGGACTTCGCCGTTAGATGGCGTACGCGAACATTGCCGTCATAATCAAGAATGCGATTTGTAAAATATTTACCGGATTTAAAACGATTGCAGGATCGCCATGTAAAATGTATGCTTTTAGATTTAAAACAAAATGATTTTTGTTGGCGCTGATGTTCAGCGCAGACATCAGATTAATTTTTTAACATATGTTTTCTCTTTTATAGGAATTCTACTTACAATACTATTACAATATTTTTGTACAAAACTTACACACTAAAAATAACTACATTCTATTTCTATATACATATTCAGTACAATATTCTTAATACCTAACTATGTAATAATGTTTTGTCAGTCGCACCGGCAAACTGACGTTGTCATTCAGTTATGTTTATGGGTTAAGCAACTGTAAATGGATATGGCTCCCCGCTGGGTTCAATGTAACTTAGTTATGCCGCTATGAGTAATTCGTGTGTGTTCGAAAGTGAAATTCAATTGTTTATGTATTTCAAGTTAGACATATTCTGGCGTGTACATACGTACAAATATCTTGTAATGCGGTAATACCACTTCATCCACCTTTAAGAACAACAATTGTATGTGATTCTTAAAGTGATTTAATGACCATGTAGAGTTTACTAAATTTTAATTGCTTTTTAATATGCTATTGTAATTTATTGTCTTGCGGTAATTTGAAATTGAGCGTGAAGCGTTCTTTACTTATTTTTATATCCGTTTACATTTGTTTGCCGTTAGTGATTTTTTGCGCTGACAAAATTTTTTTTTTTTTTCATTCTATTGTTCTCTTGTTTGTACAATTTTTTTTATTTTGAAGTACAATATATATGTACATTTGCACGGTTATGTGCTTGTGTTTATGAATAATGTTTTGCTTCAAGTGTTATTGACATTTGGTTTTACATATCAGAATTTTAAGTGTGTCGACCCACCTAAAATCTGTTATGGTCGCAAATTAATATGAAGTAATAGTCACTTGATGCCTACATTGGTTAGTATTTATTATTTACATTGTCTTTCTTACATATCTATAGTGTTGAGTGAATTGAAATGCTTATGGTGCTATTGTTTCGGTTTCTTTTTTGTTTTTTTTTTTTTTTTTCAGGTGACATGTGTTATGTACTAGTGAATGTTCTATAACAGTTTAAGCCTATTCTTATGGATTACCATTTCTTTTATTTTGTTTGTACTATCTCTATTTCCTATACTATTAGGTATTAACGTATAATTATTATTTCTATCTATACTTTTTACTTTATAACTTTCTTTGTATCTATTATCTAGCTTATGAGAAGCTTCTTCTTTAACTAACACTAGGTCGCCTAATTTTATTTCCTTACTGACGCTACTTTTATCAAAATTAACTTTTTGGTTTTCCTTAGCTTCTTTCACTAATTTTCTAGCTCTTTGTTGTGCTATTTGAAGTCTATATTTAACTTCCTTGTCATACGCTTCGTGATTGTACGAAGGACTTATCTTATTTTCGTCTAGGAATTCGTAGTTCGGGGGGTTTTCGCAAATATAAGCTCGTAAGGACAATACCCGTGTAAGATCGATGGGGTCGTGTTGTAACAGTACGCGAAATACTTGAGGTATTCATCCCAATCATCTTTGTCACTGGATATGTATGAAAGTACATATTCATTAAACGTTCTCTGACTACGCTCTACAGTGCCCAAAGTTTGATGATGGTATGGTGTTGAGTTTTTGTGCTCAAATTTTTGCAATTTGCACAGCCCTTCGAATAAATTATTTTTGTATACGGTTCCCATATCTGTTAGCATTGTTTTCATGGGACCATAAATCAAAATAAAATGCTCGAATATAACTTTAGCAACTGTAATCGCATGTTTTCTCGGGACTGGGATTGTTACCAAGTATTTTGTGAGATCGCATATAATGATAACTGCGTATTCGTTTCCATTTATTGATCGGTAATGGTCCGACCGTATCGATTTGTACTATATCGAAAGCTTTCGGAGGTGTCTCCGTTATTGTCATTGGCTCTTTGATATGCTTATTTATTTTATTTTTCTGACAGTGGATGCAGCTCTTTACGTATTTTCTTACGTCATTTTTCATGTTTAGCCAGCTTTGTTTCTGCTTGATCTTATTTGTCATGCGATTTATTCCTCGGTGGCCACCACTAATAGGACCGTCATGATATGTTTGCAAAATTTCTTTAATTTTCCCGGGGTTAGTGCAATTGTTAGTGTTTTGAGAACCTTGTTTCCAATTTCAATACATTTTTCTACTGCAGTATAATTTCTTTTAAACAATTTGTCCCCTAAGGGCAACTGTATTCGTACAAGGCCTAAATTTTCGGCTTCTTTTTCGAGCCAGGTAAAGAATTATCTTAAGTCAATCTTATTTTCAACAATTAGGTTGCTTGTATCAAAATCGCTACAAATTTACTTTCCTTTTTTGAAATAGAATTTCGGAGGATTGAAAACGAGCTCGACTAGTCTTTTTACTTCAAATTTTTTTAGCGCTTCATATATTTTGGGGTTCTCAGTGTGACTTTCCTTAATTTTAACATTATTTTTTATATTTTTAGCTGCTGATCTATTTTGCATGCTTCCACTGACATTTCTTTTAAGTTTGTTATATTAACGCGAGACAATGCGTCCGCGACGTGGTTTTCTTTTCCGGCAATGTACGTGGTACGAAATCATATTCTTCTAAATCGAGTCTTACTCGTGTTAACTTAGATGAAGGACTCTTCATGGAGAAAAGGTATGTTAAAGGGCGATGGTCGGTTTTAATTTTGAATTTTCTGCCATAAACATATGGTCTGAAGAAGATTATGGCCCAATGGATGCTAGTTCTTTTTCATTTGTAGCTTTGTTTGTTTCGCCTTTTGTAAAGGATCTAGAAGCGTAAGCAATTGGTAACTGTTTGCCATCATGTTCTTGGAAGGACTGCTCCGCAAGCATACCCACTAGCGTCTGTTGTTATGCAGAATTCTTTTGTGAAGTCGGGGTATTGCAAAAGTTTTGGGCTGATTAATGCTTCCTTTAAATAGACAAACGCTTTTTGACATTCTTCTGTCCAGTCGAAGGAAACATTCTTTTTGCAAAGCCTAGTTAATTTTCTTGAGTATTCTGCGAAATTCGGTACAAATCTTCTGTAATAATTGCAGAACGCTACGAATCTTTTAACTTCATCTCCTGTTTTTGGTGTTGGGTAATTTTGAACTGTTTCAAATTTGGTTGGGTCGGGTAGTATTCCCTCGCTTGTGCATTTATGTCCTAAATAAGTTACCCCTTCGCTGAAGAATAGGCATTTATCTGGATGTAATTTTAAGTTGTATCTCCTACAAGTACAGAAAACATCTCTTAAGTTTTTCAGCATTTGTTTTTCTGAACACCCTAGTACAACTAAATCATCCATATAGAGAAATGCTTGGGATGGTTTGAGGCCTGCAAATGCTAGTGTCATCATTCTTTGGAACGACTTTGGTGCTACTTTTAATTAGGGCTGCCAACCTTCCGGTTTTCGACCGGAGACTCCAGTTTTAAGGTTGGTGTTTCCGGTCTCCGGTTTTCGGACGTATTTTTCCGGATTTAGGGGAGTGTTAGTTCAAAACTTAATATTTGCACATAACTTTCTGAGGTTCAAGCATTTGCTATAGTTTATTTCAATAAAATAAGTGAGAAAAATACACTTGTAAGAGATATTGCGCAGTCCAAAACGAATTTCATATTTTTAATTTGATAAAACTTGAAAATGTAGTTTTGGGCGACCTTGAGCGATACTGAGTCACCTTAAGAACAGACTTAATAAAACCTTCATAGGACACTGGAATTGGAACAAAGAAATAAACAAATTGAAATCGAATAACCGAGTCATATGCGAACATTCTTTATACCGACAGATATAAAAAATTCCGTAGAATATAAAAATTCGCTGAAATATATTAACTGAAACAGATGTGTAATATTTAACTATTATTTTATACAAAGGTAAGTTTTACGTACTTACATACATATGCATGGACCTAAAGATGCAAACTGTTGTTTACAGCCTTTTATTGTTATTCGCAGGTAAAAGTATGAACGGAGATACTGAGCCTCAACAGAAAAGAAAAAAATATGATTGTGCTTTTGAACAGTCGTGGCTAGAAAATGAGAAATACAAGGGTATTCGCAAAGTCGATGAAAATCATGCGAAATGTATTTTCTGTAACTTAAGTTTTACAGTAAAATGGGATGGCGAAAATGCCCTATCTAAGCACATTGGATGTGAAAATCATAAAAAAAAACGTTAGGACCGTGGATGCAAACTCTTTAATGACAGCATTTACGCCACAGAAAAACTCTTCTGAAGAAATGAAGGTAGCTATTATAGAAGCATGTTCTATTTACCATGCTATAAATCACAGTCACAGTTATTTGAGTACTGATTGCGGAATCAAGTTGAATGCACTAATGTATTCAGAGTCATCATCAGCTCAAAAAGTTAACTGTGGAAGAACTAAAGCTGAATCAATTGCTTTAAATGTTCTTGCCCCCTGTTCAATTAAATCCACTTTGCAATTCTTGAAAATTAGCCGTCCACAAGTTCACTTTTCTATAGCTATAGATGCTTCAAATATAAGATCTCAAAAAATGTATCCAATTGTTGTTCGTTATTTTGACTGTGATAAAGGTATTCAAAATAAACTTATGGATTTTTTTGAAGACGCAGAGGAACCTTCATCAAAAATGTTTGAAAATATAGAAAAGTTCCTAGAAAAATATAATTTAAGTACAAACCCATTTTCTACGTTTTCTGCAGATAATGCCTCAGTAAATTATGGTGTAGGTAATTCTGTGTACCAAAAAATTACAAATAAGTTTCATGATACAAAAGTGGTAAAGGCAAATTGTAATTGTCATGTCCTCCATAACGCTGCAAGAATTTCTATGAAGACATTGTGTTTTGATGTTAAAAACTTAGTTTTGAAAGTTTACGCCAAGTTTTCGAATATTGCAAAGCGCACCAAAGAACTAGAAACCTTTTTTGAAGATTTTGAAATTGAGTACAGAAAAGTTATTCGGCACGGACCGACCAGATGGCTTATTTTAGGAAAGCTGTTGATCGCTTAATGCAATCGTGGCCTGCCATATCGATGTATTTTAAAAGTCGGGGGAATCTAAATGTCATCCGGTTATATGGCAGTTCGTACAAGGCAGTAATTATGATGATGTCGGAAATTTATCTTCAAAACTTACGCTTTCAGAATGTTTTCTTTACTTTACGCATCATTATTTGAACATTATGATAGAGCCAATATAAGCACTTGAGAAAAATACGGTTACGTCAGCCGACTTACATTCTATTCTTGTTAGGGTTAAGTCTAAAATACAAGACCGACAACTACATCAGTTTTTTGGAGCCAAAGTCATGAGGAACTTAAAATTTCTTGACAATTCAGACCAAGAAAAATTCAAGAATGATGCTAATGAAGTATACAAAAAGACAATAAAATACTTAGATCAATATTATGATTTTGGAAATTCGGTTTTCAAGTTATTTAGCAGATCTGACTTAACCAATGTGGTTACATACGACGATGCGCTCAAGGCAGTGGAGGTACTTGGCTTAAAAAATATTAATGAAGATCGGCTATACGATGACGTTAGAAAATTAAAGGAAATACATTCCCAATTTATTCAATGAATAGATGTTTCAGTAATCCCAGTCGATTTAAAATGGATTCGTTTATTCAAAAGTACCGATTTCTCTGAGCTTCCAGAAGTTATCGGGACTATTTTATCTATACCTATAAGTAACGCTTTTGTGGAGCATGTTTTCTCATTAATGGGAAATTTATGGACTAATGAGCGAAACTGCATGTCAATAGATATGGTCAAGGCAGAATTAATGAATAAAATAAATGATAAAATGACATGCCAAGAATTCCTAAACTTTTTGAAACAACCTGCACAACAAACCCTTTTAAAATTATCTCAGAAAACTGAGAAATACGGATTTAAAAATTAAAAATTGCGCCAAATAGTTACAAAAGTACATTTTTGAATTGTTAAAATGTTTTCGTTTATTTAAATAATTTTGTTTTAATAAATATGCATAACTGAATATGCATAAATATATGTTTATCTACAAAAAGTAAAATGTCTTTGAATTTATAACATGGTTTTAGAAGACTTATATTTAAACAAAATAAAACCGGTTTTCACGAACGTCTGAGATAAAGTGTTAGTTTGATTTTCATATTTAGGCATTTTCGAAACTTAAATCTCCGGTTTTGGAATATTTTCAAGTTGGCAGCCCTACTTTTAATCCATAGGGTAGTCTCTTGAATCCATATGTACCATTTTCTGCTGTGAATGAGGTTATATCTCTAGAATCTTGGTGTAATTATATTTGGTGAAAACCTGACATAAGGTCTAGGCATGAAAAATATTTTGCTCTTCCCAGTTGGTCTAAAATATCATCAATTCTTGGGAGTGGGAATTTATCCGCTGATAATTTTTTGTTTACTTGTCTGTAGTCAACTACCAGTCTCCATCTTTTTCTGTATTACCAGGTAGTGATTTTTTAGATACCAGTAAAATTGGGCTGTTGTACTCTGATATTGAGGGTTCTATAATGTCATCTTCGATCAATTTATTAACCTCTTTCCTTATTTCCCCTTTTTGTGTCTCGGGCAATATATAGTTTTTTATGTATACTGGTGTGTCATCTTTCATGTGTAATTTTTGCTTGTAAAAATTGTTAGAGGAAATTGGTTCTGTTTCTAGTGCATACATGTTTATGAATTCTGTGCATAATGAGGTTAATTATGAATTGACAAATTTTGGGAAATTTTTTGTTAACCTTTTTAATTTTTCTGTGTCATTGTTCTGTTTATTGTGTGTGTTTGTTTTAATTAAATTGTAGTCATCTAAATTTTCAGTATGTATTTTGTAATTTGGAATAGTTGTGTTTTTATGTGTGTTGTTAATAATTCTGACAAAAGTTTGATCTTTATTTGTGATTGTGTTCACTATGAAAATGCCTTCAGATAATTGGTATGGGGTATGAAGATGGTTTTATTATCAGTGTTTACTGTTACTTGTCTAATAACTTCAGATCTAGCAGGGATCGTAATTGTGTTAGCAGACAGATTATTTGTTAGGTAAATTGTGATTGTTTGGGGAAAACCATATGGCCTTAGGATAGGTTTATCCTCTGTTTTGCCATAATCTAGAATACAATTATAATTATTTATAAAGTCCAAACCTATTATTCCATCGCACGGTATTGGAAAGTCGTCTTGTACGCCGTGAAATTTGTGGTAAATTAGAAGGTCATCACCTTTTAAATCAGCTTTAACTAGTGCCTAATGTACTGGTTATACCCTGGCCAATGCCCTTTAAGCCTGTTATTTGTCCTGTATTTATTTTTGCATGATTAAGTACTTGATTCTTTTTACTAAAAAATTTGATATTGAGTTGATTAATGATGTTTTTGTAGCATTGTTATTTGTTCTCGAATTATTGTTGTATCTCGGCTGTGGTTTAAATTTTCTGCCTCGGTAATTCCCATAGTTGGTAACCTCCGCGGAAATTACTTCGATATTGATTTTGTTGCCCTATATTTAAAATTGTGTTCGAGCTGCCTGTGATTTCCGTGCAGCTGTTTGTGAACTTTGAAATTGCATCGTTCATTGTTCCCGCCTGCATAAACATTTTCACTTTATCATTGGAGCAGTTCTTACACATAGCTTTGACTGCTGCTTGGATAGCATATCTCGATGCCAAGTCTGGGTTTAATCCGTCCGAGATATAGGCTCCTTCTAATGATTTTGTAATTTCTCTATTTCTGCAGTGTACTGGTTTGCAGTTTTGCTGCGCTGTTGGATTTTAAGGAATTTTGCTGTCAAAACCTCCACTGACTAGCCTTTTATTGCCATTCTCAATTTAAATTTTATTTTTTCAATAGTAGTTTCGTTGCTAATAAAATTTCTTGCAGTGCCTTTTAGCTTGGTCTTTATCGTGGTTATCGCTAAGGCTTCATGATTATCCTTGATTTGGTCTAGAATATCAAGGGCATCTAAGAAACTGTGCAAATTTTCAGGCTTGCCATCAAACTCTGGCAGCACTGATGAGACAGTTTTGATAAATTCTAAATTAAATACTACTGTTTGTGCCATTGTAACCTTTATGTGTGGGATATGTAGTGGTTTATGTTCTTCCACTGATGAATTTTGACTTAATGTTGGTGAAGGGGTGCGGTTTCGTGAGGATTCGGTTAGAATTGAGCTAAAATCAACTTGAAGGTTTTGCTCTATAGTAGTTGGTATGGGTATTTCTATGTTATATCTCGCTAATGAGGACACCAATTTGTCACGTACGTGTGAAAATAATTGGTAAGCTTCGTTTTGGTGTTCTTTTGTGATTATATTATTTACCTTATTGATTACCTCTCCTATATTATTTAGGGATTCTAAGATTGTGTTTAAGTGTTTAATTATAGTTTCTGGCTTTATCTTTGTATTTTTATTTATGCATTTATATGATTCTTCCGCTTTAATTTCTTCTTCTCATAATTTGTCGTGAATTTCTTGCCATTTACTCGTTTTATTTAAATGTTTTCCCTACCAAATTCATAGCTAGATATTGCTATCATTATGCCTTGAGCTAGTTTATTCCACCAAGGCATTTTAATGAATTTTCCTAACCATTTTCTATTAAGTTGGATAAATTGGACAAAGAAGAAGTTTTTTTTTTGTATATTTTAGTTTATTTTCCTTGACTCTTGGATTTTTTCTTTTAACTTAATCCTATCTGCTGTATTTGTTGTCACGATCAAAATATTGTAGATTTCAGCTATTTCCTTTCTTTTTTTTTAATTTTTTACCTCCCCGCTTCCTTCTTTGGATTTTTGGGGCAGGAAATTTTGGTATTTCTTTTGTTTTGTTCAAATTGTTCCTCTGCCGATACTCTTCCATAGTGATCGGTTTCTGACCTTGCTTATCTGCTTTGTTTTTTAAAATTTTTTCTGAAATCTTTATAAAATCTTTGATTGTGTTTTCACACTTCTCAAAAATTCTATGGAATTCCTCTTCTGTTGTTATATCGTTCATAACAAAGGAAATAACTGAAACTGTGTATATGTAACGAGAGTTAGCAGGGTATTTAAGAAGTTTTACGAAAACGCCCTAAGCATTCCAATTTACTTAAATATTGAATTTTTATTTACTTTACGTTTAATAAAATTATTTTTTTACATATATATATATATATTTTTTTTAACAATTTTTGTTGTTATATCGACCTACTGATTTTTTTTGTTTACATTATTTCTAATATCTCCTATTGTACAAAAAAAAATCCTAGGCAAAAATATAATTTTTGCCAATGGTTAAGCGTCACAGGGCCGCTCAATTTATTCTAAATTGTATACTTATGTGGTTGCTCGTTCTGCTCTTACGCCGCCAACTGACATCAATTGTGAAGATATAGCCCGTTCTGTTTTTTTTTTGCTGCTACTCGATTTTGCCTCTGGTGACTTCCTTCATTTCCTTTGCCAAAAAATCCAATCTCTTTTGCGTGTGGGTTTTTTTTTGAGTTGGTAGGATCGAAGGAGAGTCCTACTTGTTTTATTTAACGCGACGCGAGAAAGTTGATTGTCGCTAGCTGACGGGTTCCTTTGACCAGATAGATCTTTAGCAGTTTTGCCAAGTATTGATCTAAACTGGCAGGGTCGCCATGTAAAATATTTACCGGATTTAAAACGATTGCAGGATCGCCATGTAAAATTTATGCTTTTAGATTTAAAACAAAATGATTTTTGTTGGCGCTAATGTTCTTACGCCGCCAACTGACATCAATTGTGAAGATATAGCCCGTTCTGTTTTTTTTTTTTGCTGCTACTCGATTTTGCCTCTGGTGACTTCCTTCATTTCCTTTGCCAAAAAATCCAATCTCTTTTGCGTGTGGGTTTTTTTTTGAGTTGGTAGGATCGAAGGAGAGTCCTACTTGTTTTATTTAACGCGACGCGAGAAAGTTGATTGTCGCTAGCTGACGGGTTCCTTTGACCAGCTAGATCTTTAGCAGTTTTGCCAAGTATTGATCTAAACTGGCAGGGTCGCCATGTAAAATATTTACCGGATTTAAAACGATTGCAGGATCGCCATGTAAAATTTATGCTTTTAGATTTAAAACAAAATGATTTTTGTTGGCGCTAATGTTCAGCGCAGACATCAGATTAATTTTATTAACAAATGTTTTCCCTTTTATAGGAATTCTACTTACAATACTATTACAATATTTTTGTACAATACTTACACACTAAAAATAACTACATTCTATTTCTATATACATATTCAGTGCAATATTCTTATTACCTAACTATATAATAAAGTTTTGTCAGTCGCACCGGCAAACTGACGTTGTCATTCAGTTATGTTTACGGGTTAAGCAACTGTAAATGGATATGGCTCCCCGCTGGGTTCAATGTAACTTAGTTATACCGCTATGAGTAATTCGTGTGTGTTCGAAAGTGAAATTCATTTTTTATGCATTTCCAGTTAGACATATTCTGGCGTGTACATAAGTACAAATATCTTGTAATGCGGCAGTACCACAGGGTATATAGTCCACAGCCATACGCACGAATCGACGAATCACAAATTCCATGTATTTTCAGAGACTGAATATTAGTTGATAAGCAGTACCTTGGAACCTTGATTGCAGTAAGATGCGAAAGATTATCCAGAAAGTTATACCAAGCCGAAAACATATTCTGCGGATCAGACTCGTCCCATTCGGGTTTCAGCAGCCATATTTCTTGAAGAAGAATTTTAGCCTTCAGCACAGTTGGTGCTAGAAGCCCGAGAGGGTCGAACAGCGACGATGCAATGGACAGTATAATCCTTTTTGTAACACGACCATTTATTGGCTGCTTTGGAGAAGAGAAAATGTAAAATTATCCTGGATTTGATCCCATTTAAGACCAAGAGTGGTAGTAAAAGGTGTATCGCGATTTAGGTCCTTGTCAGAGTGTTCGTCTCTGAAATACTCATGATTAGAATGCCATTTTGCCAACTCAAATCCGCCTAATTTTAATAATTCCGTTACCTCTTGTTGTATCCGCGATAGCTCAGCAATAGAGTCCGCACCACATAGTAAGTAGTCAACGTTAAACGATGACTTGACATCATTTGAACCGACGACGAAAGTTGACTCATATTGATCAGCGAGGTATTGTAACCCGGTACAGCTAAATACGGTGCAGATGCCATTCCGTATGTGTCTGTATTGAGCTGGAATGTGTGAATATCATCATCTGGAGAGCTTCTCCCAAAGATATATTGAAACTTGCGATGGTCATCACTGACCAGTATCTGTCTGTACATTTTGACTATATGTCAGCTGTTAGCGCAAAGCGATGTAAACGAAACCGAAGTAAGAGAATGACGAGCTACCTTTGGATAGTAAGTCCAACCATTTGGATATCATTTATCGATTTCTGAGAAGAAGTTCGACAAGATGCATCGAAAACCACTCTTAATTTAGTTGTTGCGCTATTGGGCTTCAAAAGGCAGAGATGTGGGATATAATAATGAGGTTCATTTAGTTTCGGGTTTGGCACTGTTACCATGTAGCCCAGGCCTTTATACTCATCCATAAATGCGGCATATTGTGATCTTAGAGCAGGGGATTGTTGTAAGCGCCGTTCTAATGCGGTAAACCTTCGTAAAGCTGTTGTGTATGATTCACCTAGGGAGGCAGGATTGTCCTTGAATGGAATTTTAACTACCACCTGACCATCAGAGTTTCGAGTAACGGTGTCGTTATAGAATTTTTCGCAACTATGTTTTTCAGGGGTCCAATTGACCACATTTGTTGTAACTTCTTCAATCTGCCATAGTTTTTCCAACTTTGAATCGATGGAGTCCTCACAAACAAGTAGGCAGTTCGGTTTGAGCCTATTAGAGCTAGTACGATAGCGTCCAGAAACGACCCAACCCAGTAGTGTTTTTTGTAAAATATGAAGATTGTTACCAAGCTTTATTTGATCTATAGAAAGTAAGCTGAAAAACTCTCTGTCCCTAAAAGCAAATAAATTTTTTTGGATTTATAAAATTCAGCAAGCACAACCTTTGATGGGATATGCCATGAAGATGTGTCTGTCTCTGGTTCTGGCTGATAGGCGATGTGCGACGTGAAGCAAAACGTGAGTGGTAGTTCAAACCATGTGTCTTACGACTTAATATTCGTAGATGTTTTATATTTAATATTGGTAGAGGACTCACCTATACTATTGATCTCAATATTATGTTTGCTGCGCGGGAGCACCAGTTTTTGCGAAAGTTCATCCGTGATAAAGTGTACCTGTAAGCAGGAATCAAGGAAGGCTCGGCCAAGACGATAATTTCCGGAAGCGTCGCGAACCAAAACCATAGTCGTGGCGATGATAAGGTGTTCCGACAAAGAGTTGTTCTTGTGTGTGTGAACGGCGGATGGCAATGAAATATTTGATGACTCCCCCCGAGACTCCTGTACGAGTCCCCCGATGCAACAAACTACGGTGTTGACGGCAGCAAACTCTGCACTTGAACGTTGATGTGTAATTCGACAGGCAATTAATGCAAATACCCATTTTCTTCGCATGGTCAAAGCGTTGCGACACACTAAGAGCCTTGTACCGGTCGCAGTTTTGCATTTTGTTGGTGTTACTAGACCACACCAAACACGATGAATTTCAGCAAGCAAAAGAATAACCCTTGTTTTGGTTCTTTACCTTTGATCCCTTGATGGGGCTTTGACGTACAGGTCCAAGGGCGTGAGCATTGTCAATTGAGTCGAGGTATTTGCAACGTCTATCTGAAACTTTGGTGCAATCTGTCCAGCTCGGTAGTGTTTTGAAGTCAAACGACTCCTTCCATTTACGATTCGTTTCTTCATCTGCTTTCTGCAAAACAATTTGGCTTTCACTTCCCAATGACAATAACGAACCGTAAATTGCAGACGCTTTGTCGATCAGGCTTCTCAACTGACCACGAAATAGTCGAAAGCTCGAATGGAGAAGAAATATTTTCTAAAAATATAAGGGTTGGATTATCGTAGTTTCTCCAAAGCCTTCGAATAATTTTCATTGGAAACTGGGAATGCTTCCATATTTTCTAACGCGGAACCCTGGAGACAGTTGCGCAAGTGATTGAATTTTTCTATGTTAGATAGGCTAAACTCTCTATCGATGATTTGTTTGAAAGAAGTAATGAAATATTGATATTCAGAATAATTGCCGGCGAATGACGGAAGTTTTAGCTTATGTAATTTTGAACCTGACTGCATAAAAGCGGAGCCATTTGTGCCGTTTGTCGTATCGCTGTAGTCGTATCCCTAACGTAAAGCAGGAGACATTGGTGATTTATCGGTAACCGTATCGGTAACCTTATAGCAGCTGATTCGACCAATCTTATGAGAATCAATGCAATCGATTATTGGTGCCGCTAAGGTCGTAACCGTATCGTAGCCAACCAATTGGGTTTTGGTTTACCGTCGTAAAGATAAACAGCTGATTACGTTAGGGATACGGATACAGCGATACGACATACGACACCAATGACTCCGGCTTAACCCTATACGATACATTGTGATCGATTAATGGTGCCTTAACCTAAAAATCGTGAACATTTCATAAATATGAAGAAAACGCAAAAATTACAAACATATTCCACAAAAAACAAGTCTCTTAGTCGTAACGTATCTAAAACAATGTATAAAATCTACAAAAAGTTATTAAATTCACTAACTCAAATATTTTTAGGTTATGGATATGGCGAAAGACCAAATATCTATTAGATTAATTCCCATAAGGTTGGTCGAATCAGCTTTTATAAGGTTACCGATACGGTTACCGATAACACACCAATGTCTGCAGCTTAACACAAGTAGTATCTGACAGTGAAGCGTTTGAATCTTCAGAAAGCTGCGACTGAAGAGTTAATTTCGTTGTTATGTACAGCTCTTTCACGTCTACATGACCACTGTCCTCCGAATCCAGTTTTTCGATGTCCGTTTGTGTATACAGCCCATTTTTGAAATACGACTTATGAATACTAAGACGACATTTATATTAGGCAAGTGAAAAAACTTTGGCCTCAACAATATTTTTGATGCTAGAAATATTTTTCTTTATATTAGCTCGCTGTTGCTCGAGAGACATTTTAATAGGGTTTTATTTAAAATGTGAGAAAGCTTAGTACATGCTAATAAAATGTTTGACGTTTGAATAATCAGTACGTGGCTGGGCACACTTGGTATGTGCCAGCGTGCAATAAATAAAGACTTTATTTAACCAAAATAGAAAGTTTGATTAAAGGTCTTACCTTATTTTTTGCGATGGAAAAATGGGGTACAATGACAAATTGTAGGAAACACCGTTCAATTGTTCATTGGGTAGCGACAAATATTTCGATAGCAAGAAATCCCAAATCAGCAGCCGATTTAACGGAGTTTTGGCTAAGAAATTATGTACCAGCGAAGCTAGCGATAGCGTAATGATCAGCGAAGAAAAAGCAGCAGCCAACAATGACGGCATCTGTAGCGAAACAAAGAAGATAAAAAAATAAGAGGGAGCATTGTAGACCTGTTGAACTTCCTGGTAATTGTAGGACGGCTCTTGGAGGAATTTAGCATACCTTTTGCTATGCAGTCCGCCTCAAATAGCTGATTTTTTAAGGCTGTCTAACTCTGTAATTTATTTTGCCTTAGGAAAAAAATAAGCTGGCTGAAAAATAGTGGCATAACAGCTTAATTTAAATCAATAATGAATTCTCAACCAAGCGATTTGTAAAAGAAGCTAATTTGTCTATTTGTTTCTTATTTGCTTGTTATAAGGTGTGTTCGAGCTACAGTGCAGCACTGTTACTTTTTATGATAGAGCATAACGTTCTTCTGCAAAATTTGAGGAGAAAATAGAAAACTTAAAAGTGACTCCGGTTGTTATGTCCTCAACATTTATTTTGTTCAAAGTCACAAGCAATAATAGCCAAAGCCATAATAATTTGAATGGGCCATCAATGCTTTCTCTGATTCAAAAGCTGAATTACCAGCGCTACCGTCATCAGCTCCGTGTCATCATTGCCCGTAGCAGTGCACGGACTTCTACCACCAAAGCCCAAAAATCTACCAACATTTGCCTTTGTAAGGAAATTAAGAAACTATTCAATTTCGAAGACGAAAAGCTACACCTATTGGAAAATGTTGATGAACAAAATATTAGTTATAGTCAAATGACAATGATTGTTCCCTTACTTAAAGCTTTTCCATTTCACAACACTTCTATGGAAATTCTTAACAACGAATGGTGATCATTAATATTATATGATAAGAAAATAATAGAAGATATTTTCCGACGATATTCTTAAAGGGGAAAATTGGGAAAGAGTCTTCTAAAAGAAAATTTTAATGAATAAATGTTCTCCTGCAATATTACCTCACAGTAGTGCAGCCGCAGAAAGGTAGTTCTCTATAATGAACGACATAAAAACCGCCAAGCGTAATGGATTAAAAATTTCAAGCATTTCTGATCCAATATTAATAAAAGAGTATTGTATCGGACGGATTTTATTTTAGCCTCCAATTAAAATAATAAGATTTTATAAAAAATTTTGCTTTGTTTACTTTGCTTCATCAGTTTTTTATGAATAATTTTAAACGAAAATAAAAAAGTTTTAAGTAAACGATAACATGCTAAAGTTGGCTATTTTGTGGCAGAAAAATACTGGTACATTGGAAAATTGTTGTTGTAATGAGACGTATCGTAAAGTTTCCTCAGTATTTCAAGCTCAAAATACAGGAAAAAAGCAAGTATGATATAACCATTAGCTATGTATATACAAATTTACATGAATTTTTTTGTTTTGTTTACATATTTTTTTAATTGTTATTTCCGTGAAACGTACTTTATTTGCTTTACAATAAAATATGCATTGTTTTGTCCAAATATAAAATGTAGCTATTGTTTTCTTGAAAAAAAAATCTACCAACTTCTACCACTATTTTAATTTTTCGTCTACCAACATTTTCTTTTTAAAAGTCCGTGCACATGCCCGTGCCTGATACACAAAAATCGTTTTACTCAATAGCGTAAGTAAAATGTACTACGCACTCAATACTGAGAAGCGTCAAAAATTCGCTTGGAGTCATTGCGTCAGTGAGCTACCACGGATCTGGCACCGGAATTGGCGCTGGCGCCATGCAATTTACGTCACTAAACTTGCGCGAATGCCCAGGCGTATGACTTTTTTAATCCATCTTTAGAAAACGAAGCGGGGCAAAACCTATGATGAATTCCTGTCGCAGCCGTTCCACTTTGTGGCGAATGAACAACTCTACAATGCGCCCTCTTATTAATTTACTCTCTTTGCACAAAGCTAAGCGAGAGTAGCAGAATTGCCAAAGGTAGCGATGATAAATGTAGCGCCGGCAAATATTATCGAAAATAAAGATGTTGCAGGCGCATACTTCGGTGGAAAACAGCGGAGCGTAACAAAATTCTAGTAGGTCACTTTCACCACACCAAAAACTTTAACACAATTTTTACCATAATTTAAGCACATAAATACACTGATTGGAGTTTTAGAGAGAAAAATTTAAAATTCTGAACACATTACATGAATAAAAAGTCTACAAATAATTATTAAATAACAAATACAGATAGTGGTAGTTAACAAATTCTGCTGTGGTAAGTGGTGAAATATTTAAATTTATAAAACGAAATGTTTGTGGTCTGAATGTCTGAACATCAATCAATTTATTAAAAAATTCCATCTCTTTTATAGATATTTTATTTAACCTACACATTCATAATTACCTTAATACTAAAAATATGTACATTTGTATTAACACTAATCATACATGTAAATTTGTATACACGGTATGCATACATGTAGATTTGTAAGGATGGTATGCTTACCTGTAGATTTGTATGCATAGTCTGCATACATGTAGATTTGTATGCACGCTATGCATATATGTAGATTTGTATGCATAGTCTGCATGCATGTAGATTTGTATGCATGCTATGCAGATATGTAAATATGTATGCATTCGTCAGCAAATCGATATTCTGTCTGGTTAATTCTCATGATTAGTTGTACGTAAATATTTTGGTGAGAAACTAAAATTGATAATAAGCAGAATTTATTATTTGTGAACAGACAAGGGTTTCATATTCGGCATTCTATTGATGTTAGGTAACCGCTGTGTTAGGTCAATAATTTGTATAATATTGTAATATGATTGAGCTGTTAAAAATGTATTGCATAGGAGTTCATGATGCGTAATGCCGCAAAATGTATTGCATAGATGGGCATAGACGCTTAATGCTACACCATCCGCCTTAGAAAAAGAGGATTATATAATTGTTTTGTGAACAATTGTATAAGACTTTTTGTTTGCATTTAGATGATTTTTTTATTTTATTGTAACTTAATATTGTATTGAAAGAGTTTTTGGATTTAATTTCTGATTTGCTGACCTTCATACTTTTATTATTTGCATCTTACATATATTTTTTGTCTTTTGTTTTTGTACAAGTCCCTTTTTTTCAAAATTTTAAATTTAACGATTATTTTACAGATAAAGAATTTTTTAAATTTGTTTTGCACAGCCGGTCTTTAAGAGCGTCGACTCACTTAAAAATCGGCATGTTCTTACAAATCGAGTAAATTGGAATGATTATTTGTTTTAATTTAACAAAAGATATTTTAAATGGGTTTAAGTCTATTCTTATGGACTATTATTTCTTTTGTTTTGTTTGTACTATCTCTATTTTCTAAATTATACCGCACTACTTTCTTATAGAAAATTTCTATGTATATGATTTACCGTAAAAAAATTTTTTTTGTTTATCTATCTACCGAGGGTTAGAGTGAAGTATTTTCGTAATATGTAAAAATATGATCCTATGAGACCTAGGCAATAAATGATTTTATTTTATTTCATTAAACTAATTTCGCATATTATTCAAGTCTTTTTTTTTTTTTTGACGTTTTTTTTCTCATTCATAATAAAATGAATTTGTAATAGATTGTATAGACAATAGATGGGTTGCTGATGGAAGAGCGGGGTAGCTACGTATTGATAGTAGTGGAAGGTACAGTGGGTGCAAAACAAAATTTGCGTATTTTTAAATGTTCTTTTTATATTCTCAATAATTTCATATTTTCCAGCAATTTCTTTGATCTTATTTGTCATGCGATTTCTGCGGCGGCCACCAGGATAGAATCGTCATGACTTTTATGAAGAATTATTTTTATTTTTATTCCGGGATTTGTCACATGCACAACTTCTTTGGTTAATGCATCTATTTGATCTTAGAGAACTATCAATTATTATTTTACGTTTACCTACTCGAGTAAATAATCAATCATTTTCCACCAATTTGTCCCTCAGGACAACTGTGTTTTTCTTATAAATACCAAGTCCTGTATTGGCGGCATTTGTACAACGTGTGTACAGCCTGATAAGTAATTGTCCTAAGTCAATTTTATCATCTACAATCAGGTTTCTTGTATTTCCTACGCTACCATTTTTCTATCCTAAAATGAAAATGAGCGCGACATGTCTTATTGCTGCAAATTTATAAAGCGCTTCACTTATATTTTTATAGGTTCTCTTTGTGACTTTTCTTCATTTTTTCTTTTGTTGTTATGGGCTGGTTGAAAAATATGTATATTTTTTTTTGTTAGGTTTTGCTTCCTTCCACTGTCCTAGAATTTCCCATTGCTTCCTGACCATCTTTGTCTGGAACATTCAACGGAATTATGCGAATTTTGATTTGCTGTTCGCTTTAGGCAGGGCTGCCTTTATTGTCGATTGTGACATTTTTAAGACTTACTATTTGGGATTTTACTTTAATTGTTTATTGCTCTTCCTCAGCCTTGAGTTTAGAAACTTGGGTATGAGGAAAAAGGGTTATTAGACGCGCTGTTGCACGTTATTCATTTGCCCATATTTAAATTTCATATAGGTTTTAAGTATAGCTGCTATCGCTATGATTAATAGCACGATAACGCAGATTAAAACTGCTAGCCAAACATCTGGGATGTTTGGGGCAGCTTTTGTTTCTGATTCAGCTGGTGGTTCATATTTTGCTATCCTGTTCTCTGATGTTTCAGAGTTTCCTTTTGCTACCTCGTAGCCAGCTATGGCTATCATAATGCCTTGGCTGTTTTTGTCCACCAAGACTTTTTGAAAGTTAATAAGATGATAGATATTTTGTTTTATAACTTTTTATTTTGTCAAAATTGTTGATTAAAAATATTTTTATTTAAAAAAAAATATTTTAATATTCCAAAAATTTTGTATTTTTTATTTTTTTTTATACTAACTTAGTGTAGTTTCTAATATATTTGAAAATATTTTTATATATTCGTATTAAAAAATCTTTTATTATATACTTTTTTTTCGGATGCTACTCAACATTTGGCATTTTCGGGGAGCACTCTCCTTATCATACGCATTATTTCTTTCACCCTGGTAGTGGGGTTTATAATGCCCTCTATTGTGGGTTCCCTTTCCATACCTATTATCTTCCACCATTTCTTTAAGCCTTCTAATTCTTTTTGTAGGTCCCTAGTGTGTCGGGTGTTTTCGTCCCACCAATAGAGGTGAATGTCTGAGGAATCTCTTTGCATTTTTATTTATTATTAACAGAGTAATTTTATTTTTAAGGTGAAACTGGCTGAAGTTAACTGACTATTTTAAAGAAGTGTCCTAAACATTCCAATTTACTTGAATAGTTTTCCTTATTAACATTATTGTATAAAATCCGTTTCTAAAAATTTTTTTTTGTTTTCCATAAAAAAAAATTATTTCTAAAGTTAATATATTTAACATTCGTATTTTTCTTAAAATTGCAAATAAATTTGTTCAAAGTTTAACATATATATACTTCCTACACACTTTTATTTAAATTTTGACAAAGTAGCTTTTTATTTTTTCGATTAATTACGAGTTCTATTTAAACAAAAATTCCTAAGCAAAAACTTTCGTTTTTGCTCATAGTTTAGCGTCCATAAAGGCCGCCCAATTGGTTTCTAAATATACTTATGATGTGCCGCTTTTCGCCAATCATGATGCCAGTTTAAATCGTAGTGCAAAGTTGTATACCGTCAGTCGAGTTGAAATATTATTCCACTTCTTCTATGCGCATCCAATTGTATACAAATTTGTGTGTCGCCAGTTTGGTTGAAATGTTATTCCACTTCTTATATGCGCAATCAGCTGCGTCCAAATTTGTGTGTCGCCAGTTTGATTGAAATGTTTTTTAAAAAACGTAATATCCGTTCATGCTACTTGTCCAAGTAAAATATTCGCCAGTGTTCTTCATCTAGTATTCGCCAGTGCTCTTGATTAGTGTAAAAATTATATTGCTAGGACTTTTTGTTAGTCCTCTTTGGCACTAATGTGTGCCCATCAAATTTTGACTAATATATTTAATATTTTAATATTTGATTAAAAACTTGGCAGGATATCTGTTCAGCAAGATATAGCGAATTTTGCTTAATGAGCAGATTTTCAGCTAATTGAAGATCAGGCTGGCAGTATCGCCATGAAATATTTAAATTTATAAAACGAAATGTTTGTGGTCTGAATGTCTGAACATCAATCAATTTACTAACAAATTCTTTCTCTTTTATAGATACATTCTTATCCTACACATTCATAATTACCTTAATACTAAAAATATGTACATTTGTATTAACACTAATCATACATGTAAATTTGTATACACGGTATGCATACATGTAGATTTGTAAGCATGGTATGCTTACCTGTAAATTTGTATGCATAGTCTGCATACATGTAGATCTGTATGCACGCTATGCATCTATGTAGATTTGTATGCATAGTCAGCATGCATGTAGATTTGTATGCATAGTCTGCATGCATGTATATTTGTATGCACGCTATGCAGATATGTAAATATGTATGCATTCGTAAGCAAATCGATATTCTGTCTGGTTAATTCTCATGATTGGTTATATGTAAATATTTTGGTGAGAAACTAAAGTTGATAATAAGCAGAATTTATTATTTGTGAACAGACAAGGGTTTCATATTCGGCATTCTATTGATGTTAGGTAACCGCTTTGTTAGGTCAATAATTTGTATAAAATTGTAATATGATTGAGCTTTTAAAAATGTATTGCATAGGAGTTCATGATGCGTAATGCCGCAAAATGTATTTCATAGGTGGGCATAGACGCTTAATGCTACAGTGGTGAATGTGACCAACTAGAAGTTTTGTGAAGCTTGCTTCACACGATTTTTCGTCCCTGCAACATCTTTATTTTCGATAATCTTTGGCGTCGGCAGCGAGTTGACGGAGTAGCGGCAGCGATGTATTACAAAAAGTGATTCCGTTATTACAACCTTCTGGTATTTTTCTCAACTGGAACCGATGTCCAAAAAATGATTATGGTGATGATGTTGATATGATGCACGATGCATTGTGACCACCAAGAGAAAAACCACGATATTTTACAATGCCGAAATGCGCGTTCATAATTTGTTTTAAATATTTTTTTGTTTTTTAAATAATCGATTAAATTAACATTTAATTTAAAACACTGCTCTACGCTGAGCGCCAAAATATAGGGCGAACCGCTTATTTGCAACCTTCTGCTAACGTTCTAATCGCTAAACTGTTGAATAAATCTTTTTTGTTGTTTTTGCGGTCAGTTTTAATTAAATATTAGTAAGGATCGTAAGCTAGTTCGACCTAATTATGTTTGGTGCAAATAAACGCTTTATTTCACTTCTTGCCCAACGTTTCGCTGAATATTCCAGCATCATCAGGGCTACACTATTTATTTTTCATAAAAGATAACAAACATTATTGTATATGTATAAACATTCATGATATTTAACATGTAGAACAATCAATTTGACTTACAATAACAATAAACAGTATGAACACTTAAAGATTAATCATCCGTACCACCTTGCGTGGTAGTTTTGTCATTACTAAAATTATTACTTAAACATAACATGTATGCAGCGCCTATGCAGTCGTAGTCTTCTTTTTTGTTGATCGTCTTTTCTCTATTTCACAATATGTGCAAGCTTCCCAATCTGTATCTGGTCAATTCTCTATTTTCCTTATCAATAATTTTGGTGTTGTTAAAATCAGCTGTATGGCCACTGCTTATTATGTGTTGGGAGAGCGAAGTGCTAGGCTTTTGTTTTTTCACGTCTGCTTTGTGATCTGCTATTCGTATACCAAGCTCTCGTTTTGTAGTTCCGATATAAATTTATCACAGTTTTCGTTATCTTTTCCATTGCATTATATTTTGTATATCACATTGTTTTGTTGTAGCTTGTCTATTGGATCTTTTGGTCTTGTGTAAATTTTGGATAATGTGTTGTTGGATTTGTAGGCTAAGGTGATGTTTTGTTCTTTTAGTATGTTGTGGTCTATTGTACTAAGCTTTGGGATATATGTGACGCTGTAATATTTCTTTACTTCTGTTGTTGCATTTTGTGGTTTATTGTGGGGGTTGCTATTTTTCATGATTTCCTGGTTTATTAGTTCATGTGGTGGTTCAAGTGGTCGGGGTAATTATTATTTTTCAAGATTGTGTGTATTTTTTCTATATTAGTTTCATAGAATTTTTCGTGGCTAATCGTCATTATTTTTCGTATCAGATTCTTCGCTGTATTGATTTTATATTTTCTTGGTTGGGAGGATAAAAAATTAATCAGGCGACCAGAGGATGTTGGTTTCGAGTACCAATTTAAAATAATACTGTTGTTGGCTTTGTGTATGCGAACATCTAGAAAAGGGATGCTCCAATTTTCTTCCATTTCTATTGTAAATTGTAGTTTGTGGTGGTATTTGTTTAGTGTCTTGAAGATTATATTCACGTCTTTGCGTTTCACTATTGCAAAAATGTCGTCTACATATTTGGTGATAAATTTAATGTCAATACTATGTTGTTGTTTTAGCTCCGAGATAGTGTTGTCAATTAGGTCGTCCATGACAATATCGGTTATTGTTGGTGAGAGCGGATTTCCCATGGGCATTCCAAATGTTTGAGTGTATAGTTTGTTATTGCACATGAAATAATTGTTTTCTCTGAGGCAGAAGTCAAGTATTTGTTGGAATTTTGCTTTTGTGTTGTTAGTTGTGTGTTGAATTTTGTCCCATTTTCTCTTTATTATTCTAATTGCTAACATTATAGGTATATTTGTAAACAATGACACGACATCAAACGAAGCTAGTATATCTTCTTCACAAACATTGATATTGCTTAATCTATGTTTCAAAATGTATGTATTTTCCACATTATACTTATCAGATATAAGTTGCTTAAGAGTTTTTCCAATAAATTTTGATAGGTTGTAACAAGGCACCATAACTGAGGAGGAAATGGGTCGTAAGGGCATATGCGGCTTATGAATTTTCGGCAGTCCATATAATCTTGGCGCCGCGGCGGCTGTGCAAGTTAGTTGCTGTTTCTCTCTTTTTTGTTTTGTTTTGTAAAGCTCTTCGAATATTTTGTTGTTTTTTCGCTGTAGTGTATTGGTTGGGTCTGTTCTTGTGATTTTGTATGTTTTTTTGTCTTCCAATAAAGTGTTCATTTTTTCTTTGTATTGCGATTCGTACATTGCTACTGTCTTGTTACCCTTGTCCGCGTAGACGACATTTTTGCAATAATGAAACGCAAAGACGTGAATATAATCCTCAAGACACTAAACAAATACCACCACAAACTACAATTTACAATAGAAATGGAAGAAAATGAGAGCATCCCTTTTCTAGATATTCGCATACACAAAGCCAACAACAGTATTATTTTAAATTGGTACTCGAAGCCAACATCCTCTGGTCGCCTGATTAATTTTTTATCCTCCCAACCAAGAAAATATAAAATCAATACATCGAAGAATCTGATACGAAAAATAATGACGATTAGCCACGAAAAATTCCATGAAACTAATATAGAAAAAATACACACAATCTTGAAAAATAATAATTACCCCGACCACTTGATACATGAACTAATAAACCAGGAAATCATGAAAAATAGCAACCCCCACAATAAACCACAAAATGCAACAACAGAAGTAAAGAAATATTACAGCGTCACATATATCCCAAAGCTTAGTACAATAGACCACAACATACTAAAAGAACAAAACATCACCTTAGCCTACAAATCCAACAACACATTATCCAAAATTTACACAAGAACAAAAGATCCAATAGACAAGCTACAACAAAACAATGTGATATACAAAATAGAATGCAATGGAAAAGAGAACGAAAACTGTGATAAGATTTATATCGGAACTACAAAACGAGAGCTTGGTATACGAATAGCAGAACACAAAGCAGACGTGAAAAAACAAAAGCCTAGCACTGCGCTCTCCCAACACATAATAAGCAGTGGCCATACAGCTGATTTTAACAACACCAAAATTATTGATAAGGAAAAAAGAGAATTGACCAGATACAGATTGGGAAGCTTGCACATATTGCGAAATAGAGAAAAGACGATCAACAAAAAAGAAGACTACGACTGCATAGGCGCTGCATACATGTTATGTTTAAGTAATAATTTTAGTAATGACAAAACTACCACGCACTGATGATTAGTCTTTAAGTGTTCATACTTTTTATTGTTATTGTAAGTCAAATTGGTTGTTCTACATGTTAAATGTCATGAATGTTTATACATATACAATAATGTTTGTTATCTTTTATGAAAAATAAATAGTGTAGCCCCTGATGATGCTGGAATATTCAGCGAAACGTTGGGCAAGAAGGTGAAATAAAGCGTTTATTTGCACCAAACATAATTAGGTCTAACTAGCCTACGATCCTTACTAATATTTAATTTAAACTGACCGCAAAAACAACAAAATTGAATCTCGGAAGGCCTGCCGATATAAGTACATCATTTATTTTTCACCAACCAAAACAACAACACAGGTTCAAGATGAAAGACTTCTACAAACATATGAAGCTTAAACACGGAGAAGATACATGTATGAGGCTTAAACACTACAGCAATCAAAAACACAAATTGGCAAAACAGACAGAACAACTTAAATTTCTACTGCGATGCAAGCAATATGGACTAATACCCAACTTCCGCAAAAACTCCATAAATAAGGTAACAATTAATACAACATCAGGAAAAATCAGAAAACAAATGGAAAATTCGAAACTTTTATTTTTAACTAAAATACTGAATATCGATATAACACAAACAAATATAAACATCAAAATAACAAAAGATCAATTATACCATACACGGCAGCAACTAAAAGCATAAAAGCAAATTTAAGCCCCTTAGAGTTCGACGCGTTGGTGGAAAAACAACATATCCAAAGCCAAAAAACCGCGCAAGAAGCCGCACTTACACAAAATTCCAAATTAGAGGAAATGAAAGATGAAAAAATGAGAAAACTGGGAATAGGCAAAAGCAACAACTGGTTCGCGAACAAAATAACATTATTTTTCCAACAGAAGTGAGGTGGTTACTTTCAATGGGGAAAAAGTTTACCCTACCAACAACAA